>NC_092819.1:87300339-87900339 GCF_023375885.2 Dermacentor andersoni
GCGTTCGCGTCGGAATGAGTTTTGCCGCTCGCGGTGTTCACGCCGACTCGTGGAAGTGCGATGAGGTACAAAAAAATAAGAAAAAGAAAAAAATATATAAGTGTTAGCGCCGAGCAAACACCGCAGGATTGATGTATGCTGCCGTCGACTGGTTGTACGAGTGCGTTTTTTTTTTATTTTCATTTCCACTGTGCAGAACTCGGTGCCTCTTGCGCGCGGCCTTTGCACGTTTGTGACGAATGGTCCTCGAGCATAATCAGCCTGATGCTCTGGTAGCCTAAGCCTCAGGTGAATGTGTATATACGTTTCAACGGGGGCTCCCCTGTCTTCTTCTTTTTTTTTTCTTTTTTGTGACGTTCCGCCTTCGGCTGGTATATGTGAAAGCTCAAAGGCGTAAATTATGTGCAACTCTGAAGCACATACGAATGTACTGCCACACTTATTTCAGTTGGCTTTGCCGAGTTAAATATGTTAGCATCAGGAGTGTCAAAGTGGAAGAAAGTGTCTGTAGAGACAGAAAGGGGGTGGCACAGCTTAGAAGAGCGCGTGTGTGTGTGTGTGTGTGTGTGTGTGTACACACACACACACGCACGCACGCACGCACGCACGCACACGCACACGCACACGCACACGCACGCGCTCAACGTGGGGTTGAATGCCAAGGAGGCCTGAAATATATGCGCGTGGAAAGTTTCAGATGAAAATATGCGCCCTTTCTTTTTCATCGAGTAATTTTATAAACTTCACTTCCTGCAAGGCCACATTGGTTACTTTTGCGACAGTGTTGATTTATCGTGACGTTTGCTACAACCATCTCCGACGCACAAAAAAAACATGGTTTAACTCATTTAACGCAATAATATGAAGTGGTCGCAAAATAGATATTTAGCTAATACTGCGTGTAGGGCGACATCGATCCGATGAACGGTCACGGACATAAAACTATTAAAAATATGAGGAGGCAGGACAGAAGGCACGATAAATACTTGGGCAATTTAATAACTTGGTTCAATTGGCGTGCAGGTAAAAATAAACAATAATGAAACATTTCATACATTTAAGGAGCATTTAAAAAGAAAAACACTAAACTATGCAGGAAGAACGCACAAAAATAACACGACACAAATGCATACGTAGACGCGCTGGGTAGTGGGGTGTATGTGGAGCCCATACATCAGAAATGCAGATATTTTAAACACGAAAAATGGACGTCATTTCTGAGTCTGGTCGTATAACTCAGCTATTTCTACAGTGGAGACGCAGACGCCGAGTTGCAACATGGCTTTGCAGAGCGAGTCTGAAAAGCCTATAATAGCGTGCAATGACCCCTGACAGCTTTAGCATTTAGACTGAAATCATATTGTATAGAGGCGCTTCGAGGATCTTTTTTTGTTCACTGCAATTGAGACTTGTACTCACTGAAAAGCGCTTATACAAATTCTTTTTTAGGTCTGCTCGGTTTATTAAGTTTTCGACATCTCGCAATTAGCATTCGCTGTGTTGCAGAAGTTACGGAGACACACTGAGTAATTTTTCCGTCAAAAGATGTGGGGGCGAGCTTCACAGGCCTAAGTGCCCGGAATCGCAGATAGTTAACCCCCGTTGCGACTACCAGATGGTATAGAATCTCGATTCACTACTCACTGACTAATAAGGTTGGCACGATCTATAGGGTTCGTTCGGCGGTTTAGGGAAGCACTGAATGCCAACCGCCAAGGCTTTGATAACTCGCTGGGGAATCATTTGGCGCTTCATTGTGTTCATTGTCCACACATAAAACGGCCTCGGCAAACATTAGGAGGTCGGAGCAAACTACGTATCCATTCGGTTTCCTATCTAAACTCTTTGTAACCAACAATGTACTGGCTAGTGATGTTAAAGCGAGTTTCACCTTGCTTATCTTCATCGCTTATAGTAAAACGCGTAATTTAGCAAGAGCTTGCGAGTGGCAGTCTGTCACGTGATGTGGTGGGTGAACAAGTATGTTTACCCAAGTCAGAAGGTAGCCAGATTACGAGGAGAACATGTTCAGAAGAATACAAGCGAATTTGAGCTGACTTGGCAGAAATTCTCAAGTCGGGGATACCAACTTAGCGATATTCTTGAGAAGTGTTTATTTGAGCCAGCCTCTCATTGCTATGTACTGGTTGCCTAAGAGAGAAAGAGTAGAAGGCATCAGTCATGATGTCAACCCCTTCTACCTGCATATTCTATGAAAAAGGAAGGTATTATAATCGCTAATTTCTTCCACAGACCCAACGTAAGTTAGGCCTCATATCAATAGATATGACTCTGTTAGATTGCAGTAGCTGTATGAAGTTGGCTGCCACTTGCTAATGTATGCATTTGCTGTACTTTAAATGTCCAGTGCATAAAGAATTGAACACTTTGTCACATGGTTTATTTTATGGGGGCTTTGTGTGCTCGAGCCCGATCAAAGCAAGATGTCTTCCCGAAGTATAAACGCAGAATGAGAATCAACGGTGCTTTGCAAGCTACGTTGGCAGTAACATGGAAAATATTTTCGCTTGGCTGTTACAACGGACGTGCATGCAGAATGTTACCATTGCACTTGCTATCATTCGGTGTTCAATCCTCGTTGATAGGCTATCACAATACTACCAACGGAGTGTTGCCCATGCATTGAGCCCACATTTAGCTCCTTCTTGTTACTGGTGGTTATCTCTTTATCGTCTTAGTCTTTCTACACATACATATTCATTGCATGTGCAATAGGGCTCTAATAGCTTACTGTATTGCCACACGTTCCCTGTATTTGCACGCTTTGCGGATGCCAACCGAATAGCCAGTTATTCCTTTCCATCGAGTTTACAAAACAACAGCACGTAAGCATGCCTCGGCCAAAGAAGCACCAAATACATTCAAGATTATGAATAGCCCCTGCCACGTACGGGTCACGATGGCTTCAAGAGCAAATGGCCAGGCAAGTTCTTAAGCAAACACACGAGGACTTTATCACGCTTACAGCATCAAGGTACAACAAAGCAATATTTCATCAAGCGTACGAGTATAGTTCTTATAAGTTGTTCCTGGTGAATGCGCAGTACAGCAGCGTCACGCCACTTTCGTTATCGCAATAAGGCGCCGAACGTGCGCCAAACACGACGGACACCTTGCATTTGTTCTCGGTAAGCTCCTGTTATAGTGTTTCCACTTCATTGTAAGCTGCCAAACAGCTGGAGCAGCAACAGCGACAGCAACAATGACGATGGCGATGTCGACGACTAAGTTCTACATTTTAGAAGCAACGTTGAGGCAATTTGGTTTAAATTTTTCCACTTTAAGTATTCTTTCGCTAGGAGCCTCCTTCCTTGAAAACTACCAAAGGGATGTTTGCTCAGCCGTGGAGGAATTCATAGTTTTGTCCAGGCGACTCTCTTAAATCCTTCAAACGTTATTTTTCTCCGTTTCAACCTCACACTTTTACCAATTTTTGTATTAACGGCATCTTCCTAATACCATCGAAATCTTGGCCAAACCCCCACAGCGGGTATGTGCCGTCGCAGAAGGATATCCTATTCTATCCTATTCTATGTTTCTTGTGCGTGTCGGCAATATCCCATCGGAGAAGTGCTGTGACCTGAGGGGCGACTCAAACGTTGAGGCCAGAAGCAGAGACGAAAGTACGCGCTGAGCTTCGGAAACAGCGGGAGCTCGATCCGCTCCCGTTTTTTCTATTGTTCTATTCTCATGGCCGTTGCTGTCGTATAACTTCCCCGCTGACAGTCTCGATCTTTAGATTCCGCTGTATCCAGTTTCCGCTCTCTCTCTCTCTCTCTTTCTCTCTCTCAATGGCTTGAATCGCTTCGGCGCGATTGGCCAGCCCTTCGTGCGTTGGCGAAGGCGGACGAAAACGGCCGGCTTCAGCGCGCATCCTGTTTCCGCGAGATGGATTCTTCTGTTCATTTTTCATTTAATATGAATTGTTGCGAAATCTCGCTCTTACGCAAACCAAAAGTGCGCCTTTCATATCTAGTTTCGCAACAATGTTACGTTCTGCACGCGGTGAGGGGGCGTTATACTCAGGCTCACTAACTTAGTTCAGTGCAGCAAAAACTATGGCGCTCGTGTCCACTAGTCAGGAGCCAACTGGGTGTTCCATAGAATGGAAGGCAGCTCGCCCAGTGTGTGCTACTAATCTTGCCATGAAGTTTTTATTTTTTCGTCGCATGAAGTTCTGAGAAGGAGAGCCATCCTTCAAACATTCCACTCAAAATTTCGGCACGCTTTAGGAAAACTTTGAAACCCGCTAAAGATGCTCTCAGTGAGTGAGTGAGTGAGCGAGTGAGCGAGCGAGTGAGTGAGTGAGTGAGTGAGTGAGTGAGTGAGTGAGTGAGTGAGTGAGTGAGTGATGTCAGTTCAAGTCAGTTTTACAAATGGAGGTCTCGAAGTGAGAACCATCTATACGGTTATTTCTTGCGCTATGGAGAGTTATGAGGTACGAGGTTACGCATACAACACCAAGCGCTCAAATACCTCCCCAACCTAAGTAAGAAAAGTTTTTCTTGTAGTTCCGGTTCTTCCTGACTCGCGAATCATAACTGCTAAATCTATGAGGCGAATTAGGATAAGCGGACCACACATAAAAAAATCGATCGCCTTAAATATTGCTGACTGTATTGGAAACCGTTGTATACCTCTAAATTTGTTGTTAGTTTCCCCTCGAATTTGCTGCACTATTCTCGTGCCAATCTCGATTCGCGCTGAAATAGATATATTTAGCAAGGCTGCGGCTTCCGATATCGACTGCAGACCTATGGAAAACGGACTTCCGGTGTGTTCGAGGAAGTGAAACAATGAAATGCGCGTTAGTAGAAGCTAAAAAATCTACTCAAATATCAAGAAGTTCGCTTGCCTTGCTTCGTAGACATGTGTCTATTTTCAGGAATCCGCTAGAATTTCTGTCAAAAAGAGAAAGTGATTTTTTGTCACCATTGAACAAACGTGAGAAACAAAACCCTCCCCATTACCCCTCCATCCCGCGCGCGCGCGCGCGCGCGCGCGCACGCACCCACACACACGGAGAGAGAGAGAGAGAGAGAGAAAGAAGTTACTTCTGTAAAGAACATGCTTTTTTTCTTGTTTTCTGTTTAGGCAATGCAATCTGCTAAAAAAACGCATTACTTACATTTTTACTGTTCGCTTTTTTACCACTCATTGTAAGGACAAAAGATTATACGGGCTTATGCTGAATTCCTTGCGGGGAATTATTCATTGTTGCTCCTGGCTCACGCGTAAAGCGACGAATCAAATTTATTATCCACCGCAGAGGACGAAAATATGAGTGCAGAGAAAGATGTCCGGTGGGTCGTAAAATAGTATCTCGTGAGGGAAACTTCTTTGTGTTTCCTATCATTTTTCTTTGTTCCACTCATTCAATTTCACAGGATGTTGCGGATTGCAATGTAGGAGGGAAGTCTTATACAATAAGGAAACCAACCACCTTGCTAACACAATTTTATATATGAACCATTGCGGACTCCATCACCTCCACGGTGTCGGTGGGAAAAAAAAATATTTTGTTTTACGCTGTCATTGGTAAAAAAAAATGGCACTTTAATTAAGCCTGAGACACTTTGCTACTACAAACACCAGTGCGGATTCAGCCGTCTTCACGCTAGCTTGCAATAAAGTAACGTTAAAATTTATTTATTAATGAGGTAGGAAAGAAATTTCCCCAACCAAGTAAGCTAGACCGAGCAAAAAAAAACGACACAACTTTTAGCGGTGCTTGCACACAACTATTTTGTAACAATTTAGCAAAGGCACAGCTGACAGGCCTTTGTTAAAAGCAGAGTTCTGGACAGGAAGGCAAGAATGTGAAATGGTACGTCGCTCAGGAAGAAGCAGGACCAGGTCATTAGCAATGGCCATGATGAACACGTTTCGAACTGCATTTTTTCTCAGCATATGCTATTTGCTTTACAGTTACGCTTTTGCACTTACTGTTACTACTTGTGCAGACTAGATCACAATGCGTTTGGAATTTCGATTGCTGCTGATGCATAAAATAAAAGAAAAGTCGTAGTCATTACGAATATCCAGAATGAGTGGTGTTGTCAGAAAACGAACAAAAATTTCTGCTCTCAATTAGGAACGGCCCTTATAGCACGACCGCTGCACTATCGGCGTTTTAGCGTGGAGCACTCTGACGTGGAATTTGCTGCCGCGTCAGGTTCACCATAACTTCGGGACGTAGCAGTGAACGTGGACACTCGCTAAAACTTCTTATCGAATTCTTCACTCACATAAATTTTCTGTTTACTTGCATTTGTTCACTTAGCATAATTCAAGATAAGCTTGATGACTTAACGTTGCCTAAACGTGGAGTAATCACTGAACACATTTCGATGTATTCGTATGTGAAAGTAGACACCTTGCAGCTCGAGAGTTTCGTTAGAGATCTGCATGACATTTCCGTTTCACAAACGTGTCGTCAATATGTCGGAACAAAACAATTCGACATGCGCGGTTCACTGTCATGATCGAAGAGCTGACCTGAACCGTGGTCATGCCCTGACGAGCAGACGTGTGCCGCGTGCGCCATTCGCAATTCTTTAGTGGGTACCAAACTTTTGAACTGGTTCTGAATGACATCACGTGTCTTGTCTCCCCTCCCCCTGTATTCTGCTTCGTCTTTAACTCAATGATGTCCGGCCGTTTTGTTTTTATATGCATACATAGAACACTTGTGTGGACACTTTGAAAGAATAGAAAAGCGGACGAGTTGAAAGCAGTTCATATTGTGCAGCGAACAAACTGACAACGGCAACGAAAAACACTCCGTCGTGATGGATGCTCATCCATCATGACTGTGCTTTCCTTGCTGGTGCCCGTGTAAAGGGACAGTCTTTGTGTGCTTGTGGTGTGTTCACGTGTGTACAGGGCTCGTTGATATTTTAACAC
Organism: Dermacentor andersoni; assembly: GCF_023375885.2. Classification (NCBI taxonomy): domain Eukaryota; kingdom Metazoa; phylum Arthropoda; class Arachnida; order Ixodida; family Ixodidae; genus Dermacentor; species Dermacentor andersoni. Next base: position 87,307,267 of record NC_092819.1, read on the forward strand.
GATATTGTTAAGGGCCCCGTGTCGCAGAAAATTCGACCTCGACATCGGCATCGGTGGCTTTGTTTGTAATGGAAAAAATCGTCACGAAGCACGCAGCCCCTCCGCGTGGTGCATAGGCGTTACTGTACTAATTCAATTTCTCCAAGTAAAATGCGTCGGAAAATTTCTAAAGCCGGACTTACACGCAACCCACAGACATACTAGCGTGGGATTACAATTTGAATATACGAGAAAACATAATTCTGTTACGCGGAACTCAAACACAAGCTCCTTTTCCAGCTGCCTTTTGAAGTCTATCTTAGTGACCGCGTATTATGGCGTGTCCGATATGATGGCTCGGTTTTCAAACGTGAAATTGTAGAATTTGATAAATTCACTAAAAAGCTTAATTTTTATTCTATATATTTATTTACGTACTCTCAAGGCCCGGATACATTAACTAAATTATGTGTTTTTCACCTGCCAAAACCACGGTAATATTTTGAGGCACGTCGTAGTGGGGCAGTCCCGAAATTTGGACCACCTGGGGTTCTTTAACGTGCAGCTAAATCTGAGTACACGGGTGTTTCCGCATTTCGCCCACATCTAAATGCGGCCGCCGTGGCCGGGATTCAACCCCGCGACCTCGTTCTTAGCTGCCCAACACGATAGCCACTAAGCAACCACGGCGGGTCCGGATACATTATAGAGAGGAGTGATGCGTACGTATGTATGTACAGAAATACTTGTAGCTGGGCTAGTTGGTAAATACATCTCGATAACTTGATTAAGAGTGGAGGAGAACGCCATACAAACACACCAGAAAACGCGCTCACACAAGGCTGTTTTTTCGCAGTTTTCATGCTAATTTCTACTAATCTGAGGGATCCCCGCGAACGCTGCAGCATTACCCAAATAATGAACTAGGAAGTTCTCACCGCCTTTACCGCTCTGAGCTTACGCTCTTGTCCGTTTATGGCAGGTCGCAGATTGCATGTATTTTTTGTAAGCACGTAATTTTGCGCTTCAAGTTTTACAACGACTAGGTCTTTCTTCTCTTGTTCGAGCTGTTTAATATGCCGCCGGGCGAACTTTCGAATAAGAAAGAAGAAACAAGAAAAAGATCGCGTAGGTGTGCTACATAGCATTTAGTGTTAGAAAACTGTATAGACATAATGGTGAGGCGTGTTTCTAAGCGAAATAACGTAACCTAAGCGGAGTAGCAGAGATTTAATAGTCTGCTCAGCTGCAAACCGCTCCAGTAGAATATTCGTTTGGTCGGGAATTTTGTATATAATACTAAGTTGTTGCGCAAATAAATGCCGATTCTGAGTCTTTGTATTGGTCGAGTTCATTTGTAAGCAATCGGTTCAGAAGCGAAGAATTAATACCGCAGCTTGAGGGCTTCTCTGTCTGGTATGGAGTGTGATAAAATAGCCATGTGTGCGAATAGAAGGTGGTAGGAAGTTGCCCGGAGTCTTGCGGGATCAACGGCGGATTCCTTGGCGTGCCACGGATATCAGGCATTCCAGTCGTCAACCCCGTAGGCCCATCCTTCGCCTTGTGCTCGAGCAACACGCAACCGCTATCTCCACTGAGATTTTGCTGCGCGCTCTCATCACCTTCGCCTTGGTGCAAAACGACGTCATTTCATTGTCGTTCGCGGCAGCTTGGATAAATCAGTATATCGCTGGCGTCGCCATCCTGTGTCTGCAATTTCTGTTGCGCTCTTGCACCTATAATTGCGGGCGCTTTAATGTGTGCTCAGACATCTCAGGGGGTATGCTGAAAGTGCTAAGATTGGTTTGAGACCTTGTAGTATATTTCGTCAACACTCATTGACTTGAGTTTCCTTCTTCCTATAGCTCTTCGTTGTTCTGAGCTGTATTTCTCCACGTCGCTTAACCTCGGTAAACTATAGCCTCGGGCTGCGTCTCAGAATCATTCCACTATTGTTACTCATAAACCTAACACCTGAGATACTCTCCACGCTCGCCCTTTGGGCGAACATTTGCCTTTTTTACCACCTCTGGAACCCCGATGTGAATTGTAGATAGAGTAGTTACTCATCCACCGAATTATTAACAGTATAGGCTATTATGAAGTTTCTATCGGGGTGTTTGTATTCGTAAGATCTACGAGAAATCTCGGCAGCTTGTGGTGTCGCAGCCGACCCTGCGGAGGTTCGTCCATAGTTTACATACTTGGGCTATTGTGACATAGAACAGTGTATCCCCTCGTGAATTCGTAAAGCGGTGCACGGCACCGTTCAGAGAACAAAAAAAAAAAGGAGATGGGAGATCATCATTCGAGAGCGCCGTTTTCACGCTGATGGCGACGTTATAAAGCGGAAAAATTTGAACCGACAAAATTGGAATGAGAGGCAGATTCTTTACGAAGCTATCCACGTGCCAGGCGAGAAACCTTCTTAATTTCAAAAATACCAACTTGCGCACGTTTCGATTTGAAGCGTTCGGTGCTAAGCTCGGTCTAGTGAAAGACCGAGTGTGCAAGATAAAGACAGCAGGCGTGTACAAGTGCTGAACCAATTGGATGCGCGTGCGTCCGGGTCACTTCATAGCTTGAAAGCAACCTCGTTCAGCTCGATTAATAAAGAAAAGAGAATAATATGCTAGAACAAGAGAGAAAGATGTCGTCGTAAAACTGGAAGCGCGATACTGCGTGCCTTAAATAAAAAAGAAATGACAAACGCCTCGCGTCTCCAGTGCCCCCCCCCCCCCCCCCCCCCAAATAAAGGAAGAAAACAATGGGCACGGCGGGTGTTTGCCACCCATGAAAACTGAAAAGGCCGAATTTCAGCGGCGAAGCGAAAAACGTGTCTTTCTTTTGCATGCGCCGTTGGTCGCGGTGGCAGCACCTTTTGCATTTTTGCGTGAGGTGCTGAAATTTTCACCGATAAGCCTGCGGCTTTACGGATGGAAGAGCGCATATTCGCTGCCACCACTTTCGGTCGTAGTAATACAAGAGCCGGCTACACGTTAGGCGCGTTTCTGCGTGAATTCTCGCATTTTGAGTCCGCAGCGGCGCACTCAGCTACCGACACAGTATGTAGAACGTTCCAATTTGCTTACGGAACTTCGTCGTCGGCAGCACGGTAACGATGACAACAACGATAAAATTTTGTTGACGTTTTGTCAAGAGGAACTAGCTTGATATTCGATATTATTATTTATTTATTTCGAAATGCATTATAGGCCCTCTTGCGAAGATGTTGCAGAAGGGCTTGGGAGGGGGCTGGATAGTACAGCGGTTTCACTATAAATAGAAACAACAAAAAAACACAGGCAAAGCAAATAGAAATACATGGCAAACGCTATCGAACATGAGCAGTAGTTATTTACAGTTCCGTGCGGAAAACCAAGAAATGCAGGTAAAGATACGGCAACGAGCTAAGATGCTGAAGTTAAGATATTGTAGGCAAATTGATAAGCATCGGTCATAATAATGGCAATATTAGGTACGTTTTTACATTTTGTCGCACTCCTTGGCGCATTCTAGCTATCGGATGATGCCTTTCCCCTCGTTTTGGACGTTTCAATTGTAGTAAGTCGACCACACTTTCACCTATCTTTCTGAACATCATAAATCACCTACTTTTACAAGCACGACCTAAGAAAGTTGCTCTTATTTTTTTTTTTCGTAAATACGGGTGCCTATCTCCTTCCCTTTATGTATTGAGATTCATCCAAGTTTTTTTTTTTCCTTCTTTATTCCACTGCGGTATTGTCAGATGAATATGACCCATATACACATAATGTTCTTACGCTAGAACTCATCGTAAGAACATATGCCATCCGTTTCTGATATTGCACATATTATTAGTGAAGACAGCCAGCCCCCCCCCCCCCCCCCCCCCCCCCCCATTGGCAAAAAGCACTTACGAACAACAAAGGTTTGTCAATGCCGCCGCTGATACTTAGCACTAAAATTTGAAACGACTGCTCTGCATGACTTCCATTCATACAGGCAGTATCGCAAGGCAATTAATAAAAGCACAAAAATCATCGGAATAACTAAAAGAAAAATTGTGACGACGAGTCAGCTACGGCTTACGCCCTTTCTATCACGGCCTTCTGAGGCGTGGCAGTCGCGCTGACTTCTAGTGAGCACCAACGACATTGCTTACGAGCGCAGGAAGAGGCCTTCGAAATCATCGGTCCATAGGACGATTCGACGGCTATACCAATCTGTGCGGTGCTTCACGAGCAGCGGCATTGGCTTCACGGCGGAATGCTCGAAAGGCATCGCGAAACAATTTTGCTTTCATTCGAAGCTGGGAGAAGAAATTACGTTCGCGATGGAATTCGTACGCGGAAATTCCACAGGCGGCCCATCGCCAAACCAGACTTTTCGGGCCGCAATTGCGAGCCAGCAAGACTCGTGCCGTTCCCCATTAAACCGGGGCTGTAATCCACAAAGCAGATTGCGTGCGATAACCGCTCTTGCGAGAGGTCGCCCTTCAATCGTTATAACGGACATCGCAATATCGTTGGCGACCTGCAAATTAACGCCTCTTTCCACGCATAGTCCATCGAGAACGAAATGACTTGGTGCAAATATTGAAAGAGTAAAACCGTGAGTTCGTTTATTTAAGAATGATAAATAAGACAGCATACAGTGGATGCGTAGCGCGTTGCAGACGAGGACTCGCAGCAGTTAATCTTGAAGCTCGTGACCGTTCTTACACAAGGCATGTGATCCACAGCGCATACTAAGCCAGAACAAAAACCGAAACAACTTTAACAATTTTAGCAACCTTTCGGCTCATTAATCGACAAACACTCAGAGCACCCAACCATATTCCGCATATGTGTCACTACTATGGAATGCTAACTTTTCAGCAGACGAGGAAATCGATGCTGTCTTAACACGTCTGTGTTACGAACGTATTAAGCTCTTTAGTTGCCTCTACTTCATCCCGCGCTAACTGGTTTCCGCTTCTTGCAATTTTTTTTTCATTGATGCGGCATGGACTCGCAGACACAATCCTTGCGCAAGCCAGCCAGCCGTTCAATGCTGACATATATGCGCGCGCGGGCAGCCTATAATTTAGGCAGCGGCCTGCCTATCTGCCCCACCCATAAGCGCGAACCACGGGGGTGTTCTGGGGTCCGAGCTCCCTCCGAAGTTTTCTGGTGCACGGCGGCAGAGCCCCCCCCCTCCCCCTCCCTCCCCTGTAGTGTAATTAATAGAGTTTTGCTACCCACATCATCTGAGGTTTCTATTGAGTTGCCTCAACCTTCTCACTTAAAATTTCATTGTACAGCTAAAAGGTAACTGCATCATTGTTGGCGCCGACAAGCACGTGTTTTATTTATATATCCGCTTTATTTCTCAAAATGCTGACACTAGGAGGACAAACGCCTTAGAAGCACCAGCGGTGGCTACCTCATCGCTGTTTCGCCAGAAAAGCGAAGCCATGTTAGTGATAGCGAAGTATAAGACAGTTACAGGAAGGAAAGTGCGGCCCGTGTAAGGGCCCCGCCCCTTGACAGTCTATATAAATAAAAGAAAAATCTAATGGAGAAGCAATCGCGTTCGGTGCGAGAAAAAGATTTCATGCTCGTATCTTTGTGCATTAAAACTCTCGCCAGGAATTACATGGCTTGTTCCAGCGATGTGCATTTGTGCGACTTAATATGCACAACATACCGATATCCCCCTAACGTGTTTAACTGAACGCGCTTGTAGCATGGCTCATTCGAGTGACGCCAGCCTCTTGGTGATGCAAAGGGACTCAGGCTGTAAAAATGAACCGTGTTGTTCTATTATGAGGTCTTGTAACTGTTGCTAGAAGGCCGTCACTTCAGGGAACAATTCTTGGAACTCACACGTAGTTGCTTTAAGTGCAACGGTTATTAACATATATATATATATATATATATATATATATATATATATATATATATATATATATATATATATATATATATATATATATATATTGTTAATCTTTGAATGCGCTCAAACATTATCGTAATTGTTACAGCAGTTTCTGTTGTTTCCTGTTGCTTAGCACGCGCAGTAAACCCTTTGCTTGTAGAACGGTCACGAGGTTAAAAATATAACCTGCTGCAAATTAGCTCCAAGTGCGTCCTGCCACTTTTATTTTTTTGCCTCGTACGCAAGGTGATATAAGTGTGCTGCTCGAAATGACTCCCCACCAAGCAGAAATCGCTCTCTTAGGGAAGGCAGTGTGTACGCCACAGTAAAGAGACCAATATTTCAAAGCTCCTCGCCAATGACGCAGCACCACACACAAACTAAAGAAAAGGAAAACGATCCAACAAGGAAGTCCACGCAGAGAAGGCGCCTTCGCTAGCGCAATCGCCAGTCCACGCTCAAGATGTTTTTCAAACGCCAAGGGCGCCAGCAATTCAAGAGCTACGTCGCGAATCGATGGCTATACTAAACAAAAAAGACCGGGAGAAGCACACTGTTCCTTGATTAAGAAGTCTCCAGCAAAGCGCGACGGCATTTGAGAGATGCGACAGCGTTGTGTGGGGGGAAAGCGGCATTTTTGCGTTCACGAATGGCAAGACTGACGCTAGCCCCTGTGGTCTCTATGTATTCATTGGCGACGGAACCCCGCCCTCCTTTGAAGTGGCAAAATGCCCGAACTCGTGCTGGCTTTTCTGGCAGCTGATGCACGTGTATAACACTTGGCTGTCGTGTCACTGAAATGTACTATTCTAGGATATTCACGCACTTCATCGGGGGCATTTCAGCATTTAGCTATGTCATGCAACGTACACGGTAGTGAAGAAACGGGCGTTCCGTATATATCTGCTGCAGCGGATGCTTGCGCTTCTATTGAGTACGTCACCAGGGAACACTGCTATCATAATAAACAGCCTCCAGGAGTAGAAGACTGTCAAACAAAAAAAAAATGAAGTGGCCCTCGAAAGAGGAATACTAAAAAAAAATATGTTCCTTGTAAATTAGGTTACTCAAATATGATTGATAGAATTTGCATCTTTCCTTGCCTTAGTTCTTTTTCTTCTCTTGCTTTCATGTTCTAACCTCGAGCTTCTTAGTCAACCCTCCATAATAGTATGAGAGGCTTGGTGTTCCGATCAATCAAGCAAGCTGTGGTGAACGCCTCACACAGACACCCCGTATGCTAAAATGCTCAGTAAGTATGTTTTGTCTCTCCCTCTCGGACAGAGTGTTGGCTATGGCGTTCCCTACAAAAAAGATTACAAAAATGTTCAAATCATCACAACATATTTTGCGCGAAACTTAATGATGGAGGACACTTCAACCGAGCGGCAGAAGGGAAGGGAATGGCGTCTCCAACACGATGGCTTTCTGGCGGTGTCAGAGGGGAAGAAGTGGGGAAGAACAGAGAAAAAGAAAAGGGTCTATAAACGACCGTCTTTGCTTCAGACAAGCCGAGGGAAAACGCAATTCTTATCGAACCAATTCGCTATTTCTCTATACTCTAAAACTGTTTTCTCTTTCGGGACCTCTGCATTAGACTTTAATAACAGGAATGTATGCATGGCCATCCGTGACTTCGTTTCATATACTTATTTATTAATTATTGATACTTCACAAAATCAAATCAATGTTGAGTTCATTTTAACACCTGCAAATTTGCAGGCCTTTTGTAAATGACATGTTTCTTTAAAAAAACAGCTGTTAGTTTGTCTCTTGGATATTTTCTTGTATAATTCTTGCTTTACTCGGTCTTACACTTTTTCTTAAGTTTTATCTTCCTTCCTTCGCTTACCCGCCGGCTTTTAAAGCGAATAACTTTCTTTGCCGTTTTCGCCAGTTTTTGTGGTTGGCTGGTGATCGATGGTCGGTGGTTGGACTCGGCAATGAAAACGTTCGTTCGCTCGCTCGTTCTTTTCGTTTTCTTTGGTTCGTTCGGGCTATTCGCTTACATTGAGAATCATCGTTGGCGGTTTCTTTTCTCTAAATTCTGGTACTTCTCGCAAGATTTGTGTACCAATAAATGCATACAGCCCTGTCTGGCGCAGGTACTACAACAGTGACATAGCGCACTTGTTCGTTATGGAACGTGTAATCTACAACATTACGCTTTAATTAGTTTGGCCACCTCGAGCATGGTTTCTCTTCAGTTTCCTGGCCTATTTCCCGTAAAGGGTAAGTGCCATTGCATAGGGAGCGAGGAAGCGATCAAGCGGGCAAGCAAGCGGCATCGACGTTACTGCAGCCGAGGCGGCTGCACGTGTGCCGGCGACAGGATCCCGGCGCGCCTATCCAACATGGCGGCGTTCCCGTGGTGGTGAAAAAGCAGGGCCGCGCGTGCGTCGTCGACGGCGGTGGGCTGCGCGTCGGGACTGCGACGGGTGCCGGCCTCTTAACGCAGACAGCGGCATCGCGGCCGAGGCGTCCAAGCGCCCGATGGCCGACGACGGGCACTCATGAGACCAGCCGAGGAGCAGGCCGACAACCGCAGCGCCGACGCTATCCACGAGCAGCGAGAACAGCTGGAACAGCAAGCCGAGACCGTCTTGTTCTCGCACGGCAGCCTGTATGCCGTCATTGCTATGCTCACGCTAGCCGTGCTCTTCTGCGCTGGCGTGCTCGCCTACAGCATCCGCAGGAACGACCTGCTGAAAGCCGAGTACCGCCGCGTCATGGAAGCCTTCGCTCTGAGGGCATCCAAGACGACTAGGTGCGTGAGCGCCGCACTTTATCTACCATTGACGCGCGGCAGTATCGGCAGCAACCGCGATGGTTGCGCCGGCAATTCGAAACCTTTGAATACGTGCGTATGGTCACTAACGGACAAGTATGCATGGAGGATGGGGGAGGGGGTACTTGGAGCGCCGTTTTCGAAGAAAATTGCTCGTTGAGCTCGCTTAATGCCAAGAGCTGCATGCAGGCACTATGACTGCGACTACGTCATAGCGTGGCGCGAGGACCTTGAGATCTGCAATCTAGGTTTTCGTCGTCGAACGCGCAACTTTTATCTTGAGGAGTACTTAAAACGCCGAGTTTCCGTTGTTACTTTCGAAACGCAAGTAGTAGTTTTCCTGTGAACAACCCCGACGTAATGAAACTGTGAGCATACCGGAGCACCAACCACTCGGATGTGAAAACTTATAACGTCAGGACCTTTGAGTCACATTATGATGCAGACTGAGCCAGCTGTGGAAAATGTTAGTGCAATACAGCTCTGATGTACAGGATTGCACGGTAAATTTTAAAGCGTAGCTCTTAGGCGCCCGTTCCTGTGGCGAGCCTCGGCGTCGGCGTAACCGAGCGAACGAACACAGCAAAAGATGAAAGCGAGCGCCCAGCGCAGTGGGGGGATGAAATGCGTGAGGAGGAAAGCGGAGTGGAGGGTGCAGCGCAACCAGGAAGCGGAAAACGCAGGAAGGTATGCCGAAAAGGGTGAGCAGGAAAGCGGAGTGCCGGCATGACCAGGCATGCGGCAAGCGCTGGCCTGGGCTTCGGACCCGCTGCGCATGCGCTTCTTCGCTCTTTGACCATGCCTGGCCCTTGCGCCAGTAAGCTCCTTTAAGCATCATTAATAGTAGAGGCTACAAAGTTGCGAAATTTAGACAAGGTTGGACTCTTAACAATCGTCGGCAGTGTACTTGAAAGGCTGAGTCAAGCCAGGATTGCCAATATACGATGGGCTGCGCACTACGGTAATGAGCCTGCATCGCGCATGCGCCCATGCAAAGTATGTTGCCGGACCTAACACTTATGTAACTAGTATATGCAGCGTAGTTATGTATTACGAAAACGGTAGCTCGAACGTGTGTACTTATAGAGCAGTCGCGATCAAGAACAAGTCTGTCGACATCGAGTTAAACATGCATGTATATGCATACGTACGGGAAGTTAATATAGAAGAGTGAAGCATATATAGCATACGTTCTCTGGTTTTATTCTTCTTCATCCCAATTTTGTAAGTCAATTTCGTGCTCAGGATGACAAGTCACCAAGTGGGCAAACACATTTCCTTAAGAGGGCTCCTTACTGTGCGATATTTGCAAACTACGCGCAGGTTCCCCACCGAGCCCGAACCGACCGAAACATCTGAAACCATGGGCCCGGCACCCAAACTCGATGAGTCCACTCAGGACGCCATCCTGCTGCTCCTGACGCGCAAGCCCATCTCGAATATACAGCACCCTAATCTAAACAAGCGCCCCACGACGAAACTCGCGGCGACTCCCGGCGGCGATACGGTTTACTACGACGACCTCGCCAGCGGCATCAAGAGGATGCCAAAGGGCACGCGGAGTGGCCGATCTACGCAGCAAAAGACTACCGCCACGCGAAACGAGACGGCAACGCGCTCATCGTCCGGTGAGCGAGCGCTCGTTGAGACAACTCTGACGCCAGTGATGACGCTAGGAACGACTCCCAAGGCAGCGCGAGGGACGGAGCTCCCGAAACTAGAAACGTCGTCGCCGGCCACATTTACGACGACCGCCAGAGCAAGAATTGCGTCCGAGGTCACGCATATCTCTGGTCTGAATTACACGGACCTCGATCGCAACAGCACGCAATCGGACGCCGACTACGGCACCGACGATGACTCGGACGATGACGACGCCTAAGGCGCGCCAAAAGCGAGCAGTTGGGACCCGTGGTTCCCGGCTTGTATTGTATACCCCGAGTTTCAATGCGACAAACACTCTGGCCCAGACGGCGGCCAAAGCGTTGGATAACAGGGAAGTTGCGAAGCTATGAATAGTGGTGCCCGCCTCCTGCACCGGGTGGTCCGTACCTCTGTGTTGCGATGGCCGAAAGCAAATTAGAACGCGCTGCATATTTCAGCCGGGCCACCACCACTACCGCCAGCCCTTGGACGTTCTTGTCGAGGAAATTTCAACCTGGAGGCGGTGACATCAAGCTAGTAATGCCGCAAGACCACGACGCGAGCTTGAGCCACCGAGGAAGAAATAGTTTCGTAAAAAGCGTTTTTCTTTTTAATGTTTCATTTTTTAGCATTCATTTTTATACGATTAGCGATCATTTCACCGAACGAGAATAAAAAATAAAATGAGAGACAACTCTTTTTTCTGTGGTTGGTACTCTTTGTTGGCTCGCGCCTGTGCGTTGAGAGAGAGATACAAATGAGAGAAAGGCAGGGAGGTTAGCCAGAGTTAAACCTGTGCGTTAATTTTCTATTAACTATATCTCGCCCATGTAGCAACACGCCAGGGAAGGTCATCGAAACATGCGCCACCACTGTTTTTTTTTTTTTTTTTTGAACATTGCATGATCACTTTATTGTTTTATTAGATAGTCCGGCCACTACTATATGTACACAGTAATCCGCACTAATAATGTTATAAAGCATTCGTTGAATTCGCACAGAGAACACGCCTTATACAGCACATAACATGTAAAATATGTATTATGGGAAGCCCCTGTAGGACGCTAATTGGCATGGAAGGGCCGTACTTGCCGCATACCTCCTGTCAATACTAACGTTGTAGAGCCCGTGGCATTATAGCTGAGGTGATTTGTCTGGTTTCCCTTTACCGAGGTGAGGTCGTGAAAGTGATGGCAGTGTAAGTACATTGATTCAGAAGCACTGAACGCATGCACCGCATGGAGGTGTTAAGATTTGAAGCACATGAACACCGTCAGTCAGATACGCCCGCTATCATTTGGCCTTCATATTCGAAACTGCCGTTAAATTTTGTTTTGCGAAACAATAAACGAACATGTTGCAGAATAGCCAGAAATAATGATAAGCACTTCAGAAGTTTATTTGCTCGTACTGTTAGCCTGTTGGCCGTTACATGGTGCGTCAGAGGCTGCACTTCCATTATCGATAAAACATTGCGCAAACATTACAACAGCCCCTAACATCACCCGCAGTACAAGAGAAAACGTGGTTTACACAAGATAAAAGCCATTACACTTAGTAAAGCAAAAAACGGGGCTAGTTGGTGGACGTTCGTGATTATATTGCGCTTAGTGTTACACTGACGAACGTAAGGGACAAGACGCGGGCCCACGTAGCGCAATATGTAGAAGCCCGATGTACTCGAAATAACATTTAGTAAAGCAATGAACGTGGCTAGTTAGTGGACGTTCATGATTATATTGCTCTTGGTATTACACTGACGAACACAAGGGACAAGAAGCGGGTGTACTTGCGCTGCCTATGTCCGCGTCTTGTCCCTTATGTTCGTCAGTGTAACACCAAGAGCAATATAACCATGAAGCCATTACACATGTAGAATATAAAGTCCGCAAAGCAAAGTGGTACGTCGCTGAGAAGGAGACTTGCTGGCACGACTTTCGGGGGGTTTATTATGTGCGATATTGATCACAGGAACTTTTTTCCGTGCAAGTTTCACGGTGGGCAGACCTCGTTACACGAACAGGGACGATCGCGTGCTTTAATTTAGGTGATTGTATCAGCTTGCGTTAGTAACGCCGTCTTTTTTATTGTGAAAGCGCGTGCTTCTTTGGCGCGCCTACTCTATATGTAGTGGGTCGAGTCCTTGTATATTAGCAATAATTAAATTTAATTCTGTGGTTGTACGTGCCATAACCACGATTCGATTATGAGGCCCGCCGTATATAGTGGGGGACGACGGATTAAGTTCGACCACCTGCGGTTCTTTCATCATCATCATCATCAGCCTAGTTACGCCCACTGCAGGGCAAAGGCCTCTCCCATACTTCTCCAACTACCCCGGTCATGTACTAATTGTGGCCATGTTGTCCCTGCAAACGTCTTAATGTCATCCGCCCACCTAACTTTCTGCCGCCCCCTGCTACGCTTCCCTTCCCTTGGAATCCAGTCCGTAACTCTTAGTGACCATCGGTTATCTTCCCTCCTCATTACATGTCCGGCCCATGCCCATTTATTTTTCTTGATTTCAACTAAGATGTCGTTTACCCGCGTTTGTTGCCTCACCCAATCTGCTCTTTTCTTATCCCTTAACGTTACACCCATCATTCTTCTTTCCATAGCTCGTTGCGTCGTCCTCAATTTCAGCAGGACCCTTTTCGTAAGCCTCCAGGTTTCTGCCCCATATGTGAGTACTGGTACCACACAGCTGTTGTACAGTTTCCTTTTGAGGGATAGTGGCAACCTGCTGTTCATGATTTGAGAATGCCTGCCAAACGCACCCCAACCCATTCTTATTCTTCTGGTTATTTCAGTCTCATGATCCGGATCCGTGGTCACTACCTGCCCTAAGTAGATGTATTCCCTTACCACTTCCAGTGCTTCGCCACCTATCGTAAACTGCTGTTCTCTTCCGAGACTGTTAAACAATACTTTAGTTTTCTGCAGATTAATTTTCAGACCCACCCTTCTGCTTTGCCTCTCCAGGTCAGTGAGCATGCATTGCAATTGGTCTCCTGAGTTACTAAATGTGAACCAAATGCACAGGGTGCGGGCTTTTTTTGTTTTTGTTTTTTTCCCATTTAGCCCCCATCCAAATGCGGCCGCCGCGGCCGGGATTCAATCCTACGCCTTCGGACTTAACAGCCTAACGGCAAAGCCACTACGCCACGAAAGCTTGTATTATTAACATACACTGTGCGTTTCCATTTTTGTTATCAACTTGAATGCAAGAAAGAATACTCGCATTCTGCGCTCTTTATAGTCGGTAAGTTCCCTCCTGACCATTGCAAGAATGTTTCTATATATAAACATAGATTAACGTGTACATAAATACTGTAGGTGTGTACTGCACTACAGTCTCTATGTGTAATGTTTTCGCCCCAACCATTCCCTTCTCATAACTAGCCGCCAAGGCTTTCAGTAAGAGGAAGCAGATGCGCATATTTCAGGCATCACAATTTTATTTAGAAGCTATTATTTGGTGGCCGGGCGTAACGCGGGTCATCGCGTGGCGTTCGGCAAAAAGACACATGAAGAAGAAACAAATTGTCATGTGGCTAACGTGGAATACATGCTGAGACATACGGATTAAAATTTCAGTATCAACAGCTAAACGACGCCGCCAACCCTCGGCCGATACTGCGCATATGTAAGTATTGCTACAACCCGGTATCCATTTTGAACGAAGGTTAATAATAGGCAGGTTGTTTCCCTTAGAATATATAAAGCCAACTGCTGCTGAGAAACGCAATAACGAATGCTGCAGGTCACCGGCGCGATGCGCCAGAGGATACGCAGCCTCTTCTAACGTCTCCTGTTGGGAAACAGAGTCAAAGATAGAAAGACACACAAAAAAAGGGAAGAAAAATGATAAAGGGATGGAGCTTGAGCGTTATGCTAGCTATGCTGCTGTGATTGCTTCTCACTGCGGACCGTAAAAACTCTCAGTTTATTTCCTCTTTCTATCCTTTATCGTTTCGGTTTTCTTTATTGAAGCAGTGATGAGGGATCCGAGATTTAAGGAGCTTACTACCAACGCAGAGCGAGGGAGGAGTCCCACAAGGAGCCCTGCTTCGTGCCTTCTCGGCGAGGATTATAAGGTGATGTCGGCAAAGTGGAGACTGCGCGTAGCGAATGCGAGTTTCGTGTACTGGCCTCAGACAACCGCGTCTCCCGCATCCATCACAGACACAGCTCTAAGCGTGTGCAAGACGCTCTGTTTTGGCTCCCATTTATAGAAAAGAAGGAAACCACACGCCTTCAGATACTGAACACACAGAGAGAGGTAAATGATGGGCAGCTGTGGGGTCGCACGTGGCACAACGTTACCGCTTCCACAAATATGAGAATGTCTTTACACTTAATGAGAGTAGCATTCCGGGCAAGTTGGTAGTTGGCAAGTTGCGCTTGGTGTATCGTCCTCTCTTACGTCCGTGTCGTTTTTTGTTGCGCAATATCATTTGAGTAATCTTTACACTACTTCGCGTTTCTGCTGTACAGTAGTAACAGCACAAAGCCCTGCCTATCTTCCTTCCTTCCTTTTTTTTTTTTTTTTTTTTTTTTGCTGAGAAGAGCTTGACGCCGCCAATTACCGATTCAGGCGAAGGAAACTTAACGCGATGCCCACGGCAGCGCTTTTAACAATGTGGAGCAAGTTCTTAATTATGGATATATAGTTAAGCTTACAATTCACTTCTTACGCAGTTGCTATACTAATAATTTCTTACTCAAGTAAAAATTCGTCGCAGTTCTTATTTTGCGTGTGCTTTTGCTATAGCCAAAAACTAGGTTATCAAACTGCTCCAATTTTATTTGATGCGGAATGACGTCTGTTTGCGCTGGGAATCCGTAAATACAACCTAATATTTCTGCTACCTATTACTGTCACTCATGCCGACCGCTGTATGAAGGCTGAAAAGCACTGAAAATTGAACTTTGCCTTCATAAGAAGAGTGCGTGCGCCTAAACAAGAATTTCCCTTTCACACTACGTGTTTGAGTGACTTTTGTTGCTTTGCCACTTTTTTAAGCCATAATATTGATTAAAGAAAGCCAGCCTGTAACAAATGCTTGCAAATATATACGTGCTACCCGCATAAAGAACGCCTGTAGCATTACAGGCACTTCGCGTCAAGGATACGTTATACTTTTATTACCACGAGATGCAGACGTGCTTTGTTTCCAGATATCTGATCTACTCTATTCGTTTTCTTATCACACAAATGAACTCTTACGCCACTTGAAGGCAAACAGAACGACGAAGATCGGCACAGCCTTTAGCGTGAGTTAGATAGGAAGACTCACTTTATCATTAACTGGGAAAATGTACAATTCCACAATTTTGTCTTGGCAACAACGTACCGCGGTTAGTATCCGCTCACTTGAAAGTATATCCGTATTTTCCTTCTATCTGCAACAGGATCGATGCTTGACCATTTATATTTCTCTATGTTATCTTCCTTTGATTAATCATCTAAGTAGTCAGGAACGAAGAACAATTTTCGCTGATATAGCGAGAGATAGAGACGCATACTACGAAGCGAAATTACGCAGAAGTCTCTCGTAATCTCAATTCGTGTGCCTGGCAGAGCCACTCCATTTGCGCCCTTTACAGAAAGAAACTCAATTTCTGTTCAGGCCAACAAAGTAATTGTAAAACAAGAAGCTTACTTTTCTTTGTGCTGGGACTGGGTTTAATGTGCAAAAGTTTCCATTTGTAGTTTCCATTGAGGCAAGCCGGAGGGTGTCAAGGTGATAAGAACGGGAACCGCTTTCATAACAGCTCCTGCTTCAGCAGGCCAAACTGCGCTTGTGAAAAGGAAATAAGGCCTCGGCTCCAAATCGCATTAGGAGCCGTTTTTTCTCCCGCGCTTCTTATCAGGACGCTGTGGAAGTTTAGACACCTTCTTTTCTTTAACCTCATCTGAAAAATGAAATTGCGCGCCAGAAACATCAAGCCAAACCAAAGCCAGCGTTATGAACATTTTGTGTTGTAAGGCCTTTAATGATAGAAACGAGGCAGAAGTTTCTTAAAAGCTGTGGCTTTACACCTTCTGGCACAGTGTTACGCGTAAACATGTAAGCAAGTGACAGCAGACGTCTGCTGGGAAAGTAAAAAAGGCGTCGGGCCTAATGGTGTGCGCGTGTGCGTGTGTGCGCGTGTGCGTGTGTGCGTGTCCGCGTGTGCGCGTGCGTGCGCGTGTGTGTGTGTATGTGCGTGTGCATGTGCGTGTGCGTGTGTTGCGTGTGTGCGTGTGCGCGTGTGTGTGTGTGCGTGTGCGTCTGTGTGTGTGTGTGTGCGTGTGCGTGTGTGTGTCTGTGTGCGTGTGCATGTGCGTGTGCGTGTGCACGTGTGCGCGCGTGTGCGTGTGCATGTGCGTGTGCGTGTGCACGTGTGTGCGTGTGCGCCTGCGTGTGCGCGTGTGCATGCGTGTGTGCGTGTGCGCGTGTGCGTGCGTGTGTGTGTGTGTGTGCGCGTGCGTGTGTGTGTGCGTGTGCATGTGTGCGTGCGTGCGCGCGTGTGCGCGTGTGCGTGTGTGCGTGTGCGCGTGTGTGTGTGCGCGTGTGTGTGTGCGCGTGCGTGTATGCGTGTGCGCGTGTGTGCGCGTGCGTGCGCGCGCGTGTGTGTGTGTGTGTGTGTGTGTGCGTGTGCATGTGCGTGTGCGCGTGTGCGTGTGTGTGTGTGCGTGTGCGCGTGCGTGTGTGCACGTGTGCACGTGCGCGTGTGCGCGTGCGTGCGCGCGCGTGTGTGTGTATGCGCGTGCATGTGCGTGTGCGTGTGTGTGTGTGCGTGTGTGTGTGAAAGAGAGAGAGAATTGCGTGCGGAAAAGCAAAATGTACGCGATACTATTTCAGTTCAATGCATGCATTTCAAAGAAGCAACACAAGACCGCTATCATATAAGCTTTAAAGCTGTGTACCTACATAAAGAGAGGGTTCAAGTTTAGAAAAGTTTTAGAAAAGAACTGTTAACCATTAGCTGTAAGCCTTCCCTACGAGAACATTCCCCGTCACGGCTGTTTGATGTTCGTGAATAGAAATCGATTTGACGTATAATTTTTCGTCATGTATATCAAGGCACAAAACTGTATTTTATTATTCTTACTGCTTTTGAGCGCACTTCACATGCGGCCTACCTTATGGGGCGTTGGAATTAGTGACTAGAGACGGCGGAGTTATAATAGGATTTAGTATTTTCAAAATGAAATTACACGTTTTCTACTCATCCGCTTTCCATAAAGAGTCGGATTTCAGGCTTCAGTTTTCCGCAGTATAGTAATCTAATCAGATTACATTATAAGCTAAAGAAAAGCTGTTTATCGCAAGGGGCTCAATTCGCTTATGCTGCGCGTCCAACTCGCAGGTGCGGTGGCTTAATAGCGCACGTTGCTGAAATGATAATAAGATAATAATTAATGCGTTGTTGATAATAAACTGCGCAAGATAATGACCAGGATGGGCTTGCAGCCGGATTTACCCGTGCATTTTCGTGTATCTTGAAACGTTTGTGAAGAGTCGCATTACGAAACAAGGCTGATCTCTTGGCGAGTGGACGGTGACAGAGTGCGTTTGTTCATATACCATCAGCAATTCGTAATAAAAAGCAGAGGTACAACTGTTGTCCAGAACGTGTTTCTCCGCAACTGGCTTTCTTCGTACGTGCACACGCAGAACATAGCAAACTTGTGCAGGAATTGGGAGCTGGCACGCTGCTAGGATGTTCTTTTTAGTCCTCATAGTTTGACGCTCCTTTCAGACGTGATAAGGACCCTCGCAAATTTATAAATCCCTGCAGGGAGACCATGTCGCCCTACGCGAATAAAGTTTTACTTTTCTTATCTTCTGATACGTATGATGCGGAGCTCACGTCCGAACATTGGCTTCCCGTTCTTCTAATATGATAAGTTCGTATGAAATCCTATATATAAGTTTGTGGAATGATACGTGCAGTGCAGTGTAGATCTAGTGTAGTGCAGTTTCTTTTGCGGTGACGACACATGCCGGCTTTGAATGATAGGCCAACATTGTGCTAGAAGAATACTCACTTGTTTATGCGGACGCTTATGCGCATGCAAAGCTGATGGTACCAGCAAGTGAACTATCATCAACAAAAAAATGTCACGATTACTAACTGCTCCGAAATGCATACTATACCTCAATTCTGCTTAGTGTGTTCCCGTTCGGGACCTAATTTCACGCATAATTCATGTTATTTTGAGCATTTAGAAACTATTTAACCGGCACCTTCCATATATATATATATAGGCGTGAACATGTCCTTAAGCAGGCTTAATAAAAACAGAGACCGAAGAGCCACAACGAAAGTCGCATCGACGATGCGGAGGCACCACCGCGCCGAAACTGTAAGCTTGGCCAGACGCGTGCCCCGTAAAGCCATGCGCGGCCGGTTCTTTTGTTTCGGGCACGTACCACGGCGCGCATCAAGTTCGCAAAACCCAAGACGAGTCGATCCCATCGCTGGCCGCCTCCCGAGGAACAGACCGGCTGTGCCGCCGGCCGGAAGTGCACAGGCTGGCGAGCCAAGAACGCCGCCATAAAAGCAACCACGGCGCGTGCTGTGGCCAGCAGCCCGCAGCCGTGCCTCAGTCCGCACGCCCGCGTCGGGGCAGGTAGGCACGTACCCGCGCACCGAAGCAGGCATTGTTACGAGCCCCCGCATTGCGAGCAACGGCGACTGCCACCGCGGTCCGTGGCCACCGCCCGAAGCAGCCGGCCGCCCCCCTCCAACAACACCGTATATATACTAGCGCCGAATTACCCATCTAATAGTTACAAGTCTTGCGTCTCAACGGGTGCGCCGGTATAATGTTCGCCCCCCTTCGCTGTATTCGGAGCAAAGAACAGGAAAAGAGAAAGGGAGAGAAAGAAAACGTGAATGACCACCTCGTGATGGTTACTTCTTTCAGAGTCGCGTCCGCGTTGGTGCTTGCTCCGCTTGTTTCACACGCATCACGAGAGATGCAAGAACATATGACTGAAGTGCCTTCGAGAAAACTGATTTATTTCGTTGTTGTTTTTTTTTTCATCCTACCCCGCGGTAGGGAAACAAACGCGGCAGTCGATGCCGACGACTATTCTGCGCACAGGTTTGTGTGTGCTTGAAACGTCCGTGCGAGGCTTCATATGAAAGAGAATGAGAGAAAGCCCAGACTTTCGAAGCGCCGCGTTTTCTTATTCCGCGTTCGTCCTTCCTCCTCTTTTTCTGTTTTAAGTGGTGGTTGTTACGCCTTTTTCAGTCATTAGGGTAAAAATCTTTTCATTTTCTCGATCTTTTACGTGCCACAGCCACGGGGTAGTGTAATTATGAGGCAAGCCGTAGAGGGAGATTGCCAGAACATTTCGGCCAATAACGGGGTTTATTAATAAGCCCACTGAAATCCAAGAATTTTTTTATTTTTTTACGTTTCGCCCTCATCCAAACGCCACCGCCGCGGCCGATATTAAACCCGTCACCCCGAGCGATGCAGCGCAGTGCTGTAGCCAATAGGCTATCATGCCGGGTTCTGGATAAAATATATCAATATGTATTTATAGAAGGAGAACTCTTCGGCATCAAACTGCGGTGCATTTTTTATTTTGCGGTTGTGTAAAATTTTGAAAAGAAAACAACGATTTGGTCGTACCTAATGATGCGTTTGTTGCGCGCTAAAGCTGAAACCGGCCACCCCCCCCCCCCCCTCTTCCGCGCCACCCTTTTAGGTGCTGGAATAGGGCGAGAAAAAAGTATCTTCACTATGGGCAATTACATTTGAAACTTGATTAAACGAAGTGATGAACACGCTCGAATTATTTCGTTAAATCGGAAAGTTCACAAAATCGAGTAAAAGGTTTTTCGGTTCGTCGAAATCTAAAATTGGAATCTAATGACACCCAAAAGGTACCGCGGCATTGCATTTGTCGTTAAGTCATGTCTGCGTGCGTAAAAACGCCGCGAGGTGGACCAAATACCGCCACCCTAGCGGCATCTGGTACGTAAGAATGTTAGTGACTGCTGAGTCCGTTGATGCATGGGCGCGGCATGCAGCCTTGTCAAAATAAAGCTAGGTCCGTGACTAGGGCTCGGAGATGTTTAGCGCGATAGCGTTAGAGCGCACGCTCAAAGAAAAACCCAGCTGCGTCAAGTTTAGTAAGAAACCACAGCCTTCTTTACTCATTAACATCTGAAAAAATAGCGTTAAATCGTATTTCGTTAGATCGAGTTTTAACTGTACGTAACAAAAATAGAGATATGAGCAGCAGCGTGTTGTTGTACGTTAACGGAATCAGCTTTCGAAGAACTTTCCTGGAAGATTATTGGTACGCGCTACCTCAAAGTCAATAAATAGTTGATAAAACAAAACGTTGCCTATTCGTACATTTCTTTTGTTTTATTTCACATACACAAAATTTAGATGGACGGTGATGCTTGCTGCGGGAGGAGGTTAATCTACATGAACTCTGACGAAGGGTACACAAGACTCTCAGCTTCTGGTCGCTGAATCGAATGCGATGAACAAGAATATTATTGAAATAGTTCCCCCTATATTTCCTACGTGAGACGTTCACTCAGAAAACAGGGAAAACGACCTCGGACGGGGATCTGAGCATATCATTTTTTTTTGTTAATTCGAACCTTTGCATCATGTTTATCGTGCACTTAGAAAAGTTTCGCTTTATTATGCGGCGTTGTGTGGTGGATACTTTTTCTGTCTGTATTTTCTCCTTTTGCGCGCTATCTCTTACGATAATGGATTGACCAGGTTGTCCAAAGGAACAATTTTCAGGCGTCCCGTAGCCATTGCTCACCGAGAAGTGGCTTAGGTTGGCGTTAAAAGCCCTATCGTTAGTTGTACAAAGGCATGGTCATGAAATATTTTGTCTACTTAAGGTTTCTTTTCTTTTCTTTTGGGGGCGATACCGTTAAGACCCGCCGGCAAGAACTTCACTGCTTTAGAAGGTGTTTATTTTATGACCGTCTTATCTCTTAGGGAACGGAAGTTCAGGCGCCGCAATAGACTGACGTTTTACAGGTACTTAAGCGGAATACCGCAGCAGCTGAGCTCCGACTTTCAAGGAGCCGCTGCAGTTCGAACAAATGGAAACGCTCTACTGCATCTCGGGGTAATCGAACGATTACGACCCTGGTGAAATGACTACTTACCGCTATCGCGAGTAATCGCACACCGCTTCTTCATCTGAAAGCATTAGCGGCGTTAAGAGCCATCCTCGACCAGTATCACTGTACTAGCTGGTGTTATTATGTTTACGCCGTACAGTTTCAGCAGTGCTTTGATTTGTGTGGTAGTGGCGGTGTGTTTCCTTTGGTATGCTGGCCTTATTTGTTATTTGCATTTATTCATGGCTAGATCTGACGAGCGGTAAAAAAGGCTTTGAAATAAAGATCTCAAAGTAAATTTTCTTTAATTTTATTTTCAAGCATTCCTTCTCTCCATGCATAACTTGTCACAATGCCGTGAAAGCAAATGTTATTTCTCACGCTTTCGTAAAATTTTATGTCCACAAAGATATTTCAATACTGCCTACGGCATTAGCGCAGTTTCCTCTTTCCCGGTAATTTGTTTCGAAAAGAGAACACTAGCTTCACTCAAGATCAATGTACAGATTTTTAATAACAAGAATTTCGATAGTTAGGTTATTCGACGCTGTACTTTAGCTTGGGGAATTGAGATCAGGCCGGCGTCTACGCCTTATCTTGGCTAATCAAGGATTATGAAAACGTAGCAGCCGTTCTGAAATATCCGTCGTTAAGTTGGGCCACAAAATACACTGACGTTGCAATACCTCTTTTTTTTTTTCTCCAGAGGGATTTCCACTTGCCACATCGAAATCTCACGAGGCCGCAGGCCGTGACTCTGAGGCTAATCCAAACGAATTCGTATCCCAAACTCTACGTCTTCAGTAGGTGCACGGAGGTCTCCCCTCTGTGTCTCGACTGCGGTGGGGTTAGCGATTTTAAGCACGTGCTCCGGGAGTGCCCCTCTTTACAGTACCACACGGATCACGGGTTGATGGCGGAAACAATGCATTAATTGGTCCAGAGCCACGACTAGATTGACCAACTCAGGGCTATCCAGAAGGCCCACGATATGGCGGTGAGGCTTGACCTTCCCGTCCCAAGGTGGGAGCGGCCCGCAGTATCGCTGTGGTTACGAGTTGTTGATTCAACCGCACCAATATCTGGTGGGATACATTTGGGCTCAGTACTATCGGCGTCAAATGAAAGTTGAACAGCGGAGCGCGTGGCCCAAGCATAAGTGAAGATATAGTGCGCGCCGTCCAGTCATCACCATTGACAAGCGCGCACATACGATTTGGCCGCACTGCGCGATCCCCCTCTAGTGAGATAATTTCGCTTCTGTCCTAGTTCTTACATTTGAAAGGGAGGAAATAAAAAATAAAAACGAAGCTAAAATATTGCAGTTTACGGCGAGTCTTGTCGCACAGATCGCCGAAGCCACAAGTGCTGTCAGCGCGAATAGCGGTGCGCGTGGTGCAGTTTGCACCGTCATCGCAAGCACCGCGCGGGCGAATCTACCTTGCGATGACGGTGCACGGTGCGGGCGATGACGGTGCAAACTGCACCACGCGCACCGCTATTCGCGCTGACAGCACTTGTGGCTTCGGCGATCTGTGCGACAAGACTCGCCGTAAACTGCAATATTTTAGCTTCGTTTTTATTTTTTATTTCCTCCCTTTTAAATGTGAGAACTAGGACAGAAGCGAAATTATCTCACTAGAGGGGGATCGCGCAGTGCGGCTAAATCGGATGTGCGCGCTTGTCAATGGTGATGACTGGACGGCGCGCACTATATCTTCACTTATGCTTGGGCCACGCGCTCCGCTGTTCAACTTTCATTTGACGCCGATAGTACATACAGTATATATATATATATATATATATATATATATATATATATATATATATATATATATATATATATATATATATAGTATTACGATATGATCGGTAAATACCCGAGAGACGAGCCGCCGTGAGAACGACGACGAAGTGGGTCGGTGCCCTTGGCGCGAGTGAATGTCGGCCTGGCGCTCTGGCTCCATTCTAGTGTAAATAGTCTGTAAATAGCCTCTTTTGTGTGTGTCTTTCTACACGTAACATTCTGGTGGAGGTCAGCGATCCCCGTCCTCGCCACGGAACTCCGGAGTGGTCGGTACGTCGAGCTTGTCACCATGCCTCCCGGTGACGAGCCCGCCTCTGCAACGGCTTCGGCTGGTCCGACTGCTCCCGTCGTCACGGTTGCCCAACATCGTGACCCCGGTGTGTTCTCTGGCCTGGAGGGACAGGACGTTGACGAATGGCTCAAGCTATATCAACATGCCAGCGCTAATAACAAGTGGGACCCAACCATTATGCTCGCCAACGTCATCTTTTATCTTGGCGGCACGCCACGCGTGTGGTACCAGACGCATGACGAAGAGATCAGCAGTTGGGACTCTTTCAAAGAAAAGCTACGGGCACTGTTCGGCGACCCCATTGGCCGCAAGGTTGCCGCGAGAAAGGCTCTTGCGTCTCGCGTTCAGACATCTACAGAGCCGTACGTTTCCTACATCTTCGACGTCTTGGCTCTATGCCGCAAAGCTGACGATGCTATGTCTGAATCAGATAAAGTGTCACATGTCCTAAAAGGCATCGCCGACGACGCTTTCAATTTGCTTGTTTTCGGCAATGTCTCGACAATAGACAACATCATTAAAGAATGCCGTCGCCTTGAACAAGCCAAGAGCCGTCGTATCACACACCACATCACGCGGCTACCCAACACCGCTGCTACGTCGACATGTGAGGGTCGATCGCGTCAGGCCACCACCTGTGACGACGTCACCCGTATTGTTCGCCGCGAGCTTGAGACCGCCTGTTCGCCAGCTTTCTCCACGACGCCTCCCTATCCGCCAGCAACCACGATTGCCATGATTCAGGCCGTAGTCCGACAAGAATTTGAGAACATGGGTCTGAACTCCGTGTGTTCAACATCTCAACCCAGCGTTCCCCAGTTCTCCACCGGCCCTCCTCGTCCCCGACAGTCCTTTT
This sequence comes from Dermacentor andersoni, assembly GCF_023375885.2. NCBI lineage: Eukaryota > Metazoa > Arthropoda > Arachnida > Ixodida > Ixodidae > Dermacentor > Dermacentor andersoni. The sequence continues at coordinate 87,331,649 of NC_092819.1, forward strand.
CCGCCACATCTCGCCGCAACCCGTCCGATTGGCGTACCCCTGATGACAGACCAATCTGCTTTCACTGCTGTCGCATCGGCCACGTCGCTCGTCACTGCCGCAACCGATGGCCTCCGCCTCCTCGGACATACGCCGCCACTTACTCCCGCACCTTTGGACCTTCTGTTCCCTATGCCACCCGCCGTGAACCCACTGCCGCTGATGCTCCTCTCCGAACCTTCGCTACAGCCGCTCGCCCTCACCTCGACGCCGTCAGTCCCGTTCGCCCCAACCCCGCCGCTTCTCTTCGCCGCCTATCACCTCCCGGGCCCAGCCGGAAAACTAGGCACTGCAGCTTCTGGAGGTGAAGCTGCGTTGTCGACACTGCCCTCAAATCCTCTGCTCACGTTAAACACGAACCAAAACCTTCTTGACGTTGACGTTGATGGATATCCTGTCACGGCACTCATCGACACAGGGGCACATCTTTCTATTATGAGTGCTGCCTTCCTACGACGACTGAACAAGCTCCTCACCCCAGCGTCGGCACGCGTCGTCCGCGTTGCGGATGGTGGTACTGTGCCTATCATCGGCATGTGTACGGCACGTGTTAGCATCGCCGGCCGCCACACTCCTGTCCTCTTCACCGTGATTGCTCATTGCCCCCACGACCTCATTCTCGGCCTCGATTTTCTCTCCGCGCATTCTGCTCTTATTGACTGCTCTGCCAGTACCCTTCGCCTTGAGTTACCGATTCTCGCAGAACCTTCTGACGCACCCCAGTGCCGCCTACGCCCCATTGGCTTTATTTGCCTGCCGCCAAAATCAATAGCCTATATTGAACTCTTGTCTTCCCCACCAGTCCCTGATGGCGAGTACCTCGTCACTCCTCTGCGCGACATTCCCCTACAGTATGACGTTACCGTGCCTCACAGTATACTTACTGTTACTGCGAACCGCACTTTCATGCCTATCTTTAACTTTGGATTGGCGAAGCAAACTCTACCACAAGGTATTTGCCTTGCCAACGTTGATTGTCTCGGCGACCATCACGTGGCAAATTTATCAACCGATCCTTCTTGCGAGCTTAGCAGGCCTCTCGTGCCAGCCTCGGCCGCCGATCCCAAGATACAGAAAATGGTTGCGACGGACCTGTCTTCTGCGCAGGATGAAGACCTTTATCGAGTATTATCGGCCTGCAGAGATATTTTCGACTTCGACGATCGCCCTTTAGGCCAGACGCTCGCGGTCAAGCATCGGATTCTTACTGGCGATGCTACTTCTATTCACGGACGACCGTACCGAGTTTCTGCGTCGGAACGCCACGTTATTCAAAGCGAAGTGAACAAAATGCTAGACAAAAACATCATTGAACCTTCTTCGAGTCCCTGGGCGTCACCTGTAGTGTTGGTTAAGAAGAAGGATGGCACGTGGCGCTTCTGTGTAGACTACCGTCATCTGAACAACATTACTAAGAAAGACGTCTACCCGCTCCCACGTATAGACGACGCCCTTGACTGCCTATATATATATATATATATATATATATACAGGAATACGTCCGCCGAGCAGCCAAAATCTTCATCGACGCGCAAAATAAAATCCCGATATTCCTATACATTTCAACGGTATGCCACCTTCGAGAGCACTGCAGAAAATTACTTCGCCCGCGGCAATCGACTCTTGCGTTCCGGATCGAACTGTGACCCGTTGGTGGCTGCGCTTCTCTCTGCCCCTTATGTCAGCTTCCCTTTTGTTTTTGCTCCTTTTTGTTGGAGCTCTTATTTTTGTCCCGGACCCTCGTGGCGCTAACAAAGCAGCGGCAAAGAGTTAACGAGTAAAACGTTCCCGCGCAGCGCTTTTCTCTGCTCGTCGAGCGCGAAGAGCTCGGGCTAATTGCGTAATTAGCGGCAGGAAACGAGCTAATCGGGTTACGCCGCCAGTTCGGCGCCCAAGCCAAGGAATGCGTTGCGCGAAGCAGTCACGAAACGTTGCGTCCAAAACAAGGAACAACTCTTTGGAGGGCATGTTATCCTCCCTCGCACGTACCACGTCTGCGTACTTCGTTTCTCCCTGTATATTTATGTCCTTTTTTTGTGGTTCTCTAGCCCCACTTCAGCCCAGCGCGGAGATTCGCAGGGTTTATGGCGCGCACAATCGGCTTACCGTACAGACGCTTTAGTTGCGGCGCTAAGCGCAGGCTGCAGCGCCTGTGTCGGGCGCACAAATCCCAGCAGATTGCTGCCCAAAAGTCAGATATCGTTCTGGTTAGGCGTATAGTAAGTAGCTGGTGCGTTTGCCATTCAAAGCACTGCGAAAGAGGTGGTTTGGGTTACTGAGTCGTATCAGTTCCAGTTCAAATAGGAATAATCGTTCTGCCTCTTGTTTTTCCTGTGTTACGCAGCCACCTGCTGCAAACTTTATCCAATTATCTCCCACGTATACAACTTCCCAATAACGATCATCCTGATCATCATGGCGCTGCAGTGCGAAGGGCTGCGGTCTCCAGTTACCCATATAGAGATTCAGCCTATTCAACTGAGGCAAAAAAAGAGAGAAGACACAAGGATAGGATAGGAATAAACTTTATTTGTCCAACGGTTGTTGATGTTGCTGCCCGGGGCTAGGCTGCCAGGGGTCCATCGCCCGAGGAAGATCTTTCGAGATCCTCGGCAACGGCCCTGGCCCGCTGGACGGCCCACTCCTGGTCTTCGGGTGCCTCGCTGTGGAGGGCGGCTTGCCATCTCTCAGCGAGGCGCCCCGCTTCAGAGGGTTCCGCTGTTCTATTCCCCCTTCCTCGTTGTCCTTGTTCCACGTGGCGTTGGCATTCCCAAAGCACATGGGCCATATCGGCCCGTTCGTGCTCGCACCACGGGCAGCCGGGCGACGGGTGCAGCGCGGGCCACAGGCGGTGCAGGTGGTAGGGGTTGGTGAAAGTGCCCGTCTGCAACCGTCTTAGGTCGACCGCCTGGGACCTGTCTAGACGCCCGTGGGGTTGTGGATATTTTCTTCTTTCGTTCCTGTAGTGACCAGTCACCTCTCGGTACGTTGCCGGAAACTCCTTGACATCGCAGTCGGCGTCCGCGTGATCCCCAGCTCCGTCCGCCGCGATTTGTGTTGTATTGGTAACGACAGCGGCCGCGTCAGACGGAGTGGCAGCCGCCGTCGCCGTCACTCCTCCGCTGGGGTCCCGCACAACAACGGCAGCGGCTGCCCTCTGGGTGACCACGTCGCGGCGGGTAAGTTGCCTCGCGACGAGGTGGGCGCGCTCGTTGTGGTTGGGTGGAGTGTCGCTGCGTCTTCGGCCGTTAGCAATGTTGGTGTCATTGTTGTTGTTACTGCCAAGCTCCCCGACGTGCGCGGGGAACCACTTGAGGGACTTGTTTGTAATGGTGCCGGATCCGAAGTCCCCGGCCCGGGCGTTGAGCATGCGCGCCACATCCGCGGACACCCAACCTTTGATGTAATTCCGAATCGCTGATTTGGAGTCGCTGATAATCAGGTTATCCTCCGCACCTCCGTGGAGTACCGCGAGGGCTATGGCCATCTCTTCCGCTGCTTCGGCCGATGGCAGCCTCGCTGATGCCGTGACTCGGATCGTTCCCTTTGTATCTACGACTGCCATGGAGAAGGCGGGCGCCGCCGCCGTCGGCCGGCCGTGTCGATGTTGCCGTTGTTGCTGCTGCCGTTGTTGTCGTAGTAGCTGTAGGGGTGGTGGTGCTGGTAACTGCGGCTCGCCTCGCACATTCCCTTGTAGCGGTGGTGGTGGTCGACGTTCCTCGTCGCCATCAGAGTCACCGACTGGCCGCGGGTACCTGGCTGCATCGACGAAGAGGACGCCTTCTTGTCTTCCATGCTTCTCGAGGATTGCTACCGCCCTGCGTATACGTCTTTGCACGTCATGCACCGGGTGCATATTCTTCGGCATGTTTTCCGTCTGTATGGCGTCCCTGACTTCCGGTAGCAGTGATTCTTTCAGTCCACGCGCCTCGTGACATCGAAACCCGAGCAAGTCCAGGATTCGTCTTCCCGTTACGGTGCTGGACAGCCTCTCCAGCTGCGATATTCTCTGCGCCTCGGCGATCTCCTCGAGCGTGTTGTGTACGCCCAACTCGAGGAGCCTATGGGTTGGCGTGTACTGGGGTACTCCCAGGGCGGTCTTGAACGCCCTGCGGATCGCCACGTTCAGCTTGTCGGTTTCGCTCCTGTTCCAGTCGGCGTATGCGGCGACGTACGCTATGTGGCTCAGCGCGTACGCCTGTATCAGCCTCGTAACGTTGTGTTCCTTCATTCCTTTCTTCTTGTTCGCGACCCGCCGCACGAGGTGTGTGGCGGCGGCCATTTTCTTCTGCAGTCGGGCAACCAGCTCGCGGTTGGCACCGTTCTCTTCCAGCCACAGGCCGAGCACTCGCAACTTGGACACCGTCGGTATTCGGGTCCCCTCCGTCGTCGTGACGCAGACGCCCAAACGACGAGCGTCGAGCACGGCCTGCGGAAGGGGTCCTTTCTTGCGCGGCCTGTGGAGCAGGATCTCCGACTTGTCGGGTGAGCAGACGAGTCCCGTGTCTTCGAGGTGCCGCTCCACCTCCCGGACGGCCCGCTGCAGTCGGTCTTGCATTTCGCCGACGCTCGTGTTCTCCGTGGTCCACACCGTCACGTCATCTGCGTATATGGTATGATTGATGCCCTCTATCGCGTCAAGACGTTCCGGCAGGCCGATCATGACGAGGTTGAAAAGCATGGGGGAGAGTACGGAGCCCTGCGGCGTTCCCGCACCACCCATTCGGACCGTTCGTGGTGGGGCCCCGTCGATCTTGACTGTCGCCTCGCGCCCATTCAGGAAGCTGCTGACATATCGGTGGAACCTCGCCCCGAGATCGAGTCGGCTGATCTTGTCCAGTATGGCCATGTGCTTCACAGTGTCGAAGGCGCTCTTGAGGTCTAGCCCGAGTAGGGCGCGCACGTGCGTGCTCGGAGCGTTCACGACCTGTTCCTTGATCTGCAGCATCGCGTCCTGCGTTGAAAGGCCCTTCCGGAAACCGATGATGTGGGTGCCGAAGGCGTCCTGTTTCTCGAGCAGCGTCGTCACCCTATTAAGGCAGGCATGCTCCATCACTTTCCCGACGCAGGACGTGAGGGAGATCGGCCTCATGTTTCGGACCTCCAGCGGTTTGCCCGGCTTTGGTATCAGTATAACGTCCGCGGTCTTCCACTCTTGCGGAATTCGGCCCTCCTTCCAGCACGCGTTGATGTACTCGCAGAGCTTCTCGATGGCGTCGTCGTTCAGGTTCCTCAGGATTTTGTTGGTGATCCTGTCAGGACCGGGCGCCGAGTTGGTCTTCAGTAGCTGGAGGACCGTTCTAATTTCCTGCACGGAAAAGTCCGCGTCCAGCTCCTCGTTGGGAGCCCCGTAGTACTCTGGGTGACTCTGCCCTTCCGGGCGTGCGAGGTGCGTCTGCACGATCTCTTCCACGAAGGCCTCTGGGTCGTCCTTGTACTTGTGTCGCAGCTTGGCCATCTCTGTACGGGTCGCCGTTCTGGTGCTTGCCGGGTCGAGCAGGTGCCTGAGAATCTTCCAGGTGCGTCCAACGCTCATGTTCCCGTCCATCGTGTCGCACAGCTCTTGCCATTCTTGCTCGCACAGGCGGGTGCAATGCGCCTCGATCTCCCGGTTGATTTCGGCGATCTTCTTGCGTATTTTCCTGTTGAGTTTTTGCCTACTCGCTCTCCGTTGCATGGATTTCTTGGCCGCAACAAGATGTGCCAGCCGGCTGTCCACTCTGGACGGTTGGGGAGCGCCGTCGCCCACGGCTCCGCGGGATCTGGCTGTTTCTTCTTTGGGTGGTTCTTGTCGCCAGTCCGTCCATTCGATCTCATCGGTGGCTTTCTCTACGTCCGCGAGTAGTACTCTGCACCATTCGCTGATGTCTTCGATCGGGCCCTCCTTCTTGTCTTGCTCTCTATTTTTCCGGAATCTGTCCCAGTCTACGATTCTCGCCTTTCGGCAGACGCCCTCCTCGTTTTCATCCTCTCCCACGGTCACGCACAGGATCCTGTGGTCACTCCCCAGGTCCTCGAAAGAGTTCGACCAAGTGACCACGCCCGCGCCTGACCAGAGGGAGAGGTCGGGGGATGTGTCGCGGCACACTCCCTGTCCGATCCTGGTGTGCGAAGCCGGTTCGTTGAGTACAGTCAGGCCGAGCTCGTCCATCAGTCCGGCTAGCCTCTTCCCTTTCGACGAGTCGGCTCCATATCCCCATTGCGTGTGCGGCGCATTGAAGTCTCCGCATATCAGCAAGGGACTGGAGGCGGCCTTTGCCATCGCTTCGCGAAAGAGGGCGTCGAAAGTGTGAGTGCGGTATCTTTGCGAGGGGGAACTATATACGTTGAGCACGAAAAGGCCGGTTTTCCTACTTCCAATACTCGGCACGACTTCGATCAGTACATGGTCTATGTCCGACTCTTCGTGGAGCACGAGTTCGTGTTCGATGAAGGCCGTCCCGCGCTTAACCAGGGTGCACACCCTGACGTCCCTCCCCATGTATTCGTAGGGGGGACCGCATGTCACATAACCCGGAAGCTGGGCCCGGTCGAAAGGTTCTTGCAAGGCAATCACGACAGGAAGTTTGTTATTGGCAAGCGTTTTCATGTATTGTACCATCGTTGCTTTCTTGTTTTTGAAGCCCCTGCAATTCCACTGCCAGACTATGCGTCTGTTGTCGGATTTGCGGGACACAGCCATGATTGTTATGCAGAGGTGTTGGGGGGACACAACTGTCCGTGCGTCCCTCCTGCCCCGGTGCGGGTGATGTTGGCGTTGTTGTCGCTGGCGACGATGGCCGGTGCGTTTACCACTTGTGACGATGGTACCCCGGCCCTTCCAGGCAGGTGGTGGTAATGTTGCTGTTGCTTCAGCTGCATCGTCCCGTGTTCCAGATCTTCGATTCGCTTAATCATGGCTGCGAGTTGGCTGTTGACCGCTGCGTACTGCGCGTTCCGTTCCACGTCGGATTCGTTCAGCCTTGTCAGGAGTATGTCAAACATTCGCTCCGTCTTGTCCGTCAGTTTGTTCACCATCTCTTCGATCGCGTCTATCTTTCTGGCTCCTGACCTGGGTCTCTTCAGTGCTTGTGCGTGGTCCAAAGCGTCTTCCGTAGGTGGCGTATCGCTTGTGCCCTTGCGCTTGGAGCCCGCCGCCGCTGGCGCTTCTTCTTCGCCACAACACATGTCCATCTGGCCTACTTCGCCTCCTGTCACGGTCGCATCGCCTCGCCCCGCGGCCTCGCGGGAGGTGAAGGAGGAGATCCTCTCATGAGGGGATTCTCTCATGCCTTTCAAGATTTCGTTGAGCGTCTGTTGTAGCTCGTCGATTTTCCTCGCTGATTGTTCGTTCTGCTTTCTGGCCCTGCCCAGCTCTTCTCGAAGTTCCTTATTCTCTCGCTCCATTTTCTCCATCCTCGACGCCAGGAGGGAGTCGGGGGCTTCCCTCGTGCTGCCAGAAAGTGGGGTGCTCTTTACAGAGTATCTATTTCTTTCCGCGACAAAGAACACAAAGAAGAAGAACAAAGACACAAAGAAGAAGACACGCGGTGCTACCATTCCAGAGCATGCGCAAATCAGTTTTGTGTCCTCCTCCTTTTTTCGCCTCAGTGCTTCCTTCAGTTATTATATTGCCACGTAATGATTGTCGGCGTTCGTGTTGTCCACTTCTCTTGTGTCCGTGTCTGCACGCCTTACCCCTTCTTTTCGTTATGAATCCTTACCAACTAGCTCAGCTTTCTGCCGTTCCATGAATATGTATGACGCGGGTTAGATTTCGCTCGGCACAGCATAAATTTTAAAGAATTTGCTTATTTATTTATTTATTGTTAAAATGAAGACCGGCACAAACCCAGTGATACAACTTGGTGCCAAAAGTGGTTCGTTGACCAGCGGTACACATTTAGTGGCACGTAGGCTTGGACTCAATTTTGTCCCGACGGTTGGTTTCGACCCGATTTCGAGCTTGGTTTCCTAGGCACAGCAGCCCGACGGTCCGCCCATCATTAGACCATGGACTACCCTGTGACCCGTGATGGCGGGAAAAACGGTTAGGGGCGTCGATAGATAGGCACCGGAAAGTGCGCGATGTATCGTAGATACCCCAACCACACCAACGCATACCCGTGTTTGACGAGTGATTCAACCTGCCCTCCCCTTAGCGTCATACGCGTATACCCTTTTCGTTCCATCCATCCCAGTGTGGTCATAAACTTTCTTCTCTGGCATTCTTGTTATCATTTGTCTTTTTAACTGTCCATAATATGCTGACGACGACGCGAAGACGACCACCACCACCACGACCTACACCTCCACCAAAAACAAAAACAACAAAAACAACAACAACTACTACAACCGTCGCCATCGTTTGATTGCGACAGGGTAACAAGTCGCCAAGCAAGAAGGCTTTATTTTAACCACACCGTATTTCATACGAACCCTGTGAAAAATAGATCATCGTCGACAAGGTCGACTAGTCGACACGCCCCCTGGACACTCACGTTTTCACCGTTGCCGTTGTTATAAGACAGGCTACCGCCTCACCCCGTGGCACTTGAGATTTCGCTTCTAACCGACCGCTACGGAATCGTATACTCACCTATGCATTTATATTCTACCCGCGCCGCTCAGATTCTCCTTCATCACTCTTACAAACGCGCCATGAATTACCGGACTCGAGCCAGTTTGTCTACCCTCGGTGCACTGAGTGATGAGTTCTGCCTGTATTACATACTCGCGCACTGACCCAGAGGTTAGGCGCTCCGCGAGTGAGCTCGAGGTCACGCATTCGAGTCCTGTCCGTGCCAGCCGCATTTTAATAAAGCGAAAGGCAAAGAAAAAACGGAGAGAAAGAAAGAAACGAACTAATACCCACATTTTCCGTGCCTGTTTAGGAATGACCATGGGTCGAAATTAATGCTCGTCTCCCTCCTACAGCTCCTCTCTGCAGCCTTTGTGTCAATCAGTACATGCAGTTAACCAGTTGCGCGTTTCCGCCTTTGCAACCAGAAGCGCGCAACCAGTAGCACATGTGGGCTGCTTCGTTTTGGATTGTGTCGACTCACGTTTGGTAACTTTCCCGCGCGAATGCTACGTCGATAAAACATGGGACGAACAAGAAAACTTCAAATTGGCGGCACTTGTGCAAGCAAAATCTAATTCAGGCAGAGATACCTGGGCGTGACACGACGTGAACCTATAAAACTACACACACAATGCCGCCATACTCGTGTCTTGAGCCATCACCTCACAACAAGCAATAAATCAATCTAATTCTTGAGCGGATATGCCAAAAAGCACTTGATTTTCCAGCTTAATTTTCTTTTTTTAAGCCAGGATATTTTCTGCTCACTTGCGTTCTTTCAGTGCTCCAGTAAAGACGACAACGATGCTTATGGCGCTAACTGCAACAGCTCAACCATGAGACGAGCCTATAGTGAATAAGCAATGAATAGAACAAGCTCCGACATCTCTAGACATTAGCCGTGCTGATTGACAGAGGCACAGGAAACAATGAAAAAAGGCATCTCGAAATTTCATTCTGAAACTTGCGTAGTCTTGTAAACTCTCAAAATATTCCCTCCTTCGGGGCCTCTACATTGGCCTTTAGCCATAGAAACGTCTGTGCGGCCATTCACATATGCATACCTTTCTGACACGAGGAGAGTACCGTGTTAACTTTTTGGACCATTCATTAGATTCGTCGCAATATTGCCGATAATATTCGAAATCATTTTATTACCGGCAAATTTGCTCTCTCTTTACGCAAATATTACGTATTCTTTACCAAAAATTAGTATCTCTAGAACTAGACCATTCTGACATAATTTGAAGAAATTACACCCGGTGCAGCCCTAATTTCTCTATTAAATCTTATCTTCCCTACTCCCTTGAACCTGCGGCCTTGTGTGGAACCGCTAAATTTGATGTCTCTATGCAGATCTGACGTTTTCTTTTAGAAAAATAAGGCTCGCTAGAATTAGAATACTCCAATATAATTTGCAGATTTTACATCTTACCCTGCCCGGAATTCTCTTTTACATTTTATCTTCTCTACTCTCTTTAACCTGCGGTTTCTTGTGCAACCGCTAAATTTGATGTCTCCATGCAAATCTTACGATTTCTTTTATAAAAATAAGTCTCGCTAGAATTAGACTACTCCAATATAATTTGTAGGATTCACATCTTACCCCGCCCTACGTTCTCTTTTACGTTTTATCTTTCCTACTCCCTTTACCCTGCGACTTAATGTGCAAAGGCTGTCGTGTAAGAAGCAAGCAAGCACTTGTAAATGGCGTCGCTATTCGGCTACTCCGAACGAGACCGCAGCTGTGAATTAGCGATTGCATTTTAATTGGTTGGAGTGGAGCATATACAAGGTGTCCCACGTAACGTCAGCGAAGACTGTAAAAATGAAAGGCGCGTCCGAAGCGAATTGAACAGAACGCATACTATTCGCGCTGGCCTATACTATAGTTTTTTAACTCACTCATTAAGATTGATTGCCCAACTTTTTTAATTATTGATTGAGGACGTCTAGTATGATAGGCAGGTTTCTAGAGCACCTTGAGGAACCACCGATCGAGTTGTTTCCTGCGCGATACATCTCACGTAGTCCATTTTTGCAGGTTGCAAATAAAGCCCGCGAAATATGAAAAAAAAATACACGTGACGGAGCGTTTTGGGCAGTGGTACCGTGCTGCTCTGAAGCGTGCGTTCGGTGAGCAAAGTCGGCTACACTGGCCTCGAGCTCCACCACTGGAAAAGCTGGCGCCACCGTCGGCGTGACGTGCTATTAGGGATCACGTGGACATAGCAGCCACGTCGGCTGCTTCGGGAGCGCCAAAGCGAGCTGAAAACGAGAGTTTAAATTCCCTCGTATGCTGCGGTCTTCATTTAGTGGCGAGATTTTCCCGCTTCGAGTGTCTCCTTTACAACGCTTGAAAGCACTACGATAGGTAGTGGCTACCTTTGAAGGCGCGCAACATGGTAGGCTACTGCTCGGAGCCGCAGTGCCGGACGTACGCAACGGAGCCCGGTGTCAGCCGTATTCACACGTAGCCGCAGGACAAGCTGCGTGAAGCTTGACTCGCGAAACATAAAACCGGCAAACAGTCATCGGCTACAACTCGGGTATGCATGCAAGCGAGGAAGATTTCTGCTACGGCGCCGGGTCTGCGATGTTCGGAAAACGCGCACTGAGACGCTCGCCCGAGTCCGCTGTCCGACTAATGTCATGACGGTTTCGTCTGTGAACTTGTCGATGCTATAGATACTGGCAAGTTCACTGGAGTGGAGAGGGAGCGGTAAGAAGCACATTAAAAAGAAGTGTGGCATATGGTGAGGTTTGTGTTATGAATTAATGCGCTGGATTACAAGAAGGAAGCAGCGGGAAATCGCACGCTGAGAACACCGATAAACATACAGTGCGACGCAACTCGAGAAATAGCATTGAAACGTCCAAGAATTAAGCAGAAGAAAAAAAGATTGAATCGTTGCGACGGCACATCACAGTCCCCGTAGGCGTCGAAGTCTCTACAACGAAATTATTTTTTAACAGCTCTGATAGCGCCCACGCAACAATGGTTGCTTGTATACTGTCAAATGCTCATATTTTGCAGTCTAAAGCTCTTGGCACGGTGTGAAAAGGCGCACGCGGGAAAAGCGAAACAGTGCGCGGACAAGCATGCAGACGCGCAGTCGGTCGCTCTGTGCGATCGCTACATTGAATAAAAAAATTATGGGGTTTTACGTGCCAAAACCACTTCCTGATTATGAGGCACGCCGTAGTGGAGGACTCCGGAAATTTCGAACACCTGGGGTTCTAAGTACACGGGTGTTTTCGCATTTCGCCCCCATCGAAATGCGGCCGCCGTGGCCGGGATCCGATCCCGCGACCTCGTGCTCAGCAGCCCAACACCATAGCCACTGAGCAACCACGGCGGGTGATCGCTGCATTGAGGCTTCATTATATTGCGCTACATTTAGTTATACAAACACTATAAGAACATATTTCACATAGTTTGCTCTCAGCGTTTACCTACCTTTCACGCAAGAAGCCGGTTCGGGAGACTCCATCGCGGCGACCGTGAGCAGTGGCGTTCACTGTACGTATTCGGTAAAGAGATAGCGTCTGTAAACGATTCTGTGCTTTCAGTTTGCCCAAGATTATTATTTAGACAGTAAAAAACTTCTATCATTTCGAAAGTACTTACAGAATAGTCTGGGAGAGCTCGCGCGTGGTGCTTTCAGTGAACGCTGACAGCAAAACCTATGAGGAGCGCGCCGCGTGATCCCTCATACTACGCCAGCGAGGCGTTTCCGATAGATGGCAACTCCGTAACTCCTCGCTGCCAATAGTGACTCGTGACGGGGATGCGGCAGGGCATTCTTTACCTCCTCGTCAGCGTTCGGCCAACGCCGTCATCCAACGGGAGGTGCCGGCCCAGCTGCCTACAAAACTGTTTTATTGCGAAAGCAATACTACGCCAGGTCTAATCGCTCGTCGCGAATGCCGTGCCACCCCCCCCCCCCCCCCCGGGCCGGCGCAGGTGGTGTGACGTCAGCTCTCTCCGTTGCTATGACGACACGTGACGTCAGCTTGCTTCCCGCCGCAGCTAGAAGGGACTTCCACAGGCTGCCCTCACATGTCGGGGTAGCGGGTAACGAGGAGGCGGATACCTACGCCAAAGCTGCCCATCATGATCATCAGTCCCGGTTACCAGAGCGGTAGCGGCTTCGGACTACACGAGACATCGGCTACGGTGCCTGCTCACCTCCATTCACCCGGACCCCCGAGTGGCTAATGGCAGGGCCCCCAAGCTGCTTCCAGAGAACGGCCTCTCCAGAAGAGACCGTTTCACAATCCTGCGCTTGCGGACTGGCTGCACCTGGACTGCGGCCCGGCTGTACGCCAAGGGCCGCGCCACATCACCTGCCTGCGAGAGGTGCGGGGACCCCGAGACTCTGGAGCACCTTCTCTGTGCCTGCCCATCCTTGGCGCAGGAACGCTCCACAGTGATCAGCACCTACAGACGCCACGGCCTTCCAGCGGCCACAGAGACTGACCTGCTGTTCCCGGTGTGTCCCCAGCTCCCTGCGCTGCGAAGCCTGCTGGAGTTTATAAGTTCCACGGGAATAGACACCCTATAAGCGCCCGCTACAACGCTGCCAACTTTACTGAGGACTGCCACCTGTCGCGCATAGTGGAGTCTATTAGGCCACGTCCTCCCTCTTTCTCTATCATCTTTCAATTCCCATCCCTCTCCCCTGACGACGCTTCGCCGCGCTCCCTCACGAGTTGCAGAATCAAGCGTCCTTCCTTTCTTTAGATCACTATCATCAGCTAGAAGGGAGCCGCTCGTGCCATGTGCCGTGGCCCCCGAGCCGGCGCCGCGCCTAAAGGCGCGTTTATAGTCCGACGTTATCGGCGCGCGGGCGAGCGTCGTTCGCGGACAGTCACGCTACGTCGGTTGCGCTGCGTCAGCCGAGATGCCATCCGCTCTATACTTCAACGCGCGCGCCCTGGGGCTGCTATCTTCGGAGCATGCGCAGAACGTTCGCCAAGTCGCGCGCCGTCCGCAAAAGCCTTCTGCGGAGTTGCGTTGGCGCCTTTTTTCTTGGCGCGCAATGCACTGTGGTGCGAGAGTTCCGCCGACTCCGACGCGCGAATGGCTCAGGAGCCATATCGGCGCCGGGCCCGTCGGGGCACGCGTCTTCGTCCCACGCTCGGCTGTCAAAAGCCGATTAGTTAGGGTCAGAGTGCTTTTGTGTACGGAGTGTTGACGCGACCATTTCTTGACCCCTTGAACTCTGACGCTCATTGGATGATGTCGGCTTGCCTGATTGGTCGGGGTAACGAAATACCTCATTGGTGGAGAAAAGTGTCTCTTGGATGCTGTGTAAACTTATTTAAGGAGTAGTCGAGTAGTTTTGAGTGAGCAAGTAGACAGCAGCAGACACGGCGCAACTTCACCAGGGGAGACCAGGCCGGTCAGGCAGGCCGACGACGACGGGTATGACATCGTTCTGTTTGTAAATATTTTTATACAGTGTTAACTTAAAGTAAATCTCAAGTGAATAAACTTAGTTATTCAAATGCTACTCTCGTTGTCGTACCTGAGGATTTGGACTGACCCCTGCCAGAGTTCATCCCCATTCTTCTTCCGTCTCCCTGGTGAGTTGATGCGTCAAGTATCTAACGGCTGCGTCACTTCGCTACAATATGACGACCTCCTCGCCTCGCGCTCGCTCCGTGGCGGCTTCATTGCGATAGTGCGCTACGCGTTCCTTGATCAGTCTCGCCATGGAAGTTACCGACGAAGAATCTATATCTGAATCTAGTGGCTCTACTGCTTCGGAACAGCTAAATTCTAAGGCGAAAGCCAAACAAGCTTGGAAGAATGAGAGAAAGAGGTTGCAACGTTGCTTTCGCAATTCAACCAGGTTTAACCAGAGCTAAACCACAGCCAATTTTGTTGGATGCAGCCGCACCTTATTTTGGGCGAGCGCTTCCTGCAGGGGGATTTTCGTCACATCGCAGATTGCTGTGAAAAGCGCGCGAGGGATTTCCTTGGTCCCGTCTAAACCACCGCGTGGTCGGACTACGATTTTGAGGTCTCCCCGCGGGAGTTGCGGGAGAGGCGTGTCTCGCGGACGCAGCTGGAAGCGTCGCAGCTGGGGATTTCCCGGTGGTTGAGCGGCCGTCGCCACCGTTGGGGTTCCGTTTGGGGAGAGTGACTGACAGTCGTCGGACGGTATTGGTTGCGGAAATGCAGGACGGTCTCCCATTCTCCGCTTAGGACTTCGGCGGGGTCGATATCAGTGCCGTTTACTTGATACTCTATGGCTGAGTGGGCTGTCGGAGTCCGCGGACGCTATGGGCCAAAAACAGGCCTAACACCGGCGTGCACCTGGGAGACAGAGAAAGGGCCGAAGAATCCGACCCATGTGGGATATCGACAACTGGGATGGCTCAAAATGGGCGGCTCACATTCCTTGATACGATGGTGGTGATATCGAGAGCGTCAGGTCAAAATATCCGGCCTCTGTGGTCCTCCACAGAACCGTCCTTAGTTTTTGAAAAAGATGCCAGATAGATACGCCGGTCCCACGTATCGCAAACCAACAGGAATTGGTGGCCAAACCCGCGTGTAGTCGTCAAAGGATACATTTTGTTCAAAAGCAAAGAAAAAATGTGATTATTGACTACGCTAATTTGCTCTCCTACTCAGATTTCGTCGAACGATAAACGTCAGTGAGGGGTAAAGGTGATCATAACAGGAACTTACCTGCACAGCCAACAAATGCGATGCAAAACGGCTGTCTAACAGGTCTGAAAAATAGTTCTTGAGTGCAGTGGCATAGTGTAGCGTTATTAGCTGATCTATATACCTGTACGTGCTACATAAAAGTGTTTTTCCTGGCGTCAAACAAGCACGCGAATAAAGGAAGAGTGCCGCGAGCGGCCAGTCGAGCGGCCATTTTGCTTGTAGTCGCGGGCTTTTTTCACGCTCGGAAAACATATATATATATATATATATATATATATATATATACATAGATATATATCGTTTACTCGTAATCAATGAAAGCTTATATATAGCTTTCTTTGATTACGAGAAAGCGTTTGATTCTGTCATAGAGTCATAGAGGCATTACGGAATCAGGGTGTAGACGAGCCGTATGTAAAAATACTGAAAGATATCTATAGCGGCTCCACAGCCACCGTAGTCCTCCATAAAGAAAGCAACAAAATCCCAATAAAGAAAGGCGTCAGGCAGGGAGATACGATCTCTCCAATGCTATTCATAGCGTGTTTACAGGAGGTATTCAGAGACCTGGATTGGGAATAATTGGGGATAAGAGTTAACGGAGAATACCTTAGTAACTTGCGATTCTCTGATGATATTGCCTCAGGGGACCAATTTCAATGTATGCAATTGCAAGTAACTCAGGGGACCAATTGCAATGCATGCTCACTGACCTGGAGAGGCAAAGCAGAAGAGTGGGTCTAAAAATTAATCTGCAGAAAACTAAAGTAATGTTTAACAGTCTCGGAAGAGAACAGCAATATACAATAGGTAGCGAGGCACTGGAAGTGGTAAGGGAATACATCTACTTAGGGCAGGTAGTAACGGCGGATCCGGATCATGAGACGGAAATAATCAGAATAATTAGAATGGTCTGGGGTGCGTTTGGCAGGCATTCTGAGATCATGAACAGCAGGTTGCCATTATCCCTCAAGAGAAAAGTGTATAATAACTGTGTCTTACAAGTACTCACCTACGGGGCAGAAACCTGGAGGCTTACGAAAAGGATTCTACTTAAATTGAGGACGACGCAGCGAGCTATGGAAAGAATAATGATGGGTGTAACGTTAAGGGATAAGAAAAGAGCAGATTGGGTGAGGGAACAAACGCGAGTTAATGACATCTTAGTTGAAATCAAGAAAACGAAATGGGCATGGGCAGGACTTATAATGAGGGAAGATAACCGATGGTCATTAAGGGTTACGGACTGGATTCCAGGGAAGAGAAGCGTAGCAGGGGGCGGCAGAAAGTTAGGTGGGCGGATGAGATAAAGAAGTTTGCAGGGACGGCATGGCCACAATTAGTACATGACCGGGGTAGTTGGAGAAGTATGGGAGAGGCCTTTGCCCTGCTGTGGGCGTAACCAGGCTGATGATATATATATATATATATATATATATATATATATATATATATATATATATATATATATATATATATATATATATATATATATATATATTTGAATATATGCGTAAATATTAATGTATATATACATTTTTATGTAGCACGTATTGAGCAACAGAAAGCTGCATCGGAAGTTTTTCATGTTGTTCTACAATTTTCTCACTGACACTTTTCATATTTTTGTTATATTTCAGAAGTTGATTAATTAATTAAGACTAAATATGTAATTAGGTGGAATGCAAACAAAAAATAATCTCAGTATCCCCAAGTGACGGCAAACATCATTACCTTGGTCGTGCCGAGCTACGTGGCATTTGCATATTTTAATTCTTCATCCGTGATAGTTGAGGCACCCTGTATATACTTCTCTGACTTCTACAGGTATGCCTCTTGTGACAATATATATATATATATATATATATATATATATATATATATATATATATATATATATATATATATATGTTGTCGCAAGAGGAGTACCCATAGAAGTCAGAAAAGCATATATATGTGGCGACGCGTGTACTTTTTTATCATTTCTTTCCTGGGACTGCATTTCACCCACTAACAATTCAAGGTCATATTGTATGCGTGGCGCGAATTGTGTAGTACTTTCTGGAAAGCAGGCGGGCACCAGCGATTACGCTAGAACCTTCGACGAGTCGTCTATGAAATCCGACACGCTTGACCCGCAGATCAGATTTCGACGATCACCGACTGGGCTTGTTGCTATCGTTGTGCTTTGAGTGTCACTTAATATTGTTTTTTGGGCCCAGCTCCTAACCATAAAAGGCTAGTTTTATGACTCACAGTATCGCTACGGTGTTCCTCACCGACCCTACAACGTGACAATACTAGGCTGTATGTGCGTGGATGTATTCTACATGTACAAGAGTATCACAGCGTATACACTGTTAGGAAAAATTAGCCTAGATTGGGGGTTTCCACGCTCACGTGCTTAGAAAACTCCCTTGTACTAAAATATATATATATATATATATATATAGTCTGGCATGCTGTAGCGAAATGCGCTTCCTTACATCACTTTGCTACCGCCTCTATGAAACGTAGTAGAAGGATGTCATTATAGCCGACTTTACGACGTGCAGAGATTTAGGTGACCTGAATAGAAACATAGGGAGTTTAAAAACCCCGTGATCTAGAACCTTGCTCAAGATCGTGTGATTGAATGCTACCATTATACTCCGCAAGCCCTCACAAGCTTCGTTCCTTCCACTTAAGCACATACTCGGCCATAGGCGCGGCCATGCTGTCTGAAAACATGTCATGGCGATGTATCGGCCAAAATATTGCTTTGTTTACCTTAGCGAGTGTCGAAGAGATGTGCGTACGGCTGCGAGAATCCCGTAAGTGCTTGCTGGGGTGCACAGCTGAAGAATTCATAATTGTCAGTTGGCTGAATAGTGAAAGGTGTGCGCGGAGCATGGCCGTGTTTGTTTGTTTAGGCGCTCATGCAAGCAGCACGCCCGTTTCACCTTCCACTGACGCTCCAGGTGCCGTAGCAAGCCAGCCATCTCGACGTCAGTCTGTCGTCCCTGTTTCCTACTCTACGAGGAAATATGGTTCCACCGATTCAAGATGAGGCGACATATTCTCGAAAACACGACACTTTGCGCCATAACCGGTGAGCTTCCTCAGGAATAGCGGCAACAAAACTTCGTGAAGGAAGTAAAAAAAAAAAAGAAATAGTCCGACTATCCTCCCCAACAGCCTTCGCACGGATAAAAGAACATACTCTCGGGTTAACATGCAAAAAGACCGTCAGCAAGGGAGTAACTGCTTTTAACCCGACGGGCACCTAGTATAAACAAACCCAGAAATGGGAATATGATACGGAACGAGCGGTTTATTCACATTTCCCGTTGTTTTTGGTTTACAGTGCAGCCCCATCCGCATCTAATAATATAATACCTAGCCGAACATGCACAAAACACTTAATATTCATGAGGACACGCAACGAAGTGCCCGCGCCGCATTCGTCCGTCAACATCTGATATTCATCGTGTCAGTAAAAAAAATAAAGAAAAATACACGCAGTTTCCGCGTGCAACGCTACATCTACTGCATTATCAATAGTAGCGAAACGCGAGAGAGTTGGTGGAAGTTCGCATATGACAAGCAGCACCGCCAACTAGATGACAACGAAGAAGATCACAACTCAAGCGCGACGATTCTAAATTATTGGTCTAGTTAAAGCAGCTGCTTGACAAATATGCACTACCTTATCATCATCGTCGGGAACATGAAGGAAAGCTTAGGCCTCTTAGAAGGGAACTACACCTTTAAGGAGATTACGCGAGCGACGTGTAAAAAATAGCGTATAACTAAAGCCTTACGCGAGGGGTATTTGCAGACATAACATGCACACGTAAAGGAAAAGACGTTCTTAAAAATCCCGCCTGTGCGCACTTGAACGCGCAGAGTTAACCCGTATAAGCGGGTCGAAGTTCCAGCCATAGTGCAAAACTATGTCGCAAGCCTGGGTGGTATCTTCCATAACAAGAACTAGCAGTCGCTATCCGTCATGTTATGACACAGCGATATATATCGAAGCATACCTGAGCGAAGACTTATTTTTCTTGTCCCTCTCTCGCGGTCTTACCTCCTGGTAGCTTAAGCTGTTCAAAACCACGGTGCAGACGAAGCTGCTAGGCTACCTCCCAAAAAACAGCACGAGAGAAAAGGACACCCGGAAGGAAACAAAAACAAATAAAACCTGACTCTCATCCCCGGCGGCCAATTTGCCCGCGTCGCATCTTGCGACAAGCGTCGAAAAATACCCAGACAAACAAATAAAATGCACGAATGGCAGTTGTTACTTTTGTACCTTCCTTAGGTTTTCCCACGTTCTTCCCCATTTGCGAGCAGCAGTTTAAGCCGCGAGCGGCTGCTCAAGCGCGAAGACGGAGAGGAGGCATGGAGGAAGAGACTCACGCGTAAGGAGCTTGCTGCAGTTGGCTGTTTTTCTCCACTGTTCTTAGCTGCGCATTTGCTGTCGATAACACGACACCCTTGCAGCAAAAAAAAAAAAAAAAAATAAAACAGCCAGCGTCATTACCAGAACTGCCGTGTGGTACAGTCCCCCACCAGCACCTTTATTCGCAACCCGTGTCATCGTGGCTGAACGCGCAAATACGAACGAGGCTTCCGGAACAGCGAAAAAAAAAAAGGAAAAAAAAAGGAACCCCGCGACGCGTCATTAGGCTTATACCGCGTGGTTCCTCTACTCACTTCGCAAGCACCTTGCGAGACTCCATATAGCTGGAAGGAATAAAATAACGAAGGAAGTAGGAATATACAAGACCAAATACACGGCGGCCGCGCACAAATGACGCAAGATACGTGGGCGAAACTAAACGGAACGACTCCCCATTTTCGGCGTCACTTTAGTTGCGTCCATACGAAAATGGCAACGCTCCCTTTTCCCCGCTGTCTCCCCCGGCGCTGGAGTTTTTCCTTTCGGGTTCGGGACAGAAGAAAAAAGGAAAGGTAGTGGGCTTGGCCGAGAGGTTGTGGCAAGGGGCTGGGAAAGGCAAGTTGCGCTTAGTTGAGCCTAACCGAGGGCGGGCGCTACAAACGCGAACATGCGTGCCGCAGATGGCTTTCTAGGAGAGACGATGTTTGCGAAACGGGCGGCGGGCCGTCTTATGGCTCGAAAATGCACTGCGTCGTTTACTCAGGCAGTTTTGCAAGAAGCTTCGGTGGTCCTGCGCGCGGTGTGCCACGTGATTCGTACGTGAGCTACGGAAAACTAAAAGGCCCGTGCGCGGGCCAAGGTAGGTTGCGAGTGAATTGCCGTTGCGTATACGTATACGCTTATATAGCACATTGCGGCTGGATTTTCTGGCAGGTTCTTTAGTCGAGAGAAGTGCGGCGTTGATTGCACAGTCCATTTGATTTGCAGCGAATCGCAACGAGCGCGTTCTGTTTATGCATCTCGTTGACAAGCATCCGCGAATGCCATTGAAACTAGCACGATGATGATGATATAGAGAGATATTATAGAGAGAGAGAGATGACAGAGAGCCAGATGTGGGCGACAGTTGTTTGCTGTGAGGTGGTTTGTGTTTCTCTAGGCGCGTTGTTCCTTTGTTGAATTTTCGGCGTTCTTTTTGTCATACGTTATTGCAATGTTCCTTTTAGACAGGAAGTAGGCTAAGATTAAAGAGACGCTGCGTGTATAATGAAAGGGGGAGACGTTTTCTTGCCAGAATCCCTGCCGTGCTACATCCAGGTGGTGGGTGAGCTATAATATGCGTGTACGCAGAGGTAGACAAACACGCATGCGGCACATACACCTACATACACGCACACATTCACACTATACAGTTAGAACGAATAACGTTTAACCTGATGAAACAAATATTTACTGCTTATATGAATGAAACGAACAAGAATCAGGAATAAGAAGACTGAGAAATTGTCCCCAAAGCATTAATTTTGGTTTGGGGATTAATTAAAAGAAAGCAAAAGAGCTGTGAGAAGTTGAATAAAATTTTGTATTGCGTTTAATACGTTGAAATCTAAATATACAAACTTCCATCTCGCATGAATGCACCTCCGTTTATAGCCGATTTACAGGGAATTGAATATACATTTTCTTTGACGCACAATCTTAACATATTTTCAGCATCTGTAAGAATTGTATGTAGCACCTATTGCTTTCTCTCTGTTCTGAATAATTTCACCATGGTCTTAAATTAGTTGTTGGCATGGTATTTCACTGATTATGTATGTTTACTGCATACAGCACAATCAATTCCTTTCTGAATGACCGTAAGGTATCTTCAAGTTGACGGGTTTTTACAACAGCTGCGACATCGCTTTGGTTTAAATGTTCTTTTTTTCTTATTTTGTGATGTATTACAGTCTGAAATCGAATTCAGCAAATTCCCTAAAGCATGAATAGTGAGAATAAAGAAACTATGCAGAAATATAATAAACTATGGGAAACATCGATTTGGATAGCGAACGAGGTGTAACGGCGATAGTCGATGGTAACTCAAGCTTTCTTTGATAAAAGCGTTTAGACAAGCGCATCGATCCGAACGTAGTTACGTCATTTATGCCATGTTCACAATACTAGCATGTGCAGACTAGTGGCTGCTGGCACGTTGACAATCACTCTTGTACACGCGGAACTCACACATGCGCCTACGTACCATTCATAATGTGTTGACCACTTGAACTTGTTCATTTTAGTTCATTAACAAAAGAAAACAAAATATATGGACAGCAAACCTCAAGGTGTTATTCATACCTGACTAAGGCCTTCTCTACAAACAGTTGAGTGAACGTCCTGTTGCCCTAATGCCATTCTCGTACAAATGCTTAACGCACAAACGCCTAACTTTCGGCTTTCATTCGAGTAAAAGCTCTAGGAAAACAAAAGTACGAATAACACTTCTCGGCCCATCATGTGTAACACATCAACGACTGTCCGTGGGGTCTTGCCACAAACGTCGTGTACTGCGCCAAGCACGTGAACTTTGGTGAGCAACATATTACATAGACTGGAACCTTTTGTATGAGATAAATATCCTCCATGCACCTCTTCCTCGATCATCCCTCCTATCCTCATTCCCGTTCCTGTAATTGCAAAGCCCACCTTCTTCTGCTGGTATACGTTCAGTTGTAACTCGCTCAGGCTGAACAGTTACAGCACAGACAGCTGCCATTTCCTGTCTTTCTGTAGCACAGCAAACTTTACTCTCGCACACCACCCGCCGTGGTTGCCTAGTAGCTTTGGTGTTGTGCTGCTAAGCACGAGGTCGCGGGATCAAATCGCGGTCACGATGGCCGTACTTCGATGGAGGCAAAATGCAAAAGCACCTGTGTACTTAGATTTAGGTGCACGTTAAAGAACCATGGTCATATTCAAACCGGAGTCCCCCACTACGGCACGCCTCATAATCAGATCGTGGTTTGTGTCACGTAAAACCCTTCGATTTTAACTCTTGCAGACACGTTAAGCGCAAGCACACTTACTCCTCGCCCCAGTCGCCAACAATCGGTGTAGCCCATCGGGTTCGATGACGGAGCAGCTGACGACAAAGCCATGGCGAGTGAACGCTGGTGTCAAGCATGCGATAAAAACAAAGAAGACGTTATCGCGACTGTACTTTCGTTCCTTCCGTTAACTCCCACAATCGCCAACAAAGAATGGCCGCTTCGCTGCCAATTCCGCTCTATTGCCAACCCTCCCTCCATTTTCATTAAGTATTTTAATAAATAACTACTACTACTTCATCTGTGTTTCACACTTTTCTTTCTTCTTCGCTATTCTGTGCTTGATGTGTTTTCCATATTGCACTTGCAGGCTTGGCACTGACGCAGTCGTGCAGCCCAACCGGAACCGATGAGTGAAGCAGTGCGGTTCCTTCCGCACCGCCGTCCTCTCAGGAGGCTGCAATCCTCGCATCGCGACGACGCTTGGGACGCAAGTGCAATGGCGGAAGGCCCCAGCCAGCGATCGCATGGCGTGTGATCCGGGGCGGCGGCGAACGGCTCCTGGAACGGCTCGTTCATGGGGAGCGCTGCGGTGACGGCGGACACAAGGCGAGACGCTGCGTAGCTAAGGGCAGTAACAGTGAATGGACACAGCGGTTTTGGTTTAGCTGTACTCCCCCCCCCCCCCCCCCCCCCCAAGATCTAGAAAACTGCTTAACAACAGCGAATTTCTAAAGAAGTTTAATTTATTCATCTTTTTTGTGCGTGCGAGTATGTGTGGATGCCCCAGACCGTTGCGCCGCTTCTGTTATCAACATCGACTAAACAAACGAACACGACACAAATCACCTAGATAAATGGCGAGGCAGCGCGGTAATGCAGAAAGCCGGATTATGCAGGGCTTAAACAATCCGATAAAATGCTGCATTTTTAGGCCGTGCTCTTACCCAGCGGTTTTGGACATTGCCCCGGCGGCTATGCGTTAAGCTTCACCGCAAGGCATTGAAGTAAATCAATGGGCAATATAAAAAAAAAAAAAACAATATTTCAAAAAGCCGCCAGATTTTCATAGACTTTCACTTATAAACGTCGAGGGGGTATGCCCTTCTAATAACATGCGTATTTATGGAACATATGAATGCGAAATCATTATATGTCCTTTGAGGCCAAATTGCCTGCGATGTAGGCAATGAGTGGTACCAAGGATCATGATCGGTGATGTCAACAGCGTGTTGTATGATGTCAGAAGTAATACAGAATTAAAGTTGGAACAAGTTAGAGTACGGCGACATAAGGTGGAGTAAAGTGAATTTAGGCGAGGTAAAGTGAATGAAGGTGAATTATAGTGGACTAAAGAGGATTCAAGTGGATTAAGGTGGATGAAAGTTGCTACAAATTAGAGCAAGGTGGACTGAACTGGAATAGCATGAATTAAGACGAATTGTGGTTGGTATAAATGAGAGCAAAGTGAATAAATGTGAACTATGGTTGGCACAAGTTATAGCAATGTGGATTAAGGTTGGTACTAATTAAAACAAGGTAGATTAAGGTGGATTTATGACGGACACGAAACAATGTATGACGTCACGTATCACGGGAGTAACCAATTAATTATAGCAGCCACAAGGCTTTCGCAACCAAATCACGTAACGATACTTAAGTGACTGTCACTTTGTAGTACCTCTTCTACGGTGTTATAGCAGTGTTTTATTCACGACCAAAATTCTGCTATAAAGCAGCAAAGACGTTACGACTAAGTGCAGTTAATAAGCACGCTAATAAAAGAACGTACCCTCGCCATGTTCGAAACTGAAAAGGTTATTGAGATTTTGATGGCCTTCTGAAATACGTGTATTTTTTTTTTTTTATGATGCCCATTGAGGTCCGCCCATGAACAGTGGTGAAACTTGACAGAGAGCCAAATGGGGAATGTCCAATATTCCTCGGCATACTCATGGAGCAGGATGCTAATGCGAGTGCAGTATATATAAAGCGATGCGTTCTATTTCAAGAAACGCTTTCTTTGCTAGTCCACAGGATATTTACAGAAAGTGGCTGCTAGGCGCTGTTGTTCGGCTGGATAGCTCACACGTAGGAGACCAATCATAAAGCTTGTCCCAACTGACGTTAGCCAATCTTTCAAAGGAAAAAAAAGTATTTAATGAATACTGTGCGCGATATGATTTTGTGACCGTAAGTCTTATAATCGTAGCTTGCACCACACACACACACACACACACACACACACACACACACACACACACACACACATATTTTCAAGCGCCTATCTCCTTTATTAAAGCCAAACATTCGGTGCCCTCTTTCCCGTAGTTTGGCTCATCTCCCCAATCTGTTGATCGCCGACTAGAGTAGGCCGAGCTTGGACGTAGTGCAATAGTAAATCTGGCTGATCGCCGAGATGGTGTAAAGAGAACTGGGCCCATCCTGGAGACTGCGTAATCCGTGGTAGCTTGGGTCACGTGGTTCGCGTGGTAGAGGTATCCGTGTCTTGCCGATTAGCCGGGGAGGCACGCATTCGATGAGCTCTAAAACACGCTGTGAAAGTTGAACAGTTTG
Organism: Dermacentor andersoni; assembly: GCF_023375885.2. NCBI lineage: Eukaryota > Metazoa > Arthropoda > Arachnida > Ixodida > Ixodidae > Dermacentor > Dermacentor andersoni. The sequence continues at coordinate 87,356,932 of NC_092819.1, forward strand.
ACAAATTTCAACCTTCAACATTGAAGCTCCACCAAACCTTCGCTTCATATAGATTCCAAGATGTAATTTGGATCTGAATTTTTTCCACAATTACGCCATTATTCAGCAGGTTTTAAACATTACCACATTATAGCGGTGCTCGCCGATATGTTAAATCCACAAAATTACAATGTACACATGATCAATATTTGGCAGATAGGAAATTGAGGCAAATGAAAAAGTAAGAGTGCGTTAGCTTACACCTGCATACTGTTACTTTCGGGAATGTAAGGCAGCGCGTGAAAAAGACAAGGACGAAAGGAAGACGTGACACACACAAGGACGAAAGGAAGACGTGACACACACAGGCGCTGTGTGTGTCAGGTCTTCCTTTCGTCCTTGTCTTTTTCACGAGCTATAAGCCTCACGATGTCTTGCCAACAAGCCCAAATGACTGCATTACGAGTTTCGGGGAACGCTTCCCTTTTGCCGCTCTTTCTGAGAATACAACTTTATCACTTTTGGTGGCGCTGTGTACTAGCCTGTACGCACCAACAGTACAGAGAGAAATACGTTGCAGACTACGTGACATGGACGAACTAATGACTAATGAATACCTTCAGCGCACCAATTACATCAAACAAGGCGCATTTCATTGTGCTAATAAGTGCTGACAGGTTGTCGCATCGCGTACTTTAAAAAGGCCAGCGGTGGGCGTCTAATCAAGACAACCGCCTCCAGTAATGCTTCGACTTGGCCCCACGGGGGAAACCGAGTGTAATGCCTCGCCCCTTTCCCCTTCGGGAGTGTTTTCTCGGGCGCTAATGAGTTTTGCCGCGCGGACGGCAGAAGCGGTGCGAGAGGGCCGTGTTGAACAAACGCACGCGTTCGCGAGAGTCGTGGCTCCATTACGCTAAGTAGGTTAACGGTTGCAGCGTTTCGGCCCAAGTCGGATGCAGAGTTTCGGGGGCCCCTCGATTGTTGAAATCTCGCCCTGAGAGTGAGAGAGAGAGAGAGAGAGAGAGAGAGAGAGAGAGAGAGCCTCCGACGCACTACAGATCTTTGGGACGAGATTGAACTACCGTGTTCCGAAGACAGCCGAGGCGCGTGGTGACTTAGCCACGCCTATGCGCGAACGTGTTCTGGCTCTCGGCCATGCCACCGAATTCAGCATACGCGAACACGCATACGCGTAAGGACGTCCAGAGAACGCCGACGGCTGTTTGCGGGGGACGAGCGATTAGGGGAGAAGTGAATTCGCGACAGATTATGCAAATTGTACGAAACACGAGCAGACGCTCGCGATTGAAGGAAGTCGCAGGCCTTGGAAGCCCCATTATTCCTCGTTGAAAGACTAAACGTCGTTGGCTGTTCCGCTTAGTGAAGCTACTTCCGACAGACATGCTACAGTAGTTGGATGCAATAGAACTTAAAGGATACTGTAAATTCAACAAAAGAAAGGTTTTTAATTTAATGTACAAGTGTCAATGAAAAGATTGGAGCAGGCATTTTACTGATCGTAGGGACTGCAAATTAGATCGTAGTCATAAATTCGGTGCCAAGGCCATGAAGTCATATGAAACCAACTTGAGGAAAATGTGGTGCGTTTCGATGCTTTCGATTTGATTGGATATTAAGTGACAAAAATTTGTCTGGACCACTCGGTTCATTGCTCAAAGCGGCACATAAAACGCCCCAGAACAATGAAGAAGACTCGTGTAAAGGCCTTTTTTTCGTTCCGCGGCGTTTACATATCTTGTAAAATGCACATCAGGCGAGCATGTAGTTCTTAAACATTTTCGCAGCACCAAGGTCTAGGTTTCTGCAATCGAACACCGAAGGGGTTCAACTGGCTCATCTCTAGCCATAGCGTGGGACAGACATGCGCGGTGAGAAGCACATGAGTAGCATTAACGACTCACACTCTGAGGGAACACGGCTCCCTAGCAGTGTCCGTGAGCAGCGCTCATCAGGAACAGTCAGCAGTGGAATCGGTTAGCTCGCACGAAGCGCTATTTAATGGTTAACTTGAACACCGACAAGCAAAGCGGGATCTATGAAACGAAGTGTAGGTGACTGCTTGTCACACTTGCCCACAAAAGTGGCAATCGCCGCGTTTTAGCCGATTAAACATGGTTGTGGGACCTGACGCGGCGCACAATGGCTCAGACATGTGCCCTCGCCACGCCGTCCTGTATAGGCAACGTCCTTCCTGCCGTTTACTAATAACCTTGGCTAACGCTTGATCCAAAATGCGCAAAGCATCATCATGTTACAATTTTGCGACCACCCGTAGGTGTAGTGTCTTGACGTAATGGGGGCGGTCGATGCTTCATTTTGATGAACAGTCGAGTATTGGCAATCCTATAGTCAACAGAGTTGCTCATGCTGCGAAGAAGTCGAGTTGCTCTTTTGCGCTCACGCTCATGTTTCAGGCTCTAATTTTCATCTGTCTCTAACTCCTAATGCCAATAAACCAAGGTGGTATGCTTCGATGGATGCAAAAAAGAAGAAACACAAGGAATCTTTGGTTTCGTCTATGGCGAGATCATAGTCTTCACCTACATGTCGACCGCTGAATAATTAAGAAGACTTATACTAGAACGCTCTGCAGTACATACGACGATTTTCACGTCACCTTTTTGAGAAATTGATATCAGTGACGTCATTGTAGCAATAACGCATCGACGAATTGAGTTATTGTGCACGGAAACGTCCTTGAGCGTCACCTGCAAAATGTAGTTTCCGGTTTTAGCAATGCCGAAATGACATTCAGCATGATTTGTTTGTGAAAGCCGGATAGCTGTGCGCACAGTCTTTCCCGCAACAGAAGTCAAAGTGGTGCACTCTTTTCGCCCCGCCATAAATTATGAACATAAAACAGAAATCAGATAAAGACGCTGCACGTTTCTCAACAGGGACGTGCCTCACGCGAGAAGTTGAGTAGTGAGCTTATCCAAGAATGTCATCACCCTCCCTTAGGACTCCTTGTCCCTTCTAAGAGTTACTGCGGCAAGATAAACCCGCACTTCCTTGTCATTCGTGAAGTGAGCGGCTCATTGTTTCGCGCTCCACGCTTCGATGACTCTCTGGCAACTTCCAGCGCGCACGTCCACGCAAGGAGGACACGCATGGCGTCTTCTCGTAGCCTCGCGAAGCGAATCGATGCGAGATCCATTCTTTTTCCGTCTCCTCTGCTCCCTAGAGACGCGCAAGGTTGGCGTGCCGCCACGGTGGCGTATATAAATATCCCTGGCCAGATCCGCGACTTAGTTGGAAGCGAAGTCCATGGTGGCACGGCTTCAAGCCCGTTGTGCATTAAGGCATCGGTCTCCCGGGGGCCTCGCTGTGAGCTTGTACGTAACCGGCACTTCGAGCGACCGCGCAAGAGAGGATGGCGTCATTCTCTATCGTGCGCCTGCCATCCCACGGGACGGACTGTTTTGACAGACGCATTCGCGGGCAACCGTGCATGACGTGCACGGTGAAGGAGATTCCCATTGAACGTGCCTCATGCATGCATTCCAAGCTGACACTGTTCAGTACTACGTGAGAAAGACGTGTTCTTGGATGCCTTCTGTATTGCTCGAAGCCGTTTTTGGTGTCGGCTGCTGAGCGGCATTAATGTTGCAATCTCGGCATTTCAGGCTGAGCAACTGAAGTGTAGCGTTAATGAGCCAAGGTGCCTGTCCTATCCATAGACAGCTTGATTTAAGTTAAGGTGTATGTCTGCATAGTCACACGCGAGTTATCTGCTTCTATAGCGAATACATTGTCGTACACTCGTACTTCAGAAGTCCTGACAAATTCTGTCAACTTTTGTCGGCCGATGAGTTTGCTTAAGAGAAGAAAAATTCAGCAAACTTCCGACATTCCTACAGCCTTCAAGCTATAGCTTGCTGCAACAGCGGCTACTTCGGCTCTCTCCAACAACATCCCCTACGTTGTGCGCAAGTCGGCCAACCTTGTGTTCAGCCCTCCGATTGTACCTAGCGACAACAGTGCGAAAAAGGACAACGTGGTGACAGGGACTACCACTGTGCAATGAGCGGGAGTACCCTGTCATTATCAATGTTGGCTCCACAGCTCTATTGTGCAGCCGTGTCGATATTTCAATCACCACGGAGGTGTGCAAAGCTTCGTTCCTGTTAACCACATTGTGATAGATTACGCTGAAAGAGAAGGAGTGGTTAGTTGAAAAATCGAAATGTCGATTGACGAGATCTCGACCACGTAACAAAAAAGCGAACGCAGTTTCGCAATGACTACTGGTGCCGCAATAAATATTAGAAAAATGCGCAGCAGCGCCATCTAGTGACAATATAAATGCGATGTGTCGTTGCTCCTACACCGTCACTGTATGACCTCGTTGCTTTAGTTCATTATTCAGTCGAGTTTTGTGACCCTGCGCCCTCTAGTTTCTCCTTCAGGCGTACACAAACCACTTCTAAGATAAATTCTTGGGCTTTACGCACTAAAGGCACGATCTGATTGTGAGGCACACCGTAATAGGAGGAATGCGGATAAATTTTGTCCGCCTGGGGTTCTTTAACGTGCACCCAATGCGTGGTATACAGGCGTTCTTGCATTTCGACCGCATCAAAACGCGGCCACCATGGTTACAAATCGAACCCGCGACCTTCTGCTCAAGAGCGCGACGCCGTAGTTGCTAAGCCACCGCGTTTACTCAAGTGCGGTTTCAACTAAGAGATGGGCAGGGTATATGCATATTCTACATTTGTTTTGATGAAACGAACGCACTGGTGTAGCCGAAAACACCGTCTTTGTAGTGCAGGCTCTGTCCGGGCGACGACGTGCGTCGTAAAAACTTCCGCGCCTTCGTGTCTGTTCATTCTGCAGATGCTTCCAGTTGTAACGCTCATTGAATGGCTAACGTTGCTGACATTACAAGCAAGGGCTGTTCTGGGCATCTGCCACATGGAGTTCGACAGCCTGGCAAGCAAGTCTGGCAACTTCTCGTCGCCTCAGTACCCAGAGCCCTACCCGGCGAGCATCCACTGCTACTACCTCTTCAAGGGCCAGGAGTCCGAAACGCTCAAGATCACCTTTCTGCATTTCGACCTCGAGCCACCGTTTTCCAAGGGGCAAGTATGAATTCATTCAACCACGACCCCTGACAAAGGGTTCACGTTAGTTTGAGGCGATAAATTGGTTTGCTCTTTCCTGGCACCTTATCAACGAGACCTTGCTAAGCTCAGCACTCATTAGAAAAAAAGGCGATGAGGTCATATACCTAAACGCTATGCACGGTAAAATGAAAATGAGCACCAAAACGACGCATCATTACATGATAAAATCAGTGGTTGGAATCATGGTTTTTAAAAACTGCTTTGATGCGGTAAAATATAACAATAGTGTCACACAGACTATTTTGTTACAATGCTTTCAAAACAGAACATGCCACAGAAATTCCTCCTCTTGATCAGCAAAAAAAAAAGTCGCTACAGAGCAGAGTGCTTTCGAAGAAGGGCTGAATGTTGGGTTTCATTTTGTCAGTTACATTTTCAAGAAATAACCATTTTGTGTATCCTGAGTTATTCTTTCAATCTGGTCACTAATTTATAATGTTCCCAAAAAGTGTAAAGATAAACGTAGCTTGCTTGCAAATGTTGTGAGCGCACATTGATGCAAATATTCGCTCAGCGCGTGATCTTGTAACACCAAAAATATAGCAGTAACTCAATACTGAAAATGTGTTCTGACGCTGTAATTTTATTCAAAGTGTTGAGCGAAAACATTTTGTTTATCAATCACTTAAACAGGGGACTGCCCATAAAAAGCAAGCCAAAACTGGGAGCGTCCTGAACTGAGTAGGCTGGGGCATGCTTAGAAGGAAATCAAACAGCTCAAGAAAGGTGGTTGTTAGCGCTGTGTCTGACGACTTCACTGTGTAGCATCTTTTACGTTCTTGGATTTTCTTCTAAACAAGAAGGTAGCTTTACCCACGTAAATATTTATAGTCTTTTTTATATTTCATCGCTTCAAACATTTCATTAGAGTGGTTGTCTTTTGTAACATGTTAATGCTCCGTTGTCTCTGTCTGCTTTTGCTAACTATCATAGTGCATGATTCTTCATTACATCATCTAGCGGTTCCGATAGATCAGACGTAACCTTTAGTATTACATCGAAAGCCATATTACTCAATCACTTTAGTAGTCTATAACATATTACAGTATAGTATAGCATACAGAAGGATCCGTGGAATACCATAGCATTCAATTGAACACAAGCGTTTAGGTAATTTTACATCAAGCATAATGATGAAGACAAGAGCTCACGAATAAATTCGATGACAGCTGGAGGTATTCTGTGAGAGTACACCTAGTTGACATGTTCATTTCGTCTGCTGTTGAGTTCTGACTGGCTTGGCTGGTCTGCGTGTCCGCAGCAGCGAGGCGCCACAGCCAATCAGCACTTCAGCAGCAGACGAAATAGACATGTCCACTAGGTGGACTCTTACAGAATACCTCCGCTAAGCAGTTCGTATGAGTATTGAATGCGAAAGCATTATTGTCCGTTTGAATGCCGCTGAGTGGTTATTCTAGTCGGGCACTCCCTGCGAGCAAGCAAACACTTCGAGACGTCTGGCGCGTTTGGATTCGGCCCGACCGAGGCACAGTTAGAACGGAGGCGAGAGCTTGCGCGGACAAGAAACGCGCGGGTAACACAGGCTTCCCAGAGCGAGAGCGAGGGTGACGTGGTGTCGCGGCGACGCCCTCCTCCATCACGCAAGACCTGGTGCGCTACACGGGCAGCAGCTGGTCCCTTTCACCCGCTCTGCTCCTTCGAGGCGCCTTCGTGTCGGGGCACCGCAGCCAATGAGAATTTAGGCACCGTTTCGCTGCTACAGACGCCGGACGGCAGCTTTTCCGCTCAATGAGCCATTTGGCAATTTCGCGTCAAAATAGCCTACCGAGAAATCCTCTTCCACCGTCCTCACACCATCGCCACCTAACTCTCGCGTGCAATCAATTTATGTATATGTATTGCGCATTCGGAGACCGATGGCGTGTAAATTACTTCGTTGGCATTGTTAAACTTCAAGACGTTTTGCCATCGAGCAGGAAAGTTCGAAATTTTTGTTCACAAGAGCCAGACACAGTGTAGATCAAGTTGTAGCCGATAGTATAATAAACGGTTTCAAGTTTTAGAACATTGGTGCTGATAGGTCAAGCATTTTCGAGTGCGGCTCTGCATCTGTTTTATGTTGTTGCTTAATAACCGCTCACAGATGAGAGGGTAATCTACATTAGAACTGGCTATCTCAATACACAATTGCCCATTTCTCCATATATACACACATACGTATTCTAAACCATAAATGTGCTAAATGCGTAACAATAAATGTAAACAAGAAAAAAATACAAGCCAGGAGAATCACCCCGTGCGCACCCGTACCAAGTACAAGAAGTTTGTGCCCAGTGTGCAATAAAAATACTGCTATACATGTTAGACAGGAAAGCCAGTTTTCACGCAGTCCAGACGTCAAAAACTCTGAGTTCCTGAGAATGTACAAATCAAATCAAATCTACAAGGAACTCTCGTAGGGCTGTCAAAGCATATCTCTGTTTAGCGGAGCAGGAAAATGGGCCAAGTATTTTCATAATGAAAATTTTACACCTGGCTCACCTTCTCGTGAAAATGGACTGGCTGTCGTTCATTTCGTGAAGAGTCTAAGAGCAAGTGATCAAAAGAAGCGTCTGGCGTTTCACCGTAGGTGCTGTTAGAGGTTGTCTTGTTTGTCATAAGGTGCAAGAAACAAGGTATGTAAGCTACGTTCAGTTGAAAAAGATGCAGAAGGGTGCCTAAGGTACGGTCCGTGCGAGTCCGTCAGCATAAGTGGGCTTGCCTAAGAGTGGGTGTATTGCGAACAGATGTACTGCATTCGTAACTTTTGACTAGATTACACGACAGTGCAAAACTCCCGCATTTGGAGGAGACATTGTCTTACATTAATTTTCACAGAGACTATTTTTTATCCCTGCCCGTCAGGTACGGTCACTAAAAAAAATGTTCATTTTTATGGGCATGCAAGAACACATTGTACTTACAGTCTTCGAGTTCCCGTATGCCAATGGCAATGCCTGATCAAAGCTTTCGCTCTTTTTTCTTCTGAAGCAGGCTTTTTCTGTTAATCTGTTCGATAAACTGGCACCACAAATATTTGCGGTTGTCCAATACTCTCGCGCTTAATGCATACCACGATCATTATTCTCTGTATTTCTACCGCGTGAAGGAAGAAGACACTGACATCTTGCTTGCGTTTTTCAACCACTACGCAAAATTTGTTGAGCTAATTTTTTTGTCAATGTAACGTTAATTAGTCCGCGGGCGGTCTTGTTTTTATGTCTCCTCTAGTATTTCTCTCTTTCTTGCGTTGTAGAAGTATTGAATGAACAAATACCAACTGCGTAGGAAAAACATGTTGAACTAGTTAGTGCTTGCTCATTTACGTAGTGTAGCAGAGGCACAACCACAAATACACGTAGACATGCATCAGTGTGTCTTCTTTTGTGATTGTGCCCTTGGGCAAGACTATTTCATTAAGAAACCACCAACGAGCAGAAGTTACCGTTAGTCTAAGGGTTATTGTCCTGCGTTCGGAGCGTATTTCTTTGTCTATACAATTAGTAATCATTTTCTGTATTGAGGTAAGTTTTCAGCTACTAACTAAGACGCGAACAATTTTTTTTTTACCCCTGCATTTCAGAAAGGGCTGTTGAAATCCAGTTAAAAGGTTTGCTCGGTTGTGACAGCAACTTCGCTGCCTGGCGTGTGGCGTATGAGTTAAACGTGAAGGTGACGCAGGTGCCTCAACGACTTCGTGGACATCAGCACCATAAGCGTGACCAACGTGCGGCAGCTGGTCGGACGGTACTGCGGTGTCGAGGTTCCCGTGCCGCTTCTGACCATGAAGCCGCGCATGGAGATCATCTTCAAGACGAATCACGCCCACGAGCGCACTGGATTCTTCGGCATGTTCCAGTTCACGGACGAGAGTAAGCGTTCATTTTAATACTTCAAGGTATCCGAAGTGTCAATAAAACTTCGGCTGGGGCTAGTTGGTACATGGTATTCTGAAGGTGAAGAATTCAGCGCGAAACCAAGGACAACCCACAAAGAAAAAACGAGAGATGCAACAGTGCCGGTGCTTGTCTCGTCTCTTATTTGTAGGTTGTCCTTGGTATTTCGCTGAATTTTTCACCTTCAAACAGAAGTGTCATTTTGTTGCATCCGCGCCGCTTGTCTTTAGGATAGTAAAAATCTTACGGCAAGACACGTCAGCCCGCTACTTCGAGCGCGCATCCCCACTTATTCCGGAGCCATGTATGTAAGTGTGAAAACGAGTAAGAGTAAGGGGCAGTCACTAAACGCCAGTTTTTGGCTGCATTTGAGGCCGTATTACGCATCAAAGATGACCACGTAAAAGCACATGCAGGTACACGCGTTTTTATCTGTCTCTCACAATCATTCGAAAGCTGCAAGCTCGGGTATTAGTGAGCGCAAGTGGGTAGCAGTGTGAACGCCAATGAACGCCTTATGTTATCAGTTGATGCAGACATTAGTGATAGGTTACCGGAAGACATATATAGGGAGGTGTTGTGAATGACAGCCGCCTAAATTGATGGCATGCGCGATATGGCCACGTCGTGGGCAACGGCAACGAGATTGTCCGCGGCATTAGGACAGTAGCGTGAGCAATGGAGGAAAAGCTTGGCGATATCATTGGCAACTTTGATAGCACAACAAAAGTCAAATTGCATCTACCTTCTAAAGAGTGCTGTGTCTTTTTTTGTTTGTTACAAGCCAAATTAAAAATCAAGCAATATTAAGATATTTCGAAATGTTGAGCCACTGTTCTTGCAAGGCACACTTGTTTCGCGGAGACAACGCCAGCTTTGCGGAGCATTTATTGCGCACGGCTTCTTGTATATTGTTCTGTCAAGTGAAGTGCACAGATGTCAGTGAAAGGCCTACAGACTGCAAATCGGGGTCATTGTGAGCATAATGAGCTAGCAGACGTAGGTAGGGCCGGCCGAACAAAGCTTTCACGCCAACCGTATTTACCTCGCAAAGCCAGCGGTAGCGTGGCCGAGTGGTCTAAGGCGCTGGTTTTAGGCACCAGTCCGAAAGGGCGTGGGTTCGAATCCCACCGCTGCCACAGTTTTCTACTTTTTAAATTTGCATGTCGAGGTTCACATCTTCTGCGTATTCACGCCTGCCGGGTTGCAGTCTTCGTAAACTTCGTTAAGGATTATTCTTTAGCGCTTGTTTTGAGCTCCTGAACGATACATTCTTTTTTTTTCTCGCTAAGTTTAGCGGTGTATTCTGCACACCCGGATGTAAAGTAACATGCTAGTAATCGGATTTAAAAACCACCAGTTCCCATCCCGTGAGGTCCGTTGTCGTTCCTGATTTCTTAGAATGGTGATTCATGCCACATTACGAAGACTATATGCCGATGATAATATTGTCGCCAGCTAAGCTATAAATAAATAAAAATAATAATCTTTCACTCCAGAAGTAGCACCGAAATCGAGAGAGCTAGACTGATCAAACACCTAAAACAAGTTACCGATAACATCTTTTCGTAATCTAGATGCCTGAGGTTTTTTTCTGTTAAGGGTTTCGCCAACTAACTTCTGAGAATATTGTGCAACTGCGAAAATTGCTTTTTCCTGGCAAATTTTAGAGCAACGTACTTCCGCAATAAAATGTTAGGAGACACCACTTTGAGGCAAGTGAAAGAAGCCACAATTCGCGCCTAGGATGAAATAATCGATTGCAGCAGGTGATGTGCTTAAACAACGCGGTTTTCTATATTTTACCAACTTGGTAGTAATGCATCAGGGTGAAGAGCCTTGGAACGTGCATCGACCCACAAGTCTTGAACAAGAAAAAAAAAATGCCCTCGAACGATTGGCATAGATCGCTGTTAGGTCGATGAACGCGAAACGCCTGACAACCCTTTGAAAAGCTTATCCCTTTTTTTATTTTGCTGCCTGTAATTAGTACAGCGCTCAAGAGAGCAATGCAATGCCCAGCAACCATTCTTCCAGTTAATAATTATTAATTGTTCCTCCGATAACGCTGAGGAGAGTTCTTGGCTTCACACTGCGGCATGGAGACAGTGTTTTCTATACTCTTGTTCACTTCTTTTTCCAGTCACTTTATTTATGAAAAGGTGTTTCCTTCCTTTCTTTTTTTTTTACAAGTAGGTTACTGCCAGTTGAAATTAGTACGCCCCAAAATCGTTGAACGACGGCTGAAGCTTGTTAAGACCCGCAGTAGATGTGTACTGGTAGCACATCTATTTGCATAATGCGCAAGAATCGACATAGACGACTAAAAAAGAAAGTTTTAGTAACAAGCTATAATGTTATAGACGCTGTACATACATATAGATTAATTCTATCTCCTTGCAATGCCTCAAAACAGCTCAAAGGACCATTGAGTGTTGAGCAGCAGCCTCAACTCACGGTGCCCGGAAGAAAATTCACTGTTTCCAAATGCTTAATTTTCACTTCTTGAACCGTACCTATACAATCACATTTTCATATAATAATTTCCTTCTCTCTATATATATATCTCTATTTATTTTTTCGCTTAGTCATTGGCTCGCGCAGTGCCATGCCTCCGCTATTGCTGAGATTGATCGCATGGTTGGAAGAATGATCGAAAATCACCGCCGCTTTCAATCCGTGAAGATGGTCGAACAGCGAAGCTTTGTGGCGCTGCCGTTGAGCTTCGGCTTCTCGGGCGCGCACTTCGGGATCGGCCCTACGACGACGACCACGTTCGCGAGCCAACTCTCGCTGACGCTCGCCGTAAGCAGCTTCTTCCTCAAGAGTACGCACTACTCGTGTATAGTCTTCCCATACGTAGTTGTAGCTGGGAAGGAATGTGCGGAACCACTAATCCAAAGCTCCGTATATTGAGCGCAAGGACCACTGGAGATGCGGGCGCTGCAATCGTTTTGACGATTGCCGTCTTTTTGTTTCTTAATTAGGTTACACACACGTTCGGCTGCGACGGAGAGAAGGACATCAGTGACAGTACGCCCACAGTCCACCGTTGTCACTTGAGTTCGATGTCTCGAGTTTGCTCGGTGGCGTGGTTAACAGCATCCGCCCGGCATTGCCGCTTGCGATTCTTCAAAATTAAATTGCTTTAAACTTAAGTCTGTCCGTCACGTAAGACAATGAATGGCTCATACACTTAATCGCGGCCTCCCCATTACGACGACAGAAGAGAAATGCTATGCTGGAATGACGAGCGGGAACGGAGCCAGCTGTGGAAGACGACGACGACGACGCTCGAGCCATTATGATGATGATAGCTTTAGCGAAGTCCGACAGCGATGGCACAGGGTCTGCCTAAACAGCTTTGCTCTAACATCTGAGGACGCCTATAGGGCGATCGGACAGTAAGCTGATCGGTCTATAATTTTCCAAGTCCTTGGCGTCGTCTTTCTTATGGATTAAGATTATGTTGGCGTTCTTCCAAGATTCCGGTACGCTCGAGTTCATGAGTCATTGCGTATACAGGGTGGCCAGTTTTTATGTGAAGCATATTACTAGAGCTCAACCCACTCCTCAGGCGCGGCGTTGTCGCCTTCAATGACCTTTAGTGACCCCATGCCATACCACGTGACACAGTGACGTCACGACAGAGGAGAAACGGGTCTCCAACTCGCGCCGTCGCCTTCAAGGCTGACCACGTGACACCGTGACGTCACGACAGAGGAGAAACGGGGCTCCAACTCGCGCCGACGCTCGCGGCGTCGCGGCGGTATATAAGCAGCTGCGCTTGTTTCTAGGAGGCTTTGGCTCAACTCTTGCAAGATGGGCTGGGTGGGAATCGAACCAGGGTCTCCGGAGTGTGAGACGGAGACGCTACCACTGAGCCACGAGTACGATGCTTCAAAGCGGTACAAAAGCGCCTCTAGTGAATGCGGTGTTGCCTTAGAAACGAGCTGTTTCTAAGGCTCAGGCGTGCGTCGCTTGCTCAGGCGCACATTTCGTTGCCGCGCCGAACGCTGCGTTGCTCGACGCTCACCGCGTCCAATGCGGGGCGCGTAGTCGCTGCGCCGTAGCCCATTGTCTTACACCCCTTGGCGGGTCGACGGGAACGCTGTCGCGTTCCACTCTTGAAGGTGAAGCAGAGTAACGCATGAGTTGTTTCTTCGTCTAGCCGAACCAAATATAGCCAAGCAACAGCAGTTCACCAGGCTAAACAGTGGCTCAACAACTAAAATAAAGGCTAGTATGCTTCGCATCCTGGGCTTAACCTTAGCTAAGCCACAGCCATTTTTTTCTTGAACAATCTGTCCAGCATCCTTCAACAAATCTGCTGTTACCTGATCTTCCCCAGCTGCCTTCCCCTTTGCATAGCTCCCAATGCTTTCTTTACTTCTTCCGGCGTTACTTGTGGGATGTCAAATTACTCTAGACTATTCCCTCTTCCATTATCGTCGTGGGTGCCACGGGTACTGTATAAATCTCTAAAGAACTCAGCCACTTGAACTATCTTATCCATATTAGTAATGATATTGCTGTTGCCTACAAAGTATTTACAAAGGTAATCGCAAATAGAATCAGGAACACCTTAGAATTCTGTCAACCAAAGTACCAGGCAGGATTACGTAGACTATTATTCCATAGACCATATTCGCACTATCAATCAGGTGATAGAGAAATGTGCGGAATATAACCAACCCTTATACATAGCTTTCATTGATTACGAGAAAGCGTTTGATTCAGTCGAAACCTCATCAGTCATGCAAGCATTACGAAATCATGGTGTAGACGAGCCGTACGAAAAAATACTGAAAGATATGTATAGCGGCTCCAAAGCCACCGCAGTCCTTCATAAAGAAAGCAACAAAATCCCAGTAAAGAATGGCGTCAGGCAGGGAGATATACGATCTCTCCTATGCTATTCACTGCATGTTTACAGGAGGTATTCAGAGACCTGGATTGGAAAGAATTGTGGATGACAGTTAATGGAAAATACCTTAGTAACTTGCAATTCGCTGATGATATTGCCTTGCTTAGTAACTCAGGGGACCAACTGCAATGCATGCTCACTGACCTGGACAGGAAAAACAGAAGGGTGGGTCCAAAAATTAATCTGCAGAAAACTAAAGTAATGTTTAACAGCCTCAGAAGAGAACAGCAGTTTACAATAGGTAGCGAGGCACTGGAAGTGATAAGGGAATACATCTACTTAGGGCAGGTAGTGACCACGGATCCGGATCACGAGACTGAAATAATTAGAAGAATAAGAATGGGCTGGGGTGCGTTTGGCAGGCATTCTCAGATCATGAACAGCACGTGGCCAGTATGCCTGAAGAGAAAAGTGTATAATAGCTTTCTCTTACCAGTACTCACCTACAGGGCAGAAACCTGGAGACTTACGAAAAGGGTAAGGGTGCTACTTAAATTGAGTACGACACAACGAGCTATGGAAAGAAGAATGATGGGTATAACGTTAAGGGGGATAAGAAGAGAGCAAATTGGGTGAGGGAACAAACGCGAGTTAATGACATCTTAGTTGAAATCAAGAAAAAGAAATGGGCATGGGCAAGGCATGCAATGAGGATTGAAGACAACCGATGGCCATTAAATTTTACGGACTGGATTCCAAGAGGAGGGAAGCGTAGCAGGGGGTGGCAGAAAGTTAGGTGAACGGATGAGATTAAGAAATTTGCAGGGAGATGGGCACAAGTAGCACATGACCGGGGTAGTTAAGTATGGGAGAGGGCTTTGCCCTGCAGTGAGCGTAGCCATGATGATGATGATGATTATCCGTTCCATACATAGCAGTCAACTCTGTGGAAGCTACGCAAGAAGTTTGGCCAGGAAAAGCTATAGCTCCGCGTGTTCCATCCATGCTTCACTGCGCGCCAACAGCGTTCGCTCTCGCGAGCGTGCACGTGAGGCACCTTGCGACTGGTTGCACAGAAAAAACACGAAAAGAACAACAAAAATAAATATAATCTTAAACAACGCATTAGCAGCCGTATACCACAGTGTTTTTTTTTTTCTAAGGATTAAAACTTTTTTAATTTAATACTGAGCCTATATATAAACAAAAAAAGAATTGCCAATACTGCGGTCAGAAAATATCCAACTATATCCAAGGGCGAACGAAGCCACTGTAAGAAGTCTCTCTAGCCTCCACAGTGTTGACTGCTATGGATGAAATGGAGTATAAGCACTTCTATTGAGTTGTGAACGCGATAGCATTATACTCCGTTCCACACATAGCAGTCAACGCTGTGGAGAATAGAGAAACTTCTTGCAGTGGCTTCCTTCGCACTTGGTTTTTCGGCCGCACTTATTGTGCGCAACTGTTCCTTATATAGGCTCAGTATTGAATGAAACAAGTTTTAATTCTTAGGAGCAAATACACTGTGTTACACGGCTGCTAATGCGTTCTTTTAGATCGTTTTTATTCTTGTTGCTGTTTTCGGGTTTTATTGCGATAGCAATTATGTGGGCACTCGAGGCGCATTTCTGCCGTCGCCGTCGCCGTGAGGTTCTGTGTTAGTGAAAGCGTGTGAGGGTGAGCGGTCGAATGCGGTTCAATCTCGCGTGCGTGAGCGCGGAACTGCCCTCTCCCGTGGCGTGCGAGGCCGGGGGGTCACGCGAGGGAGGAAGCGCGTTCTTCTCCAGCGGTAGCTAGGGTGCCTCGATGTCCTCCTCGCCCGCTGCTCCGACAGAGTGTAGACAAACGCGGCGTCTACTACGGCGTTAGCCCCGCGAATCGCGAACGCCGTAGTAGACGCCTTTGGAAGACGCCGTAGGGACTCGTTGCCGGCGCTCGTGTCTTGAAAGCGATCTGCGACGTGGCCAAAGTGCGCGCCCGCGCAGGCCTTATGTTCAAAGTGATCTGCGATGTTTGCAGAGCGCTTAGTGCCGGCAGCTTCGTACGCGCTGTGCTTTCAACGTTCCGTTCGCGTTGAAGCGAGAGATGCGCGAAGGTCAGTTCGCTTGCTGCTGCTGCGATTCTTCACTCCACCGTTTTGCCAGCAAGTTTCCGCGCACATAGAGGGAGATGTGTTCGTGTTTACCTGTGCGCGTGACACAGCGCTTGTTAATTTAGTTAAAACACGTTGGTGGGCTAGTTGGTTTGAATCCATGATAGAATGTGTAACCGCGACCGAACAAGGACGTAGAACAAGGAGACACGCAGAGAGAGCACTATCTCTGTGCGTCTGTCTCTTTCTACGTCCTCGTTGAGTCACGCTTACACATTCTATCATCGTTTATTTAGTTTGTAAGTGAATGTTTACAGGTTTGTACGGCCGATAAAACTACTATCCATACTTCGTACAACTATCTACTACTTTGCTATTGCAATCTGTGTTTCACCTTTGGAGCGGAACTGCAAATTTTAAAGCGAAAGCTTTACTAATCTCCTCTAGCCGAGTTTCGCCGTCGCGGCGAGTTTGACCTTCATTTGAACACTGCTGCGCCGTAGGCTTGGCAACGCATTACGTGTTTTGCCGCGCCGGGCTCCAACGCCACCGCCACCGGCCTTGTGTATGCGCTCTCCGCAGCTGGATCGCCGCCTGACCACGTGATTCGCCGCGCGCCTGGCTAAATGGAGCGCTGCGCTAGCCTAATCAGTGCGTGCTTGGCCATGGATGAAAGCAAGACCGGGCTGTCTTCTCTGAGCGTTGCGCTATAGCGGTAGGCTTTGAGCCGTCGTCTCCAAGCGACGTCTGACCACCCCGCGGATATCGCCTGGCGAGCTGCTTCACTGGAGAGGGTTCCGAGTGCAACAGGTGTCGCACCGTCGAGATCAATGTAGCGACCGCGTTCGCGCCCTGTCCGTTCGTGCTTCGACGTTGCGCATGTTCGCGGTGTCTCCTTGCATGTCGAGCACTTGCGCTATCCCTGTGGCCCAACAGGCGTCGCACCGTCGAACGATGCGTGTCTACCCAAGCCTAATCACAATCATGTCGAGCCACCGAACTAGGCACATCCGTCATACCTGGCTTAACGATGATTGTATACCGAAGTAGAATAATTACAGCTGAGTCAAAGGTTAACCAAGTGAAACCAAGACTTAATCATGCTAAACCATGCTTTCGCTTTTTTATTTGCAACCCGTCGCGAGGATCCTCACGTGCATGCTCGCGCGAGCGAACGCTTTTGGCGCGCACCGAAGCACGGACGGAACGCGTGGAGTGATAACTTTTCCTGTTCGAACTTCCTGCGTAGCGTCCGCAGCGTTCAGTGCTATGCATGAAACGTAGTATATAGTGTCCAATTGAACGCCACTGAGCGGTTCTTCGAGTTATGACCTCACTGGCAACCGAGCGCATTGACACGCTTGGAGGGTTCGATATTGCCTTACAAAGGTGCAGTTAGAACGCAGACGAGAGCGTGCGCGGATATGGAACGCGCGGACAACTCTGGCTTCTGGGAGCGGGAGCGAGGGTGACGTGGCGTCGCGGCAATGCCCTCTTCCTTGACACAACACCTGGCGCGCTACTACAGCAATAGGTGTTCCTTTTCTGTCGCTCTTCTTCGTCAAGGCGCACCGTGACGTGGTGTAGCAGCAAATGGGAAAGAAGCAGAAGCGGGCTTTTTCGTTCAATGGGAGATTAGATGCTTCGCATCAAAATCAATATAATGTAAGGAGAGGAATCCTTGAAAAATACGGCCGAATGTGACAGCACATATGAAACCCAGCTCGAAGGCGTTGACTGAGAAATTGAAGCTAAACAAGCGTACTTAACTGTCTGTGTGTGTGAGCTTTTTTTTCCTTATGTGTTAAGCATTGTAGTGAGTAATAAAGGAGGGCTTCCATTATGTAGTAATATAACAGCCGACTTGCTTTCTTCCAAAACACTCAATTTATAAAGCCCAGAACGCATAAAGAAGAACCAAATGTGCCATCAAAATGTGTCAGAAAGTTAGAAAACTTTGATTGGTATATTTTGTACTGGCTCGACTCGAAATTGGCGAAGGTTCAAAGCTGGTACCACTGAAATCTCAACGGTAACCCGTCGTTGTTGCTCAGTGGCTATGGTGTTGGGCTGCAGAACACGAGGTCGCGGCATCGAATCCCGGCCCCGGCAGCCGCATTTCGATGGGGGCGAAATGCGAAAACACCCGTGTACTTAGATTTAGGTGCACGTTAAACATCCCCAGATGGTCGAAATTTCCGGAGTCCTACACTACGGCGGGCCTCATAATCAGAAAGTGGTTTTGGCATTTATCATTTAGACACACACACACACACACACACACACACACACACACACACACACACACACACACACACACACACACACACACACACGCACACGCACACGCACACGCACACGCACACACACACACACACATACGCACGCACGCACCATTTACTAAAAATGTGGCACTATAGCCACGGACTTTTTGCTCTTTTCCGGTGGATTACCTCGTCACTTTTCGCTTTGACACAATGTCAATATTTTGGGATCGCCTTTTCACACAGCGCTTTATCTAGTACTGTGCAACACTTGTGTAGTAGAACAAAACCCGAAAGCCAGAGCTGGAGCTTGGGCTCCGAGCTGGCCCTCAAGCTGTTCTTCCATCATTAAAAAAGTAAAAGCCTTTCTCAAGACGGAATTTGTCAAACCACTTGCAGCGCCCCTAATACTGAAAAAATAGAGCAAATAAAGAAGGGAACACTACATGTTCTCCTTTGTTAGAAATGAAAACGGCTGTGCGTTGTCGCTGTCAGTATTACAATTTACATATATTAAAGCGCAACACACACCATGGCCCGCACGTTCAAGAAAAAACAAACGAACAAAAAAAAAGGAAACAAGAACAAAACGCCAAACGCTATAAAGGTTGCTTCAGCAACCAAATTATTCTTCATTACTCAAAGAACGCAGAGCTCACGAAAACGATTCAGTGAAAAGGCTGCATGAGCTCTTCTCGTCACATCGCATGGTTCACTGCAACAACAGCAATAGATAGAGACATCCTAGGGCACAGTCTTACTTTCCAGCCTTGTCATTTTCTTGCTAGTTCACGGAGTCGGCACTCCGCATACTCGTCTGAAAAAAGCAGCTTTAAAACGCAGGGTGGCGAAATGAATACGAAAAATCTCTCCAAGGAGCATTTTGTAAGGAAGCTTGCAACTGCAATGAGCTGGATGAGAGGTTTCAGGGGAAGGCGAAATAAAGAAACGTATGAAATAACATGCCAAAAGCTGCAAACAATGCACTACAAAAAAATTTTAAGTAAGCAGAAGGCACTTTTTCTCTGGTTTCTATTCTTGCTCGTATTCAAGTATGTAGCGGTGTCGAACAGCAGAAGACTCCATAGTTTTCTCGAGAAATCTTTCGTTGTACGAAGACCATCAACTGGATATTGATTATGATGAGGATGGCCGTCTTAAGAGGTAGCATTACTTCTGGTCTCTTTTCCTTTGCCCGGCTACATCCTTCGGCTTTCGGGCGAGGAAATGAGGCCTTTTCGCGACGGAGCAAGAAGAAACACCGTCTTTCCTCGCCATCAATTTCGGAGGGCAATAATCTTGTCGTTGTGTTAAGATAGCATATGTCACCTGTTTTATGGCAGCAACGGAATGTTGCAAAATGGAAAGTTCTTCCTGGTGCGACGAATTTTCTTATTCCGTACAGTGCGCCAAATACGGTGTGCTTTATCTTGATGCTGAAAACGAGTTTTCAGGAATGTGGCCTCCCTTTTCCTATGCTCTGGCGTCATCCACCATGAAAAATATCCCTAGGCTCATTGAGAATGTATCGCGAATGTAGTGCATTGTGGCAGTAGAACAAAAATATTAGCGGATGGAGCATGCCTTATGTAAAATAGATACTTAGTTGGATATGTAAAGGAAGAAAAAGAAAGAACATATGATACACGCTGTGGCGGCGACAGGAACGAAAAATGGTCCGAAAGGTTCTTTTTTTTTTAGTAGCTAGTACCATGGCGGTGTTCATACGAAATAACTCTTGTTTTTCAGGAGCGCACAACCACACAGCTCCTATTTGCCTCAGATAAAAAAAGGGAAGGAGTATCTCGATAAGGGTTTAACATAAAATAAAAGAAACAACGACAAAGACAAAAAAGGGACATTGCTAGACGGCTAATTTTCACATGCTGAACTTAATGGAAGAAAGTGTTCGGATAAAGCGGATTGTTACACTATCACGCTGTGATGGAAAGCATTTTCATTTCCGCTTTAGTATCGTGAGGAATTGCTTCTATGGATCTTCTGAAGCGTCAACCGACGACTTCGGCACGTCGGATTAAGATTTCGTGCAGGACGTGACTTACAGTATTACTTCCCTGCCAAAATAATTACCGAGAGAACGCTTAATGCATAAGTGATATCTGTGCCGTATGATACGCACTTCCGAGGCGCAGTAGTGTCAACTTCTACACAGAAGTCAAGGTACTGTGTCCATAGTCATCATAGAGCCACGTAAAATATAGTCATTAATGTAACTAAATATGTTATCGCAGAAAGAAAACAGCCACGAAATACAATCTATAAACCCCTTAGAAAAATGAAACAAATCGATAAGTATGATTGTGTTATCATCTGCGCAAAATTGGTGTGGTACGTTATCCTTGCAAATATAACCATAATGAGTGTTGATGCAGGCTACAATTCTAAATAAGCTTTCTCTAACTTTAAGTATGAGTATGTTTTATTTTATTTTATTTATAGCAAGTATAAAAACCTCCCTTTAACACTTCCTGTCCTCCCCCAACACACAGAGATCAACGCGTGAGTGTGCGAATGCATGCGAGACATCTTAACACACTAACTAGCTCCCAGAATAGCACTCCTGTGGAAACCAGTGCAAAACAAACGTTTCACAATTTCCCGATCTCGGCTATAACGCTTACTGCTATACTTAGTGAACCGATTTGCCCGCCTGTGGGCTCACAAGTGCGAACGTTTGCTGAGCAATGCACCATGATGCTAAAGCCAACACCTATCTTGAGCCATGCTGGTGTAAACGTTCTTCTGGTTGAGTATAATTATGGTTGGCCGGGTCATGCGAGGGGGTGCGTGACACCGAAGGTGCATGCTGCACACCGTTGTCTCCGTGCCTGCAGGCGAAGTCTGAACGAGCCTCATAGGTTGTAAAGCATTGTCGAAGTACCGAGTTAAAGGCGTAACCGGCGTATCTTACTCCTCTCGATTTTATTACAGGTTTCATTCACCCGCCGCAATCCACGCGAAACGTGACCGGTTGTGGCGGCACACTGACTGGCGTGGGCGGTGACCTGGTGTCTCCGGGCTACCCGGAGACCTTCCCCAAGGACGTCGACTGCACCTGGCTCATACGCGTCGACTATGACAAGCACATTTATATCCGCGTCCTAGAGCTCCAGCTAAAGGGCAGCATTGGTAAGCGCCACGGCAAGATTCTATCTACGTGAAAAAATCCTGCTTGTCCATAGTAAGGAGGGAAATTGACGGACGAGAAATCTCCTCGCTCTCTGTCCTTTTTATGTTGATTTCAAACCACCTAGAGCAACTGCCTCGGGGAGGCATTCGTCCCGCGTTCGATACCCTACAGAAAATAAATTTTTCTTCAACTATGAGGTTTTTTATTTGTTGTTCAGAAACTTCCCTCCACGTTGCCGGCTGCCGCTGAACTGCTTTTCTCTATAAAGTTTCCTTTTACTTCCAGTTGTCGATTAATTCTGTCTTGCTGTGGTGGTCTGCTAACTCGATTGTCAGTAAAAAAAAAAAAGGTACAGCGACCGCCACATCGAGGCAGAATTAATCGACAACTAGGAGTAAAAGGAAACCTTATATATATAAAAAAATCAGTTCGACGGAAACTGGCAGCGTGAAGGAAAGTTTCTCAGAAACGAAGAAAAAATCTTCATTGCTGAAGAAAAATTTGTTTGGTACAGGGTATCGAACGAGGGACATTTATGGCGCAGTCGCTCTTGCTGGTTTGACATGAACATAAGAGGCAGAGAGGTATTTCCAGTTGTCAATTAATTCTGCCTCGCTGCGGCGGTCTGCTAACCCGCTTGTTAGGTCAAAAATTATATAGAGACCGCCCGGGCATGGCATTCACCCCAGGACGAATTTTAATTCCACTACAAGGCTTTATTTCTGAGAAACCCTTTGTGTACCAGGTGATCATTTTTATGGTTTGCCGAACAGTTATATGTCACCTATGGCAGATAACATCTTTCGAAAGCTTCAGCTGTAATATAGATCGGGGCGGACGCACCTTGCACAAGGAATGGAAACACATATTCAACTAACTAACGAAATTCACTAATTAGCTTCTTAATCTGTTACTTTATGGCACTTACCGCGAATTACTAATTGTAGGCGGTGATTTCGCAAAGCGCATTCGTTTAGAATAGATTTTGCGATGACACTATTTTCGAGATATTCATTGCCAAAGTTTGCTACGAAATACATGGGCGTTCCAGTTAGGTATGTGATTCATTGCATACCCTAGCGTTTTGTTAAAAAAAAAGACAAGTGGAACAACGGTACATTTTTACCGCAAGTTTGATGGCGCATACCTCGAAAAGCGTGTGATCTTCAAAGTTGCCTCGTCCTTTCCCCAACCTCAAACAATATAAAAGCCTTACAGGGGCCATGCTCTTTTGGCTTTTTTTTTTTTCTAGCGTTTGTCTGACAGCCCCTCCCTCCCACCCCCCTTGCTCCCCGTAGCACTAAAATCAAACCTTACTATTAACCAAGGCCAGAGTCGGTATCGGCAACACTCTGTCATAGAAACTGTCAGTTTCGCGCTCCTCAGTAAGCTATCGAGAATTTACAATCATTATTTGAACTCTTCGGTATTCTATAAGTCGTTTCTTCGCTTGATTAAATAGACCAGCTATTTACTTGAATGACACTTGTGTGACTGAAGAACAGCTGCGATGAAAAGGCTGACGTTTATCTAATACATTTCTGAAGAAGGGTTCTACAGCAAAAAAAAAAAAAAAATAGACGCACTCTACTAGTCTCAGTTGGCTGCTAACTCACTGAACATATTTCTCTTGTCACCCCGCAGCGAACTGTGGCGAAGCGGAGCTTGCCATTTTCGACGGCTACTCGAATCTGAAGGTGAATCCTGTACAGCTCAAACGTTATTGCGGAGATCTCAAATACTATAAGAATACTGACGAGAAAACTGAGCTGTCCAAGAGGAACCGAATACTCGTCAGGTGGGTGAAATTGCTTGAAATGTTTGTTTTATATTCCCACTTATGAATGAATTCCCTTTTGTTAAATAACACGGTTGTATAGGAGAAGTTCGTGCCTTTAGGTGGCAATGGCTACGCCAAGTCGCACAGCAAAAGAAAAAGAAAAACGAAATCACGAAAGGCATCGAATAACACTAAATAGTGTAGAATAGTACGACTATATAAAGGTTCTGCAAGGGAGTTCAGGAAGCCACTAAAATAAATACAAGAACACGTAAAAATGCGTATAAATGCGCACAGGTTCATACATTGCTAAAATAGTTTAAGTTGTCTGTGAAAACACGCAGTTGACAATTTTGCAGACTTGTGTTGTAATTACACAGGATACCACTTTACTACATAACACCATATAACTAAGTTAAACCTTCTTGACGCATTACACGAACATTTAGTTCAAACATTAAATGATTGTTTTTTCTAGAAATATTTTTACAGCAACAAACTTTTTCTTTCGGCAACCCAACTGCTGGCCATAGGCCAGTTATTTCCTTCCTCTCGTGATTTCTAACACCGTTGTGACACATACACTTCTGATCGCGATCGGGGCCCTTCAGGATCGGATTTCTTGATCGCGATCGAAAATGGTCGCTGCTGGACCGTCCAACAACCTGGATCGAGATATTTTCGACTGCTGATATTCAGCAACACTAAGAACTGCATATTGGCTTGACTACAAATTAAGATTTACGAAATATGGTTAAACTTGGAAAATGTCAATTTGGCAGCTTACTATTGCTAGTAAAAATATTTTAACCTTTTTTTTTGTTGAGCTGCTTTCACTTTTTGTTTTTGGCATTTTCAGAATACTGCGATAGAAGGCGCAGATGTCAGCCTGCAATCGCGATCAGGCAGCCTGATTGCGATTCAGGGATCGCGACTGTCAGGATGCGGATCCCGCAAGATTGCGATCGCAAATGACAGTGTAGCAGGCATCACTTACAGTGCGTACAAAGACAGGGACCAAAAGAACGACGAAGACCAACTAGCCCGTACCCAAACCCTGCTTCCGTGCAGGAACAATTGATCCGGATCAAGTTCAGTACGGAACGGCCCCGATCGCGATAAGGAGTGTAGGTGCGACACCGGTATTACAGATATGTGATTGTCCTTGCAAAACCAGATGGCGTTTGCAATTCATATAGAATGAAATCTGGATTCCTGACTTTATCGTTAAAAAAGTGAGAAGGAATAACAAGAAAGCACGCACCATCTCGAACAGTCTGTTACGCTTCACATCGCAAGTTGGCGAGGAAGAGCTTAGGCATTAGAAATTTACACATAATTGAGTGCATTTGAAAGACATTGCGGATTCGTAAATGAACAAGAACACAGCTAATACACACAATTTCTTTAAGTCAATGCGCTAGATGAACATTCCATAATTAAAACATGGAAAGACCACATAAAACCCATTTAGTTCACAGAGTGGTAAAAAAAGAAACGCAAAAACAAAACCAAATTTATGAAGATATACGAAAGCACTTTGCGTTTAAAATGTGTTTCTGATCACAACGTTTATTTTAATTTGGTACAGTTCGGTTTTTCCTGAGTGTTGGTGTAGCTGCCAGCCACTACATGTGTCTTGGCACGTTGACATCGATGTGCGAGGCAATCATGTTGTTACAGCATGACAAGTGACGCTACAACAAAGGAGTAGTGGATGAAGAGAGGGTACAAGGAGTGTTCGTACCTGCATTGTCACGCACGGTATACCATCGGGAAAAGTGGCTTCCTTCTGAAATTGCACAACACTAATCGCTTCTTCCTGAAAAAGAAATAGGCAGCACTGACCAGGGTTTTCTTAAATTGCTGCTGCAAACGCTACTTATCATATAGCCGATGAAGATTACGGAAAAAGAACGCTGGATTTCTTTTCACACCAGGATTCTTATTTCACTCGTTTTTTTTTTCCCGTCAACTATGTCAATTATTCGCAAACACGTATTCACAAAGGTAGTAAAAAATTCCGGTCTAAATAAAATTTTATGCCGCAACAAATAGGAACATTGGCACGGCTAACATATATAAAGAACGAAGCCATGCATATCTCTTGATCTTTGTTATGGCACATGCTTTAATCAGTGTAAGAGCTGTTACTTTATATCATGCCCCAGCTAGAAAATTTTAGACCCGCATTTCTGTGAACTCCCTGTTACCAACAAAGCTAGAAACAATACCTCTAAGCGCTTCTATAGCGATTAGAATTCAGACAGGAAATACATCTTTATCTAGATGCTGTGTTGCTGTGTACAATAATAATAATTTCATTTTATCCATGTCGAGTTGCTTGAAATTAAAAGAGGATAAATATAACATTGGTACTAGCAGCTCGCACACTGAGCTCACAAGCTCAGCTCCGAAACAACATGAATAAATGAAATCAGGAATTCACGTGAAAGCCCTGAAGCCACCAAATGGCATCATTGGGAGTTCTATACTTTCTGTGTGATCTGAGCAGTTTAATGGTTAATAAAAAAAAAGGAAAAGATCAGTCAAGATAGAATGCTTCTGATCGATTGACTCCAGTTTGTAAGTGACTACGTGTCATTGCATGACGAGGTTTTCTCTTGGAATTACACTCCAGTAATATTGAACACAGTAGAAAGCCTACGATGCTTCATTGTCAGATGGCTAACACATTCTCTCATACTTGCTTAATTGTAAACAAGCACATTTGGTAATGGAAAAATTTCTATAGATTTAAAATACCTACAAATGTATTTGCTTTCAGATTACGAACCACCGTGGCATCCCCTATCAAGCAGCCAGGGCAGATAATAGGATTTAAGCTTGTGTGGACGGCTGTAACCTTTCAACCAAAAGGTCAGTACAATGCCAGAGCCTTTAAGGTTACCAACCGTTTTATTTGGAGTATATTTAAGGCGTTTTATAGCCAAGCAGTGTTCTGAACACTTCTACTGGCCCTAACACGTTATTGCAGCAGAAAGACCGGCACCACTATCATGGAGTGAAGAACATTTGCTGAAACACGGTGCTATAGCGATTGGGTTAAAAGAACACTCCTTTAATTTACATGCGTAAATGTGCAGTACTGTATTGATCAGATTGTACGCAAAATTGTCTGATATGTATGTATGTATATATATATATATATATATATATATATATATATATATATATATATATATATATATATATATATATATATATATATATATATATATCAAGCACGTGCCCAAGGAGGGCCTTCCCCCCCGAAATTAAGGCGCATACCCCCTCCCCGCCCACGCCACCAACTCTCACACACATTGCTAAAGCGCCGCCAAATAAATGTTGAGGCTTGACAGCTATTCGACGGTCAACATTTTGCTGCCTTTCACACTGCTTTTGGATAGTGGTAGTTATCGGCGACTTCTGGGATGTGACGGCCAGTTTCGTCATCAATTCGGTGCCCGCGCGATGAACTCGAGATGCATTCAGTTGTAACCGTCTATTCAAAGGTCACACGCATCGTTGTTACTTCGTTAGTTCAACCTTCTTTGTTTAGACTGATCCAGGGATCAGGAAAGGGATTCAGTTCATGGTCAGCTGGTCTGTATGCACGTGGAACGAGTAGCGGTCAGAGAAAATGCCAAGTGCGTTTACCCTTTCTTTTTGTTATATTATTTCCTCGAGTGACGGCTCGGCGCGACGCTGACAGATCCTCGAAACCTTATACCCATGATATGGGTTAGATAAGGTGAAAAATAAAATAATGTGAGACGGCGTCCATCATCAAACCCTGTAATAACCCTTAAACTCATAGACAATATCACTGTCACCCTTTAACTCGTCTGGTTTTTCCCTAATTGTACAGCTCGTTTCGTGTAAAATTGCCTACTGCAAACAAGAGTCGCAAGGATTTGAGAAATTAAGCGATCTACTAATGGAGAGAGCCAAGGCAACAGCCAAACAGGAAGAAAAAGCGAAAATTAACAAATTTAACCATTCTTTATGAAAATATTTATGGATCAACATCTTTTTATTTAAAAGGAAGTAGAGAAAATGACGCCGGAAGTGAAGGACAATTTCGTTTCTTCTGAATGACGCTTCTACAGTTATCATTCGAGCCGCATAACATAGCGACTTCTCTGCTGTGCTTATGTAGGTGTTTTTCTAACCTTCCGCGGTGGGCACAGTACGTGTAGAATCGCAGCTTCCTGGGCCATACGTAACTGTACGCGACTGGCCGCCACGCATCGTTACGTAACTCCCCAAATAACAATACGAGTCGGTTGTGCACGTACTTAACTTGTTAGAGCAGTGAACGAGGGATCCAAAAGAACTGTGATTGCTCCTTAAATATATATTTCTGTATAATTCTTCCAGGGCTAATTCAAAAAACGCTACTATAGTCGGATACAACTTAAGTCTGCAATGAAGCTCCGCCCACGCCCTCATATCTGCCAGCCACTGTTCCTCCATGAGGCTGCAAATAATTCGTACTTCAAACTTTTTCTGTTACCCAAATAAGGCCGTAACTACAAAAATAAAATTATTAGCGCGTAATTTTGTACCTTTTCCCTCGCCTATTATACTGGAATGACGAATGCCTAATTCTTTATTGAACTGAAATAACATGCTTTGCTTCACTACAACTATTTGTTGTGAAGTTCCACTTCAGTTGGTAGTGAAGTTTCATGAGTAAAATGGTTTGAACAGTGAAATGAAGTGCACCGCACACTTTGGAAGAGGGAAATGCGCAGACTCCATACATTTTGTCGATGTCTGTTGTACACCTCATTGCCTCCGCCGATGAAGAGACTCTTCAAGAACCGCAGACGCTCCGGAGCTATCAAGTACGACGCCATTTTGAAAAGGCTGCATGACGACTATTTTGTTTGTTTCTGTGATTGGCTGTCGGAGTAACACAACTGCGAGCGGCCTGTGTGCCATTGTTGCCAACTGCTGTTTTTTAAGTTTAATGTTTTCTTTATTTTACACTTTCGCTTCTTTGCTTGTTCTTGGCAGTGTTCTTCCTGCGCTTCTTTTATGCGGGAGTCCATTTGACGTGGTTCTTTGTTTGCCAAGTAAAGGAGCGGTGTATCCCACAGGCGTACCTGTAAAATACACCTTATTTCATTTCTCTTTTGTGGGTTTACGCGTTTTTATGGCGAATGGTGGGCATTGTTCACATTTGTACTAGTAAAGGTACTGGATAATATATATACGTATATATATATATATATATATATATATATATATATATATATCAGATAATTTTGCGTACAATCTGATATAGTACTGCACATTTACGCATGTAAATTAAAGGAGTGATTTCTTTAACCCAATCGCTATAGCACCGTGTTTCAGCAAATAATGGGTGTATATATATATATATATATATATATATATATATATATATATATATATATATATATATATATATATATATATATATATATATATATATATATATAAGGATATAGAAGCTCGTGAACGCCCATGAGTCCGTGAGAATTATAGTCTATCTAATCGTCTAATCGGCCACTCCAACGTAAAAATTTCATGAGTGTCTTTACTGTCTTGTGATGGGTCCACATTCCAGGACTGTCGGCTCCTAAAGCGGCCAGTGATAAAGACACGTGAGCGCAATCGCGAATGACTGCCTATGTGTGCTGTATCGGGGACGATGACAAAGAACTCTTATGTAAGGACGCACATGTTTTTAGGG
Source organism: Dermacentor andersoni (assembly GCF_023375885.2). NCBI lineage: Eukaryota > Metazoa > Arthropoda > Arachnida > Ixodida > Ixodidae > Dermacentor > Dermacentor andersoni. The sequence goes on from NC_092819.1 coordinate 87,385,845, forward strand.
GCAATCATCGGCCGTGACGTCTGTTGGAGTCCCCATGTGGCCTACCTAAAGAAGCGCCTGACAGCCATCTCTCATCTTTTTAAGTATCATGGAGCAAAAGCCTTGGGTACTTCGGTACACCTGATGATGCAGATGTACCGGACGCTGTTTGTCGGGTATGTGCGGTACAGCTTGGCAGTGCTGACCAATACCTACAAAACTAACATCCGTATACTCGAAAGTGCTGAGGCTCAGGAGCTTGAGATTATGACTAGGGCTACCGCGATGTACATCAACATCCGAAACCATTGCAGTTGCGCATGACTACCCTGCTAGAATTCACCTTGGTATGGATGCCCTCAAAGCACACGTCATGCACCTTGCTCGCGCCCATCTCCACTATTTTGCCTCACGACCAGACGACCGACCACGCGCTTCTTTCCGTCAGACGATATTGCCTTATTGTGCATACTTGCCAAGAGATCGCGCAGCTGCAGCGAGTGTCTTGCATCCCCTTTGATGCTTAGCTTAGCCACGATTTCGACGGACCGTACCAGGAATTCGAACAAAGGCACAATTCTCATCACGACCTCTCAAGCAACTTCCGCTGCTCTTGCGGTACTAAAAATACAACGGTCCTAGCCATCTATGCACTGATGGCTGTAGAGGGTTGTGCAGGATCAGCGATTTTTTCCTGCCGAAGTCACAGCCTGGAAGTTCCCAGGACTACATCGACAGCCACGCAGCTAGCTGTTATTCGTAGCACACTACGCATAATTTGAGAAGAACCACCTCAAAAATGGAGCATCTTCAGTGACTCTGAGGCAACTCTACATTATTTGCTTTCTACCTTACGCCGTGGAGCCTACGAAAAACGAGTTCTAGCAATCCGAGAGCTGCTTCATCGCCTCGTCGAGCAAGGACACTACGTCACACTTCAGTGGCTCCCTAGCCACTGTGGCATAATGGGTAACGAACATGCCGAAGAAACTGTTCGATCTGCTCATGAAGACGGCGTTTAGGAAACAAACCTGCAGTCAAGAACAGATGCGGCAGCTAAGCTTCGAGTGTTTGAATGTGATGCCTTACAATCGTTGTTGAACACACATAGTTTCCAGCACACACGTCTACATCGACAGGACCAATGTCTTTAACTTCATCCTCCACCTACATCACCCCGACCAAAGATAACGGTGTTTTGTCGATTGTGGCTTGGCCTCGCATTTACGAAGTCACTTGCTTACCGCATCGGTTGGAAGGATAGTGCTGCGTGCGACCACTGCGGCGACGAGGAAACGATCAAACACACACACATACGATCACACTACGAAAGAGGTAAAAATAGTACTGTCCATTTACACCCTGCACTTCCAAGTACTTTATAGCATTCGAAGCAACATTAACTGTTCCAGAGATGACTACATCCGTCTCGTAAATTATTTTTTCAGGCAAATTTCCCGCAGAGAGAAACGTTGCACATCGTAGCGGGGGCAGGTACACAATAGGTGCTCGATGGTCTCCTCGCACCCACAGGAATCGCACATCGGGCTCTCGGCCATTTCCAAACAATAGCACCGACTGGACTTAAGACCGTTCACCGAGTCAAAGATACTCGGACCGTGGCCACACCCATCACTGGCCCGAAAAGCGAATCGTGCATTAGTGCAATACTTGAGGTGCACCGGTTTAACAGACCGTTTATAGTGTCCCTGTGCATAGTGTCCCGCCCACGCGCACTCATTGCTCACTCTCTCCCCTTTTTTCCTCTTTCTATTCCCCTTTCCCCCACCCCCAGTGTAGGGTAGCAAACCGGATGCTCTTCTGGTTGACCTCCCTGCCTTTCATGTCCTTGCTTTCTCTCTCTCTCTCTCTCAGACAAATTTCCACACTTTCGCAATAGTTGATGCTTAACTGATGGATGCGGAAAAAGCACTAACGCGGTTCACATTATAATTTTAAAATTATATTTTAGCTGATTATGCACATTTGTTCAAAGATCAATTCATAGTGCCTGATCTGTGATAGCACTTTACGTGGTTTACCAACGTCAGATAAAAATCGGAGCGCAACAGCCCATATCGTATTCCGGTCCGTTTACATGTATTTTCGTGGGAATAAATATAAATTTATACTTATTTATCGTCCGTTGCCACGAACCGGTAGCGAATATATTTAGTCTTGTATCTGTCCGCATTCAATGGGACAAGAAACTCCCCTCGACTTGCCGAATGAACAACACGTGTGGCTGTTCTTATTCCTGCTTTCTGTTTTCACAGACGTCTGCAAGGAGTACACGTGCCCCAAGAGCCAGTACTGCATGAACTCGGAATCCCGCACTTGCACCGAGACGAGGGAGTATTGCATCGACAGGTCGCTGGTATGCGATGGACTGCCCAACTGTAGTGGTGAAGACTTCAGCGATGAAGATAAGTGTGAGTTGGCTCGCCTACGCTATCGATAAAGAATGTCACACCCCACGTATCCCATATCCCGGAATTGAACGTCGTGACATCGGTACATGGATATTCTACTACATATCGCATATGCATGGTTATATTTGGATGGGGCGGTTAGGCACATCGGTTAATAAAAGGGTAGGCACAATATTTCTTTCTCTTAATAACATGTAAAAAGAACGGTTCCCGGTGCCTCTGCTGCTAATAATTTTTTAGAGTAATCCATAGATATTGTTAAAATTTTTGTAGGGTCAAGTATAGGCGGGACGAATACAAGTACAATATTGCACACGAATGTGATAAAAGGTGCATATGTGCAGAATTCCTGAGTAATAGCAAGTATTTCATTGTAGTGCCATCGTTTGGGTGCTACACTAAGACCAGAAATATTGTTTTTTAACAAGCTGCGTGGTAGGACAGCACACAAGAAAAGAAGTGATACAGACAAGCGCAGGCTAACAACTGATTTATTCAAAGCGTAGAATCCACCTTAAATAGTGCCCAGACTGAGTGACGTATTACTATCAATGTTAACAACGTAGCAAGAAAGCATTTAGATGGAAACTTCAATAAATGAGTTGGTAGTCTCGGCTCATCTGCCTAACTTTTTTCGTTGTGTCCTGTCCTACCACGCAGTTTGCAAAAAAAGATGAACCCATGCCAGCTTCCCCAGCTGTAAACGCTTTTTACGAGTAACATTTAACGTGCGAAACATAGAGCTTGGCTGTGTGCGTAGTGGGAAGCTCCAGATTATATTGTAGGACACGGGGAACTTTAACACGCGCCTAAATTTATTTAAGGTCCTCGTTGATACGACAGGAAAACCCTTTTCTTTTTTTTCAAAAAGCCCGTCGGAGCTGAAGACATGTCCTCCATAAAAGCTTTCAGTGACGCTCAAAGTTCCCATATTTGAACCCATGCGTCACCGTTATCATCGTTAAAAAAGTAGCTGTTCGCTTTCATATTCATAACGACTGTACGCGAACATTCTTGCATCGTTCCCGCATCGGAATGCGGCAGCTACGGCCGGGTCTCGAACCTGCGACCTCGTGCTGAAAAGAAGAGCACCATAGCCACTTATTCTACGTGCTGGGTTCCGGTAGATAGCATTTGGCCAATTGGAGAAGTCGTAGACTGATGATTAGACTCGCGAACGTTCAAGGTTGTGGAATAAATTGGCAAAGATAATTAGCTGCTAAAGATGACGGAGGCTTACAGAGCTTCGGCCGAGCGAAGCGCGTTTATTCAAAGAGTGCTGCATCAGTCATTCTCAACGTTCCTCTGGCAAATACGGCCCTTCGCAGTGTTTGGTGTCAGTCAACCAAGCGTCGATGGACTAGGCGCCGTCTTCGTCATGCTTGTCATCGTCACACCATACTATACGCATCGCCATCCATGTCGTGCCGCCATCTTGTTCGCCGTCGGCCCAACGTGTTCATACTACAGTTAATATCAACGTACAGACTTCATATATTTTAAGTACTGAATGTTGCCCCTGTTAAATGTGGACAAGTTCTTTGACTTGCGTCCACATGAAATGAGTTTCACCTCTTTGTTCCATTCGAAGCCGTGGCCTAGTTGTAGAACGCCCGCCACGGCTGCGGGAGGTGATGAATCCCCCGGCTTCTCTTTGTCTTTTCTAGCTCGGGCATCGTTGTGCAACCATTATTCATTGTCCCTAATAGTGGCACCAAGCAGCCCATTGTGCATCGACAGTGACGATACATTTCTGCAGTCAGAAGGAGAAAAACTACTTTTGAAGATAACTATGCCTGATTTCCAGATATGATAAGGGAGACACAATTTCAATACTTCCGGTACAGAAATGGCATACTCCGCACTTTGCGGTAATCAGCTATTGCCTGAGCTGGCCAGTGTCCATAAACGGGCTTCCCATAAATCCGTACCTACCCGGTTCACTCCAACGCTGCCACCCTGCGCTCCCGTTTCGGGAAGACCTGCTCATCGTTCTTCGAGTAAACCTCGGCTAACGTCGTAAACCCGTGATAAATTGCCCCACGGGGAGCCAAGATCGCGCTTCCCCAAAAGCCTTTTTTCCACCTTGCATCGGCACCCCTCTAGTTCGTCGCTGGCAGCGTGCCTGATCGAACTGCGCTCCCTCGGCACTGGTGAGGCTTGTAGCCAGGCCGAAAATGCGCTGCGCCAGCGACCGATGCGCATAATTATGTCTATCGGCATCGCGCCGCCACGGTCTTCAGCGAGAGTGAGCCGGTAAGCCCGCCGATGCGCCTTCCGCCGGCCAAGACGGCGCCATGAGTGATGAAGCGAAGCTAACGCAGCTCTTGGGGAATCTCGCTTACAAGCGATCTAATTTCGAGGCTTCGGTACACATGGACGCCTGCCTCAATAATTTACCTGGGAAATGCAGAGCCGTATACTTGATTCGGAGATGCGTTATTTTTTTTTTTCGCTGCCTTTGAAGCTTGTGCTACCGCTATGTCTTGTTTCTTTATTGCTATAGTTCACCAGTAAAAGGTGATAAATAACATTGCTACACCCCCCCCCCCTTTTTTTACCACGCACACATACACACAAACACAATAAAGTAGGAACGAAGGCAACAGTTATAGCGGCGGCGATCATTAGATTTATAACACCTTCAGTAAAAAACGACTAAAGAAGCGCAGAACAGGACATGGACCTAAGAGAAGCCCCATACACACATACATAGGCGATGTGTGAGCGTATATGTGCCTTTTTTACGTGTGTGTCCAGCTCGCGCTTCTTTAGCAGTCTTTATGGAGTACCCAACGTACTCAAACTGCCACTCTTGCGAACACCTTCAGCCTTTATTTCTTTCTTGTATTATCTTTATGAGCACATTATTTATGGTTCTGCACGCGCGCGATGGTCATGTATATTTCAGTACATGACGCACCGTTTGCAATCCAGCTTTATGTATTCGTACGATAATATTCTATGATATTCGGGGGAGGCTGGCAAGGTGGCGTGCTAATCTAAGGCAGACCTATAGCTTTGCGCATGCTGCATGCAATTGCTGGGCCCGAGCCCTATTTATGAACTGAGGTAGGGCTTTTAGCCAGTCGCAACGCATGCAGGGAGGAGTGCACGGTGGCAGATGCGAAACATTATAATCGCATGGTTTTGCCTGCAACTACCTTGCCGAATGTGCCACACAAAATTACGGTGAAAACACGGGGAATGCGGCAGATGGAAATTCAAGACGGTGTGCAAAACGTGAACAAGGTGAATGCAGGAGCCAACGTTTCGACAAGTGGACTTGTCTTCTTCAAGGCGACGTACGCTTTCCTCGCCACAGTATATATACGTGGGGTTCTTCTAAAGGGGGAGGGTGTGAGGCGGGAGGGTGCGGAAACGAGGGAAGGTGTGTTATCGTGTCGAATTGAGAGTAAAGGAACGCTGTGCACAAGGCCGAAGCCAGGGCGACCCCCTCCCCCGCCCCCCCCACCCCGGTCTGTCAACGCACGCGTGTTAGCCGGCGTGTCAAGGGCGTCTGACACGCCGGCTAAAAAGAAAAAAAGAAAAAAAAAGGAATGGAAAGGGACAAAAGAGTGAAAGAAAGAAAAGAAAAGAAAGAGGGTGGGGGCATACGCCAAGAAATCAAACTAAGTGTTGTTGCCTATAGATTGAAGTTTAGCCTAGCGAATAGTTTCTAAAGCTCCCTTTGAAACGTTTATGCCTATTGGTTGCAATATCTTGAACTTATGTATAAGGTATGTAGATATTATGGATAAGGTATGATTCTCTCATACCTTATCCATAAGAATCTATTCGCTATACTAAACTTCAATCTACATGCAACAACACTTAGTTTAATTTCTTGGCGTATCCCCCCCTCCCTTTTTCTTTTCTTTTCTTTTTTTCTCTTTTTTCCCTTTCCATTCCTCTTTCTTTTTCTTTTTTTCCAGCTGGTGTGTCAGACGCCCTTGACACGCCGGCTAACACGCGTGCGTTGACAGACCGGGGGGGGGGGGGGGGGGGGGGTTCGCCCTGGCCTTGGCCTTGTGCACAGCGTTCCTTTACTGTCAATTCGACAGGCTAACACACCTTCCCTCGTTTCCGCACCCTCCCGCCTCACACCCTCTCCCATTTAGAAGAACCCCACCTATATACAGTAAACTCTCAGTTGTACGAACGTCGGTTTATCGAATATTTCAGAATAACGAACTTTTGAAAAATCCCCGGCAGTTTTCTTATACATTTTATGGAAAAATGTTTCACTTAAACGAATTTCGGAACGGTCAATACTTCAGTTTAACGAACTCGCTAGGAGGACCAAGGCTTATTTTTACGATCAGAACCGATGCCCGCCCTCATCAAACCGCCGCTCATGCGACAATGTAACATCGCTGGCGCTACAGCGCCCCTGGGGCAAATCGGCGGCGCGGAAAACGAACGGCAACCAGGGATGGCCTCCGATATAGCCCGCACAAAACAAGCAAGCATGTAATCTCGGAGGCCATGTAGAAAGTAACATCGCTGGCGCTTACAGCGCCACCAGAGCAAAGCGGCGATCTGTCACACCACAAACCACGTGGTGTGTGTTTTTTCCTGACCGGCTAGTCGTGGCATGGTCGTCGTCTCTTTCTTTTGAAGAAGAGGTGAAGAGGCAACTGCCGAGCCACTTTCAAGCCCTATAACTCTAGCTGAAGTGGTAGGGTACATTGGAAAGTTGAGAGGCTTTGTGTCTCAACAGCAAGCTGTGCAAGAAGTGTACAAAAACATTGACTCTTTGGACAGTTTTGTTACTTCCTGTGCTTTAATAGTACAAGTGCAGAAGAAGATAACAGATTTTTTTTCTAAGTGAGAAAGGCAGCATTGTAACTGTTATGAACCTTGTACTTGTTGATATGTACAAATACCATTTCACACATTTCTAACACTATGGATGCCATGTCTTTTGCTCCATGAATTGCACTTCAAACTTTTGACTCTGTATGCCATGTCTTGTGTTGGTCTAGTGAATATTCAGTTCAGTGAACTTTCAGTTAAATGAACTATTTCCTTCGGTCCCTTGAAGTTCACTCAAGTGAGAGTTCATTGTATACTGTGGCGAGGAAAGCGTAGGTCGCCTTGAAGAAGACAAGCCCGCTTGTCGAAACGTTGGCTCCTGCATTCAGCTTGTTCACGTTTTGCTCATCGTCACAAAATTACGGTGGCATTTAGGGGAAGCGAAACTGAACCCTTACAACAAGTTACAGTGTGTTAAGTAATCAGATCTAGTCGGAATTATTGCGGGAAAGTTTGACATATGCTTAACCACTGCGGCCTGTAGAGCTTTGTACGTATAACTTGCTCGCTGTTTAAGCGTGCTCTATCAAATCCAAGCTGCACAATCAAATAAAGTAGCTGCTTAAGTGATCCTTCGACAAGCCGGACCTGCAAATGACGCTGAATGGAGCTTCAAACGACCGGTCTCTTTCTCGTGAGCGTGGCTGGAGAATTCGTCGCCCGATCAAGTTTAACCTGCAGTCAGACAAATTCCTGGTGGACATATTTGTATTTAAATTGTTCTCAGCATATGCCTAAATACTGCTGTAAGAAATGGTGTCCCGTAAAGGTCGCCGCTTCCAAACATCGATGCACAAACAATAACACGAAGACGTGACATGGCTAAATGACATAGGCCATGATGATTACTATAACGTCTAGCGGCTTCATTACGGCAACAACAATCTGTAGGCCTACAACAACTAAAGAAAGAAGAAAAATGCCGTAGAAGAATGATAAAACCTCCAGTAAGCGCATACAATTGGGTATAGCTGAAAACCAGGTCGATATATATGCATGCACAGACACTCAGAAGCTGTTGTTTACGCTGACACCGCATTCGTTTACATGAACCCGAGGGGTCGCATCGAAAGCGGAACCGAGACCGCAAGCTCTGACAGCATTCACTTCGTTCCCGTATGACCGATATGACAGCGGCAGCTTGCGCCAAGGAGAGATAACAAAGCACTCGTCGGGTGTTTAGTTGCTGGCGGCAAGCCGCAGACTACAGGTCCAATGTGAGTCGGCCTGAGACAACCAACCATGCCAACGGTCACTTTGCTCAACAATGTTTACTTGAGCGTTAGGGGCATATCTCAGCTGTGTGGACTGCACGTTTTCATATTTAGGTCGTATTAAGCTTTGACCCCGCCATCACCGTTTCTTCTACTATTTGCTATGGCATCTTTTGTCGCGCTATATTTTGTTAAATAAATCTACCAAAGCTTACCCTTCCTAATGTAGGACTCAGTGATTCAAATGCTATAATTAAAGGTGATAAGCGCTGAGGATGGTGCATGCGGTGCACTTCGCGAAAACTCTAGAGGTTTCGCGAGAATTCCGCCTACAGCCCTACCATCCCTGCTTTCGATATACAGGGTGATGAATGTTACGGTTTTCTTAAAGTTAGGCTCTGGGAGGCACGTGAAGTTCACCTATGCAAATAAGTTATGTGCTCTGGGCGACCTAAAGTGAGATGATAATTATCGCTGTCGACAGTCGACTAAATAAAATTGAATGATGAACTTTTTACTGACGGCAGTAAGCGGGCATGTCTGTATTGAAAAGCGAGAGGCAGTCGTCATTCCACACAGTGCCACGTGGCAGAATTGCTCTAGCATGCCCGTGTTCCCGAGATATGCGGCCGCAAATTTAACTTCCGTTCGCATGATAACGCATGCGAGACAGTGAGTATTGACGCAAAGCTGCTGTCTGATGTCAATCGGCTGTTGCGTGTGGCTGTTTAGTCTGGCAACGGGGCAGTGGCATAGGCTGTGATGGTAACTGCTCCGCTTTCACTTTCGGTGAAATCGCAAATCGGAGCACCCGTAACCGCTGTCGAAACCCGCAACCCCGCAGCCCGTAGTGATGGCGGATGCTGCCATTCCGAGATAAGGGAGCCAGCGGAGAAGCCGGAGGGCAATGCGCACGCATTGCGGTGACTTGACCAGCGGGCATTGTCCTTGCGTCGATGACGCAAATACAGTGACTGCTAATTTCTAAATATTGTCATTCTTATTGAAATCAACAACAATAACAGCAACAACTGATTTAGGCGTGCAACAAGTATTTCGTTCTGCTATCTTAAAGTCGGTGTCCTCATGCACAAATGTCACTTTTCATGGATACACGACACCCATCACGATGTCAATGCTTTAAAAAACATTCAAAATGATTTCCTTCCACAGCAACGCAAAGCATAAACCGCTCTCGCGTTGACTCGAAAACTATGCACAGTACTTCTGGGCCGATATTTGCACAGGCCGCCATTATTCATTGCTTGATGTCATTAATGTCAGAGGGCTCTGTTGCATAAACTCGATATTTAACGTAGCTCCAAAGAAAAAAGTAGAGCGGAGAAAGGTCAAGGGATTTCGGCTGCCAAAACATCGCTCCTGCGCGCCCAATCCACTGTGGCGGAAAACGACTGTCCAACTAGCTTTTTGCAGATGTAGAGAAATGTGGTGGTGCTCCGTCATGCTGGAACCATACTTGGCGCAGGTCATTCAGGGGGAGATTGGAGACACTCTTGTCGGCAACAATACTTGGTATTTCTTGCGTGTGCTCTTGCAGTTTAGGTTGTCCCGAAAAAAAAGTAAGGTGCAGTGATACTGTGCCCGAGTATGCCACACGGCACATTCACACTACAGTGAAATCGCTGCTTGTGTGGCCGCAGCCAGCGTGGATTTTCCTGTGACCAATAATGATCGTTGTGAAAATTCAGTGCCATTCCGGCAAAACCGAGCCTCATCTGTTCAAGTTAGCCTTTGCAGGAACTTCTTTTCTTCATCGCTTTTGATCAGATCCGCATTGCAGAAGTCAAGCCACCTTTGAAAGTCCGCTTTTTAAATTAATTTCCTCAAAGGTCTCTTGTTGAGACATTACATGAGGGAGTGGGGTTAGTGACAAAGAAAGATACTACAAATTACAAAGGAATATTTTCGATGAGTGGCTTGAATGCAAGTGGGTCGATGATAGTGGCAACTTCGGTGGGCAGGCCATTCCAGTCTCGTGTTGTGCGCAGGAAAAATGACTGCTGAAAAGTCACGGTATGGGCTTGTGATGAATATACTGTGTTATAGTGACTGGTGCGGTCAATGCGATGTGCTCTTTTTATGTACGTGTTGTCGAAATACAAACAATGGAAAAATTTATGAAAAAGGTTAAGACGTGCTATTCTATGGCGTGAGGCCAGAGAGAGTAAGTTTATTTGGGCTTTTAGTGCTGAGATGCTTGAATTGTACAAATAAGTTGACAGAATAAATCATGTCGCGTGGTTCTGAACCGACTCGATGGCGTTAATAAGGTCATTGTTGTGGGGGTCAAAAGTAGCTTAGGTCTTGGTGAAGGCAAACATGGCATTGATGGAACCTATGCTTCTTTAGCTTATTTGCGACGGTTCCGAAGCTTCCTCCGCACACATCAGCAATCTGTCCGATACTGATTTCTGGCATTGACGTTACGCAGGCGAGGGCGTCAATTTCGAAGTCTTCATCGACAGTTATCCTCTCGGTCTGTCTTTGATGGTGGACTGAGCCTGTTGTGCGAAAGCATGGAAAGATGTTTATTAAGGTTGGCTTAGTTGGAATTGAGTGGTCTGGGTGGCGAGCCGCTTACAGCCGAATCGCTCATGAGGCGTTGTTATTCCTCTCAGCCATTGCAAGAGTCACATCTTTATTTAGAGGGCAGCTCTTAGGAGCCTGTTGCTGCGGCGAGTGTCGGCGTTGTCTTTCGTAACCGAGCAGCGAACACAGCGAAGGATGAAAATGAATGTGGAGTGGAGCGGGAGATGAAAGACTGCTATAACGAAGAGAGCGCGAGGAGGAACGCGGACGAGGAGGGTGCAGAGGGACCATGAGGCGGAAAGCGGAGGAGGATGATATGGCGAAAGCGTGAGAAGCGTAGTGCCGCGTATGAAGGGCTTGGCGGTCAAAGTGGCTACGAGATGGCGCCAGCGTAACGCGCGTCGTCTGTATGGAAACAAAGCGCTGCATGAGCGAAAATCTGTTTTGTGGCGGCTGCTGTGAATTGCGCGCACGCGTCACCCACGCGCCGCTTCTCGCGATCTCCCAATTAGGGAGCCAGTCGCACCAAACATCGCTTAGTTTGCAACGTGCCGCAAAAGGTAGATTGTCCGCGCCAGCCAATATGTCGAGAAATGAAAACACGTACACAGCTGCGCTCAAATTTCGCATTAGGTGGTGTCATGATCGTCGGTGAATTTTTATTTTCAGTAGAATACCTCGTCGAGCTGGAAGCAGCCATGTCAGCATCAATGGATCCCAACGCGGTTTCTCTTCATTCTCCTTTCAGAGGCGTCGCTATGGCCGATGCAGTCTTAGATGGCAGTGGAGCTAATGCGGTGACAAGTTTCGGCGAGACGTCAAATCGTACAAAAAGTTGCCGAAAGGTTAGCTTCCGTGATCGCCCTTAACAGGATAATGCGTACTGCGTACGCCGCAGTACGCAGTGATTCCTTCGTACTACCAGCCGAGAGTGAACAGTGAACAGTTATTATATTCGCCAATGCCTCCGCTCCGTTGTGAGGACTAAACGCCCGCACCCAAGAGCCGCGTCACATCAGCGAGGAGCTTTGCGCCGATCCTCACGGTTTCGCATACGTAATCATGCGAACGTAAATTAAAACTTGAAGCCGTACATCTTCTGCCAAGTGGAGTTGCGCAGAATTCTGCCAAGTGGAGTTGCCTGGAAAGACAACTGCCTCTATGGATGGATGGATGTTATGAGCGCCCCTTTGGAACGGGGCGGTGAGTTGCGCCACCAAGCTCATGCTATTTTATTGTCTAATGTCCTACCTACGTTTAAAAAAAAGCACTATGAACTCCCACAACCCAATTTTCTGATCCCCTATTGCGAACTGTGCTTTTGTACGTCTCCGTTTTTTGTCGTTTCTCTACTTTTCTTCCACCAATCCTCTAATCGCCTCCTACTAATCCCTATTGCGGGCGTGTTTACTTTTCCACTGCTCTCGCTGAACCCAAGGGCTTCAAGGAGGCCAGTGGTGCCTAAATCGATCGCTGGGTAGACGTCTTCCCATTCTAAAAAAAAAAGCATGCTCCATAGTTTCCCTAGCTTTACCGCAGCAAGCACATGCTTCTTCTTCCTTCTTATATCTCGCTTTATAGGTGCGTGTTCTAAGGCATCCTGACATCGCTTCGAAAAGTAATGAGCTTCCCTTTGAGTTATCACAAATTGTTTCTTTCCTGATTTCGTTTTTTCCTCTTAAGTAGTTACTCATGGCAGGTTTCTTTTCCATTGCCGCCACCCATGAGATTATTTCAGCCTCTCTGACTTTCTTCTTGACGTTCTTTGTTGCTGTGTTGTCCACGCTACAGGCCACATACTTGCTGGTAAGCTTCCTGGTTCTTTTCCTCCACTGTGAATCAATGTTTTTCCTGTACAGATACCTCAACACTCTCCCACCCCATTTACTTTCTGCCATATTCCTCATTCGTCTTTCATACTCAATTTTACTGCGAGCTTCCCTCACTTCAAAACTAGTCCAGCTCATATCAACCTGCACAGCTTCGTTTGTAGTCTTCCCGTGAGCGCCCAATGCGAGGCGTCCCACTGACCTTTGGTTTCCATCGAGTCGTGATTTCACCCCGAAGTAAAGCAAACAACCGCATTACCAAAATTAAGTCCTGGAACCATTACACCTTTCCACATACCTCGAAGCACCTCGTACGTATTGTATCCCCATAGCGCCATGTCCTTCATTATGGCTGCATTTCTCTTCCACTTCACTGTTATTGTTTTCTCCCTGTATTTGCGTATATATTGCCTTCGTTTATCCATATACCAAGTAACTTATATTCTTTAACCCGTGGTACTTCCTGGCCCTGTATTGCCACTGTCCGTTCACTACTTTCATTGAATACCATAACGCCTGATTTTCAAACACTGAATTTCAAACCTAAACTCTTGCCTTCCTGTCCACAGATATTAGCCAGACGTTGCAAATCGCTTTGCTTGTTAGCTAGCAACACAATGTCGTCCGCATAAAATAGACCTGGAAGCTACGGCTCTACTAATGTACCCGCCTGTTTGTATGAGAGATTAAACCCGATATTACTTCCTTCTAGCGCCCTCGCCATCCCCCCATGTACATCATAAACAGCAGTAGGGATAAAGGGCACCCCTGCCTCAGTCCCTTGTTAATATGAACTTTCTCCTCGCTCCTCATCCGTTCCCATTCAACGCAAACGATATTTTCTAGGTAAATCTCTCAAAAGCTGTAGACAATCGTCACCTAAGCCTTTCCCTTCCAGAATATCCCATAAAATGTTGCGGTCTACGTTGTCATAGGCTCCTGTAATGTCTAAAAAGGCCACATATAACGGTCTGTTTTCTACTTTTGATATTTCAATACACTGAGTAAGAACAAATAAGTTGTCATCTAAACGCCTACCCATTCTGAAGCCATTCTGAAGTTCTCCCAAAATTCGATTATTCTCTGCCCATGCTTGAAGCGTTAATTTTATTGCCTGCATTGCTAGCTTGTATATTACCGATGTAGAGAGAGAGAGAGAGAAAATAATGCAGAGAAAGGCAGGGAGGTTAACCAGAGGTAGTTCCGGTTGGCTACCCTGCGCAGGGGGAAGGGTTAAGAGGGATAAAAAGAGAAACAGAGTGGAAGGGGGAGATAGAAAGAAAGGAAGACAAGCACGAACAAAGCGCGTACACTACAGAACGGTAGGGGGCGGCATTCTTAGAGTCTATCGTGAAGCCCCGTAGACCGCAAGAACGTTAATAGCGCGAGTAAGGCCCTCAACGCGGATGTTCTTTCGGAGCATTGGCCTAAAGCTTTTAGTTCTGAAAGTGGACGATTGTCCAGCTGGTCCAGTACCCTGCACATCACTTGTCTCTCAGCACTGTATCGCGGGCAGACACAGATAATGTGTGCGAGCGTCTCGTCGATGTTACATGTGTCGCACGTGGGGCTGTTGGCCATTCCTATGAGGAAAGCATAGGCGTTTGTAAAGGCAACGCCTAGCCACAGACGGTAAAGCATGGTCTGTTCACGTCGTGGTAATCCAGGCGGGAGGTGCATCCGTATGTCCGGAGACAACGAACGCAACCGACACATGGTGAAAACATTTGAGTCCCACAGGGGCAAAGTACACTCACGGGACATCAATCGCAGCCCAGCCGCAGCGTCTGTTCGCGAAAGCGGAATGAAGACTCGTTGACCACTTTCGTGTGCCGATCGGGCGGCTTCGTCGGCTTGGTCATTCCCGCTGATGTTACAATGTCCTGGAAGCCACTGAAAGATTATGTTGTGTCCCTTATCATAGCTTTGATGATATATGTGCCGAATTTCTGAGGCCAGTTGTTCATTGGGTCCGTGGCGCATTGGGCTTCGTATGCACTGAAGGGCTGCCTTGGAGTCACTGAAGACTGTCCATTGTTGCGGTGGTTTCTGCTTAATGAAATCAAGTGCAGCACGGAGCGCCGCGAGTTCTGCACCCGTCGATGTGGTCACACATGAAGTTCTTAATTTGATTTCCTCAGATTGTGCCGGGATGATGACTGCAGCAGCAGCGCTGTTGAGTTTTACTGAGCCATCTGTGTATACATGTTTCCGGAATCTGTGCACGTTGTGAATGTGCTCCAAAGTTGCTTGCTTCAAAGCTTGCAATGGCGCTCCAGCTTTCTTTCTGACTCCTGGAATTGTCAGTTGCACTTGCGGCCGGTGCAGACACCACAATGGATCTGACAATCGTGAAGCGGGCGTAAATTCTGAGGGCAAGTACGACTGATGTCTTACAATTGTTTTAGCAAAAGTTGAAAGTGGCCTTTTTGCTGGCAAGCAAGCAAGATGGTGTGAGGGAATCCGAGTCAGGTGTCGGATGTGCGCTCTCAGGACATCTGTATCAATGTAGACTGTCAAAGGCGCGTCTCTGGCTATGGCCACTGTCGCAATCGATGACGTTGTTTTGGGAAGACCGAGACAAGTCCTGAGTGCTTGGGCTTGCACGCTCTGGAGTTTGCGAATATTCGTAGTACAAGTATTACCTATTACAGGTAAGCTGTACCGCAGGAAGCCGATGTAATGTCAACCGATGTAATGGTCAACGGTCTGTACGAGTGAATTCTATCTTTCACCCCCTTACCTTTATGAATTAAATTCCTTCTACTTTGTCACCAACTGTCTGATATTCGTCTATCTTTTTAAGTTTTTTCCACTGCTTTCACCAGAGCTTCCTTACTTTTTGGTCCTAGTTCATTAATCAGCCTAGCGGGAACGTCGTCTAGCCCTGTGGCTGTGCGCTTAGGAATTTTCTCTTCGGCTTTCTTCCAGTTGAAATTTGTCAGCACCAGCTCCTTTTCCACCTGGGTCTCTTTCATGCTCTCTTTTCCTCAAGTACAACCTCGTCATCGCCTTGGAAAGATCCCGCTGTTATTTTTCGGATGTAATTTATTGCCGCTTCTCCTTCCAGTTTGTTAAATTTTCTTTAAGTTTTCTCTAAGTTTTCGATAAAACACGCCCTCTTAAGGCTGTCACTAAAATATCCATTATTCAATTTTACTTAATTGGCCGGCTGACGGCGATAAGTATGATCTCACTTCGTGTTCCTCTGGCCACATAACTCATTTGCATAGGTGAACTTCACTTACCTCTGAGCGCCTAAATTAAAAAAAAAACCCGCAAAACTGAATTTCGATCGCTCTGTACAAACGTGTGCCTCTTCCCCGCTCGCAGGCAACCTACCCCTGCTGGCGGGCTGCGGAGCCGGTGCCGGCGTGGTCCTGCTGTGCGCGGTCATCGCGGTGATTCTGTGCCGACGCCATTCTCGCCGAGCCGGCCAGGCATCGCGGAGCCTGTCACTGCCGCTCCGCGAGCTCGAGCACAGCCCTACGTGCGCCGTGCGGCAGACGCCCTTCCTGCCCGAGCTCAACTGCAGCGTGCACCGGCCGCAGCACCTGCCGGGACCCGTGCCGCCGGCGAGGCCGCCCCCGTTCGCCAAACCCCGGCGATCGCCAACCGACGTGTAGAACCAAAGTGGAGGGGACAGTTCGGCTCGCGGAGCAAACGCTTCTACTTCACCGCGTATCGTGAATTAACCCCCTAGCAAGCTTCTTTTCTTCTGTATTACTTTACGACGTGGTTCAGCGAAGAAGTTTTGCGCCGGAGTCGTGAACTAGTGTTAACAGCGGCGTCGAGAAGCGCGCACGTTCGACGGCTCCTGACAACGCGGAGCAGCCCAGCGCGTCGGCGTCGCGCACTCCGAAGGTCGCTTTCGACGTCATCGGCCGACCCCGCACGTGACAACGCCGGAACTCGCCTATCGGTGGCTCCGATTATGGCGTGCGAGCCGAGATAGCGACCTTCGCATGACGTGCAGTGAGGCAAAGATCTTTCGTGTCGACTTGCGGGATGCGTACGCCTGCCTATACGTCCAGCGTGCGAACAGTGACGTCTTCGTGGGAATCCTGGAACGACGATATCACAGGAATCGACGATTGCTGGCCGTGAAAGCTGTCAAAACTTCTGGCAGCCGCACAATTTGAGCGCATATAGTATAATAGGGCTGCACCAGATTCTTTTAGCACACCATGTGTTGTTTTCGACTGTGGCTAAATTTCTCACTGGCATATTGGCATATTGGCTGTGAAGCAAACAAACGGGAGAGGATAATCTGGTTTATCCTGCGTGTTTCAGTTAAACTTAAACAATGCTCTGTGTCACTCGTATTCAGATAACGAGGAGGTTGTTTGAGGTATAAGGAGAGGTAATTTGCCGAGGAGCTGCAGCTGATTAAGGATACCTTTTTGACACCAGTGGCAACACGCCAGTTGCAGCAGCAGGAGCGGCATGTAGCGGTAGCAACTATTTAGTACTGTTCTTTTTATAATGACAAAAGAATGAGCCGCGTTGAAGTGCCAAAGTGAAGTCACCCGTTTTCGTACGATAAGGCAGATGATTACTGCGTTTTGCCTAAGCACTCTCTTTCTTCAAATTCGCGTGTGCTCATTTAGCTAGGAATGGAATCAAGGCAGCATGAACGCTTTCCTTGCTAGTTATTTGTATGTAAGGATTAGTTACTTTTGGAAAAATTATTTATCGCGCTGCAACTTTTATTGCACCCAGTTTCTTCATTACATACATGTTATATATGTAAAAAAAAAGAACAACATGACCATAAGTCCTAAACCTAAACAATTGTGTTTCAATCTCCTTAGCTGATGAGAACTCTAGGCTCGCCGGGGATCCATGACCACAAAGAAATACAATTAATTCATGCAGCGAGATTCAAGAGCAAATAATTGAACCGGACGCTTCGTACAGCTTTAATTACTATTTAATTAGCGAGCTTAATGGCACATTTCGAATTTATTGACCACCAAGAAGTGGAAGCAGAAAATTTCAGAGGACGTCTCGAAATCAAAGTTCGTGACTTGCCCACCGGTATACCAAATAGGAAACGCCGCAGAAACAATTAGCATTTTGCATAGAACCAACATCCTCTTTCTTGAAGCAGAGCGCCCCTCCCACTGCTCGAGCATGTCACGCGATGTGGCGTGTGATCAGTGACGCCAGGTATCATATGGGCAGCAGCCGTGTTTTACAGAGAGCTGCTACGTAAATGAGCAGCCTTTTTTACAAGAGACTCGGCTAGGGAGGCCAAGACTCTACCGCTTCACTTCGCTGAAAACGGGCTGCAATACTGCTGAGGTAGCGCTGTCTAACGACTAGAGATACTCCGACATGCTTATCGTGCCTGTTGTGATCACCAATTATTGCCGTTTGTAGGTAGGCAGCATAAGTACCGTAATATTAGGCACAATAGATTACATAATACATGTTACGCGAACAATACAGACGCAAGAAAGGCAGTCTGTAAGGGCGTATCTCACACTGCCGAATTCCCTCAAACCCTTCCGGATGTTTGTGTTCGCTGCGTATTATACACTGTTCGCCCGTGGTTGGCGTGACTATGTTGTGTAGGTGCTTGCAATAAGGCAGGCTTTTGAGATGTATGGAAAGAAAAAACCTAGCTGGGAAACATTGATGCTATCGATTCGACTCACCATGACCGTATGCAAATCAACTCCAATGCTGTCCACTCGCAAATCTGCAAACTAGTTTGTCAGTGTCTGCAAATGCATTCTCCTTTATTTCGAGAGTCTGCATCTTATATTTAGGAAAAGAGCACGCCCATGTCTTCATGAATGTTCACCGGTATAAACATTTCCTCAAGCTTGGATCATTGTTAGCGTTGGCCCAAAGGGGCGTAAAATGTAGCATACGCTATCCCTACTTACAATGCCGACATTCCTACAATGCTACAATGTTATTCCTACAATGCTCCACATTGTGCAGTTGCACAATGTGGAGCATTGAAGCAAACAACACCTAATTTTCTATGATTGAATTAAAGTGTGAGGTTGTAGTTTCTAAAAATCAAGAGTTCAGACTTCCGACGAGTCCATCAGTGCCATATGACAGAGCATGGAGGAGAAATAGATAGTCAGGCGCTCGCGAGCACAAAGCATGACATCGTGGAAACTACCGTATCGAAGGCTGTCCTCATTCTGAGCGCAACAAAATTGCAGAGCGCTTGTTATCTGCTGGCGATACAAGCCGCCAAGTGGTCTCAATGACGTTTGGCACAAACAAGTGGGCGTGAAAGATAGACAGGTAGGCAGAGACATTGTCTGTCTTGCAACACACTCACAGACTGCTAACCACTTTGCACTAGTTTTCGCATTGTTCGTCATGTCGAACGCCAGCCGGCTGTGCCAGCTACCCACTCGCACGGAAGTAAAAAGCCAAGCCAGAGTTAGTCCTCAGCGGGAATCAGTATTCGAAATTTCTGCATTAGCATCAGCTTGCACCCTCTCTTGTACGACTGGAGAGCAATGCGGTCGTCTGATAAGGAACATGAATTGTGGGACGCTGAAGAGAATCACCCAAAGAGAAATTTTTGCACTAACTCATGCTTTCAGTGAACTATTTCGTCGATTTCGTCTCTTAAGCGGCGCCAATTAAATAGTTTTTTTTTTCAATTTGCACGAACAGTAGTGAAATTTTAGGTATGTTGACCCAGACAGGCAGAACAAGAGCGCGTCGTCCCAAAAAGCGGCACCGAAATGTGTCTGTAGGAAAGTTGGACTAGCAGCAGGGATGTGCTGTTCTGAGTGTCGCGAGCGCTGCAAACCAAAGTTGTGGCAGCAGAAAGCTTGGGCCAAGCACGCGCAATATATACATAGATATATAGATATACCGTACATATATGCATGGACAGACCGCTGCAGGACTGCAGCTGAAATGCAGTGGTCCAGCGTCATCAAAGCACCGTGTGGTACAATGATGCTTGCTGATTGCTTTTCAAGCGTAATGAACGCAAGATTAATTTTGGTTCGTGAACGCATAACCACATTTTTGTGCGGTTTCACCGCAATTTCGGTGTCGATTTGAGTGTTTTGTACCCAATCTGTTTTCGTCTGTAGTGTGCGTTCACATGCGGGAGACTGGAAACGATCCTTTCAAAATATTGAAAAATCCCTGTCCTGCCTCTGTGATACAAATATACCTCTTAGAAACGTGGCAAAAAAATATGTCCTGATGCGGGATGTAGCCAGTATTTCAATGAATGCATTGGAGGTGTTAAGTAGTGTGATTCCGTTTTACGAGTTACCTGGCAAATGTACGCCAAACGAGTGTATTCTTTGCTTGAAATTCGAGGTTCTCGCGGTTTGGTATTTCGTGCACAACAAACGCTGCATTCTATTTAGTCCTTCCCCAAGTTAGGGTACTGTGTGCTTAATAGAGGTTCGGGTGTTAAGCTAACATCATTGATTACCTGTCCGGTCGTTTACAAATGTTTGGCTGTTGTAGTAGCATCCTTAACTTTAGGCTACCTCAAACGAGGGAGGCATTTGGATTAGAAACTATCAGGGGCGAATTGTTTTTTTTTCTTTTGTGTGTGCACTGGACCATGTGGCCCAAGAGCGGTGGTGGAAAACAATACATTATACAGTGTTACACAATGGGCGCCGCCAGAAATTGCACTTTTGTGTTGTACAACATGGCCGCAACCCGGAGCTTTGACATAAATGACAGCATCAACGTGACAACTTAACGTGACAACTTAACGTGAGACTACTTCACGTGATCTGCGCAGAACAAGACACATGGCTTTGTTTTTCACCACCATTGTACAGCGCATGTATCGCCTCTCACCATGTTAATTTTTCACTTGAGGTCAACGTGCGGTCCACGCAAAAACGGTGTGTGCAGTCTCTAGAGTGCCCAAGAAAAAGAAAAGCAGGCTAGAAATATTTCTGCAGAAGGAAGTAAGCAAGCGCATCGTATATATAAAACTGTGTCTCTAGTATTTAATAACGATTTCATTTTAGGTGCTTCTCGTATCTTAGCTAGTAGGCTTTTATTATACTACAACAATTTCTTCGCAGATAATCTATTGGAAAGCCTCAGTCGGTGTACTGCGACACTTCTTAGCGTTCCATTCTATTTTTTTATTTATCATACACCCTAAACGGGCAGCCAATTCTGGTGATATCGTTTTCGGAGCGCCACTGCAACCATCAAGCAACGGTGATAAGAAAAGCAGAAATAGAATTATATAGCTTTCCTTACCTGGCTTTTGTCCTCGTGGAAAAATGGATCAATTGCCAGGCGTAGCGCGTTTATTGAAAAAGGCTGGGTACCTGAAAATTTGTCTAAGATCCTGCAAAGCTATAGTCAACTAAGCGTGTCATACTGCATCTTTACTTTGCAGCTGTTGCTTAAGTTGACTGTTAGCAATGCACTGAAAGCATTTAAGACCTGTTGCAAATTTTTATTAGTGGTAATCATGGAGCCGTTGAACATAACTTAGGACGAGGCTCACTCACGTCGCAAGTTTTTGTATATATATCATTTCAAGCGAAAATAGAGATAGTGCGTTTTCTGATTATAATATTTGTACCCTTGACTGAACCCACAAAAAGAACCTAAAATTCATCCTAGCCCTGCCCGAAGCTATCCTAATTATAGCAGAGGGTGCACGGCCTGCGAAATAAATTGATTATTGTTTCAACCTTTCACTTTTGAGTGAATGAAGTTGTACCATTATGATGGCTCAGAGTTTATTGTTCAAACCGAGAGGAATAATTGAAAAAAATATTTTGCAGGTCGTTATCCAGTGACACAATTCCAAAAACTATATTTATGTTGGGCTTAGAAAAAATTTTAATGACGGGATGTAAATACCAGCTTCCTTCACAAATGAAATCCGTAATCGCGATACCTAAATCGCATATGTAAGTGGCACATTCACATTCATTGCACAAATTTTAAATAAAACGCTATAGCCAATAATGGTAAGGGATATCCTAACTTCATCTAGAGTTGCGTGTCGTCAGCAGCCTTTCAGCTTTCCACCGCAAGTACTAACCCTGGCAACGTTGTTTTTTGTTGGCCAGCAGTCTAGTCGTGGCCAAAGCATTAAACGAAGGAAGGACATGTTTGCCTAGAGTAGAAATTGAAGCTGCAGAAAACATTGAATGGTTACGTTAGAACGCAATTTATTTCTATACGTTTCGCCAGTAGAATGAGGCACTTTCTTTTTGTGCCTGCTATTTGTATATATGCTAAATCACATTTCACAGTATGAACTAACAAGAAGTGATCTCGGGGTATACAGACTCTGACACATCTGTCTAGAATGCGGGAGCAGTGCGTTTCTATGCACGTTGCGGGCCCCTACCGGAGACGCCACCGCTTCAACTGGAAAAATACATACATACATACATACATACATACATACATACATACATACATACATACATACATACATACATACATACATACATACATACATACATACATACATACATACATACATACATACATACATACATACATACATACATACAAGTATCCCCTCTCTATCCATCCGCTCTCCCTTACGAGGTGACCCGCTTCCTACCCTTCACACAAATACACTTTCTTCCCCTTCAACAACCCTACTGCTAACGCATTAAAAGATAAGGAAGTGCAAATAGTAAAACACCATCAGTGCGAGCACTATAGACATGATCTAAATTAAAAACACTGTGAAAGGTTCATACATTCGCACAAGAAGTTGTCCGAAAGAGCCAAATCGTTTTCTGCGCTGGCACACGGTGAGGCCACGTTTGAATTTCCGGCGCAAAAAATGGCGGCAGCTCGTAAAACATTCCTCTACTGCCATTGAGCTGCCAGAACTGCAGCTCAATGTATCGAATACATACATTGCCCTTTCAGCAGGGGTAGGGCACTCGTTGTTTAAAGGCAGATGACGTTCACTAATGACAGCACTACGGATATTGGTTCGCTTGGCCTATAATGTGTAGCACTCGTCAGCTGGAGTAAGCCCATTAAATTGAGGAGAAACACAAGGGAAGCGTCTTGCCTGTTTGGTGCTGCATACTAGGGCCCTATAACGTAAAACTATTCCAATATGTTTTTATTCCAATCTCCTGACGTCAAGTGTGCGTAACCGCCGACGCAAGCATCGGGCGGTCACACGCAGGGTTGTCTGAGCAGACCAATCAAACGCTCTCCTCGTCCATAGGAGGTCACTTTTGCTTGCTTTAAAAACGAATAACATTACCTACACTAAGACGCTTGTCTTATCTAATTGGCTCACAAGAGGCGAGGAGCGCGCTCAAGTAGAGAGGGATTCGATGGGGCCGAGCCACTGCACTGAAGATAGATAACTGGATGAAGAGAGTGGGGCCGGCGTCTGCGATTGGTCCGCTTTCTCTTACTTAGCTTGCGGTGGCTGGTAGAAAATGGCGGTGGCATGCAACGGAGGGTTAAGAATACCGCTAAAACGAATCCTCAGCAAAGAAGAGTTGGCAGAGCGAGGTCGTGAACGTGCCGAAAATGTTCGAAAACATTGCACGGCCACGCAAAAAGATTTATTATACGCAAGTAAACCCATGCTCTCCGGCAGGTGCGAGTAGCCAGTGCCTGAGCGATCGGCGGCAGCCATCTTTTATTCCTTTCGCAACGGGGCAGCCTGCGGCTATTCACAAGAAAATTCAGTTTTGTTCGGCATATTAATGCACCTTTAACGCGTACACGTCACTTTGACGCGGTGAGTTTTCGCGGTTTTGTGACGTCGTGGGATAGGCACGTGAAGTTCGTGCAGCCCGAAAACTTTTTACCAATAGCCGAGGCCTAATGGCTGAACAGTATCGAATCAAAAATAACTATTTTTCGTTTGTTCGATGCAATCATTCATAATCAGTGAGTACAAGTCATATCAGATGGGGAGCTATCGCGCTGTTCGTGACGTCGCGTGACAGGCAGGTGTAGTGGGGGTGGTAAAAAAATTTTTTTGACCAATCGCGGAGGGCTGATTGCAGAATTGAAATAGAAAAATTTGGAGTAGCTTTACATTATAGCACCCCTCGAAGCACCTAACTCGCTCTGTCTCAAAACAGCATAACAGAAGGCACGAACACGCACCGTTGCGCACTGCTCTCACACCCAAGACAGCTGTGACGCGGTTTTACTGCCGCACCGGCATGCTGTAGCACACAGTTAATCGTCGCATGTTTATTTTCTTGAGAGAAACGCACTCCTCCTTGTTACACTAACGCGCGTATTATTCAAAATACGAAACGGCCAAATATGAGCTATGTACATAGTGTGAAAGCGAAGCAATAGAACAATTGCATTTGCTCAGAAAGAGATTAAAAATGTTTCAATATAGTTAGCATTCTCTTCGGGCTGCGGCCAAACACAGATTTAAAGCAACCGTTCGTTCCACTTACCAGGTTTAACTGTAGACTTAGGCACGCGTTAAAGAGAAAGAGTTTACAGAAAGTGGTGTTATGAATTTAGGTCCAAGTGAAACGTTGTGTAGCACTGACAAGCTTTGACGTATGTGCACTTTTCCTGTTGTCCCACATGAATACTGAAGTTAGGCACAGTTCCTTGGTATGCTAGTACACTGTTGTGCTGCCAAAAGAAGTCTGCGTATTCTCTTATAGATTGCTCGCATATGACGAAGTGGACGCCATGCTGCAGCATCACGTGTGGCATCCTTAGCGTTGCCGGAGATGAGCAAGGTATATGAAGCCTTCGCTCGTTACGTTACTGTGTTTCGGTGCTTCAACAAGGCGTTCCGGACGACATAACCCCCCAAGTCGCATGTGCTCCTCGCTGTAGTTTGTGCTGTGGAAGAAAATGATACGATGTGCAATTGTCTCATATTGAACTCATTGACTTCTTGCATCATAGGGAACTCATGTTTGTTGCAAGTTTTAGTTTGAAATAGTATATGCCAGAAACCGAAGCACAGAGACCTTTAAACCTGTTTATATTCATATACATATTTATACGTGTCCACTCGAGTGCGTAGGATTATCAGAAGAGACGGGAACAAACCCATTTCCAACATTTACTGCTGCGAGGAAAGCAGAAAGTGTGCACATGTTAGCCAATGTCCCAAATGTATAGTTTTGTTGTGCAAACGTGTTTTGGAAGAGTACGTTGTTGCTGTTCAGTGCACCAGGTCAGTCAATCTTGTTTCACACATTGTGTAGTTTCAAATTTATCTTTGTTGTGCTGATGTGAAGTTGCTAAACACAGCGCCGAGGCCGCCGTTCGTAAACCGTTTTTTCTGACGCTCATCGTAAGTTTATCTGGCTTGATGTTAAAAGAACATAATGTTTCGAGCGCTAATTTATGGCAATCTGATGGATTAACGGCTTGAAATAATTAATATGCGTCTGCCTATTCTGTAACGGGGCGTTTGCAACGAACACGTTGACGGAAATATGAACGTCTGTGGTGCATTTACAATAAAAAAGATCTGCCATGACAAGTTTTCGAAAGCAAATTGCATCTCAGAGCTGGTAAAGGTGATAGAGCTCTCACGTGGCACACTGGTTTGCATTAAACTGGTGCTTGGCTAAAGCTGTTGTTTTGAAAACATTGACGTTTAACATGGCTGCTATTGTTTCAAGATTACCTTTTTCACGAGGATGATAATCAACAGCCATCATCGACCGTGTGTGCGCACTTGAAGACGAAGTGCCACCAATGTTAAACGTAACACACGCAGAAACGCGTCGACAGAAGTGGATAATCAATATAATCTTCAGTCTGTGAGAAATATAGGAAAGCATAGGTAAGTATAGAAGACTGCTATATTTGCAGGTAATGATTGTTAATGTATATTCAATGCAATTGGTGATAGCGGATACGTGACGTAGAGGTGCGACTGCGACTCAAGACGTCCTGCGTGGCTGAAATGGGGCGCGATTACATTAGGCTTCTCTAATTTTTCATTTTTCTTTCTTGCCGTTGTAATTACTGGAGTTGTTCACACGTTTTAAAACGTCCCATACCTTGTCCTGGAGACTTCTAAACAGATAGTTTATTTAGTTTCTTTGCATTACCCCCGATTTGTGTTCTCGTTCCATCACTACGTTGCCCACTTCTTCATCATCATATGTTTTCGTTCGCCATTGTAAGCTCTAATTTCGCTACAAAAAATGCAACCGGTACCGACTGTGCCCCCAGAAAGAAGAAAAATATCGCGGCTGCTTTTTGGACTTGCGTACACTGCTCACTCATTCAGTCATCCTCACGCACGCGTTACAAGAGTAGCCCGTAGAGAGGGTGCGATACCACGTTAAATCATTGCGAATTTTTTTTAGTTCTTGCTTCCTTTCGTTTAAATGAATTACTTTTATGTTTTCCTTGCGACAGTTTCTTTATTGTAAAAATGTGCTATTTATACTATTAAATGTTTTTTTTCGAAACCAGTTACAGTGCAACAACTAAGCATGTGAGGTGAAGTGAAGTTTATTTTTTTTTCAGTTAGATAATCCTTTGACAATGAATATTAGTTTCTGTTCAATAGCATGTCCAAAAGTAACAACTGCCACTAGGAGGACCTCATAATTTATTATGCGCACAACAAGTACATACAGGAGTCAGAGGTGAGCTGGTATCAGTAAGTACAAATGTTATATACCCAAGTATTCAATGAAATTCAGACAAGTGATACAATGACTAAACCACAGAAAAATGAACATACCATGTTTGTAGATCATTGTGGAACACACTGCCAGAACTAAACTTATCTCGGTCCCCCTTGAGATAGAGGATACGGGGGAATGTTGAAACACCAACATTTAGAGATAGAAAATATTTACTTACGGCGATGTCGATTAATAAAAAAAAGTGACAAGCGAATGTCATTGAAAATAACCCATGAAGTCAGGCCTGCCGTAATCGGGCATGTTTCAAGGTGAGCAAAGACGGTCGACAAATTAAAATGTGTGCTGTTATGGCACCTTTAGAAAAAGGGCTATATATAAAAAGGCACCACATTATAAATATTTTCTATCTATTGCGAGTTTCATCCGCCCCCACAAAATGACTGCAACTTCTCACTTCTTTATTTCCCTTATTGTGTATTTCACACATACAAACGCAACATCGTTTAATTTTATTTCCACCACTGCCATGTGTGGTTAGGCCTTACAGCGCACCATGAAGTACGTCTCACACTGCGTATTGCACCTGGGCAATTAAAAAAATGTTGTCCCAAGAACATAGTCAATTTAGGACATTGACCCACGATATTCGACTGGGTGTACAATCGAGCGTATAACTTCTGCTATTTTTAAGAACTGGTACATAAGATAGATGGCGCAATACAAGAGAAAAATGAAAGAAAGGATGCTTCCGCCGAGGACAAGGCGCCTGACTTCCAATGAGGTGACATTGGAAACCAAAATGTCCATACAAGTGTTGCGAATATGTCAGATTACAAACGACGGGACCAAAGGAGATCTTTCAATAATTTCGCATGCACGCAAATTATGTTTGGTGCGATAAGCTTTTCATTTTCTCTTTGTTACAAACTAGTGCCGCGTATTGTGTACGCATAATATTGTTGTACACTTTTCAAGACAGTGTCAGAGAAGTGCAAGCTTTTTATTATACTGATTTTCGCTTTTTTTTTCCTTCTTCAGAGACTTCGAGTGCACTTACCAAGTAGTGTGGTTTTGTTTATTCTTTAATGTGATTACCCCTTTTCTAAACAACTTTATTGCGTCTAGGAAGCGACAAACAGCGGGTATGTTTGTTCGCCTAATTGGTTCTCATGGAGGTCTGTGATGTTTCTGTGAAAGAGACATTCTAAATAAGTTCAATGACCAGCTGCGCGAATCCAACTGACCCTATTGCTTACATAGCCCTGTCACTTGCTACAAATTTCCAATACACCAGCTTATTGCTCCATATCTCCCCACTCTTTATGAAGATACACGCTAACGCACAGAGCCCTATTACTAACTCACTGTTAATTTTATTGTGATAGCAATTATATGGACACTCCAGGCGGATTTCTGCGGCCGTCGCCGTGATGTTCCGTATAAAGTTCAAGGGCGATGGCATCGTTGCCGCCCACCGTATGCTGTATGTGCGATTGCAAGCGTGCGAGCGTGAGCCGACGATGGTGGCTGAATCTCACGCACGCAATGGAGGAGAACGGAGAGGAAGCGCGCTGTCTGCCGTCGCACACAAGGCACCGGGAGGAGGGGCAGGACGTTCTACTCCGGCGGTGGTTGCGTATGGCGCGCCCTCGCGGGCCATATCTTGAACGCGAGCTGCGATGGAGATAGAGTGCACCGATTGCTGATAGCTTCGTGTGCGCTGCGTTTTCGGAGCTTAGTTTGCGTTCAAGCGAGAGACAGCACGAAGGTAATTCTCTCGCTGCTGCTGTCGCGCTTTCTGGTACTTGCGTGTTGACAATGGGTGAGCGCGGTCATCGAGTGAGGTGTGTTCCGGTTTGCTTGTGGGCGCGTGACATCATGCTTGTTGATTTAGTTAGCAAGTGAATGTTTACAAGGTTATACGACTGCGGCAGTGAAGAGAACAACGAGCCTTTATTGTGTCATTATTGTCGACGACAGCGACAAAGCCAAGTACTATTTATCACATTGTCACGACAGGACGATTGGACGTTATCCGAGCAGGCGCTACTCGAACAACTTCTCCAACGCTGATCTGCCCGCAAGGCTGTGAAGGCACTTCTGTGACTCTTGAGGATGACTGACCTGTATAACAAATTTGACTTTGCGGTGCCCTCTACGCACATACGCGAACTCACCGCGTATTTCCATTCGTCTCTCTCTCTCTCTCCCTCATCTTTCTATTCCCCTGTTCCTTCCCCCAGCCTGCGGTAGCCAAACAGACGGATTTATGGTCAGCATCCTTGCCTTATTCCTTTCTTTTCACCTCCTTCTCCTTCCAAGCCGCACACTTACTCTCATGTGTAAGTGCACGACGAGAAGCCTATTGACCTTCTTAGAGGAGTAGAGGTGAAGATTGATTGGTGAGAACCGGTCTATAATGTCGGAATGCTATTATTTGGCCATGGAAGCCGCTATAGTGAAGCGCTACGGAATAATATTGACCACCTGGTGTCATAAGCTTTGCATGTAAATGTGAGACCTCGTCGAAATGGGACCACTACTATAGGGAATTGAACCTACGAGCTGTTCTCTCACAGCAGATTGCTATTGTCGCTGACTGAACACATCGGGTAAGTACCAAAATAGTACAAAGGTTAACGTAAGTATCACAATGGTCCTAAAGAAGGAAGGCGAAGTGGACAGGGTATTTAAAGGTAACAATGATGGAGAATTTCATAATGGTGGAGCAGGACGACACGTCTGCCATGTGTAAGTCCATACGAGATGACCAAAATAGTTAGTGTCGTCTTTTAAACGCAATGCCAGCAAATATTTACCAGCTCTGTCTAGGCCCCGAAGATGTGTTAACCTGCTGACTAGGTATGGACAGCTGAGGTAGCTAATGCAGTTACGGTATAGTAAGACAGGAAGCAGGTGTAGTATGCAATATGGTTTATTCTCGCGAACTGTCACAGGTAAGAGTTGAGCGCTCAATTTTCGATTAACAGATAACATGGTCTATATTTCCCTTCTGTGCTAAAAGCGACAAATTACCGCAGCAAGAACACGTTCTAAATCTTGCTTTATGCCGACTAGACTTCCGGATAGGTGGCCAAGGTAGCGATGCCGCACTGGTTTCCTTTGTTTCTCGCCATCCTTATGTAACCGTGCTCGCCCCAGTCCGGTCCCATGCTGAAGTTTGAAAAGTATCGATTATGGAATCATAATATAGTTCGTTTACGAAGCTATAGATGCCGTTGGATACCAGCATATATAGAATTATTACAGATTTGCAAGAAAAGAAAGAGAGCTTACCTGTTCTTACAGATCCAGTAATCTATGCCATTGACAGTGCCGTATCCAACTATTAAAAGGCCATAGTTGACGTCAGAGGTACTGCAGAATGGATTTGTATAGATGCCTAAAAATTAAAAATGACCATGACGATCATGTGTTAAACATATCGCAATTAGCTATTTTGTATGCATTTTGCTATATGGGGCCATATGGCTATGAATGGAGTCTTAACTTGTTTTCGTCTATATTTATTAGTAAAACAGTAACTACCAATATAGTATTTTTATTGTGGACTTCACAACAGAGTTATTGATATATTGGCGTTGGCTACCAGGTAAAGAGAAAAACAAGCTCGACTAAATCTTCGAGGTTTTGTTCAAGGACAATGTTTCAGTAAATTTATGTCCTTACAATGGACATTTACTGCGAGTTTACCTCATCAATAAAATTGAGATGTATCCATCTGGCGTTTTGTATACTGACCCTTGTACTGAACTTATTCCATTTCCCAGAAGAGCGA
Organism: Dermacentor andersoni; assembly: GCF_023375885.2. Taxonomy (NCBI): domain Eukaryota; kingdom Metazoa; phylum Arthropoda; class Arachnida; order Ixodida; family Ixodidae; genus Dermacentor; species Dermacentor andersoni. Next base: position 87,416,052 of record NC_092819.1, read on the forward strand.
CAATTCATATAGTAATAACGATCACGCGCTAATGTAAGTTATGGTCGACTATATTGGCCACCTCATGTACGTACGTAGCTGTTGATTATAGGGCCACTGCGGAAATTCTTTATAATGCTAAGCTTCTGTTCTGCGCAGACGGAGCCAAGGTCAGAGCAAGGTCACGCTCAAGGGCTTGATGTCGTTTTGATAACGTTTCGTCTCCCAAAAATGTGGGCCAGTACCGGAGATCGTGCAGTATAAATGTGGACGTAGTGCGGATTAAGACGGCCAGATGGGCCGGTAGCGGAGGTAGTGCATGCAAACAAACACCGTACATGATGCAAATTAGGGTGGCTCGTTTGGCCAGCATGAGACACGGGGCTAACAAACACCGGATATAAGCAAATCTAGGCGCTCTGCGGCGGCAGGAGATGCACAGTAACGCTGACGTGACCTCTAACACTAACATGCCATCGTTGTCACGCTGTCATCGTCATTCGGCCGTCGTAGTTTTATTGTTTTCATGATGTTGTGGTCATTCTTTCGTTGTCCTGTCATCGCCATTTTTCCTGTCATTTTTACTCTGTTGCTGTCACTGCATTGTAATGCCCTCGTCATCACGCCTTCTTCGAGCCGGCGTCTCCAAATTGTCGAGATGACTCCATCGTCGTAATGCTGTTATTGAGATCACGTCATCACGAGGTCGCTGTCGTGCCGTCGTGATTGCTCCCTCATCGTCATTTTGTCGTAGTGATTGCATTGTCGCCGGACCACTGTAATCACACATATGTCGTCATGCCGTTGTCGCGATTCCACCTTCTTCGTTCCGTTGTCGCCATACAATCGTCGATATGGTATATACCGTTGTCACGATGCCACCATCATCATTCGATTGCAATCATTTTAGCATCGTCATCCCATGGCTGGTATGCAATTGTCGTCATTCCCCAATCTAAAAAAGTAAGAGTCGTGCTAGCGCCGACGCAGCATCTACTCTAGAAAAAGTGCAATTACTCTTTTACAAATCTTCTGTAACGGAGGAGTAGAAGGCCATTGACCATTTCCAGCGCATACTCTATCGAATGCGCAAATACTCTCTTCACCCACGGCGACAACTCTGCGATAGCCTCTGGGAGTAAATTTGCTTCATGGCCACAAAGCCACACACCAATACTTTGGCGCAAAATTCGCACTGAAATGCCATGTTTAGGCACCGCTTTGCTCTATGCGGTTCACAGCGCACACCGTTCGCAGCACAGAAACGAATTCGCTCATATGGCCAAAGGGAAAAATTCGGGGCTATCACAGGAGCGAGACATCGTTCGAGCGACGCACAGTCATCATCAGTCATGTGAATTCGTTGCTGCCGGCAGCACATTTAGCTCAGACACACACTGAACGATTGCCATTCCCTGTGGGTTTGGATCATTTCACAACGAAATTAAACTGAAAACATTGCCCATATGAGGAATTTTGATCTCTAGCACAGACGCTAAGTGGAGAAAGAAAAAAATACGAAGACACCTAAGCCAGTATTATGAGTTGTGAATACGAAAGCATTACTGTCCAATTGAACACCGCTGACAGGTCCTTCGAGGTATGAACTCCTCGCTGCAAAACGAGTGCGTGGAGACGCTTGGCGCGTTTTGATTTGGGCTGACCGAGGCGCAATTAGAACGTAGGTAAGAGCTTGCGCGGACAAGGAACGTGCAGATATCACAGGCTTTCCCAGAGGGAGAGCTAGGGTGAAGTAGCGTCGCGGCGACGCCCTCTCCCCTCTTGCGACACCTGGTCCGCTATGGCGTCTCTGCTCCGTCGAGGCGTAAGCGTGACGTGGCGTCGCAGCCAATGGGAATTTAGGCGCCGTTTCGCTCCTACAGACAACAGAAACACAGTTTTTTTTCGCTCATTGGCCATTTGACGCTTTCGCATAAAAAAGAATGCGCAGAGCACCATCGGGGGACTCAAGGCACCTTTGCATACGCGAGAGCTCGGTACAACACCGTGTATTCACGTGACCGTTCCTGTCTGATGCCTCCATTGGTTGCCTTCCCGTGATGCATGATCTTTTACACCGCTGATCGCTCTTTGTCAGAACAGAAGTATTCCATTTTTCCGTGCCCGCGGACTGCGTCACCGTCGTACCTCAGTCTCCGTGGTTGCAAGTTGCGTTAAAGGATCCCTCAAATGCCCTATGCGCTTTATCTAATAGATACGACACGATCTAATAGGCACGACACCGCTCGGCACACCATGCTGATCCACGTATCGTTCCAGGTGCTGCTATGCTGGCCCCTTGTTCTCCCGTGCACATTACCGGACCCGTTACCATTGCCGACGCCACCTTCTGTCAACGCAACTGAACCCGTCGTCACCAACCAACCCTTCTCCGCCACCTTTTCTACTGGAAATCCAGTTCCAGCGCGCACGGAAGTGCCCGTCTGGCAACACCCCGCCTCGCCTACGTCACTTGTCACAGGACCGCACCAAGCACTACTTAACCGGGAATGGAATGGCGCCTGCGTGGGGCACGACACCGCTCGGCACACCATGCTGATCCACGTATCGTTCCAGGTGCTGCTATGCTGGCCCCTTGTTCTCCCGTGCACATTACCGGACCCGTTACCATTGCCGACGCCACCTTCTGTCAACGCAACTGAACCCGTCGTCACCAACCAACCCTTCTCCGCCACCTTTTCTACTGGAAATCCAGTTCCAGCGCGCACGGAAGTGCCCGTCTGGCAACACCCCGCCTCGCCTACGTCACTTGTCACAGGACCGCACCAAGCACTACTTAACCGGGAATGGAATGGCGCCTGCGTGGGGCACGACACCGCTCGGCACACCATGCTGATCCACGTATCGTTCCAGGTTTGTTACCTCGGCAACTCAAAGGATTTTCGTAGTAGTGACCACTTTCTTATTGCGGTGTCTTGCCCCATTCACGTAAATTGGCGCTATGTGATTTGTTTATGTAGTGACATGATTGCTTTTGAACTGCTTTCCGAGCTTATGCTGTTATTGTCAGGTGATGTCGAGTTGAATCCAGGCCCACTTGCTGCTACCTACCTCACCCCTTTGTTAGAGGCAATTCGAGCAGAAATCGTAGAAATACGAGCATTTCAAGCAAACCAAGACAATATATTATTGTCTCTTCAATCACGCGTAACACTGCTGGAATGCACCAGACAAACACCAGGCAATGATTTTTCAAAATCCCAAACAGCTCAGATCCGCAACGATATTGCAGCCCTAAAAACTGCAAGCATAAAAACTAGTAATAGGATGCGACGAAATAACTTACTATTCTTAGGATTAGACGATTGTGTCGGTGAGTCATGGAAGGAGTCCGAAGATAAAATACTGGCATTGTGCGCAGATAATCTAAACATTAAATTAGAACCCAACTCTATTGAGCGAGCGCACCGAATTGGTAAATTTTGCGAATCAAAGAAGCGGCCTATCATTGTAAAATTCACCCATTTTAAGACAAAAGACAACATCCTCTCTCATGGACGAAAATTAAAAGATACCAGCTATGCCATCAGAGAAGACTTCGAGGCTACCACGCGCGTGTCTAGAGCTCAACTATTACAGTTCGCCCGAACTCAGAAATGTGCATTCAAACTCAGTTTCGATAAACTTCATATCGGTAGTAAGTGTTTTTTCTATGACATCGCATCTTCCAAAGTTGAGGAATGCACACCACCAATGCGTCATGCGTACACGCGAACCATAAATTCTGTAAGTACACCCACAGTCTTGACCAAATGATGCCTCCAGAATACTAGCTCAAGTCCCACTCCCAAAAGGCTGCCTAAATTTTTGAATTTCAACATAGCATTCACTAACATACGAAGTGTAGTGCCAAAGCGAGATCAGTTACACAGCTATATTAGCGACACAGAATCCTATATCGTCTTGCTAACAGAAACGTGGCTGAGCTCGGACATAGACGATAACGAAGTTTTTCCGTCTACCACTAACTTCACATTATACCGTAACGATAGACAAGGCCGAAGGGGAGGAGGCGTCCTTATCGCTGTTAGAAAGACATTATCATCCTACCTAATATGTCACGATAGTAACCTTGAACTTACATGGGTATGTGTCTATAACAATACGATAAGAACAGTTTTTGGCATTTGTTATAGACCACCTGATAAACAGCAAGCTTTCATTGATTTGCTGTCCCAATCCCTAGCAAACATTAAACACAAGCTGCCGAATGCACCAGTTTTTCTTTTCGGAGATTTTAATTACCCCCAGATTAACTGGAGTAGGCTGTCTCTATCAACAGGGACCTTTTCCACTGAAGCAATGCAGTTTCTTGAAGTAACAGAAGACTTTAACCTCCAGCAGATGATAGCATGCCCCACCAGAGGCGATAACATACTCGACCTACTTCTTACAACTCACCCGGACGACATTTCCGCCATTACCGCGATACCTGGCTTCAGCGATCATTGTCTCCTGCATGTTGTTATTCGTCTTCCACTGAGTAAGAAATCATCTACCCAAAAACTAATCTCTGACTACCGGAGAGGTAACTATGAGGCCATAAACAGTGGACTAGAGTCATTTTGGCAAAACTTTCAGACCACTTTTTCGTCACGCTCAGTGAACTCCAACTGGGAGCTATTTAGAAACGCAATGTTAAAGCTAAAAGATAAGTACATACCCACTATTGTCGTAAAATCAGACTATAACAACCCTTGGTTCACTAAACGTGTAAAATCTCTTCTCAAACTTAAAAAACGTCTCTATAGGAAAGCAAATCAAAGTAATAGCACTGCAGCGTGGGAAAGGTATCTCGCATGCGTAAAACTGTATATTCAGGAGGTTAGTCAAGCTAAAGATAAATTTAACAGTCACGATCTACTCTCCATTCTCCAATCAAATCCACATAAATTTTGGCGCATGCTCTCCACTAAAGACAGATCTAACACCATCGAACTCGTTGACCTCGATGGTGAACCTATCCATAATGATGAATGCGCAACCGCCCTAAATAACTACTTTTCTTCTCTATTTACTGCTCCCATTCACGTACCTGACCAGCCCACACTTACTGCTTCAGTGCAAACTATGCCAGACCTAGACATATACGCGGAGGGCATATTTAACCTAATCAATAGCCTTAAACCATCATCTTCCGCTGGCTGTGATAGTATTAGTAGTAAACTTCTGAAGAACACCTCTCATGTATCAGCACAAATACTCTGCGTACTATTCAAACAATCGCTAGAGACGGGGACCGTTCCAGGTGACTGGAAGAAAGCTAAAATCTTGCCCATTTTTAAATCAGGTGACCGCTCAAACCTTACCAATTACCGCCCAATCTCCCTTACAAGCATTTCCTCAAAATTACTTGAACACATTATAGCCTCAAACCTAATGAAATTCCTTGAAAGCAAAACTTTTTTCTACCCATTTCAGCAGGGTTTCCGAAAACACTTATCGTGTGATTCCCAACTCGCCGAATTCACCCACGACATTCTGCTTATCATGGACAGGAACCTCCAGATCGACGCCGTTTTCTTAGATTACTCAAAAGCTTTTGACAAGGTGCCTCACGAGCTCCTACTGCAAAAACTATCTGGACTTGGAATCTGTAATAGCTTACTGAAATGGATTGAACAATTCCTATCCGGGCGCACACAATACACTTCCACAAACAATCACCGCTCACCTCTTACCGATGTGACTTCGGGCGTCCCTCAGGGCGCCTGTCTGTCCCCTTTATTATTTCTAATCTATGTAAACGACTTGCCTACTAGCATACATTGTAAACTACGACTTTTCGCAGACGACTGCGTAGTTTACAACACTGTTAACTCCTCTGACGATGTTCTTTGCCTGCAGCGTGACCTCGATGCCATCTCGTCATGGTGCGAAAAATGGCACATGCCTCTCAACTTATCGAAATGCAAATCTATGTCTTTTACCCGAAAACGCAGTCCTTTTCAGTCCACTTATCGCATTAGCTCTGTCAACATCAGCGCCACTTCATCTTACAAGTACCTGGGTCTTATTTTGACGCCATCACTCTCTTGGATAACACATATCGAAACAATACGTCGCAAAGCTGCGCGCTCACTCGGGTATCTACAAAGAAATCTAAAGAAGGCATCCCCAGAGGTAAAGAAGTTGGCATACTTGACATTTGTCCGTCCACAACTTGAATTTGCTTCTGCTGTCGGGCATCCATCTCAAGATTACCTAGCCGCATCATTGGAATCCGTTCAAAACCGAGCCGCCCGCTTCATCACTTCCCATTATTCACGGTACACTAGTGTCACTTCTTTGAAACAAACGATAGGTCTGCCAACACTGAAGTCTCGCCGCATCATATCACGTCTTTGCATGCTGCACTCTTTTTTTTTTTTTACAGTCCACGCTCAAGGCACCACCTTCTTAAACCACCATTACGAACTTCCTCTCGCATAAGTCACAGCTCTGCCATAGCACGTTTACCCAGCCGCTCATCTGCCATGACCACTTCCTTCTTTCCTGATGCAATCGTTTATTGGAATGCGCTCCCTGACAACTTCGTTACCTGTACTGACCGCAAAAAATTTCGTGAATACCTAACAAATCACTTTGAATAACTTTCTGATCCCAGTGTACATCGTTCATGAACCCATCATAAACCTATCGGAATAGTCTACCCTTGTCAACCCTTCCACCTACTCTTTTTCTTTTGTTTCTTTTATTGCTAATATATTGCCGTGTTACTTCTTTCAATTCGAATTTTTTCTTTGATTGTTTAAAGTCGTACAAAATCAGCGATGTGTTATTTTTCTTTTTTTCGGTGTTTTGCAAGAAACCACTCTTACACGTGTTTGTATTGCCCCCCCTTGTGTAATGCCTTCGGGCCTTCAAGGTGATAATAAATGAAATAAATGAAATGATTCACGGAGGCCACAAGTCTTACAGCGAAGCTGTTAGCCCCTCAATGGTCTCATTTTTCGTGTCTGCCCGTGAACAAGAATTATCGTCATGAGCAATGTGACTCATACCACCCTAAGCAAGTAAAAATGAAATGTCTCAACTCCCTCGTAATGCAGAGGCTACAAGCACTCAGCGAAGTGAGGCGAACCGTCCACACATTCATTGTAATCGCGCATACAACGTGCAGAACAGCGTACGTTTCAATAAAGAAAAAGCTCACCTCCTGGCTTTCGCTTTTTCGTCGAAGAAGAAAAAAGAAGAAACCATGAGATGCAAAAGCATTTAGAATTTACTGTATTTTCGCATATTGCTTTAATTTGTTAATGCTTCCCGGCGCACGTCTGGTGCTGCTTCCCAATTAACGTCACGAGAAACAGTACTCTGGACTGTGAGGTCCAGTTCCAGTTCTGATATGGCATTTCGGTTATTTAGTGCTATTTTCTTAGGCAAGCTGCATAAGGCAAACTGAAGCTAGAAACAAAATCACGACTTCACCATCAGATTGTTAAAAAGAGGCCGGTGCTGAATTACCACCTGTAAAACAAATATGACCATTTTGTTTTGCTAAGAACAGCGTCTCGGGTTTCGTTTGTGGTGCAATGATTAACAACGAAGTCACACCAACTCGCCTGGCTGCTGGCGATTATATTAAAATTTACCTTGGTCATACTGGAAGAAATCATCGTGCGTGGCATCAACCGCAACTGCAACTGGGCCAACAGTGGCTACAACCGCCTGGAGTTGCTCCTCAGAACTTTGAGGAACTGTTCGAAATCCGGATATCGTCGCACCTACGGCTCCCTTGTCGAATGCACACGTCATGGTCTAAAATAGAAGAAAAAGACGTTTAGAAATAGCCCCCCTTAATTCAAAACAGAACACCGAGAAAAGCAGTGGTCGGTTGTATGGGACAAAACATTCCTCATTGATATTCCTCATTGTAAGTAAATGCCCGAGTGGTAGCATATCTTTCGCGCTACAGGTCATGCATTCTCAACTCTCGTGGCTCACTTCGTTATTGAGATAGCGAGCGAATTTCAAGATGCTACTAGAACGACAACTGTTTTGAGCACGACCCGATTTCAGAGGCCATGCATGACGCGCACAACTTCGTTTCTCAAAGGATAGATGGCTCTACCATGTCGGTACTTGCTGAGAAGCTACAAAGAATGGTCAAATACTCAACTTTCTCCCACTCATGCGCGTTGGTAAGTGTTTAGAAAGTGCTCGCAGGCGTTGTTCCTATACGTAGCTAGGATATTACAGTGGGCACGCCACAAACAACAAACGAAACAAACAAACAAAACGGCACTAGGGGAGAGTAAATATTAGCGCGTGCGATAACAGCAGCGAGTGCGTGCAGTCCCAAGAAATTTCCGGTCACGTGGCTTATCAGTCTACTACGTCCACAACAAAAAGCACTCTTTTTAGATTGTTTAAATGTACGAAAAGCTGCTTTTGCGTTTTCAGATAAAAGACCGACGCGTAACCTCCTCAAGACTAATGCATAAATATTGTCGCATAAGTTGCGGCAAACATGACTTCTAAAATTGTTAATATTGACAGCAGAGAGTGTCAAATAAATGTGCGTGCGTGAAAACTTTATTGAATATCCTGCAAATTGATGGCCTGGGTCTAGGCCGCGCGGGGGAAAGAGAGACACTGCCACTCGGTAGCTTCCCGACCTTGCTGGATGGCCCAAAGTGGGTCCTGGAGATCTGAGCTGGACAGTGCGGCTCCTTACGGCGCCCCTAGTTCATCTGGGTTTTTGTTTTAACGCCCTCGTGCTGCTTGTCCTCAATTTAGTCTGATAATTTTAGCGCATTGCGACATGGCGTCAGACCAGAAGCCGTCGGGGTTAGTAAAGGCAGTAGGTAGACAGTGGGCCTAGTTTCGGTATTGGCAATAAAGCATCGCCATGACGCTGGTAACCAAATAAAAATTCGATAACTTTTGCATATGTGACTCTATCCTTTCAACCTGCTTAGCCATAGAGTACACTGTAAGAAAAGTTTACACCCTTTGGATTGGCCCTTCTGCCACACAAATATAATCGTCATCTGCCTTGATCCGTTTCCTTTCTTTAACGCTGCGAGCCCGGTACTTTCCAGTAACGAACGGAATGCCCGTTATCAGCATGACAGCATTCCCGACAGGAATGTAGCGGGCGCGGCGTTTTCAAGAAAGGAAACGCATCAAGGCAGATGACGATTATCGTTGTGGCGCAGAAGGGGCACTCCAAAGGGTGTAAACATTTCTTAGAGTGTAACGTCATGCAATGATGTGCAGAAATGAAATGCGCTTTTGGCTATTTTCTTTTTCGGCGTCTTATATCCTCATTTGGTCGCTTTATTGAAGCGCCAGCGGGTGGCGCTTTCGCTCTTATCGAATCGGCTGCCATTGCGTTCGTCTGCTCGTGCCACTTTCTGTGTACTATCAGCGTCAAATGAAAGTTGAACAGCGGAGCGCACCGTCATCGCCCGCGTAGATTCGCCCGCGCGGCGCGGGAGATGACGGTGCAAACTGCACGACGCGCGCCACTGTTCGCGCCGACAGCACTTGTGGTTTCGGCGATCTGTGCGACAAGACTCGCCGTAAACGGCAACATTTTAGCTTCATTTTCATTTTCTCCCTTTCAAACGTAAGAACCAGAACAGAAGCGAAGTTATTTCCCTAGAGGGGGATCGCGCAGTGCGGTCAAACCGGATGTGCGCGCCTGTCAATGGTGATGACTGGACGGCGTGCACTATATCTTCGCTTATGCTTGGGCCACGCGCTCCGCTGTTCAACTTTCATTTGACGCTGATAGTACATAGAAAGTTGCACGAGCAGACGAACGCAATGGCAGCCGATTCGATAAGAGCGAAAGCGCCACCCGCTGGCGCTTCAATAAAGCGACCAAATGAGGATATAAGACGCCGAAAAAGAAAATAGCCAAAAGCGCATTTCATTTCTGCACATCATTGCATGACGTTACACTCTAAGAAATGTTTACACCCTTTGGAGTGCCCCTTTTGCCCCACAACGATAATCGTCATCTGCCTTGATGCGTTTCCTTTCTTGAAAACGCCGCGCCCGCTACATTCCTGTCGGGAATGCTGTCATGCTGATAACGGGCATTCCGTTCGTTACTGGAAAGTACCGGGCTCGCAGCGTTAAAGAAAGGAAACGGATCAAGGCAGATGACGATTATTATTGTGTGGCAGAAGGGCCACTCCAAAGGGTGTAAACTTTTCTTAGAGTGTACTCTATGGTTAAGCAGCGTATGATCTGAAGTTAGATTTTCTTTCTGTGCCCACAAACGTTCCGGAAGAGTTTGAAACCGCGAGGAAAAGGCACAAGGCGGGCTGCGCGGCTGTGGGGTGTGGCGACTCGCGGAGGAACAGCAGCGGGAAATTTTCCCGTTTCCCCGAGAACTATAAAGGTAAGCTCAATTATTCTGCAGTCGTTATGAAAAAAACAAGCGATATCGTTGTCAATACAAGTATAGGGTGAATGGAAAGATTTTCCGCGGTTGTTTTCAAGTGAATATCTTTTTCGGTTTAGCGCGGTACATTTTTCTGCGGTGTTGTAAGAAACTGAAGCTACTTGTTGACAGCTGCACATAGAGCCGATTGATGCTAGCTGACGCGCATCACAAAAATTTCGCTTCGCTATATGTTGGCGGTTGCTCTTCATTTTTTTTTTTTTCGCGGGTTCAAAAAACTTGCAATTTATATTTGCTTAAGGTATTTGAATGCTTGCTGCAAAAACTAATTACGCTGGAGAGCCTTCCGGTGACCAGGTTTTTGTGACATTACCACCTTTGAATGTTCATGAGCACGCCAGAAGCCCTCCCCCCTCCCCCTCAAAATAAGCAAACAAGCAAACAGACAAACAAACATTTACGTAGCAGTCACCATTAGCGTTTTGAATTACAAGAACAATTTCCACTTACCTGTGCGATGATTGAGGTGCGCTTCACTTTTCAGTGTGTGCCTAGGACAGCAGAATTTCTTCGTCGCTACTTCCTACTCTCAACTTTGCTGTCGCTTTTAGGTGTTCTATAACCGTGACCACACGACATTTTGCCCATTTTTCAGATGTGACATATGTCGAAATTACGCTAAACGGGGAATCCTGGCAGGAGTGACATGGGAGTAGGTGTAACAACGGCTACCACCTCTGTGCGGGCCACTTCGACCCAGCCAAAAACAAGACTTCCATGGTCGACTGTGCCGACTGTTGGAGCGAAAGAGCGGTCCCTGGTCGATGAAGGTAAAGTTAGTGCTTGCGGATCTGGGCTTCTGTTGTTCGTTATTTTCGTACAGAAATCAGTTGACAGGATACGCCGCAAATGTAATTCGGCACGGTGAGCGCTGTCTTTTCCTCGTCATCTGCTGCGGCGCCGCGTGCCATGTGACGTTACGCAGCGAAATTTGCTCCGCGTGCGCCAAGAAACCGCGTGCTTATCAGTTTGTCTTTATCGCTCGCTCGTCTGTGGTGTGCGATGTTCCCGATTACAGGCTAAGCAGCCGCACAATTTTTGCTGACAAAGAGCGAATTCACGTTCGTAAGAAGTCCCGCCGAGCTCGAAGCTACAGCATACGATATGGCGAAGCCAGTTCTTGCAGCGCACTTCCGTGTTCTCCGTAAGTTTGCTTTGCCACATTACATCAGAAATTTTTTCCAGAGATAAAATTGCAATATTCACTTGACCAGCAGCTTTACACTATTCTAAGTTACTTTTCTTCCTACGGGTGTTCTGCGAAAAAGCGAAGCCAAATTAAACAAAAAGCTCAATTACCTAATCCTTATGAAGACGATACAAAAGCTTTCATCGATCAGGAAAACTGACTCTAAAAAACTGATGCCCTGTATTCTCAGCCAGCTATTGAGAAACCAGCAATGCTTAGCATGTTACAGAAATATACGGCAGAACTAAACTTTGGAACTTTGCTTAATAAAACTTGCAGGCATATTTGTACTTGAAATCTGCAAAGAAATATCAGAACTGACCTACATGAATTTAAAGTACTATTTAACGAAAACAGCTGTGTTTTTTTTTCACGTGCTCTAGAAAGTTGATAATGAATGGGCTTTTCATGCCGTGTTTCCAATAAATGTGAAGCGATGTCATATGGCACGTATTTGTCGCCAATGGAATTCGCTTTACAATGGAGCACGACACTCGTGCATAGACAGGGCGCGGCGCTTGTCTTGTGTACCGGTGTGTTGTGTTCCTTTAGACAGCCTGAAACATTGTCCAAAATTGTCAGCTAGCCCAACAAAATCTTCTAATGATGTGATGTTCTTGCATGTTCCTACCCAACCGCAGCGAGGCCAAAAGCGGAAAATGTGACACTAGAGACCAGATGCGTCATCAACGGACTGAGAAATGACACACAAAGCTATTGCCAATTAGCGAAGTTGAAGAGCTGCCAAAAGATTACCACGAGGGAAGCACTAGAGAAGTTGATGTATCGTGCGAGCTCACAGTTCTACCAACTCATGCGGAGCCAGGTGTTACTCCATTATCGCTAGAGGAATGCAAGGACATGGAAAAATTGTTTTTCTGGAGCACGTTGGTGTGGACGCGCACTTGTGCGGTTTGACCATTGTACTTAAATATCAGCTAAACAGCAGTCTTCTATAATAATAATAAGTGACACATAAACCTGCTGCAGCCGTTTTTCTTTGCCTGGCTTAAGCTGCACATAAATAACATCAATCCGGAACTCGAAAAAAAAACAGCGTGAGAGAAAGCCCGCTGCAGGAAGAAAGCTCCAGAATCTTGAAAATGAGGAAACATTTTCTAACTGGTTTTTATTCCTTTTGCAATTCCGATAGTTCCAATGGCGGAGTCCTCACTAGCCTATCTTTGCAAAATATTTCGGCATATTTGAATGTTTGCACAAACATCGTGCAGTGTATTTTTTGTGCAGACAATCATTGCACCCAAACTTGCAGTCTCCTGTTTAAAAATTATTACCTAGCTACCATAAAAGGATCATGGGATGCTAGAATCTTCCTGAGCTTACTTCAATAATGTCGTGCATGTACTAATGTTGCTCGACACTCTTGACTTCAGTGGCTTCATTAATATGGCCAAGGTATGTGCGTGTGTGCAGGGGGGGGGGGGGGGCTTCTTTCGGCGAAGCCACGAATATCCTTAATAAGCAAAGAAAGCATGTTGTGCCAGAAACGAGTGTTCTAGAAGAATTGCAACGCTTTTGCATTCTTATTGTGTCGACAACAAAATTCTCATGACGGGTGACTTCCAGCCAGTGAATAAACTCATAACATAGCTCTGACACCTAACCTATGCTTCAAACAGGTTGCACAGGTCGCACGAAACTGAACCTATGGGCTTTGTTAAAGAAAGTGCATAATGTACGTCCAGCGTGTTGGAAGAAGGCCTTGAAAACCATTTAAAGAAAATTGTTCTATGCAAGTCGCCCTGATGCATTGAATGCTGCCGATTTTTTTTTTTTTAATATTTCTCGGTGCGCCGAAGCTGCGCGTTCAATAATGCCTTTGTGCATCACTGTCCTTGCCCAACCTCAACTGACTATCAACCGCCCAATGACACACGCTTCTCCTGGATTTACTGTTTCTTGATAAAAAAAAAATGCGGATGTATTTGTTGTTCTTGTTTTGGGAATGCCCCTTATGCTAAATTGATAGAACAAATCAAGTGCGTTACAAATTTCAGAAACGTCTGTAATACCCTCCCGAGTAATTTTGTAATGGTACCTTGTTCGCAATGTTGGACATCTGAATGAAGGTCCAGTGGCCTTGCATGTTGTATCGCGAAACAAAGAAAAAATATGAAAAAAACGACATTTTCAATATACTCTGGTGAATATGAACTGGCACATTAGCACAAGGAGAGCTATACAGAAAATTTACTAGGAATAGCATGTTTTCTGGACTAGCTAGTATAGCCGTTTGTATGGAATATAAGTGGCTTTTATTTGTACGCGAGAAAAGTGGGTCTGCTGCGATTGATAATCTTTCGTTTATTCCAGATAACTGTTGCTACAAGAATTGCCTTGGTAGAGTTGTGTTGTGCACAGCAAACAAAGATGGCCTCTGTAGCCCTTGTCTATGAGAAAGTGGAGGAAGCTGTTTTATGTATGTACGATCGTAGTACAGAATGCGCCCATTTCTACTGCATAATGAGATACTCAGCTCTGCATTATTGTGTTGTGTATTTAATGCTTTGCTGCATGATAGGCGCAAGCTGCCGCAAGCGACGGCTGCTTGCAACGTCGGGAGGGACATCCCTGGCCTTTCGTATATAAAAGATCCAGCCTAGAAACTGATTTGTCTGCTGTCGCAGCACCGCTATGGGCGGCGGCGTGCTGTCAAAATTACCATAACTCCCATTACTACAAGTACTCTAAATCACCATCACTGCCATTACGCTAAGGTTTACGCTAAGACGTGTGGCTTGCTACCATGGGCCAGGGAAAGGGGGTAAAGAAGAAAACAAAGGAGAGGGAGGTAGATGCTATAACAATGAAAACGAGGAGGAGTGGAGGGCATCGATAACGCCTGAAATTGGTCAATGAGGTCAATCGATTTCATACAGTGTAGTAATGCCCGTGTTCCTTTGTAAGTCTGAGACGCGTGGGGCAATGGTCCACGAATCTTCGTCTCTGAAACTTATCTATAATCTAGCCGGCTTAACACAGTCCGGGGAACGTTGCGTTTGACGCCATATAACGATCGTGAAAACACGCTACTCCTAAGACCCTTTGTTCATTGTAGCACGACTCAAACATTTCTATCTTCCACTCCAATAAAATCTGTGTAGGCTTTCATAAAAAGCCCTTTACTACAGGCACTGCAGTAAAGTTGCGTCAAAGCGGGAAAGTGCGACACCTTTTTCAGCTTCAACGAATCGACAGGTCTGTACATGCGAAAGTTAGGGGCAGTCGGGGTGCTCCAAGAGAGTTGAATCTTAGCGTTGAACATTGTCGTGTTGCAGCTTACTCCGAGAACAGCACAGAACTCTTATTTGGGGTGAATCACTCACCTTTGAAGCATAAGGGTAGAGTTCTTCCAGGTCAATGCCCTTGTTTTGTATGATGTATTCAAAAGCCTGGTCTGCTCGCCCTCCTTCGCAACCTAGGTTGCCGAAATCTTGAGAGCAGTCAATGAGGTTTTGTTCGCTTAGGTCCACCAGTTGACCCGTCTTGATGAAATGATGGCTTTCCACTGCTCCGGCCTAGTTGCGTTGGGATCACGAGAATGTTACAAATAAATGAGATACACTAATTACATATCCCAAAGAATTACATCAGCTTGCACAGGTACGTTTACAAAAACATTGAACACTTCACATAATATTGGATTCATAGCAGTAAAAAAAAAGGCTACTGATGAAAATGTGGCGCAGTAAGTGAGTTAGTAAAGCATGAAATGAAATGCAATACAAGGGTACGAAAGGAATGAGATGCCATGTACGGCCATGCTAGCGCCACTAGCTTTGGATAAAAAGTAATTCAGCGGAATCAAAATGCAGCTGCGATTTAGCGGTAAATGCAAGATAAACGCGTCAGCACTACGTCGCACCTTTGAGGTATCCCGGATTCCTGATTTTAACCATGTTCACCACTCGACACACGTCCCGCCTCGTCGACGAGCGAAGGGCAACGGTCATGGATACATATATATATATATATATATATATATATATCATAGGGATGGGTGCCATTCAAGATGGGTGAAAAAGACGACGTTCCCCTGGCTAGCAGAAGCTCGACAGGCACTCCGCTGATCAAGCCCGTCGGGAATAACTCTACCTGACATCTCAATGTTACGCCTTTCGTGGAAGTAACAATATATGTATATATATCTATGCACCTCTACAACGTGACGGGCTTCCAGCACTACACACACACACACACGCACATGCACACACACACACACACACACACACGTCTTCCACTTTCACAATCCTAATGCTAATACGCTAACAAACACGCTTCCGAGATTTCTTGTATTTATCAGCTGCGGCAAGCACGGGAATAAGAATTCTGTACAGACATGTATCT
The DNA here is from genome assembly GCF_023375885.2 of Dermacentor andersoni. NCBI lineage: Eukaryota > Metazoa > Arthropoda > Arachnida > Ixodida > Ixodidae > Dermacentor > Dermacentor andersoni. Next base: position 87,432,032 of record NC_092819.1, read on the forward strand.
GACAGTAGTGCTGAAGCTGGTAAGCTGTTTGTAAAATTGCTTGGCGCTATTTTCCCGTGCCCTAGAGTAGGGTAGCCAACCAGAAGCATTCTGGTTAACATCCCTGCTTTCTCTTTTTATTTTCTCCTCCTCCTCCTAGCTGACGCTATGAGCCCCGCCCAGAGGGGCCATTTAATTGCCACGCAAGCTACATGCAAGCAGTAAATTCAGTGTCAAACACGGAAGCAGCTTGAAGCACGCTGTCCGTTAAACGCATGGGTGCTCTTTTATTTTCAGCCACTTCTTTATCCATTGCTCATAGGGTACAGGGGAGGGGGGTATTCTGTAGGAGTCCACCTAGTGGACTGTATTTCGGCGGCTGCTGATTGGCTGGGGCCGCTAGTCTCTTCCTCGCTCTTACAGCTGCATCCAATCAGCAGCGGCCGAAATGGACAGCCCACTAGGTGGACTCTTACAGCATACCCCTCCCCCGCCCCCCAGATGTAACGGTTCCGGCTCTATTTTTACAGCCTGCGGTATAGCGGCTTCGAAATGTAACACCTGCGTCTGTGCAGCGAGCCCTTTACTGTGTGTGCCTTGTCAAATAAATTGCACACGTCTTTTTAGTTGCCTCAGGCGCGTGGCCTCAGGGACGTTATTAGTTGTGCCCTTTGTTCATCCTGCACTCTCACATCGAGAGTGCAGAATGAAGATGGAACTATCTCTCACAACGCCTTGCAGTCGGCATTCTTCTGATCTGCTCGGCTGCCTTATTGTACATATTGATGTTCTACCGTCAAAAAAAGATATTCTTAGTTTGTTCTTCAGAGAGCTTCCTTGTTTTGCAAAAGTGAGTAAAGACCCTTTAAGCGCTTTTCGCCTGAAAATCCCAATGGCGTCTAAGCAATGACGATACTTTTTTGGCTAGAAAGCAGTAGAGGCAAATCAGATAAAGCAAACCGCGCTGAAAGCCCACGTTGCCACGCAGGATCCTTGCGTCTTCACAGGAGTCACAGCCCCTTTGTTCCTCCAATCGACAGCGTCAGGAAGAATTGACGTGTTGAGCATTCGTGAAGCAGTACTTTCCGGGCTCTGGTAATTCCTTTGCGACGGGAAAATTAATCTTGGCGCAGCTGTATGCTTGATCTCCTGTGGCAACTGTGGAATTTGAAAGATAATATTGCTTTTAGCGCACAAATTCATTTAAAAAATGAAAACGCGGAAATTGACAAGTCAGATACAAAGGTTATATTTTGCATGCACTAGAGAAGTGTTTATACGTCGAAGTCAAGTTAGACTGAGGCGTAAGACAAAAGCAGAATGTCAGCTTTCTTTATGTAAAATTTCAGAAAAACCATCTACGAAGATTTTTTTGAACAAGGAAGCTGCAATCGAATTGTGAATTTTATGCGCCAAACCCACGATTTCATTATCAGGCACGCTATAGTGTGGGACTCCAGATTAATTTTGGTCACCAGGTGATCTTTGACGTGCCAATGAACGCAACACGGACCTTTTTGCATTTAGGCTTCATCGAAATGCGGCCAACGCGGCCGGTATTTGATATTGCAACCTTGTATTTAGCAGCGCAACAGCATGGCCACTATGCTACCGAGTAACCAAGCTACGTTTTCAAGTCATTGAATCCCCGAAGGCTTGCTTCAAGGTTAATAAAAATTGACGAACTATCGATGAAAAGCTGCATGGAATGATAAGAATTACTATTAAGCAGTAATGAATAGATGAGGACAACCCGACCTCGATCATCTCAAGAAAACAATCTTTCTCTGCCAACATTGTGTCCTCGCGAAATAGCATTCTCGCATAGAAACGCAAACGCTTTTGTTACTTATATCAGAGATTAAACAAAAAACCCACATACATATATATATATATATATATATATATATATATATATATATATATATATATATATATATATATATATATATATACTGACAGGCTTCCTACATAAACTATCATATAATACCAATTTTAGCCAGCCTTATTTGGATCATTTCCCTCCCCTGAATCGGGTCTCTGGACAAAGTCTATCAGCTCCAATATAAGCCTGCTTTTCGGATACAGTAAGCCAGCCTTTGTGACAATTTAAGTTGGTTTGTTGATTACCATCGCCTACATCGAAATGCGGCCACCGCCACCGGGATTTGACCCCGCGTCCTCGTGCTTGCAGCACACCATAACCGTTAAGCCACCACGACGGCTAGAAGCCCTTGAAGGAGGCGCCACGCAGCGCGGTGCCATTTCTCAAGGCGATACAAGACCTGCGCCGCGGAACTCGCTGGCCGCTGGCTTTCAGCGCTCAGCGCCAAAAGATGACAAGGAAGTGTGTAGTGCCCTGTATGTCTTTTAAGCGTCGCTCTTGGAAATGACAAATACAACTTCAGCGTACTAAATTACAGCTTGAATGATATTGTGAACAAACGTGTAGAAGAATTCTGAAGCAATATTTTTGGTAACTTGTTTCGGCAGTTACTAGCTTATGTAGTGTGGTCCTGTACAAAAGGTTGGCGGCCAGTGAACGCATTCTTTAAAGATTTGACTGGTTGCCCTGTTGATCTCGTTTTGTTCTCCAACTTGCCCAGATGATGTTCTCATTGGAGTACCTGGATAACGACTCTGGCTTTTAGCTCAAGGTCATTTGAAGGTCGCCGACAACGGGAGTTAAAAGCATTTCATGCTTGAAAATTCCGGCAGAATCCCTCACCATGACTGTTGATAGCAATGCGATAAGGATTCAAGTAATGTAGCTACACACCGCATTGCCGAATATACGTTTAATTAAAATCTGTAGTGGTCATTCTGACACTTCTGTTGCTTAATTTCCGTGTTGCAATTTTTGTGATAGCTACCCCCTTTGTAATGCTAATCACTTGCAAAGGTTGGCCACAAGAATGGTGGCGTCACGGCTACTTTATTACGCCGATGCCGTAAGGACGATGGAATTACGTATGAATGACGTTGATGAAATGACGAAGGCAGTATAACGAAGACGGCATGACAATAATGGGATGACGACGAGTGTATGACGCTCATGGCGGGAACACTGTATCATGACGCTTGTTGGACGACAACTAAATGACGAAGCTGTAATGACGACAATGGAATGATCAGGATATCATGTCGACGACGGTTTGATGACGACGCTGGGATGACAATAGCATGACAACGGCGGCATAATCACGATTGAGTGACGGACGCCATTACAATTAACGAAGAAATGACACTGATGCGACGACAAAGGCAGTATAACGACGAGGACTATGGGAGGAAATCGCTCGGTGATGGACGTCGCCGGACTTACGAGGGTATGAACAGAGTCAGCTTATGATGTCGGACGGACGATGATGAAATGACCTCGACGATATCACGAATACGGTATACGAGCACGAATTCATGACGACTGTATGACAGCGATTCAATGGCAACTTGTGCCACTGGGTTGGCGCAAGAGAACAGACAGACAGACAGACAGACAGACAGACAGACAGACAGACAGACAGACAGACAGACAGACAGACAGACAGACAGACAGACAGACAGACAGACAGACAGACAGACAGACAGACAGACAGACAGACACAGACAGACAGACAGACAGACAGACACAGACAGACACAGACAGACAGACACAGACAGACAGACACAGACAGACAGATAGATAGATAGACAGACACAGACAGACAGACACAGACAGACAGATAGATAGATAGACAGACAGACAGACAGACAGACAGACACAGACAGACAGACAGATAGATAGATAGATAGACAGACACAGACAGAGAGACACTGACAGACAGACAGGTAGATAGACAGACACAGATAGATAGATAGATAGATAGATAGATAGATAGATAGATAGATAGATAGATAGATAGATAGATAGATAGATAGATAGATAGATAGATAGATAGATAGATAGATAGATAGATAGGCTTAAAACACCTGGAGTAGGCAAGTAATGCGAATCGCATTACAATGTAACCACTTTTTAATAAACAATAAATGCGCTTGTGCATAAAAAGTCAGAAATATTGTATACAAACCATGTCGGCGAACTTGTTTATTATGCGTCTGTAGGTTACTTCTCCTCTTGCGTATCTTTTGTTGTGTTCTGCAATTTCAAGCTGGTTTCGAAGAAACTGCAGCCTCCTTGTCTCATCTTCTGATGGTGACGAGTAATATTTCCCTACAGACCAGAAAAAAAGAAATGTGTTTTTTGAGCTGGGGTAGAGAACTGTCTTTGAAACTTAATTTTATTGTACGACCAAATCGTCTAACTGGTTATCCAAAGTTTGTATATGCATCACGCGGCAACCGGACACAAGTGACTTGCAAGTGGAGGGAACAATCGGATCTTAAAGGCAAATGTTTGGTTGTTACAGTCATATAAAAGTGAATCAGATAAAACATTGGGAAAACTAGTTGTTACATTGAATAATTTGAAATGTAGAAATAGATAGAAACGAAAGTAAAGGAGAACGAAAAATTGGCAATGGCTTAGCTCGGCTATGCCTGGATATACGTAGCGAAAGCTAAGGTAGAGCATGATTAGCCTTGATTAATCGTGGTTGCAAGTACAGGTTAGTCTGGTTGTCTAGCTATGTTGCGGCGTCTAGCCAATCGTTCGGCGTGCTGTTCGTCTGTTTCCTGGGCGATTCGTTTCCTCTTCATCTCGTTCCAAAGTCGATTCCAGGCCTCCTCCTGCTTATCAGAATTGTCGCCGTCCATACTGCCGCCTCAACTGCGGTTGCGGCGCACGCGAGCTCTCCTTTTCAATCCTCCGACATGTTTTCAGGCATACGACGCAGCTGGCGAAGCGAGCAGAGGCGAGCGCAACGACGGGGAACGTGGTGTGACGTCTTACCAAACGGCAGCGGCAAAAAGGCGCGGCGTTGCGCAGCGGCGGTACACCTGTGGCTCGGTGCTACTAATGGCGCATGCGCAGTAGTGACTAGGCAGCGAGAGAAAGAGAGAGAAATATCCGCGGCGAGGCGCGCGTTGTGACGCCATGTGCCTCCTCGGAGCACCGCCACAGCGAAATCGCAAGTTCGCGGCCAGTAAAGCTTTCGCTTTAAAAATTGACAATCATTTTAACATACGTCAAAGAGGGTGAATGCGAAAGCCTGCGCGCTCAAGAGGCATTCAATAAATTACTTGACATTCTCATTCGAATGCGTTGTTACTTCTTGTTACTTTCTTTCTCCTACTAAAGGTCATGGGTTCGAGTGCCTTAATTAAAGCTACCTTAATTAACTGCGTCTTAATAAACTTCACCCTATTTAACACCAAAGGTTCTGGGCATGACTTCCACTAAAGTACAAGGGTTCGATTCCAATCAAAGGTCGTGGGTTCAAGTGCCTTATTAACTCTAAATTACCTGTGCCTTTTTCGTCCTCATTAGCGGCATCGATGTGGCGTCGATGTGGCAGTGATGTGGCAGAAATGATGGAGAAGAACGCGCGAGTAGTGGCACGAGCGCTCCGATTGTCGGTACTTCACAGCGCGACCTGGAGACGTAGAAATCTAAGGCTTTCGCCCTAAAAGTAAGATTGCCACAGGGGACAGTCGAATCCACATTTTTCACATTTTGCACGCGTAATGCTGAAGTTGTACGCTCGGCTCCTACTATCAGCATGCTCGCTTTCCCTGCATTTTTTTTTTACCTTTTCAAATGAATGTTATTCATTTGATTGTTATTTGATTGTTATTCAAGACAACATTCAATGTCACCTGTGCTTTCTCTGGCTTCATCTGTCTGTTTTCTTCATGTGGTTTTTAGAGGAAGACTTTCGTTGTCTAAACACATCTTTGGCTTTACAATGTATAAAAATATTTCATAGCTCCAAGATGATACCTAAGAACCAAACAAGATATCAGCGCAATGCGTTGGCGGGCTAGTTGGTGCGGATCCATAAATACTTTGTGTAGCGCAATACAACGGACACAAGAAGGGCGACAGGACATAGCGCTTTGTCCTGTCGCGTGTCTTGCGTCCGTTGTATTGCGCTAAACAAAGTATTTAAGATATCAGCCATGGAGGCAGAACAACGACTTACCGTATTTCACCTTGAAGGCATTCCACTCCTATTCCATGCTTGCAATGCTGACTCCGGCACAGCCCCATATTAAAGCCCTTAATAATATCCAGGATAACAGCGTAAGAAGGAAAGAATGTGACATAATCTGGAAGCACAATGAACGAGAGTAGCACGAGTCTTGTGGTTAGGCACTCCCGGGTTAGTAGATCTTGTAGGATTAGGAAGCCAGTTGAAGAGAGACATGTCAAAATGCATCTTCCTAGCACTGCTTGTGTTGTGGTGTCGGTGTTGTGTGAGGAACAGAATGTAGGCTTTTCACTGAAAACGTTTTTTTTTTTTTTGTTGCGTATCTCACAAGGTTTTGAAGTACCAAAGCGAATGCAGAAGTTCAGGAGGCGAGTGAGTGACTACCAATCTCAGGAAGAAGAAAAGCGCAGAGCCACCGTTTATATTCTCTATAAAATCAAGTTAGTTTTTGCCTGTTTGCGCTGGGAAATTAGTGTGTTTATTTCAGCTTACGAATGTCGACAATGAGAGTGCGTAGGCACAAGAAAACGCGATTGAGCTTTTCGTTGTTTAATCCTGTTATAACTCAGTGGGACCGAAGTTAAGATTCTGAGGAAGTACTAAAATTTTGGCTACAAACGAAATATTAATGCGGACCTTTATTTCACTCATGCTTGGCATTTTGGGCTAGGTAATAGTTCCTGTCTCGCCTCGCTTGCGCAAACAAATTTGTGAGCAACGAATGGTGGAAATGAACCTCTGCCGTCGAATACAGCCACCAGGGGCTGTGACCACTAGGCCGCAGTCGATATTTTTTATTGCCAACTTTCAGTGTATGCATACTTCCTTCGTTACAAAGCCATACAGGTCTTTGAAAATCTGGGCACGGGCACCTCGCGTCACTTTTTTCGCCTTCTTTCCTTGTAACAGCTCCCATTTTAAGTGCCTGTGTGAGGCTGCACAACCTCTGGTACCGAGCTACTTTGCCCCGTACTTTCCTCGTATCAGCTTACGCTACGTCGAAACTGTGCGACGCTGTACCGACTTCTAGATGGCCGATGTAAATCATACTTCAACGTTTCTTCGCCGGAGTACAACTCTCATCATTGTTATAACACACACCACATGACACAGCCATAGGCATGTACGATTGCATCAGATGTACATGCTTATAAGCTTATAATGTCACAATCCGTGTTTATTTCCTTTCTGGCCGCCCACTGCCTATGTAGAAACCAACAATCGCCGTGTCGTAAGCTCGCCTGGAACTGCTGGCTAGAAAGCACGCCATTGCCGCCATACGATGTTATTCAAGGTGGTCATCACTCTGCTGTTGTCGTCACACACACACACACGGATGCTCGATCCCCACGAGCGCACAACTATATACTCAGTTTACGCAAGCACGTTGGTCCACCTCTGGTATTGTTTTGCGGAGCTACAAACAGCCCTAGACAGCCAGGTATTTGCGAAATGCATCCCATAACATCGATAGTGCGCAATGTCTGCATAATCTTTTTCAGTGATGATTTACTTATGAAAACACAGATCTAAACAAGCAACGATCATTCTATTAGTGATATATCGCTTTGTTTCCGCTTGGAATTTCTGTATAATGCATTTGCCGTTCTACCTCTATCTTGAACAGAAGCTCTAGAGTGTGCTCAGCCAGAAAGATTCAATTTCTCTTGGCATTTTCTTTACGCTACGGTTACGGGTACGTCATGGTAAACAAATCAGCTGCTGACATTTTGAACCGGTGCTTGTACATAAGGCTTATTGATGTAGTTTTCTTCTTTCTATTGTACCGGAAGAAAAAGTTTAGCATAGAGATTGCCGTGGGAGGTACAAAATTTTTTATCGGATTTTCAAGCTGGAACACTATACACAAAACGACAGCATGTCCCAGAGAATTCCTAATTGAATTATGAGGTTTTACATGCCAAAACCACTTTCTGACTATGAGGCACGCCGTAGTGGGGGACTCCGGAAATTTGGACCACCTGGGGTTCTTTAACGTGCACCTAAATCTAGGTACACGGGTGTTTTCGCATTTCACCCCCATCGAAATGCGGCCGCCGTGGCCGGGATTCAATCCTGCGGCCTCGTGCTCAGCAGCCTAACACCATAGCCACTGAGCAACCACGGCGGGTCAGAGAATTCCTAACATATCATGTTACGGCCTCCTTTCAAGCTTATGCTCTTGTAAGATTCACTGCACTCCAATGATGGGCATTGTCGAATAACGAGAAAATGGACCGAATTGCAGGATTTGCTTACCGAAGTCCGATAACAACGAGGAAACAGCGCTAACAATGGTCACTTGCACAACTGCAAAAATCCCTGAGTGTCCGGTGGTCTGGCGTCCGCATTAGACAAAAGCCAACACCGAGTGTTATCAGGAAAGCGAGATATGTTCGGCAAGCATTCCTAGCAAGACGTGTCAGGTGTGCCCCGGTGTGCAGTCATACAGCTGCGTTGCGCGCGAACGTTATCACCGCGTGCTTTTTGGATACCTCGTGCTTCTAGCAGGAAAAAAGAGACGATACGCGAATAATCTAAGCAAATGCTCTTCTCAATAGCGCGATTATTTCTCTTTGGGTTTTTAAACGTGACCCTGAATCTGAAGTGTTTTCACGTTTTGCTTCTGCAAAAGAGCCACCGAGACTGGGAATACCACCCACGTCGTGCGGCAGTGGGGGAAGCTAGGAGAGTGAGAGAAATTTAGACTTGCAGGTGGGACCACATTACAGAATTTGTGGGGAAGCGAGTGAAGCTACTGCATCAAACTATAGCTTTCAAGTTACACAGCTTCGTTAAGAAAGTAGTTTCATTTACCTTTAGAAATATCTAGAGAAGTGCAGATGCTCTAATACAATAGACGAAGTTACTCATTGGCAACCCGTCGCATAGAACATATAACTAATTCATTATAATGAACCACCGACAGCATCACTTTAATTCAGCTAGCATTCGGAAAGTGCGACACATAACAAGGTTTTCTAAAGTACTTTATTCGATAACAATTACAAATCAGATATATATAGTATATTTGTTCTCCGTTACACGGATATGCGATCCCTACAAACGACTGGAGAAAATTTACAAAAACCTGTCCATGTTCTTGGCGCTCAATTTTGAACCTTCGCATAAGCGAGAACAGTGCGTTAAATGACAGGATACGTAATGAAGCTGGCGATCCCGCATTCATTATATGAATCCCTTCTGATGAGGATGTAGCCTTGCTGACCCCAATTGGTGCCCCATCTGAAATAAATAAAAGTAGAGTGATGAAATTAAGATGGCCTCAGGACGTCACCAAGCCACGCGGGGAACTACCCTACAACTAAGCGGATCTTAGGTTCTAAAAGAATACGTTACACATAGAATTGTCATGTGATTGCTAAATCCTTCACAAACTACGGGAGAAATCATGCGTCCGCTTGTCATAGAAAAGCTACTTGTTCCAGCAGATTTCAATAGGTTGTCGGGTAAGAGAGAAAGAAAAGTGAGAAAGCACAAACAGTAACCACAAAAGCGTTTGCTAGGCTACCTTACGCTTGAGAAGGACCCGATTGGCTGAAGCACGCCGCTACCCCAAACCCACATGCTAAACTGATCAACATGAGCGCTGACTCCTCAATATGACAATTTATTTAATAGTTTAGGCATAACAGGTTGGGCACGAAGTTTGTAAGGATGCATATATCTCTCCCCTCACGCACAGAGCTGCATGACTGCATCGGTGCAAGAAAAATATCTTCTACGTCATCTAGCTTTCATCACCACAAAATGTTTGAAACAAGAAGTAAAATAGGAAACATATACGTTGGGCCATCAGAGGCAACTAGGATTATGTCCTCCGCGAAGACCTTCCAGAATAATAGTGATGACGGCCGAAAGCATTACGACTGCTTTTCGCTAACTGTAAATATAAAATTACTATAGAATGGGTAACATTAATGGAATAATTCATGCAATGTTTCTACACGCCGACTTACGAATTCCTCACAATCCAGTACTTCTCGCCATTTTCAGTGGCTCCGTAACCAACAATCAGAACACCTTGGTACATAGTGTCTTTGGAGCACCTGGAATCATGGTACACTCCTGAAAGAGACAAGAAAATGGACATATTGATTAAGGACAGCCCAGTACAACTTGTAGGCTAATTATTGCTACTGTGTTGCGCTAATTGCTGAGAATGCGTATTGCGCTGTATAAGAGTGTAACTTCAAGCTTCAGCTTCTTCTCTCCTTAACTTTGCTTTTCAGGCAAACTTCCTTTGTGCAGCCAATTCAGCGCAAGTATACAAATACCAACAGGCAAGAATCAACCAGATCCCACTGCTGACCTAATGAACTTGTCAAAATCCCAAGACAAACATGCTTAAAGAATTGGTAACGTTGGGGCTCCAGGATAGGGCGACGCCGTGTGACGGCGAAGCTCAAAAGAAACGTTTTCAATTTGCGAATGTCAAACGCTTTGTGCATGGTACACGAACAGTAACTTCTGTGGAACCATGTCATTTTGGGATAGGCTGCAGACTAGTCGCTTGAAGTATGCATTTCACGGTACTATGTAAAGTTCGGTACCATACTGTGCTTCAATCGCCGGTAGAAGCGATATATCAGGAGAGAGACAGCACACTGCCTCTTAAGTGGAAGTGCGCATCCTTAACGGGGACGCTTCCTAAAGCACTTTTTTGGCGCTAGAGCTGCCCATATCGCAATAAACCTTTAGCGTAGGCTGGTTGCTGCATTATTTAAATGATAGACAGAACAGTGCCAAGAAACATGGGCGAACACGGGACATGTAAACAGAACGGGTGCAGTTTTGTTTACGAGGCCCTTCTTCGTCTGTGTTTTTTCGCACTGTCCTGGTGTGTATGCCTGCACAGACTCGACCATTTCTGCCTAAAATAGCCTTGTTTAAGAGATAACAGGCACTCCATGGCCTGTACGCGTTGGCGTCGACAGGAGCTTTCAGCTTCGATATGCTCAGTAACGAACACTGTGACTGCACGCAAAGAGCGCCTCATTTCTACCTAATACATTGGGTGGCTCTGATAAAGGTGACCAGGAGGGGGGGGGGGGGGGCGTATTATGTAAAGATTCGCTTTTCAGTTTCCAATCTTTCAGCTGGCATGACGCCAAGTCTTCGTTATCGGCAGTATCACGAACGAACAGAATTGAAGAAGTATCTCGTTAAGCAATACGCGCTAAGATTATGCAGCCATTGGGGCACCGCGCGTCTGGGGCTACGATATGTAGCTTTCTCAAAACGCAATGAACCGTCGACTGAAAGTAGCCACGTGCACGGCTTGCACGTCGTATACTACGTGCACTAAAGCACATTCGCGTGTTGCACTCTTGGGGCGCTCGGTCGCCATTCACACATGCAGGGCAGTGTCACTGTCGTTCATCACTACGACTTGAACTCTGTACCATTCATGAGTCTGCCCCTGTGACAGCCAGAATAGCTTTTGCACCTCCATTCAGAGGAGTTCAACTTTGCCAAATTAGGAGTCTGTCTTATATTTGCATATGATAACACTACAACAACAGGCGGGCGCGAGTGCGAAAGAGCTGTCACGAAGCATTGTTTGGTTTACTATATGGCACCACAATGGCGCTAGATAAATTTTGACAGCGGCAGGAGAGGAGATTCCGCGAGGATATTCTCTGGCCCGAAAGTCTAGAGGATCTTTCCAGTGACGACCGTATGCTACTGTGCTTGCGATTTCATTTTCATTGTCCTTACACCTACTGACACGGCTGGTATGGTGCTTGAAAGCCGTGCACGAATGTCTACTGGGCCGAAAGGTCGCCTTGCCTTCGAGGCCTGTGTGATGTGGAACGGAAGCTTTTCATGGAAGCATGCTGAGACAAAGAGCAAATGCAGAATGTTGCTGTGGGTCAAGCCTCTCTTGGATTCCTGCTTCGCAATCAAAACAAAAAACTTGCCTTCGGAGTAGAATGTGAATGTAGGCATGCTGTTGTCGACAAATGCACATACTGGGCCGACAAGAGCCACCTTTGTCATCAGCGCCGTCTCTGTTGCTGACTTAATATCGACAAAGCTGGACACTGTGGCAGCCACTCCCGTCTGATCGAATGCGCAGTCTGATTTCTGCAAGGTGACCAAGAGAAGATAACAGTTATGGGCGTAAAATCTTTATTTTGAAAGTAGAAAAAAGGCTCCAGAATAGCGATAGATGTAATTGCTAGTCGCCAATGACAGCTTAGTACCTATTCATCTTCAATCTTTTCACGCGAGAAGCTCCAGAATCGCTGTTCTCTTTGTGCAACAGTATTCTACCAATTAGTTGAAGTGAGTATCAGAATTGTTCACGTATATTATTGGTGTTGCCTATGGTTATGCGGCCTCCGTTTCTTATATGTGAGCACCTCTATAGCAATACACAAACATTCCTTATCTGTTTTTCCTCATTCCTCCTCCCCAAGTGTTGGGTAGCCAACAGGGAACGTCCTTGGTTAACCTCCCTATATTTCCCTCTTCGTTTCTCTCCATTCCTCTCACAGTCATTTAGATCAGGCTAACGCCTTGCCTGCGGCGGTGAAACGTCAGGTGCAGAGATTCCCAAACTGGTTCCCGTGGAACTCAAGGGTTTCGTAAGTGGCATTGTAGGGTAACGCGAGCAGCCAAGGCGAATCTGACCACATCTATCCCCTAGGTGGATTTTCACATTAGTGTTTAAATTGAATGAATAAAACCGCCGCATCCCCCACACAACGGCAGTCTTCGCGAGAAACTGCGTTCAGCTGCGTTCAGTACTCATTGCTGGCTACGCATACAGGTGGGAAAAAGAAATGGGGCAGGACGGGGTTGCGCGGCATTGTGGGTAGGCAGGTGGGGTTGCCCAAAGCCAGGAAGTTTGGGAACCCCTGATTTAACAGAATGTTATGCGCCGTGGAATGACTGAATTCATAGGAAAATATGGTTGTATAAAAGAATAATTATTGCTCCGTCAATCTTACAGGGACATTCTATTATTAGAGGTCACGTGTGTAAAAGCGTGCAAATTACTTCACTGGATATCAAACAAGTAGTTGCTTCGACTAGTCTACAGTTGAGAAATACACTGGTCTTTGCCACAAACGTCGCGGCTTATTGAAGCAGACGACATTACACACATACATATGAAGGGAGTAGTTATTGAGACGTGCGCCAGCACTTCTTTCAACGTATATATATAAATATATATATATATGAACGAGAAGAAAGGATGTTGACCAAGGGGCCCAATTTTTATTACTCATATTATAAGAAGCCAACAAACACTGACACCAAGGACAATATAGGGGGAAAAACTTGGGCTTAATAAATGAAATAAAGAAACGATAAATAATGGAAGGGAAAGTGGCTTGTTTGTGTTTGTTGGTTTGTGATATATATATATATATATATATATATGACTCCGAAATGCGGCAGCTTTCGTCGTGAATCGAACCCGTGGCCTCGCATGCTCAGGTACAAAACACCGTAGCCACTGAGCCACCATAACGGCTGTATATGTTAATCCTGTAATCGCTATGAATAGTGTTGCGCCAAGTGACAGGAAAACACTCATACATGGAGGCAAGGATTTCTGAATTTCTTGATATATAATATTTCAACAATTTTTTTTAATTGTAGCTGGAAGCTTGAGTTGGAAAAAGATGTTAAAAGTATTCAACAGGGTCTTGGAGAACAACAGTTTTTGCCATGGACATCAGTGCCAGGTTACCTTGCTCTGTTGCTCAAGTTACCCTGCTCAATTTTACGAAAGCGGCAATGTAACAAGTAACAGCCAGCGCGCATACGCTTAAGAACGCAACCTTCACACAGAACAGCAAGTGCATCTACGCTGTAATTAAAGCCTAGGTCATATTTTTTACGTTACTAGCACTCCCGTCTTCGAAAAGATAATAAAAAAAATCTCAGTGCCCTTCCACTCTGTGAAGGATGACCAGCGAAGCAATGTATGTGGACCCCTTAATAGCGAACTGCACCTCTGCCGCGGGTCGGCCCGGTATTGTACTATCTTCGGGATCGGCCACCGTATGGGGAGTGCTTAACACCTGCGTCCCCCTCCCCCTCCCCACCGCGGATTGGCCCGGCATTGGGATATTTTTCTACACGCGGACGCGATAATGGCGAAAGTAGGCCTCAACAGCTTCGCTGCAAAGAGAGACAATGTCTGCGAAGACGACTTACCGTTCCCACATACGGGTAGCTTTCTTCACTATCTATACCACCGTTCATTTTAATGTATCCATAAGTAGAGTCCATAAAACCGCCATCACAGTTTCTGTTGTGAAACACGGCTCCGCAGTCCACAATATTTTGAGCGCTGAGCGGAATGAGTTTGCCAGTTTTGCGGAACTGTTGACTTTCGAGGGCTCCGACCTGAAAGAGTTGAACGTAGTCGTTTATTACCTGAAACGCGACTAAATCACCACGTTGCCGAGAAGGCTACAAAACATTCATAGAAAGACTTTCTCTTGTTCTCGCATCGTTTAGCCACAGGCGCGTGGTTAACACCCAAGTTTGTTTCTACGTGCTCTCGGACTTGGAAAGCGACAAGCTTGACAAATAGGCTGAGGGCATTATTCAAAGCAAAAGTAATATTGAATCGCAAAGAGGGCTAGTATAAACGTTTAAGGGACTTGTCAGATTCTAAGTTAGAGCCATAAAATTAATTTTTAGGCGAACCATTTATTTCTCACTTAATCAGAAGTCTTCCAGTCATCGCTCATTGAATAAAAAATAATGAAATAACGACATGCAATTTATTATGTAGTGGTGGTCAACTACTGTCAGTGAATAGTGAGGTAGAAGCGTGATTAGTCATTTAACCGACTTGAGCTCGGTCAACTCATGCAGAACAAAATACGGTACCAGCACGCAAATGGAGCTGAAGGAGCAACTTGATGGATCAAAACGAGACACCCATGCGTCTTAAAAAGAGGTATGCTCACAGAAGTACTCATTTACTCTGTTGTGGATTTGTATAATTATGTGCTAGTTTAAAATTCCTTGATAATCTGGGGGCACTCATTATATACTTGCACAGCTTCGTTTTTTGTACGAGTTTATGAAAGTCTATGCACAGTTTTCGTAAGCAGTTTCAACTCCTACTCTGTGATTCCAACTTTCCCATTTGAGTTTAGCATAAATTACGCATTTTGTGTCGTACGTGCACGTAGCGCGGACAAGTGTAGAAAATTTTGTTGCGACGTTGCGACTGATCTCTGACATGCGGTGCATGCATAGAATCTCCTGCCATTCAGAGGTTGTGTAGTTCGGCATGTTCTGTAGTCGCAACGTTGACACAAGACCAGGTGCCTCCCTCTACACTGTATAAGGCCTCTCCAGCCGTATTCCTTCAGGCATGTCTTTCTGTTTGAACTTTGTATAGAGCCATTTGCATTTTCCTTTCGCACAGTAGGTTACTTCGTCAATATTGGTGAAAGAAGCAGTCAGCTGCTAAGCTGTTCTCACTTAAGTTCTCCAATAGATGAACGCTAGCCTTTCTCTGTCAACGATTTTCATGTCCAACTACTTACCGCACTGAATGCATAAGAAGAAAAACACGATCCCTGGTCGGGCACTGGCGTCACAGCGCCCTCTTTTCGCCAGTCCACTTCATCAGGCAATTCACTGGCATTAAGATGGATCGGTTCTTCTGGACAAGCCAACACTTCTAAGTTGGATCTTCTTTCAGGCGTAAATGTTACCACTTGGGCGAGCTCGGAACTCAGCTGCGGCATAAAACGTTATCTCTTATTGAAGCACTCGTGGCTTAAGAATACAAGCACACGCAGGGTAACTGTTTTGTTTAAAGGGACCTTTGCCACAGTAACTCCTGTATATATACATGGGAATGGGGAAAACATTTTGTTAAGCGTCTATTGTAAAAAAAATTTGAGAAGGTTGAGAAACTTAAAATCGAACAATTGTAGAGAGCAGATTCCTTTGTTAGTCTGTTGTGTTTCCTTAAAAAATTCTTAAAAGATTGAAAAAGCTTGGACAATAATGTAGAATACAATATCGTAATTTCGCAGTAAGAAGTGACAGCATATGAATTGCAGCTCTTGGAACAAATTATTATATGATGACATACTGACAAAATCGACATATGTTAGATTACCCAAAAATGTACAATTTGTTTTCTTTAGACGTTCTAAGAGCTACAATTTATAAAATTCTGTTATATGTTCTTGGTGAAAAGTTATCAAGTCATATTCTGAGTGCTCAGTGCTTCTCTTTAATTACGCAATTTTCAGCAATTCCGCAAAAGAAGCTGTGCTGCCCAATAAAAATCTGCCTCCTACGACGAGTAGAACACTATCTTAAAATGCAGTACTTATTATTGAAATCGGTAAGTAGTAGCGCACCTGGAATTAAAGTAACCTGTCAAACTAAAATATTAAATATTGTATATTTAAGTACGTTTTGGGATCATGGTATTACTTCTGGCGCATATATTTATCCCTGAAGCTACCTACCACCAATATCATTAACAATTATAGAAATACAAGTTAAATTCGAAATTACGAACCAAGGCGTAGAAGTTAGAGAGGGTAATAGAATATCCAGACCCACGGAGATACAACAAGCGGTTGATCAGTATAGCTGTTTCCATTCTTGGAGCACCGATTGAATGGTCTTACTGGTGCGGTTTTTAGCGTTCCTCTGAGCCTTAATGTCTGGTGCATTTTAAGTGTAAGAAAATTTTCTCGTGAGGATTTACCGACCCATACTATGCACCTAAGTCAATGTTGGTTAATAAGTGGTTGTAGTTACTACCAAACACGTGCTTCTTTTCTTCTTTAGAGCGTCATAGCTGCAGTGTCCAGTTAGTCAATTTACGCGCCTGCAGTACACGCGCTCATGGCGATGTTCCTCACATTTTGTTTAGTAGCGACTGAAGCCCAACAGATCTCGAATCGTGAGGATGACTGCAGCAACTAACGTGTTGAAAAGAAACAAAAAAAAAAGCAGAAAAAAATATGACGTGATCAGGTTTTTCTTATTTTTATTAAACTTCAGTGACATATCTTTTTGGTAATCTGTGGTTGTATAAAACAGCTTTAATCTTAACAAAGGACACTAGGGCGTTCACTGCTGTAAATCTATTGGTGTCTTACACACAGCGGGAGTATTAGGCGTTAGCAATAGACAATTTTCCCCTTAAGTCTTTGCGAAGTTACGTGGTTGCAAGCTATAAACACGCTTTCTGTGCGTCTATGCGCATAAGTCAGACTACAACACAAGTGTCTATAAATGGAGGCATTCGCTGCATTACAGAAATGGTGTACCCACGCATCCCTGTCAGTAAAGACATGGTTCCTTTTATTTTACTCTCTTACCATATCTCCGAAACGATTCATAGCCAGCTTAAAGCTGACATTTCCTTCGTCGTATCTCTGGTTATGCTCTTTGATCAACTCAAGGTTGCTTGCAAAAATAAGAAGCCTTTTCTGTTCCTCTTCTTTTGATTGGTACAATTTTCCTACGCAAAAAAACGAAAATTTTCATGAACGTTTGCGAACATAGAATAAGAAATAATATAGTAGTTTCGTATGCTCATACACACAAGAAATACGAGTGCTCACTGTATGTGCCTTATGAAAGAAGCACGAAGCCTTAATGGGGAACGGTTCTCGTTTATGACAGAGTATTATTTCGATTCTTTTTTTGCAGTATAATTTTTCTTGGAGACATAGTGACTTACATCTTTTATTTGCGATCAAGATTTACTGTGGAATACACATTTTTAGCCTAACCTTAGCCCCACTTGCGCACGGCGTTACCGGCATACAGGGTGTCTCAGCGACCTCTTTAAAAATCTTGAAAAGTTGCCTGTGGCAGATATCGCAATTTTTGTTCTTCAGCTGGTCTACTCGAACCAGTGGACAACACTTGCACAAAACAACCTAGATGCCAAATCGACTAATTGATCAAAATTCAGTAATAAGCTTTGAACTAATTACATTATGGCCTGTATTGCAATTTACAAGTTATAGCCGTGAAGTTCGCAAGGCGGATCCACTTGGAACGAGATATCAAGATGACACCAGTTTCGACTTATAAATTTCCGGACGTTGCGGAGAAACGCATTGGCGTTCCAGTTAATTTATTAACAAAAACGTCGTTTCGTGCACTAAAGCACACACGTAACTGGAACGCCAACGCATTTTTTCGCAGGAGGAGGAGGAAAAGCATTATTTGCTCTAATTGGTTAGAAATTAGCGGTGGCAGATGTGGTCAGCCGTCTTCATGGTCTTCTTCCCCATCTGCGCAGAGTCGACGCCCCTATTCCAGGGCACCACCGAGGGTGGCTACTCGGTGAGCGTGCCTTACTAGTCCATGCTGGACTTTCTGGTCGCTGCTGGAGAGCACCCTGCCCCACTGCTCCGCACTCGGGTCTTTTATTTGAAAGGATTGTTAAATTTGAACGCATCCCCACGTAATGTGATATAAGGTGGACTTGGCACCGCACCAGGGGCAAATGTCTCTATACTGGGTGGGAAGCATCTTGCTTAGTGTGTTTAGATTTGGGTATGTTCCTGTTTGCAGCCTCTTCCGAGAGGTTGCTTCCTGCTGATTTAGGCTGTTGTGGGGTGGAGGGTATTTGATTCGGACCCCCTTATAGTAATTCAGAGTGTCAGAGTAGCCTGGGTTGACTGGTATGGGTTCCTCAGGGTTGTAGCTTGTGGCCGCTCGGTTTTTGTGCTCTCGAGCTGCCTTGTCCACCCTTAGGTTCCCTTCTATTCCAGCGTGCCCGGTACCCAGAAAATCATATGCCTGTCTGTATTGTTAGCCCTGCAGGAGCGGAGGGTGTGAAGTGCTCTGCGTCCTATTCTGCCGTTCATGTAATTCCGACCTGTAGCTTGCGAGTCGATGAGTATTGTTAAGGACCTTTCGGATCGGTAGCCCTCCACTGCCGCTAGAGCTACGGCTATTTCCTCAGCTTCCGTTACCGAGCAGTCCTTCGTTGACGCGCTGCTGATCTCTTTGTAGTTTGGGCTTATTACTATCGCAGCTGTTTTTACTACGTTTGTTCCTCTTTGCTTGGCGTACACTGCAGCATCTGTGTATACTGTTGTGTTTTTTTGGTCAGGTACTTTTCGACGTATTTCGCCCTTGCGTCCCTTCGCGCCGTGTGAAGGTATGGGTCCATGTTTTTGGGTAGGAGGCTAACAGTGTATGTTTTCCGATATCCATCAGGAATGCCCTCCGTTCTTTGGGTTTCTTTGATTTATTCCGCGAAGCCTAGCCTTATTAGCAGTTCCCTTCCCGTTTTGGTATGCTGGAGTCTCATGAGCTGTGCGATACATTAGGCTTCTGTTAGTTCTTCGAAGGTGTTGCTTAAACCAAGTGCCATTAGTTTCTCTGTCGATGTATTGTTCGGCAGGTGAAGTGCTGTTTTGTACGCTTTGCGTAAAATGGTGTCTGCTTCTTGTATTTCCTGTTTGGTGCAGTTGAAGTGCGGGAGTGAGTATGCGACCCTGCTGACCACCAGATTCCCAGCCACCCTAAGTGTGTCTCCTTCTTTCATCCCATATCTCTTTTGTGGCACCCGCGTGATCATGCGTGCTATTTGGGTTGTTGACTACTTGAGCGTTTTCAGCGTGTGGGTGCAGCGCTGGTTGGATTGTAGCCACATTTCAAGGATCCTGATTTGTTGGCTTTCCGGTATCGGCTGCCCGTTTAGCCGCATGTTAAGGGTTTTTTTTTTGCTTTTCTTGCCCCGTGTAATTCTCAGGAGCTAGGATTTCTCCGTTGAGCACTCAAGGCCT
Source organism: Dermacentor andersoni (assembly GCF_023375885.2). Taxonomy (NCBI): domain Eukaryota; kingdom Metazoa; phylum Arthropoda; class Arachnida; order Ixodida; family Ixodidae; genus Dermacentor; species Dermacentor andersoni. Next base: position 87,451,893 of record NC_092819.1, read on the forward strand.
ATTACTCCGACGTATTCTTCCACGCAAGTGGCTGCTTCTTGCAAAGGATAAAAAAAAAAGGATACGCTGCTGAAGCCGTCGAATATTATTGTCGAAGTCAACGGAACTTCACGTAGTTCAAGTGTGTCTTGCCGCCATCGTGCTTCTTGCTTTTGTGTCTTCCCGTCGTCGTGCTTCTGGCTACAGGAACCTGACGTTCTGCGCGAATTTTATTAACAGGCCGCACCGTTTGAACCACCTCTGTAGTTTTACACAAATCGGCAATCCGGATCTCCGCATTAACACATCACTGAGGGAAGCCTTTCTATGTGCGACTGTTTTCAGGCAAGCACGTACCGCGGCAAGGGCGACATCGTCGATCATGCAACCAATGAACCGGATCCATGCAATAAGCCTCACCAACCTTGATCCTCTCCACCTAACCCCTTTCACAGACTTCTTCCTGTTCCCAGTCCAAATAAAGTAGTGTCAAAACTTCTCCCGACCGACAAAAAAGGTCCAATCTAAATTTAAAGCTCACACTGAGATTGAACACACGTAGCAGTGCTCGAAAATAACGTACAGCGCGAAGGACAAGGGCTGCGAAGACGACATACACAGCGCTGACTTCCAACAATATTTACCAACTAGCTCAAGCAACCACCCTAGTTCACTTCATTTCTAGCAGTGCATTTTGTTTAAATGAGCTGCTTAAGTTGTAGTGATTAGCGTCCCGAAGCACGACATGGCCTACAAGGGACTCCTTAGTACTGGAGGCGGGCTACGGTTTACTTTCCACCAACTATAGCGTTCTTTGGCGTACACTCAAAGCACTGTACGCGAGCACTTCTTTCTGTGGCACCCCCATTTAAATTGACCGGCTGCTGTTGAAAGTCCAAACCGCCACTTGGTTCTCAGGAGCCTAACGCCGTAACAACTGCGAAACGGTAGTGTGCCTAAGTGGGTGACAGTGAAAGCAATTTGTTCAGTACATTGACGGAACAGGATGAAGACAGTCTACTTACTTTCTCGAGAAATATCGTACTGACCTAATTGCCAAGTTCCTTTTTGAGATGAAAGAGACAAGCGCAGGTAACCCATTAAGTGAGTGTGGTCGCTATCAACTTATGAGCGATGGTGATGTTCTGCATACCTTACCATTGCTTCATAAAATGTATCTGCAGAACAACCAGTTCTCCGCTGTTAATTTTCTAATGCCAGGCTGACTTTCGATAGCGACAAAAACGAGACTGCCATGGTTTCGAATGGGAATGCTATTCTTGCCGAAGCCTTAAGTTTTGCTGTCTTTGCACCACATCTTCGTTTGTACGTATACGTGTTTAGTCGCCATTCGCAGCAGTCAAATAAATCTGGCTATGGCTATGCAATGACAAACACAGTATCCTCTGTGAATACTCCTAAAGTGACTTCAATCATGCACTTCGCACGTTACGAGAGCTAAGGCGGTAGAATTGGAAATTTACCATGCGTTGACGTGAATGACTCCCACTGCTCTTCTATAAACTCCTGGTCAAAAGCGGCGAAACCAGCCGCCAGGTTGGTGACTAGTAGCATGGTGGGCATTAGAAGCATCATTACTAAGTTCTTCATTCAGAGGACTTCAATCTGAAACTGAAAAGACACAAGCATACGAAGTGACCCACTTAGGACATCTTGTTACATGCCATTCGAAAGAAAAAGACGAAAATTTAGCGTAAGTCATAATTTGGTGTTAAAGGTACCAGACAAACCCAACATACTGACATAATTTTCTCGGCTAGCGTAGTGGTGTATTTTGTAGCCTTGCAGACTAGTATATATAGGCGATGTTCATATCGCTGATGAACGGTGTTTATTTTTTTTTCTTGTGAGCATTTGCAATTATACAGTACAAAGCCAAGCTGGCCACATTTTCACCGCGAAACATTTCTCCCAACGCAAACTTGTGGCGCTCAATCATGTGCATCCCACGCATGGCGACGGCGAAACGACCAAGGCGGCACGATGACCATTGAATGGCGATGCTGAAAATACTGCGACAGAATAACGACGATGGAATGCACACGAATAAATGACGATGAGTCTATGGCTACGACCCGCCGCGGTTGCTCAGTGGCTATGGTGTTAGGCTGCTGAGCACGAGGTCGCGGGATCGAATCCCGGCCACGGCGGCCGCATTTCGATGGGGGCGAAATGCGAAAACACCCGTGTACTTAGATTTAGGTGCACGTTAAAGAACCCCAGGTGGTCAAAATTTCCGGAGTCCTCCACTACGGCGTGCCTCATAATCAGAAAGTGGTTCTGGCACGTAAAACCCCATAATTTAATTTTGAGTCTATGGCTACGAAGCAATGGCGATGATGAATGACAACGACGAAGTGTTGACGACGGAATGATGACGACTGTATGACGACAATTGCTTGACGATAGTGGGGTAATGACGGTGAAATGGCAACGGAGTAGCCATCACAATGGTCCGAAGGCGACGGTATGAAAATGGAATGACAACAACGACATGATGAGTTGCGTAATGGTGTTGGAGGTCACGTACGTGCTTACTTGTATATCACCTGCCGCCCCCGTTCGCATTAGTTTATACTATATCCGGCGGTCGTTTCCACTGTGTGCGGTACCTGCAAATCGTGCAAGACAGCAGGCAGCAACGAGCACCCGAGAGAGGGGGGAGGGGGAAAAGAGAAAAGAAAACTTTGCTTTAAGAACAGCGCAGAGCGTGTGCACACGCAGCATAATTTACGCCACAGCAAAGTACTCTTTTCTCTTAGCTCAAACGATATTGAAAGCCCCTGGCTTAACTGACGAATGCCACTTACCACTCATGCGTGCGCTTTATCAGATTGCCACTCCCAGGTCTGCCAGTTAGACGTGTCACATGAACTCACGAGTAGCACAAACAACGCAATACAGGCACTATCAAACAATTGTGCGGTTTCTGGGAAAACATGTCCATCGAAGTAGATAAAACAGAAATCTGTCTGTTCAAGCTGTGAAAGCAGGAACGAATTGTTTTGTGCGTGGTAGCAGGCTATCAGATAAGTTTCTTTTGCCACTTGGCAGTTGCGGTCAGGCCGACATATCTTCCTGCTGGAAGTGATAACTGCCGTGAATGGTATCAAAAGTCAAGTGAAAAGGGATCCTCGTAGACCGATCGCTGTTGCAAAAATTGATGCAATAAAAGAAGGATAGGGAGGGGGGAGTAGTAGATAGGGCGTCCATTACCTCCAGTGAAGAACCAAGATTGGTCTTAGTTTCATGGGTAAAATTAACCGTAGTCCCTGTATCATCAACAGCTGAATATACGCGGCTACAATCAGCATCTGTGAACTAAATCTACAGTGGGCAATAAAGTCTTTCATGACGACACTTTCACGAAAAAGAAAGCCTTTCAACCTTCTGACTCTTCTGAACTTTGGCTCGCGGTGGTTGCTCAGTGGCTGTAGTGTTGGGCTGCTAAGCAGGAAGTTGCAGGTTCGAATCCCGGCCACGGAGTCCGCATTGCGTTGGGGCCGAAAAGCAAAAACACCAACGTACTTAAAGTTAGGTGCGCGCGAAAGAACCCAAAGTGGTGAAAACTATAATGGAGTCCGCTACTATGGTGCTCCTTATAATGAGACCGAGGTTTTTGCTTGTAAATCCCCATAATTCTTCTGAACTTTGCAAAGTACTTTTGCTTGCTGGTTCGAACACGAACTGTTATGTTATACTTAGCATGGAAGCTTGGGCGTGTTGGTTATTCATTGGAAAGAAAGGACGCAGAGCAAAAAAGACACGAACACGAGGGAGCGACGCGCTCGATGATACCGCAAGCTTCCTCATGGGCTGCTGTGATGATGAGCGTCGTAATTTGATAATGTGGCAAAGCTTGTGATTAACCTGTATGCTGTACGCACCGTTTGAAAATGCTCCGGAAAGCCTTCGCGCTGAGTGCTGTGTCATATCAGACAAGTCAAACTTTTATCGACGTTAGCGCAGAAAATTCAGGTCCGTTATCCGACTGGACTTGTGCGACTGAGAAATCCAGTGACACTGTGTGAGTGGTTGCGTGTTGCGTATAAGCACTCTGCTTTGCAAGCCGCCCGCATCCGTGTGAACGGTCCTGTAGGCATCATGGAAGTTACGCAAAAATTTGGAAGTTGGAATGACTCTTCTCATGTAACCTGGCTGTTGCAAGTTTTGGTGCTGCTTCCGTCACGTATTTTCACCAACTATCCCTGCAAGGGATACAGTTAAATAGCGTTGCAGGAATACGTGAAATTATTGCATACACATATTGCGAAAGGATGAAGAGCATTTTGCACTCGCGTCGACTGCCATAAATATAAATAGATTATCACTTTCTGATTCTCATATGTCAACGGGAGACGTTTATTGCTCGAACAACAACAAAAAAGAAAGAGAACTACCAGCAGGATTACGTTGTACAACAGTAAAAGTCCACAGATGCCTGAATACTGTTATTAACTGTCTTTTTGAGTGTCAATGACTGCAGCAAAATGAACCGTGTGGTGCATGCGACGTGCAGTAAGAAAATGGCAATCTTTCTGCACTACTTTTCATGAATGAGCTACCAAGGTTAGCATGTTCCATTCGAAAAAATATACACGATTCTTACATGATTCCCACGTATAACAACATATCAGTGCACGCACATCCTGATACATGGCGCCTCTTCAGTTATTCTACCAGTGATGTCAAACATGTTTGACCCATCAGTATTACCCACAAACTTCAACATCATTACTGATATCAACGAATATTATAGATAACACACAGGGCTACCTGTTTTTGGGAGCTAGACAAGGGAGCCAGGGAAGACTAATTAAAAGCACCGTCGTCATGTCATTTATATTCACGGTGCTGTTGTGAGAAGGAGTTCAGCTTGCTCCGCTGCTTCCCCCAGGTTTTCGAGGGAAGCGGCGGGAACGGTATTGTCTGTATCAATACAGAAAACATATATGATTCGAAGTTCGTGCACTGTTTATTCAACAACATGACGGGCAGAACTTCGCGCCAGCTTTAGAAAACTGCGTGGAGCTCAAAAAGGTACAATATCACGAGCCATGAACGTCATTTGCACACAAACGGGAAAGTTACTCAGTGAACGTGTAAGTTATTGATGTGCCAGCAGAATGGTGGTGGTGGTGGTGGTGGTGGTGAATTGTAGCAACAGGCGGGTTTAGCCTGGCGAACAAGGCCGGCAATTGCTCCGCCTGAGCGTCTCGCACAATACCGCTGAAGGGTTTCACCATATGTCCATCAAACCAGTCTCTCTTAAGAAATCGATGAGGAGACGTGAAGTTTCTTTGCGCGCTATAACTGATCCCTCGGGAAATATAAGGTGTTGCAGGCGCGCATGCGGAAGGTCCTTGTTTTGCAGATTCTTCAGGAGAGTGTCTCTTTCATCTTGGAATTGCTGGCAGGACCACAAAAAGTGCTCAATGTCTCCTGTCTCGTTGCATGCCGTACAGTTCGGAGAATTGATTCGCCCCGTTTTAAATAACCAGGCCGGTGTATTAGCAGATCCTGTCCTTATTCGATATAGAAGTGTGGCTTCCTCTCGGTGCATTCTCTTGGTTACGCAGGGCATATGCGGTGGAACCCAAAGCGACGCAAAGTGATTTCGAATGTCAGATTTTTGCACTTGATTACTCTTTGGAGCCTTGATTTTGGGAGGATGATAGAGCGCTGCGTATGCAAGCGCATCAGCTTTTTCGTTTCCTGAGATACCAATGTGGGAGGGAATCCACTGAAACTTTACTGTGAAGCCTTTGTTGTTGAGTTCTTTCACGATGGCTAGTGATTTGCGTGGGAACTTGAGGGATGGCAAACCATGGTATACTTGTTGTAATGCGGCCTTTGAGTCCGTAAGGACAACCACATTCTGCGGAGGCAAAGTCTTTAGTTTGCGCAGAGCAGAAGCTATTGCTACGCCTTCCACAACTGTCGACGAGGCTATACGGTCCAGACGGCCAGACCACGTATATCTTAGAGAGGGAATGTAGAATGCAGCTGCACAGCGGTCTTCGTCTGCCTTGACAGAGCCATCTGTGTATACTTGTAGGTGATTCGCGTAAGTCGTGCTCAGGTGTTCCAGGACTAATGACTTGGCTTCTGCAGATGGAATGCAGCTCTTTGATTGCAATCGTGGTACACTTAAGTTGCATGTGATGTCCTCGAACGTCCAGGGTGGTTCTATCCTTTCTCTCTGTCTCGAGCAGCGCAATCCTAATACGCGAAGCGTGTTCAATGCTGCATAAAAATGTGAGCGCGGCCTGTTACCTATACGTCGTAAGAGGGCTCTACCGGGAGTAGACTCACTCAACCGTAGGAGCTGGATCATCAGAGCCTGGGAAGCCTGAAGTCGTAGAGGGCGTGACTCAGCTTCGTAGAGCACTTTCTTGTTTGACGCTGGCTGAGGGACTCCAAGACAAAGCCGGACACCTTTTCTGTGGATGGCTTCTAAGCGCTCGTATTGGCTGTCTGAGGGTGACATCAGAGGTAGCTGATACAGGATTCGACTCGTAACCAACGCTGTATGTAGCCGTAGCATCGACGTCGGGTGGTTGCCCCAGCGTATGCCAGCGACTCACTTGAGCACATGTAGCCTGGGTGACGATGACGCCACAACGTGGTCAACACCGCGGCGCCAGAGTAGCCTGTGGTCTAAGGTAACGCCCAGAAATCGGACGTTGGTGACTTGTCGAATCTGGTATCCGTCCAAATTCAGCGTCAAGCGTGTAGATTTTCTTTTCACTCCAGGAAATAGTACGAATGATGATTTCTCTGCTGATAGTGATAATCCAATCGTTGCCAAGTGGCCCTGAATGGCTTTTACTGCTCCTTGGGCTATTCGTGCCAGGCGGCGATGCTGGTAGCCGGAGACCCATATGCAGATATCATCAGCATATATAGATATCTTCACTGGTGTTCGATGGTTTAGTACTCTTGGGAGGCTACTCATGGCAATGTTAAATAATAAGGGAGATAAAACACTCCCTTGTGGCACACCGCGAAATATACGTATTTCATCGCTCAAAGTGTCGCCAAGACGAACTCTGATGCGACGATCATTGAGGAACGTATGTACGAAGCGCAAGAGATGACCCGTGACGCCTATAACTTGTAACTGGCTGATGATGGCTCCTTGAGACACGTAGTCGTAAGCCTTAGAAACATCCATGAAAACAGCAAGTGTCGACAGGCCATCCGCACTGTAATGTTCTATGTGGCTTAGCAGGTCCAGCACATTGTCTTGAGCGCTTAGACGCTGCCGAAATCCAGTCATGCACGATGGTAGTTTTCGACCCTGCTCGACATACCAAGTGAGTCTTGTGCACGCCATCTTCTCCATTAGCTTCGCTGCACACGAGGTCAGTGATACCGGTCTGTATGAGTCCAGAGCTGCAGGATTCTTTCCAGGCTTCAGAACCGGCACCACCCATGCTACCTTCCATAAATGTGGTATAGCCCCATTGGCCCAGACTTGGTTAAAAAATGCCAGCAAATCACGCCGTCTCTCAACCGGTAGGTTAGTCAGCATCTGATTACTGATAAGGTCAGGTCCCACCGCACAGCGACGTCGGAGGCTGCTCATAGCTAGTTCCAGCTCTCTGAGTGTGAAAGGAGCATCCATTAGAGACGACGATAGCGGCGGAGGCGGGTTGGTTGCGCCGGCTGACCTGCCGGAAGAGTATATTTCAGCGAAGGCATTCGCAAGACAAGCGAGTGTCTTGCCTAACTTCAATGCTAGGGCTTCAAATGGCTTTTTTGGTCGAAAGTTTCCAGCAAGGTTATTAACGACCCACCATATCCTTGGAACTGGCGTGAAGACCGATAGGCTTGCACAAAATGACGCCCATTGATCTCTTCTTAGTTTCCTTGTATAACGTCGAATAACTGCGTTAATCCTGTTATATATAGTCTTCATTGGTGGGTCGCCCTTCGTCCTCATCAGCCTCCGTTCCGCTCTTCTACGGGCAGCGCATAGATTTTTGAGCTTTAGATCCGGAGCGGGGAAGTGATCGGGTAGCTTCAGCTCAGCGGTAGCCAATCTCTTGCTACGTAGCATGTCCGCGAACAGGTCTCCAGATGATTCGCTTAGGCCATCCCTGTACGTATCCCAATGCGTCACAGGACAGGATCTTCGGCCGTTGGTTCTATATCCAGCAATGTTAACGAAGACAGGAAAATGATCACTGCCCATTCTATCTTTACTAGTCGTTGAAGATGCGAGGATGTCCGTTGAGTGTAACGTCAAGTCAATGACACTGTAAGAGGCCGGTGGTCGAAAAAACGTTGGCTGTTTGTCATTTGCCACACAGAGACCCTCGATGTTTAAAGCACCAACAATTTGCTTTCCACGTGCATCAGTCGCCTTGTCGCCCCAGAGAGTATGGTGCGCGTTGAAGTCCCCACATATAATCCTCGGAGCTGGGCAGCGGCTGCAGAGGTCTCTTATAATTTCTCCCATCGATACCTTCAGGCGAGAGCTCACATACACGGAGGCCACGCTGAGGCTTCGGTTTCCCAGCCGCACTTGTACAGCAGTGACTTCCAAAGCACTGCTGCAAAGGTCTTGTACTGGTAGAACGTAATGTGGTATTTCACGTCACATATAGCATGGCGCTTCCGTTCGGAAATGTCGGAATACTCTTGTTTCCATGTGCGACATAACCAGCAATTGATCTGGAACTTGGAAGACCAGCCTCAGACAAGGCCAATATTGGCACAGGCATGTTGCGTAAGAAAAGCGACAGTTCAGGTAAATGGCACGCAAGACCCGCACAGTTCCATTGCATAATAAGTGGCGCCTGTGGACGGGATGGTGAACATTGTGTCCTGACCGCATCCATATTGCTAGGTGCTTTAAAAAGAGGCGGAGCTTAGAATCACTGACTCGAGCGCCAGGACTACTTCGAGCATTTCCTTCATCGAGCTCGCCGGCATCTTCTCTATGTGTGATCGCAAGGCCTTGAAGAGAGCACGTAGCACCTGCTGACAGTCCTCCAGTGGTGTGTTTTCTTCGCAACGCGATTGGGGTCGCTGCAGTACAGACACATAGCTTCGCTGTTCCGGTTGTTCAGCAGTCTTCTCGTCTACGGGGCCTCTGTTCATTGATTTGACTGCTTTAGCCGGTCCGCTGCGCGATGGCACCACTGTGTCCTGGATTCCTGGAGAAGGCTTCAGGCTTGGAAAATCAGTTTCACTCTTTGAGCTCCACTTGATTTCGTCTGACTCTCTGTGACTTTCTGTCTTTTTCTTTGTCGTATTTCTCTCATCGTTTCTTGTTGGCCCCAAGATAAACGTTTTCTTACGCTTTATTGCCGCTGCCCGCGTAGGACACTTACTATAACTAGCTGGATGACCACCACTACAGTTTGCACATACAAAGTTCTCGCTGCACGCGCATGTTTTGAAATCGTGCGGTCCTCCACATCTCTTGCACCGCTGCTCACCACGGCAGTACTTGGCCACATGTCCATAGCGCTGACACTTGAAGCACCGAGGTGGTGTCTCAACGTAGTCGATGGTCTCGTGTCTTGTGAAGCCCAAGTTGATCTTCTCTGGGCGGTCTTTATTTGGAGCGAACGTAAGAACCACGGAGCTGGTTCGCCTGGACTCCCAATCGGATTCGGAAATTTGAACGCGTCGCGTGACTCTCCTTGCATGGTAAACACCTTGTGGTTTTAGGTATAGCAACAGTTCCTCGTCAGTGTACCACTTCGGTACTCCTCTAATAATGCACGTGTTTTGCAGGTACGAATTGGGCACTCGTGCTGAGATTGCAGTCCCTGAGATTGACTTGCAGCTGAGAAGGGAATTCACATGCTCTTCTGTCTGTACATCTAGAAGCAGGGCTCCTTGAGCAGTAAATCGGCTCCTAACTGGCGATGCGCCAAGAATTTTTTCAATTTCAGTAGACAGAACAATGGGATTTACTTTTTTCAGGTCGGCTCCTTCTGTGGCAGGCGTAACAATCACTGGGATTCCGACGGTCCTCTTCTTGCGGTGACGCACAAGCCTGAAGCCTTCATCGTCCAGATCTGTGATGTCAGCTATGTCACAATCGTCAATAAGCGTAGACTCGTCGTCTGTTTCTGTAGCCTTGTATCGCTTACAGTCACGATTGCTCTCAGGGCCAGTCGGTGGCCTCTGGCACGGTGTCAGGTCAGGCGTAGCCATGACGGAGCTCTCGCCGCTACCAGATCGGGCTCTTCTGCAGGCTCCTATCGAAGCGACGGGAGGTGAAGGCCCCCCCGGCCTCCGGTAGGGAAGGTACCTTGGCGAGTCGTCCGACGTCTTCGACAAATCTGTTTGACAAAACGTCGAAAAAATTCAAAACACTAGGGAGCGATAGAGCAGTGCGACTGTGTCGAACCAAACTTCTTCTTCCTCCGTGTCAGCAGAATCTCTTGGCCAATGCTATCAAGTAGCTTCTATTCCAAGGAGAGAGAATACAGTTTTAATTGAAGCGATGTGTGGCTCGAACGAGGCTCACTAAACAACAGAGAAGTCAGTCTTCTCTCCTGTCTTGTTTGCCCCGTTTGCGTTACACGTGCATCACGTAATGTCTCAAATTAAATCGCCAAATCATAATCAGCAGCTTTCTTTTTCCAGTCATATATGGTTGCAAGTACTTGCAACATTAGACTCTTTCCATAGCACACAAGAAGTCCCGAGTCTCTTTTCTGTTTCCGCACCTGGGTTGAGATGCTTAGCATGCTCCAAGTGCTACGTCACATCAAAGGATCTGTCGTGGTGCAGCATAATCTCGCTCGGTAAGGTCTGTCTTTCGAAAAGAGGCTTCTCAAGTGCAATGTTTGGTCGGAACCTTCGACTCCATTCCGGTGTGAATGTCGACTCGGGACGCTTGGCATCTTTAAGCCGATTTTTACAGCGCCGCTGTTAGTCTCTCGTTGGTCGTGATTTTTTCGTGTCCACGTACGAAGCTTTGCTCATGCAAAAACAAACGGCAGCTGGAATGCTTTGTGTTTGAGTTTCAGCGTGACAGATTTATGTTTTCTCGAATATTCGAACTACAATCAGATGGTATGATGTCTGCTCGTCGTGTGTAAGTCGTACTTTACAAATTTTGAGACATATCTTAATTTAAGTATCAAATCAGTTCAATAACTCACTTGCGCCAGGTGAAGGACCCACTAGAAGGAGCATGTATGCTGTAGTTCTCTACGCCTGCGTGTGCGCGAGGTGAACGTGTGCGCGGGACGGAGCGAAGAGGAGGAAGAAGAAGGTTTCTGCGGATGTCCCTGCTATCAAGTAGCTATCAATGCTATCAAGTAGCTTCTATTCCAAGGAGAGAGAATACAGTTTTAATTGAAGCGATGTGTGGCTCGAACGAGGCTCACTAAACAACAGAGAAGTCAGTCTTCTCTCCTGTCTTGTTTGCCCCGTTTGCGTTACACGTGCATCACGTAATGTCTCAAATTAAATCGCCAAATCATAATCAGCAGCTTTCTTTTTCCAGTCATATATGGTTGCAAGTACTTGCAACATTAGACTCTTTCCATAGCACACAAGAAGTCCCGAGTCTCTTTTCTGTTTCCGCACCTGGGTTGAGATGCTTAGCATGCTCCAAGTGCTACGTCACATCAAAGGATCTGTCGTGGTGCAGCATAATCTCGCTCGGTAAGGTCTGTCTTTCGAAAAGAGGCTTCTCAAGTGCAATGTTTGGTCGGAACCTTCGACTCCATTCCGGTGTGAATGTCGACTCGGGACGCTTGGCATCTTTAAGCCGATTTTTACAGCGCCGCTGTTAGTCTCTCGTTGGTCGTGATTTTTTCGTGTCCACGTACGAAGCTTTGCTCATGCAAAAACAAACGGCAGCTGGAATGCTTTGTGTTTGAGTTTCAGCGTAACAGATTTATGTTTTCTCGAATATTCGAACTACAATCAGATGGTATGATGTCTGCTGGTCGTGTGTAAGTCGTACTTTACAAATTTTGAGACATATCTTAATTTAAGTATCAAATCAGTTCAATAACTCACTTGCGCCAGGTGAAGGACCCACTAGAAGGAGCATGTATGCTATAGTTCTCTACGCCTGCGTGTGCGCGAGGTGAACGTGTGCGCGGGACGGAGCGAAGAGGAGGAAGAAGAAGGTTTCTGCGGATGTCCCTGCGTGCTTCACGCCATGGCGCCTGCAGTGTCGTGGACTCCTTCGAAGGCCCAAGTCTTTGACGTTGTTGTCCCTAAGGGGAATGGTCCCCAGACCGTCGTCGACGAGATGGACTCTATAATTGTCCTCTCCGAGGTGTACTGCGATCAGCACATTCGCGGCGTCAACATGCAAGTTACCGTCAAGAGCGTGGTTCCCATGATTCTAATCGTCTATGATGGCTACTTTGTCATTGGTGGCCAGCGTTGTCCTATCGTTCCCGTCGGCCCGCAAGTTACCAAAGTAACCTGCCTCTTCTTGCCGTCTTTCGTTCCGAACGAAGTCCTCGTCCAGGCACTATCACCATACTACAAGGCTGTGTCGGTCAATGCCGGTCTTATGAGCGGACGACATCACATGCTCAGGGGCACCCATTTCGATTGGACAGAAATGAGCCCCGCAACCTCTGTCCCCAATTACGTGCAACCTCTGTCCCCAATTACCTGATTGCCTCTGGTCGCCGTGTGGCGTTTTACTACCATGGCTTGCAATTCGTGTCCTCGGTGTGGCTCCGCGAATACTACCGTGCACAGTGCACCGCAGCTTTCTGTGGTCGTTGTGGTATCCATGGCCACGAAACCAATGGATGTCACCATCCTTGTCGGCGTTGCGGGGATCGTCACCCTACTGTCGTGTGCCCTTTGCGGCGTTTACACAGACACTCCTGCGGGAACATTTCCCCCCTCACTGCCGGTGTCAGCTGCTGGCACCAGCTACGGTTGCGACTGCGCGTGAAGCCGTAACCAAAGAAGTTGTCTTGACACCCCATCAACCAGCACCGGCAAATGACAAAGAAGAAGCAAGCAGCTCAGGCAATCACAGCAAGGCATGTTCGCTGGTCTCCGAAGCAGCAAAGGACAAGCTTACTACGGCCGATAGCGGCTCCACTTCGATTACTACCATAAATCCTCCTGATCGCACTGAGGTTTTAAACATCTCTAAAACAACTTACCCTACGATTTCGACGCTCGATACACACACGAAATATGTTGTGACTTCACGCACCTCAATTGCGTTGCCTACAACGTCGCATCCGACTTGTGACTCTTCTGCAAAACCCACTGGGCCGTTGCGTCTGTATGAGCCACAGGTTGCCGAATTTGTCGTCGTATATGACACCGATCCCGCAGCCCAACCGCTACCGACGCTACTCTCTCCAAGCCTGGATTGATACGACGCAGAAATGGCGCTCCTTCGAGAAGTAAAGCGTGTCCACATGCCAGCTTCTTACTCAGATGGCGGCCCAGATCACCGCGCTGACTTACAGAGGCCAAGGAAACCTCGGGATTTTTGGGAGGGTCGATTGTGCCCTGTGACGTGTGTAGTGCATGTCCCCCAGACTTTTTGCCGGGGCGCCGATTTGAACACGACCAGGTCCGTTCAGTGGGAATTTTATAACTAAATGTGGCTGGCGCCCTATATATTTTTTTCACTAAACGCACAGGGGTTCAGAACTCCTATAGAACAAGCCCGAATTATGTGGCCCGCCGTAAAAGTTGCAGCATTGTGTTTGCAAGTAGCAAAGTTTTTCACTATTGAACATTTTCTTTCTTTCAAACGCACTTTCAATCTAGATAGTTTTTTTCTCTTTCGCGACATCACGCCCTAGTAAAGTCGGTATCATTATTTTCACTAAACCTCTGTTGCGAGATTATAATGTTTCTTTTTATAGTGCGACAAGGCAGATATTAATATTTGATCGTGCACTGTCATCATTTACGTTGCGTATTTTGTGAACCTGTGGACCAGTCCAGGCCACTAAGTCTAATAATTTTTTTCGCAACCTGGACGTGCATCTCATGAACAGTCGTCACGTGCTGCTTGTTAGGGATTTTAAGAGTGTTTTAGACACGCAAGCAGATATGCAAGGCCCGGGCTGAGGCCAACCTGATTGGAACGCACTGGAGTTGCGTGGTCTCGTCGTGCACTTTTCATTGCTGGATACATATAGACTTTTCCATGAACCTTCCTTTTTTCTGGACGCGGCAACGCGGCGCGTCGTTAAACAGCTTGGACCGTGCTTATGAGCAAAGTAGTTTAATTTAGTATGTCTGACAATCTGATGTGATAACTTTACCTTTATTCACTGTTTATATTTACAATCACACACCAGTTATGCTTGAAGTTTGCTTCCCTGCTCGCTCTTCAGTAAAAGCTTTGCGCCTCCACATTCATGTTCTACATGACGTGCGCTCGCCTGTTTGTTTTTCATGAGTCTTGCACGTCTCTCTTTCTGGATCTGACCAATCATGAGAAGCCAACAAACACTGACACCAAGGACAACATAGGGGAAATTACTTGTGTTTAATAAATGAAATAAAGAAACGATAAATTAATGGAAATTAAAGTGGATGAAAAAACAACTTGCCGCAGGTGGGAACCGAACCCACAACCTTCGCATCCACTTTAATTTGTTTTTAATTTGTTTTTTCATCCACTTTAATTTCCATTAATTTATCGTTTCTTTATTTCATTTATTAAACACAAGTAATTTCCCCTATGTTTTCCTTGGTGTCAGTGTTTGTTGGCTTCTCATGATATGACTAATAAAAACCGGGACCCTCGGTTAATCCCCTCTCTTCTCGTTTATTGGATCTGGCCAAGAGTCATGGGACGTGCTCAAGGTGCAGTGATGTCTGCATTTTTCAGCTGAAAGACGTGCACTCAGACGACGTATGTAAGAAAAATTGGCATATACTGCCATGAAACTCCGTATTGCCCTTCGGGTCCATCGACTGACGCTGCTGATGCGGTCATGGCAGCTTGAGCTACGGAGGCGTTTCCAATGCCTCATCGCAGCTTCGAGTTTGTCAGCTGCTGCTTGGCGATACAGACGTAATACGTTTGCACACCCTGAAGTTCTGCGCTTCGCAAGAAACTCACTTTTTAGACAGTCGAATCCGCTCGTTTCTACGGCCACATGAGCACTTCTTGCTATGTCCCCTCCCACGCGTGATTAATCACTCTCTGTAACGTGTTTTGAAAACGTGGCGCGTACGACTATGCAAAGGAATCATGATGCTCAAGGATCTCGTACGATACTTAGTGGGCTGCCTCAGGTTCCAGCTCAGGTGGCTGACCGTCTTTGTGCACGACCGTCAGCTGATGAGGTGAAGGCGTTATTCCATGAAGCGTGGGTCGGCACCTGGACCGGATAGGTTGCCCGATGAGTTTTATCTTACCTTCTGGGAAAATATTGGTGACACTTTTCTATTTGCTACCAGCCGCTGCTCTGAGAACTTTGAATTCCCGCTTAGTTTTCGCGACGGTCACATTGTGCTTATTCCTAAGCACGATCCATTATCAGTTCGTCCCGAGGAATGGAGGCCAATTACGCTTCTCAACACTGACTACAAAACCTTCACATCAGTTGTGTCTCGACGCCTCGGAAGCCTGATGACTTCCTTAATAGGACACCACCAGGCATGCTCAGTCCTTGGCAAAGGGAAACTTAGTTTAGGGCTTGTTACGCGTGACACAATGACATACAGGCTGGCCAGGTCTGTATGTGGTCTCTTGGTTTCACTAGATCAAGAAAAGGCATTCAATCGCCTTTAACGTAGCTGCATAGTTAAAGTACTCACCTCGTTTGTTATATTGTCGGACATTGTTGAACTTATTAGGAACGCCTATTTGAATATTTCAAGTATACTGTTCCTTGATGGATGTGGAAATGCCCGTTACTCGTGGTGTTCATCAAGAGTGCTCTTTATTCTCAGCCCTCTTTCTGCTCAGCCTTGAGCCATTTCTGCGTTGAGTACTGAGAGAACCTTACCTGCGCCGTCTCCCACTGCCTGATAGCGGTGTTGCGAAGGGGACAGCCTTCGCCGATGACATAACATTGTATCTCTGGAACGAAGATAGCATATGCCGTAGCTTTCGAACATTCACTGAGTACGGAGACATTTCAGATGCTGCGCAAATTTATGTTAAATATCGTTATTTGTTCATTGGTTCCCCAGATACACGTCTGTCCATTTTTACGTCTTCAAAATAGTGATTCTATTCATTTGTATTTTAGGCCTCTTTAATCTATGATGACATATCAGGCTCTGTGTGGCTTTCAAAACTTGAAGATCTAATGTGAAATATTCAGGATGATGAAAAACATGCTTTACCCCTATTAGAAAGAAGGCACTTAGCACAGTTCGCTTTTTTCGGCCGTGTGTGGCACATTTGTCACGTCTTACAGCCAACATTGTGGATATTGCATTTAGGTCATTGCTGTCCTTTCTTGGTTCCTTCTTCTGGTTGGGCAGCACAGAACTACTCTGTCGCGCTGCACATGGGCAACCACGCTCTCATGATGGGTTCGTGTTCCCATCCCGTTCTGCCCGCTTCCAGTTGCTTGCTTTGCGACTTCCGCTCCACAAGCTACAGCGTGATCAGCGTTCCGCGAGTAAACTTGCCTGCTATTTCCTTGGCACAAAAATACGTTACCTCTTACCAGGCGTACACTTCGATCCTGGGCCACACGTGCTAAATGCGTCTGCACTTCACTCAATGGTTGTGTTATTTTATCGCCACTTTATATGACTTATTTTAAACATGCTCGAAAACCGTGTAGTGGATGCAATGTGAGCATTACTGCTTCCTATGCTTCCCACAACGTACCGCCCATGTTACAATAATGTTCCTTGGACTGCGATAACGGCATCTTTTTTTGACTGGCCATCTACGCGACTTCATGTGGCGTCTAGGGTGGAAAGTACTCCTAAAGCGTGACAAGACGAGTGGTAGGGCATGGTCGCATATTCGCTGTGTCCTAATTGCCCTCTTCAAGAATCCAATAAGCACATGCTGCTACAATGCACCGTTGCTGGGATACTTTGGGGGGCCATGTGTGTTGGTTTCCGTGGCCTTGTGAATAACCACTTTGTCACACCTGGTAGTTTCTCACGTGGTCACATCACGCGACTTTTGATTGCTGTTCTTGGCGTAAGCGGTGCGAGGCAGTGGCCGCAAAAAATCGCCGCCACTCTCTATTTCTGCTTTTAGAGAGGCTCTACTTTGAGCTACTGTCGTTTCTGTCAGAGCAGTCGCTCATCCTTGGGCAAGAGTAGTTCCTTCGACAGTGGTGATTCCGTTTCCTGTCGTTGGCTTATGTTCGCGTATGACTTACTTTACAGCCAGCCTGGTTCTTGTAGACAGGCCACCAGAAATATTATGAACGACCTAGTATGAGGTACCCGGGAGTTCTGTGTGCGTGCCCTCGTATCAATTATATATTTTGTAATACAAATTTCATAACGCTACTACAAATTATGTAAAGTGCCTTTGTCACATCATCAACGCACATAGCACTTGTGTACATTCTAAATACAGGACATCATCTTATAAATTGTTAGAATTAGTTTATTTGTAACCGTGCGTTTCTGCAGGGCTACGCTGTTAGATGGGAGTGAGGCCATCTCTACTGCGACATTTCTTTTAAGACGTGCCATGGATATATTGCTTCGTACTTTGTATATGTTGTCGTCCTGGTGAAATTGTCACGTCATTGTGGCTCAAAGTGTTTGCATCGTCTTCAGAGCCGGGAGCGGGACGAGTCCTACCCACCCCTGGGCGGTCAGCAGATCTGGGCGAAGCCGAAGCAACTACAGAAGAAGAGCGGCGGAGTTAAGGTGAGCTGGGGAGCCGGCCCTCCCAAGACGCTTTTTGCTCCGCACAACAGTAACAACACAAACACACAAACAGAAAACGAAAAAAGGCTTACTGCCGAAATTAATAATCTTAAGAGGGAACAGGAACAGACCCGTGAGGAAAACAGGCAACTCAAAAAACAAATAAGTGAACTAATAGCAGAAATACAAGAGACGCGAAAAGCAGGTTTTCCGCCTGTCAGGCCATCCTCACCCCCGCAGCAGAGCGTAGGAAGCTAACAGACTAACGAAGGGGGAACCTCCCCAATAGACGATTTGAAAACAATGATACAGCAAATGCAACAGCAAATGCAGCAGCTAAATCAAAAGATAGCCATGCAAGATCAGAGCTTTCGAAATTATGTAAAGAATCAAAACACACAGAAAACTGTAAACGACGCCAGAGACCGGCTCTACAATGAGCGCAGGTTCGGATCAGAATCCCAGGGAACGAACGCAAACTCTAATACATCAACATGGCAGGACAAAACCGACTAGAGATATGGCAATGGAACTGCAGGAGCTACAAGCGCAAACAAGGGCTCCTACAGCAGTTCATTAACACTAGAGGAACCCCACCAGATCTAATACTTTTACAATAGACAAACTGTGTTCCAGCCCTGAGAGGATATACTTGCCAGGAGAACGGACGAACAGCTACTCTAATTAGCAACAAAATCACCACCATTGCACACAAAGAATTCGAGAATACACAGCTTGAACACATAGTAACCGAGATAATCCCCAAGAGGAAGCGGAAAGCTAAAAGTACCTTCATAGTTAATCTATACAGCCCACCTAAAAATAGGGGAGACTTCATCAAACTCTTTACAGAAGCAAAAAAGCTAGCGGGACAGAACACCCTGATAATAGCCGGGGATTTTAACGCAAAAAGCCCGCAATGGGGCAGCAGAACTGAAGACAAAAAGGGACGCAGCATCTGTGCAGCAGCAGAAAACATAAGCTGCGAACTACTCACAGATGAGGGCCAACCTACTAGACAGGGGAATAGCGTCAGTGTGGACACATCTCCCGACCTAACTTTTGTCAGGGGCGCCAAGCAAGCGACATGGGAAAACTTGCAAGAAAATCTGGGAAGCGATCACTACATCATTAGGATCAGCACGGAAGCAGAAAGCATCAAGAGGAAAATTGGTAAGGCAACCCTAACAGACTGGGACGCCTTCCGAATCCACTGCAAACAGCTAAAAGGGGATATAACTTCAGTAGAAGAATGGAGCCAACAACTCCAGCAAATCAGGGACCTCTACACCAAAGAGGTAGATCGAACAGAACAAGCGCCGGAAGTGGACAAGCGACTCCTCAGACTATGGGAGGCACGACGGGGCCTAACCAAGCGCTGGAAGCGCCAAAAACTAAATCGGAAACTAAAGAAGAAAATTGCTGAAATAACACAGCAAGCGGAGGAATATGCAAAGCAGCTAGCGAGACAGGGGTGGCAACAGTTTAGTACCTCCCTGAATGGCACCCTCGGCACAGCTAGAACGTGGCAGATCCTCAGAACACTAATGGACCCAAGCAAAAGCAAAACAGAAAGCAGCAAATCTATTCAGAGACTAATTCACCAATATGAAGGGACCGAAGACCAGCTACTCCAAGCAGTACGAGAAAAATGCTATGGGAAAGACTCGGTGGAATGCTATCAAGGCGACTACCAAGGAGAGGAGAACCCCACAACAGACCGGCCCATCACAAGGGAAGAAGTTGTCGAAGCCATATGAGCAACCACGAAGAACACGGCGGCAGGGGCGGACAAGATTCGCAACTCGCTAATACGAAACCTAAGTGAAGAAGCAGTAGACCAACTCACCATCTACCTCAACAAATTATGGGAAGACGGAACAGTCCCAGCGGAGTGGAAACACGCCGTGGTGGTCATGATTCCCAAGCCCGGCAAGAAACTACAAATTGAAAACCTCAGGCCAATCTCGCTCACATCGTGCCTCGGCAAGCTGTTTGAGAAAATTGTGACCCGACGAATTCAAACGCACCTAGAAGACGGAGGGTGGTACCCCAACACCATGTTCGGCTTCCGGGCAAACCTATCCACCCAAGACATCCTGCTACAACTAAAAGAAGAGGTACTCGAACCAATGCCGAAAAACGGGGAGAACGTCGTCATGGCCATCGATATCAAAGGGGCCTTTGATAACGTATCCCACGCCGCCATTATGGAAGGACTCAACACTACCAACTGCGGGAAGAAAGTCCACGCCTATGTCAGAAGCTTCCTCACAGATAGAACAGCGACTGTAGGCCTCGGAGACCTGCGGAGCGGCACCTTTCAAACGCCATGCAAGGGCACTCCGCAGGGCTCGGTAATTTCGCCGATACTTTTTAACATCGCCATGGTCAACCTTGCGAAGAAGCTCAACGAAGTCCAGGGCATCAGTCATGCCATATATGCAGACGACATAACCATCTGGACCACCGAAGGATCACTAGGGAACAAGCAAGAAGCGCTACAGAAAGCCGCCGCTTGCATCGAGGAATATACGCAGCAAAGAGGCCTCAGATGCTCCACGGAGAAGTCTGAGCTCCTCAGAGTGGGAAGGCACCCAACAGATGCCCCACTCGAAGTAAAAATCGAAGGCCAGAACATTCCGGAACAGAAAATGATCAGGATCCTCGGCATGTGGTTGCAGGGCAGCCGGAGGTGCAGCCACACCCTCTGCCTGCTGAGTAGAGCAGCTGGACAAGTGGGCCGCATGATCAGCAGAGTTGCGCACAAGAGATACGGCATGAGAGAGGAAGATACCCTCAGGCTGGTCAACAGCCTGGTGGTCAGCCGGGTCACATACTCCCTGCCGTACCATGTAACCATCAAAGCCGAAAGAGAACAAGCCGAAGCAATCCTTCGGAAGGCATACAAAACAGCCCTTCATCTCCCAAGAAACACATCCAATGACAAGCTGATGCAACTGGGAATCAGCAATACGTTTGAAGAACTAAAAGAATGCCAGCTCAAGGCACAAGCGCGAAGGCTCAGTAACACAACAACAGGAAGGGCGCTCCTGACAAAGTTGGGTTGGGAAATAGAAAAACCGCAAAGTAGTAGGGCAATAATACCGGACCTGCTAAGGAAGAAACTACGTATACAACCTGTCCCCCGCAATATGGACCCCAATCTCCATGCCAGCAGGCGACAGGCTAGGGCAGAATTCTACGAAAGAACGATGGGGCAGAGAGACAACACATTCTACACAGATGCTTCCCTCTATCCAAAAGAACACAGGAAACACGCAGTAGCGGTAGTAGCTAATAATAAAAGCAAACTAATCACGAGTCTCACGGCAGCGGTATCAGACATAACCGAAGCAGAGGAAATAGCTGTTGCACTGGCAGCAGAGGAAGGATACAGGATAGGAAAATCCCTCAACATCCTAACAGACTCACAAGAGGCGTGCCGAAACTATATCAGGGGTAGAATAAGCAGCACGGCACTCAAGATCCTTAGTAGAGCACCGCTCTATGAAGGACAACCTACACACAACATAATCTGGATACCAAGCCACGCAGGGATTCAGGGCAATGAAGGGGCGGACAGCTTAGCTCGAGGCTTCACCATCCGAGCGGGCGCCTCAGTCCCCCCGGGAGAGCCTCAGATTACTTGCGGGGACAGTTATTCAGAGCTGCTAAACCTATATAGGGGGCGAAGATTCCAATACCCCCCACCACACAAAGCGTTGACGAAGGAGGAAGCCGCAGGATGGCGTAGACTGCAGACGGGTTCCTTTCCAAATCTTTACGTACTAAGCAGGATGTTCCCCACACAATATTGCGGCGTATGCCCGTGGTGCGGAGCAAGGCCAACACTATATCACATCACATGGGAATGCGAGAGAAACAAGACATTCCACAAACATACAACACCAAGTGCGGAGCAATGGGAGAGCCGGCTCACCAGCTGCGAGCTAGGGGTCCAAAGGACCCTCATAGCACACGCAAGCGAGGTGGCCCGACTCAGTGGTGCCCTGGACTAGGGGCCCACCCAAGGCTGAAGAGGACCCAAAGTTTTCAAGAATGAAGACTTCGTCCTCAACTCGCTAATATCTTAAAGAAACAATAAAGTTTTCCATTCCATTCCATTCTTGCAGTAAACTTTTTCTAAGCATTTGTCCTTCATGCGTGGGCCCTCTGCTCATATCTGTGGCATAGCGTGCACTGTGACCGTAATCGACATTACGGCAAACAGCGTTCATAAGGTTACATTGAGGCTTCACTTCGCGGACGTGGGTTACGCACAAACGTATGGACACCGCGAACATGCACAGCGAGCACCACAGTGTCGAAACACAAATGGAAACGGTGCGAACGCGTTCGGGGACGCTACAATAATGTCGATGGTGTGACGCCTGGTGGGCCACCGGGATAGTGCGTATTGCTACACATGCAGAGAAGAGACGCTGCGAATATGCACAGCGGCCACCCAACGCCACCTAGAAAAAAAAAATTTTTTTTTTCTAGGTGGCTTTGGGCCGCCGCGGCGTCGAAGCACAAATGGAAATGGCGCCAACGCGGTCGCTGACGGTACATTTCGTCAATAGCTTCGCTGTAAACCCACTTTCACAGTGTGGCATAGAGGCGCATTCTTTGTTTTAATTTTCGTTGGAATGTGCAACATGTGTGGGTTCGTTTTCTCTGTATGTTGAGCAAATTGCATATGAATGCTGCTCGCATGAGAACACTCATATTTCCGTACAATAAATAAAAAAAAAAGAGTTTTTGTGTAGTAGTTATAGTACCTGACTCGTGAAGACGGGGGTGTGAATCCTGCTCTGGGGCGTTTGTTCGTTCAGCACAATTATTTTTCACATCTGCATAAATATCATAATTATCGTTAGCTGCTTTTTGTAGGAGCTATATAAATAATGACCCTTTCTACATGGAACCGCATTGGAAAAGAGAAAATGTTAGCCCTTGAAGCAGTAACAGTATCGCAGTAACGGTTCATCGCCTCGCAGTTACACTCCGAAAAGACGAATGGCTGCGTCTGGTCAGTTACTCTTCAAGAGGAGTAACCTCGATAGCTCATTCCCTTTCCTTTTTCTTCGAGTGTATGCAACACTTAGAATAAAATTCTTTAAAAAATACCATGAAAGGAGGATGACGGGAACTCGCAGTGAGGAAGTTGACGTTACAGGCTGTTTAGAGAGCCACACTGATTTCTTTTGTACGTTAGTCTGTTTATTCACCACACATGATCTCGGCCAGCGTAAGTGCTTTGTACACTTGAAAAAAAAAAGGAGAAAGTGCATCGCTATATCTTATTCGGACTCGTTATACCGTGCTGTTTGTCTTTCCGCATTACTAAATGAATTGTACTTCCTTGAAAATGTACTGCTTATACAAGCGGGTAGCTGGGAACAGTGGCGATACCGCACTGGTTGTCCTTGTCGCGGGACATCAGGATGTAGCCCTTGTCACCCCAGGACACGCCCCAACTAGAAGGAAAAATATGAAAGAAATATTCAACAGAGATTGTTATAATGCATGAGATTAAGAATAAACAAAACTACCGCATTTATTCTGTTTGGTGTCTGAATATATCAAACATCACAGGCTTCATGCTCTGAAAACCACGACCGACCCTACATTCCGCTTGGTGACGCTGGGTGCGTAGGTTTAGGGCAAAGTTGAGCCGCCGTTTCCTTATATCACGTCGTACGTTCGTGACTTACGCCACACGCATCACATCGAACGTATCACGACGTAGTCTACAATGCGCTACAGCCGACTGCGCGCGACCTGTGGGGCAGCGTGTAGACGAAGCTACATATTAGGGAGTTCGCTTCATAGTTATCCCAATGTTTAACGATTACATCAGCGTACATTGGGCTGCTTGACAAGCAGCTGCACGACATACTGGAGGCCACAAACTAATCTGTGCATTTGTGCATTCATTGTGAACTCATTTAGGTTATTAAATTACTATATTTCATGATTACCTAGTGTTTACGCACATGAATTTCTCGTTTTGTATGTTTTTTTTTGCCGTCTCGTAGGGGAAAATAGTATATTTGATGGCGAACACAGTTACAAGCCTGAATAAAGAATTGTACTCGAGGGCAGATATTTCGACTAGGAAAGAAACATTAAGTTAACAATCATAACATATCATATGGAAATGAAAGTGGATGAACAAATAGTGCGAAGGTTGTGGTGTCGTTCCCGCGGCTGCGGCAAGTTGTTTTTTTATCCACTTCCATTTCCATTAATTTGTAGTTTAGTTATTTCATTTATTAAGCACAAGTAATTTCCCCTATGTTGTCCTTGGTGTCATTGTTTGTTGGCTTCTTATGATATGACTAATAAAAATCGGGCGCCTCGGTTAACCCCCTTTCTTCTCGTTCATTATATAACGAGGGTCTCGCAACATTGATGCCTTCAGATAGCATGTATCGCTATATTGACCAGTTGCCTTCACTCAAAAAGATCGCGTTCTCGTGACACATGGAGTAGAAAGGATATCCCAGATCCATCTCCAAAGTTTGTGTGTGGGGGCGCTGGCTAACACTCCCAGGGTTCTACTAGGAAACATAAATATCCAATAAAGTGGATGGGAAAGCGGCTGTAGCTCAATTGGCAGAGCATCGCACGCGAAGGTTGTGGAATCGTAACCCACCTGCGGCAAGTTATTTTTTCATCCACTTTCATTTCCATTATTTTATAGTTTCTTTATTTCATTGATTAAGCACAAGTAATTGCCCCTATTTTATCCTCGGTGTCAGTGTTTGTTGGTTCTTTATAATATTGATGATTCATTCATGATCGTCAGCCTTGAATTATTCCTAATCGCAGGTACGAAATCGCCATTTGTTCCACGTAGTCACTACGCACCCCTCTCGGGCTCGAAGTAATGCATGACACTATGTGCAAGCCAGATATCAGCCTCGCTCTAACTTGAGCAATAACCAACCCTCACCCACCCCATCACACACACAGATTGACACGTGCAGGTGCACATAAACAGACACATGCAGGGAATCGCGTAGCTTTGGCGAGCTGAGAAACGATTGTTAATGACTAGTACTCCCACTCTCACCTGTTCTTCACAAGCCAGTACTTCTTGCCATCAAGAACGCCATAGCCAACGACAAGAACAGCGTGGTCAGGCAACGTAGAGAAACAATCTGGATCGTCGTACACTCCTGTCGGGTAAAAAAAATAAAAGCAGTGAGGCTCAGATTTTACACATCGTCAATATATGCGAGAAAAACACCAATTTGTTTTGAGAGTTTTCCTTAGGACGTTCACTGTGTCTGCAGGTAATAGTAATCACATGCCGCATATAAATGTTCTTGGCCTGTGCTATAATATAGTTTAGCTGTAAATGTCATTAATACTTCATTTTGCCACGTGCAAAACTCAAAGTCTAAGGTGTTCTTTCCCGGAACTTGGACACATTTAACAACACGGTTATTATTCTTAGTTTTCGAAAAGGAATATTTGCCATGTTGAGGGTGTTTACTTTAAATAGTGTACGGAGTTTATAGTGGTTACCGGAATAAAAACTGAAGTGTTCGAGATTGCTGAATTCTAATTTAGGATTCAAATAAATGTAAAACGCAACTAATTATTTAATACATATTTGCTGATAGGATGCGCGTTGCGCTCGTAAGCTATTGGCTGAAAATGTGCAGCGTGTTTCAGCTATGTCGTGCCAAGCCTGATTAGGCAGGAGATTGCAGCTAACGTAGTATTCTTCTCTGTCCTCTTCAGCGACCTAAGTTATTTATACCATGAGCTCGGATCAATAAATAACAATGAATAATTAACCCACTTTTAAAGTATTACGTTAAAGGAAAAGTCTTGAATGGAAAACTTGTATATCAAATGGGAAATCTCCGCAATAAATATTTATAATCTGAGCGAACAGAAAAGAAAATACTTAGAGTTGCCCAAGACGACAGGGAGCAATGCTAAATTTGTTGTATTCTCGATCGCATCTTTAAGGGCTTGGCACAAGTTAGCTAACACACCCTGTATCACTGCGAACGTCTATGGCAAAATAATTGCTCATTCCTCGGTTCCCCTAGCGCTCCGTCTTGAGCGGTCAACCTGAGTCGTTTTTGCAATAAGGTGAATTGCAACGTATTGAAAAAAAAAAAACATGAAGGGCGCAGTAGTTTGAAACGGCATAGGGAAGAGTAAGATAGCCCATGCCATGACTGAGAAACCACGTTGTTGGGGCATAAAGGCGAATCTTTCCTTTACGACTGATACTTCTCACTACATTGTCAATTTGCTATGTATAATAATGCACTCACTTCTTCACATGTGCGGGAAAGAACAAGCGTTTTATTAGCATTTTCTGTAAATAGTCATGTTTGCCTCGGAGAATAGAAAAGCGTGACGTCCTTACTGGGATTCTAGACTGTTTATTTTTCGATCTTGTTTATTTTTTTCGCCACCATTCACCCATGCTGAAGCTGGACCGAGTTTATTCCTACCTCCGGCGTAGAAATGGAATGTGCTCCGACTTGCGTCAATGCCGCTAGAGATTGGGCCAACGTTCGCTACTGCTTTCTGAAGTTCACTCTCCGAGAACAGCTTGAGGTCGACGAACCCGGTATCCGTGGCACCCACATCTTCTTTCTTGAAGCGGCAGGGACCATCCTAGTTCGAAAAGCATATCGGACGGAAATAAGCACGTTTCAAGTGCTTCCTCACTTGCCCGCTTTGAAGAAAGTGTAGCGCGAATGTTTTTTTTTTCAACTGTTTTAAAAGATACCGCGTTAGAGGACTGCGTTAATAAAATTCATGAAATGTTTTCGGTGGTTTTGAAATACCTGAAATGTATAACATTGATTGAATTTTTCTTTTCCGAATTTTCGTATCGATAGATATTGAAAAAGAACATTTCTCTCAAAGTGAATAAATTTTACCCAAATTTGTCTCTTCGTTGTGCAATCATCTCTGCGTTTCTCATGTATTTCAAATAGTGACACACGAGATGCCCCATAGATAAAGCTTCCTCTGAAGATGAGCTAAACGAAGTGCCCTTTATAGGCCCATAAGGGTATAAAGTGTTGAGTGCATGTACATAGCGAGAGACCGTCTGTGTAATCAAGACGCAATTTTAAGTAATTGCGTATTGCCATGAGGGCTTTGATGATGACGTCACTCACCGCAGCCTCGTATGGATAGCTATCCTCGGTGTCAATGCCGCCGTTGTCCTTGACGTACGTGAAGGCGAGGTCATAGTTTCCGCCATCGCAGCCTCTGGGACCGTATGATCGGGTGCAGTCAATAAGATTTTGTTCACTAAGTGAAACAAGTTTGCCGGTCTTCAGGAAATGCTGGCCCTCCAGAGCGCCTGTCTGTAGTCGAGGTGGAAAAATCATTGTCACAAAGTACTGAATGGTGTGTTTATAATACTTCAAGTGTCTCAAGTGAGCGAGTAGTGCCACTGCGACCTCCGTCACTCTGATACCCGTTTTACCCCCGGCACCCTCGTGTTTCTTGGTCCCCATCCCCTAATGTTTGATATAGTATTTAAGCGCGAAAGCTTATTTCACACGGACACAGGAAGGGACACACACAAGCGCTAACTTGCGTGTGTCCCCGGTCTGTGACCCTGTGAAAAAAATGTGATAATATACTATACCAATCATGGGAACGAACAAGGCCGGAAGTCAATCACCACCCTCCCGTATAGTCGGTCTTTGTGAAAAACTACTGTCCTGTTATACAGGCCAATACAGCGAGCTCCGCCAAGTGACCGATGTCATCTATGAAATCGTACTAGCCACGCCCACTCTATACGCTGTCCGTTGTGACAACCAGTGACGTTGTCCACGTCACAGAGTCAAGCCGTAGAACTCTCCTCGCCTCTTATGTATTTAACAGCACCGGGAATGAGCTTTCTCTGCCGGGGGGTAACATTAGGATACCATCAAAATATGCTCAAGGGATCTGTCGCTGCGGGCTTTAGGTGCGAGCGAAAGTCTGTGTTGCTCTCTGGCTGCAGTGTAAATACAGTGTCTCTTTTGTATGCTCCTTTGCACGCGTGAAAAGAAATATGAATATATAAAAATATAGTTGTTGAGGTACCGAGAACTAGCGTTGCATCCAATTGCAGTGCGATGTGAATAGCTGTAAAGAACGAAATTTATTTGCAGAAAGTTGAATACGTGAGTGCGTAATTCAGTGCAGTCTTCTAAGGTCTTGCATAAACCTTACGAGAACCGTTCAGTAGAATGCCACGTGCCTATCTGCATCCACTTGCGAATATTGAGAAAGAATATAACGTATTATCTGCAATTAGTAAAAAAAAATAAATGTAAGGTATAGCGTTATCGTCGAGATGCATAAGATCCCATGCAGTCTTTGATGAGTCAGAAAAGCGTAAATTGTCTGTGTAGAGCGATGCTATGTGCAGCACATGGCTGCGTGTTTATGCTGTGTTCCCCTTTTCGAGCTCCTGCGATTATAGATTCCTTTATGTGCATTTTGGTATCAGCTAAAGTCCGGCCTTTTGCTATCATAGCAAATAGTGGCGTAGGCTGGGATACTGTAGTAATTCACGGCAAGAAAAGTAAAGTCATAACCCGAAGAGGTTAACGACAACATGAATACCGCACAGGATAGTGAAGCTGAAGAAACAGCCGCAGTAAAAATATGGCGACTTTGCATGTGATAAGAGTTAGAACTCACTGCACTAAAGGCCCAGCACGATCCACACTTTCCTTGGTCCTTGACAGCTGTCACTGCTCCTTCCTCGCGCCAGTCGATGCTTTCCGGCAAGTTGCTGTCGTTGAGGTTGGCAGGGGTCACGAAGGTGGAGTTTCGCTCAATTCTGTGCCTGACGCGGAATCCGTTCAGCGTTTCCGAAACCTCGTGTGGAAGCTATAAGGACGAGCAGGGTTGCCTAAGAATTAGGGAGATGAACAGCCAGTGTCCTAATAGCAACCGCTAGCTCTTAGGAAGCACGGTTTTTGAGAAAAAGCAGCGTTGTTGGCGAATTTAGAATGTTCGGAAAATAAATTCCAAGCGCCGAGCTGACACTCCACTTGAACAGCAATGTGTTGCATGGTCAAAAACTATTTTCAAGCTATGCATAATATCTGCAGCCGGGCTTATTTATACAGCAATTATAGTTCGAAGTGCATTTCCGTGCGAGGTTCGAAGCGCACACCGTCACCACCGGCAACGCTCTCATTGAGCTGACACAATATCGACACGCATTGATTCCTTCTTCTTCTTCTTTCTTCTTAACAGATGATTAAAACTTGAGTTACAGTCCGTATAAAGGTAAGGCGAAACTTCTATTCACTCTCTCCCGAATCTCCTTACGTCACGTGCATAGGAAAAAAGTTGGTGCAGGAAACATAGACCAATTAGCAGGGAAATAATAAACATGGTCTCTCATTTTGTGCCCACGGTCTAATGCCTGTTATGAAAAATGTGTTATAGTTCGGCATAACTACAGTGGCGAATATTACCTTGGTTAATTGTAAGAGCTAAGAATATGAATTTAGGAAAGTACGATTGTACTTAACTGTAGTGTCTCTCATTGATATAGGCAGTTAGTGAGGAAAAGGTTCCATTGCATGCGATATATATATATATATATATATATATATATGGATGAAAGGACAGACGAATGGACGGACGGACAGACGGATAGATAGATAGATAGATAGATAGATAGATAGATAGATAGATAGATAGATAGATAGATAGATAGATAGATAGATAGATTAGATAGATAGATAGATAGATAGATAGATAGATAGATAGATAGATAGATAGATAGATAGATAGATAGATAGATAGATAGATAGATAGATAGATAGATACATAGATAGATAGATAGATAGATAGATAGATAGATAGATAGATAGATAGATAGATAGATAGATAGATAGATAGATAGATAGATAGATAGATAGATAGATAGATAGATAGATAGATAGATAATTTCTGTGGTTTTACGTGCAAAACCGCAATTTGATTATGAAGCAAGCACTTGTGGGCGACTCTAGCTTTCCGTTCAACCAGTGCACATTACACGGGGGTTTTCAGATTTCGCTCTCATAAAAAAATTGCGCCTTTGCAACAAAGTATGGATACACTTGATGTCTTGCATGATATATGATTGGACAAGCTCGTGCCTAGCAGCGCAATGCCATAGTCACCAAGTCACCACTACGGGTGACTGCGAAGTGCAATTAACCTATATCATTGACAGTTCTTCACTTGATAACCAATTGTTCTCACTTACGGCTCACCCGAGCTGGACACACTACAATGCCCTGTTGACGTAGCTTTACATCTTGTCTCACCAGAATGCACAGCACAGTCAGAAATTGAGGATATGATTTCCGGGAATAAGCATAAAGCAACAAGCCTAAACTGTCTTTAATTTAGTAATCAGCGCTTTGCAATGCTAAACACTTGTTATACTTCGGCATAGCACCATTATCATCGTCATCAGCATCAGCATCATCTTCTTCTTAGCTAACACGGGTAGTACGCTAGGTGCTCCGCCAGGCAAAGCTCTCCAGTCTTTTTCTCGGCACAGCACAGGTATTCTTAGATACTAACGCTGAGTCTTTTTCTGACAAATTATAACCAATGATCGCATCGCTTGATGTGTTTACTGACGGAGCGAGCAAAATTTATTATCCTAAAACAATGCTCAGAGTGTTTGTGGGCTTGCACAATTTACCGTTCTTGAACATAAAGCACTGATGGTAGGAACTACACTCAGTACCCTTATAATCGTTAATATTTTTCTTCACTTTATTCTTAACACCACCTCCCTTCCCTCCTCCTTCGCATATGCAGCAGATATATCCAAATCGCTTACCAGGTCCCCAAAGCGGTTCATGCCGAGCTTGAAAGACACGAGTCCTTTAACATATTTTGCGTTATGCTTGGCAATCAGAAGGCTGTTTTCAGTGAAGATCTTGAACCGAAACTGCTCTTCTTCACTCGACTGGTAGGCTTTATCTGGAATAAAGTTCTGCGTGAGTTTCTGGTTTAAATGAAACGGATTTCAATATTTTTTTTTTGTGACCGCCTAACGTATTCTGGGAAAAAAAGTTACTCACGGTTCACTTCGTGCACGCGGGTTGCGCGCAAGCGTATGGGAGCTGTTTCGTTTTTGTGCATTGCACATAGAATGTTTGCACTGTAACAGGCCGCCCAGCACGCTCCTCGGGAGTCTCCTGGACACGCCAAGCCAGCGCCGTTTTCCGGACTTCTTCGGAAGTAGGAAAATTTGGTAGGCAAAAATTACAGGGCATGCGCGGTGGTAAGAGCTGACAGCTTTATGTCTCGCGGGTGTCCTTTGTTTTATTGCTTCTCTTGTGCGCGTCCGCCGAGCCAGTTGCTAATGCAGGAGATCTGTTGTGTGGTTGGATGCGTAAATCCCACGGAACAAAGGCAGTAGGGTTGCCTTTTTTAACATTCCACGAAGCGGGAAGCGGTGAGAAACGTGGTTGCTGACAATTCATCTGGACAAACGGCAGCTGTCAGACGGCCAATAAATACGCGGAGTTCAATTTATCGCTTGTATAAGTGCGGCTCTTTGGTGGCCGTCCTTGCACGTGCCTGCACTGACAAGATGGCCTGTGACCATTTGTTTGGCAATTTAAGAACGAAATTGGGGCCAGGCACGCAGCTCATGTGCTGTGCATTTGCATTTGACCCGTTGTTGTGTGGCTGACTACTTGTGAAGTGTCACATGTATGCATGCTGTGCTTCTTCCCCGGATCGAATTTCCCGGACAGTGTTCCGCGCCTATCGCTACACGGTTATATGTCGTCGAATGGCACGTTCGGCCCATAGTTGCGATCGTTTCTGTAGCTGTGTATGAAGAAACGATCAGGGTAGTGCTCGCCGCTGGCCAAGAGGGTCTTGACGTGCCATTGACGAGCAGCTTCAGGCAGGGAAGTCATGCAATCAAACAAATGTGTCGCAGCAGATGGCATGGCAGGTATGGCGTAAGACAAGTGTCTTGCCCACCAGCTCTTTGCACACATGTCGCACCTCGCTTGGTGCATGGCCCGTGATGCCGCGCTGTTTACGAAAGGTGGATGGCCATTGGGCTTGAATGGGGCGCTTTTGTGCCGTCAGACCATATGTGGTTTGCGCAGGTCATCAAAAGCTGGAGCGGCAGGCTGTGGAGCATATCAGGGAGTTGTAGCAAACGTCTTTAGATGTGTTACGTTTACTTTGTATTTGAATAGTATGATGACTTTTAAACGCTCATACTTACTGTGGGCTGATTTGAACGCTTCCCAATCAGTGCGATAGACGTCTTGGCAGTTTGCGGCTATGGCTGCTGCTAACAGGTAGCAAATTGAGTAGAGCCGTTGCATGGCGGGAAAAGGCGCGCGAAACCTGAAAAAAAAAAACGCTCTGTCGTGGCAATTTCATCCGACGAAAATTATTTGTTAAAACTCAGCAATGCGGCAATCTTAGAATGGTGGCCCGACCAGCTTATATATAGATATATATATATATATATATATATATATATATATATAGAGAGAGAGAGAGAGAGAGAAAGAGAGAGAGAGAGAGTCTGACATCCACCAGACGAAAACGTTAAGTAAACACTCCTCACCACAGGTTCGTCGTCTAATTCCTGCATATGTTACGTCGGCTCCTGCGTGCTCAACTTTGAGAAAACACCACACACACACACACACACACACACACACATATATATATATATATATATATATATATATATATATATATATATATATATATATATATATATATATATATATATTGTAAGCACTATTAACGTACTTCGTCATAAATATATCCTTTATATTAGTTGCATTTCAAGAAACTTCGTTTGACCTAGAATAACGGTTCACTGAAGTGACGGCTTTATATGAGCATTTGCGAGACCTCTTGGTAGGAAACAGTTCCGTTCACGACCTCAGTCTTCTCGTACCACCAAGAATATGGCCTCTGTCGGTGGTGTAATCTTCCTTCATGTAACTGTCGTAAACTTCACTATCACTAACACTGCTTCGCCTTTCCGGCGAAACTGCAAGATCTCTCCCTTTCTTTTTTTCAGCGAGTCTGGTTTAAGCGCTACCGCGCATGACTGCTGTTCATTCTGATTTTGAGTGAATTCCGCTTGGCCTCATTTCGGTGACTGAGTGAATTATACAGTGTGCCCCAACTATCATGCACCGAGACTTTAAAAGATAGCATTTGTGTTGCTCGATGAAAACCTAGTGCATATTGTTTCCAGTACGATGTAGTTGCCGCCACTAACTCTTTCGTAACAGTAACAGTAATCTCAGTAACAAGAAAATTACTGGCAGCTACCCCACTGCACTGGAAGCAATATGCATTAGGTTTTCTTCGAGCGGTGCGTTGCTTTTTATCAAATTTTGCTGCGTGATAGTTAATTGGGGCACCCTGTACATACTTATGACCTCTGCATGTAAGTCACGATGTTTCCATCCCTAACAAATGCTGCAAATTATTAGGAGCGTTTTTTAATGAGTCGTTAGCTTTGCTTACTGTAAAGAGAAGCGATACTGAGACACATATCCTTCACGTGCATTTCATTCGCCGTTGATAAAAGACTGCCCAAGGAGTCACTAAAGTCTACAGGTATTCGTCAGGGTCAAAAAAGCACCAAAGTGTTTTGAAGCGAGGTGAACATACAGTAACACAACCCGCCGTGGTTGCTCAGTGGCTATGGTGTTAGGCTGCTGAGCACGAGGTCGCGGGATCGAATCCTGGCCCCGGCGGCCGCATTTCGATGGGGGCGAAATGCGAAAACACCCGTGTACTTAGATTTAGGTGCACGTTAAAGAACCCCAGGTGGTCAAAATTTCCGGAGTCCCCCACTACGGCGTGCCTCATAATCAGAAAGTGGTTTTTGCACGTAAAACCCCATATATTATTATTATTATTACAGTAACACATTTATTCTCTAGGCATAAACGATCCCTACCGTTAGAAATAATTATTAATTGGCTACTTCCTTCTCTTTAAATATATGATAAACTTTCTCATCTGTATATATTTAAATATATTGTATATGTGCATGGTGTTTACAGTGGAAATTTAAAACAATGTTGAAGTGAGAAAATACGGATGATGCAACCGCCGCTGTAACATCTAATGCGTTTGCTCTCTTTTTGTCAGGATTTGTAGAAATAAAGCAAAGTATGAATTAACATTCGTGCACGTCCGCGCCGGCAATGATGCAGTAAGCTATTAGTCACAATAAAATTGTAAGTGAAAGGATCGAGGCAAGTCAAAAGAAACCTCAAATGATGTGGGTGACAAAACTCTGGCGATGACACGTTAGGTGGGACAGGGGAGGGTTGGCTTCGGCATTGCCGAGAGGGGTTCAGCGCCCCCTGGGAAACTCCGGAGAAAGCTCGGGCCCCGGAGCCCCCCCCCCCCCCCCCCCCCTTCCGTAGTCGGCACCTGGTGCACGTAAAGCGCAATACACTACCTTCTATTCGTCCCCAAATCGTAATGGAGCCGCCGCAGTTGGCAATCGAACCCACGATCTATGATCCATGCAACTCCAGGAGGCTTTCTCCACTGAGCCGTCACGCTTGGTAACCACTGTCACACAAAGACCTCAAAGCGAGTGAAAAAAAAAACACCCTATTGATGTCTGCTCCAAATTAAAATGCTTCGGTCAAGCTCTTCCTTTTTATTATTTAAACAACTTCGGGATGGAGATTTTAGTGCAAGCATAACCACAACATGGCTAACGCAGTCCCATAAGGCTGGTGACTTATATTAGGTGAAATAAAAAGCGGACGATGACTTCGGAACTTCTCTTCGGTAAAGATATTGTTCTAAAGCCAGTGTCACTGCGTACGCAGGGAACAACCTAGTCCCTGATGTTCAAGCATTCCCAAGTTCCTTTTATCTATAGTCTCGCCCTCTTAAAAAATTGATGGACGAGTCTTACCTTTCTCTGTAGAGCACTAAATTCCTCCAGCAAACCTAGACGCTTTGTGGCTGTATGAAACAAGCTTCGCGTTTATCCAGGGGATGTGCTTATCAATCCTATTGTTTCACGTCGTGGTACGGTATCGTTCAGCTGAAAGAAAGCATTCCTGTTGTTATCGGAGCTAAGTCATCCTTCTGTCTGTCTGTCTGTCTGTCCGTCTGTCTGTCTGTCTGTCTGTCTGTCTGTCTGTCTGTCTGTCTGTCTGTCTGTCTGTCTGTCTGTCTGTCTGTCTGTCTGTCTGTCTGTGTCTCTGTCTGTCTCTGTCTGTCTGTCTGTCTGTCTGTCTGTCTGTCTGTCTGTCTGTCTGTCTGTCTGTCTGTCTGTCTGTCTGTCTGTCTGTCTGCCTGTCTGTCTGTCTGTCTGTCTGTCTGTCTGTCTCTGTCTGTCTGTCTGTCTCTGTCTGTCTGTCTGTCTGTCTGTCTGTCTGTCTGTCTGTCTGTCTGTCTGTCTGTCTGTCTGTCTGTCTCTGTCTGTCTCTGTCTGTCTGTCTCTGTCTGTCTCTGTCTGTCTCTGTCTGTCTGTCTGTCTGTCTGTCTGTCTGTCTGTCTGTCTGTCTGTCTGTCTGTCTGTCTGTCTGTCTGTCTGTCTGTCTGTCTGTCTGTCTGTCCTGGGTCACTGGCTAGTTTGTGGTCGAATGGGTAGCGAATCGCGTTGTTGCGCTGAGGGAACCGCTGAGGAGTTGAACCTAATTATCGGACCAACTTGGGTCACTGAGTATGCAGCAATGTGTGCATGCGTACCGCTCTTGAACCTAGTTCCCGCCGACATGTGTCTCTATGGACGCACTACTGTGTACGTACCACTATACAAGGGTACTCTGACGTCATCTTGGAGCACTGGGCATGTGCCACTCGGTCTGTGCTGGTCTCTATTGAATCTCTTTGATGCCAACTTGGCTGACTGGCTGTGTGCTAGTAAGGTGCGTGCCGCGTTTCAAAGAGCGTATTTGACGCAAATTAGGGTCACTGGGTATGTGCCACTTTACATGTGGCGTTCTTCAATGAACGTCGTTTACGCCAACTTCGTTAACTAGGTATGTGGTACTGGCAATATGACACTCTACAATGACGAAGGAGATACCCTAAATTTACCCGATGTTTAACGGAATCGAATCCACGTCACAACGGTTCTCAAGGACCGCCACTCCACGCATTAGCAGGCTGCGCCGCAATTCCCCTGTGTAATGAACCTCTCACCAACTGGAGTCATACAGTGTGGGCCACTGAGCGTGCGGCAAGCGAGGGAACAATTCGCAGCGTTCGCAGGCACCGGAGCAGCACGTTACTCATCTCGGAGGCCATGCATGAACTTGTCGGCATTGACACTAGATGGCTCAGCATGTCTAGGAAGAAACGCGAGACAGTAGCCCGGTTGACGCATGACGTGCTTCTCAAGGTTCGCGCACACTGGTGTGCCATGCATTTCAGAGGCCACGTGCAGGCTTCATGGCGGCGGCACTAGATTGCGCCACGTGTTCTTATCGATGCGTGAAACAGTGGTTCCACAGCAGTACACGCCACATAGCGTGGTAAGTATGGTGCTTTCTCGGTTAAAATGAAAGACGTACCTTTGTTACCTAGCAGCATTTTCATATTTTAGCCGAGATGTTTCGGTACCTCGACTATTTAAACGACGTTATCGCGTGTCCTGCCAAGGATTCTTTCCGTTTGAATACCTACCGAGTGCCGATTAGCAACAATAAAATAAAATAAGATCAATTATTGATTGGGCCCTGTCAGCAATATAAGAGTGAATTCCATCCGGATCCTGGCAACGTTGCTGCTAGCTAGTCTTCAATCTTCTCAATAGACCACCATAACGAACCTTCACTACTGTCTTGAATTGCCTTCCTACTTCCAATAAGTAGCTGGGCAGGCTGGCTGTCGGGGCGACCGGGCTTATCTTCACCAATTTTTCGTCCTTGTGTACCTTTCGCGGTGTTCACTTACCACCTCCTACTTTTCTCGCTTTGTCCTTGCATTCACGACCATCGCAACTCCTCACAACCTGCTGACCACTGGTGAACCCATTGCTGCTAGAGTGACTGTAAAATCGCCTACCAAACGCCAAAGCAATGTCTCGTTTACTAAGGGGCCAGTATGATAGCTGTGTTAGGTATCTCTGCGGAAAACAACACCGGTATGTCAACGCTGTGTTACGCCGCCTACTGCTGTCCAATGCCCATACTGTGTCTTCGGTCTCAGTGCAGCCATCGGTCCAAGCAACACAATGTCTGACCAGTAGGCTGGTACCACTTAACACGCTGATACGTAGATTTTCTCCGGTCTGCTCACTTGGACTCCCTCCAACAGGCACGCACGTACGGTTGCACGCTGATCGACTGGCTCAATGGCTTATTCCAACCTCCAACGGGAGCAGCGCATGACGAAAACTGTGAAGTTTTCCATTTTAAACGGAGCAATATTTCCACTTACTACCCTGCCGGCACTCGACCTTCACTCCTACTTCAAAGTTTGAAGCTTTTTCTGGACATTTTGGCTCGTTACAGCTTATGTTTTCACGTTACCCACGACGCCGTGAAAACTCGGTTAATCTTGCCGGTCATGTCCACTAATGTCGCAAATTACACTGGTTCTTGCACGTAATGTGAACACCGCAAGTGCACATCCCTTGCGGTCTGTTGCACATTCCAATCTGTTGCATGCCCATACCCAAGCCCTTCCACTAAATTTGAGGCCGTAGACTCATAATTTACGCTTTTCACCACAGAAGCCGGTAACCACTGGCTTTTTACTGCAGCGCCCCTTCCCAAGCGCTATGCTGAGACCACGTCTCCTTGCTCTGGCCCAGCCTTTCAGGTCGCCGAATTTTTCCATGCATGCTATCTCTTTGAGCGCCGGCACGCATTCGCCCCTTCCGAAGTGAACGCAGAAACAAATTCTTTTTCTCTTTTCCTGTAGACAATATGTATGTCTATAACACCGCACATAGAACCCCGACAGCCTACGATCCAGTTTTATTGGGTGCTTTCACCGAAGTTAGTCCGACGTGATCCTTATGTATTTTCGACGCGATCGTACCCACTGAGATAGCATTCTTCCCGTCTGCTCGCAATGCTAGCATCCAACACCGAACTGTAGTCCCCTTTTTCCTTCCTGTGGTCAAGCCGTATGTTTGGCCTTGGGCGCAATAGTATATAAATTATAAATCATGTCAGTGACCAGCAGGAGGACGAATTTGACGTCTTGGTGCCTGTATGGCAACGTTGTTTAACAGAATGCAGAAAAGCAAAGGCTTGGTGTGAAGAGCAATGTCTGGACTTCAACATTGTTATAAGTGTATACTTATGATCATCGTTCTTTTTTTCTTTGTGACAGCCTAGCGCCGTTATCCTGCTTTAAAGCAATTCAATGAGTCAGTATTTCGCAGAAAGATCAGAAAAAAAGTGTACGTTAACTGAACATTCTGCGGACTTGTTAGAAACAATGTGAGGCGGAGCTTTCGTAAAACGTTTCAAACAAACGCTATGCAGGAGGATTGTGATTTGTGAAATGTTACCTCATTTCCACAAAGAAGCGTTTACATTATTTTTCCGCTGCAGAAGTCTTGTGTCTATTGGTATCGAGGAAACGAGCACGTAACTGCACGTGTTCGCTTTGCAGCATAAACATATTTGTGCGTGAGGAGCAAGATGAAGAGACTCCAGGCCTCGACCACGTGGCCAACGCAATACACGTGATCTCAGATTGCTCTGTCTCTATAATATAAACGGTACAGTTTAGATTACAGCATTTCCGCAGTGGTCTCACTTTACTCCGCGAGAAACTTGACCATTAGGTGCCAAATCACGGGGAAGAAGGCAAAGAAAGGTTCAATAAAATGTTATGTGCTCGATTACGTAGATTATTGCAGCGAGTCCATTTAGGTACTTTTAGTGCTTTAACTGCATAATTTTGTCGAGAACAGAACCAGTTACAGGTACATCGTCGAGGGCATAGTGCAGACGAATATACAGGGCGATTCATGATGCATATGCTGTGCTGCGTTCAGAAGAGCTAAATACGAACGACCATGAAATCCCACGTAAGAGCCAAAGAAAGCTATTGTTTTCGAAAATCCTTGACTTCATGAAGTCATCCTTCTCGTTTTGCATGTTAATATTTCGTATGTTGAGCATATCTGCTCAACTTAGTAAACTGTCTTGACAAAGTCACCTCTTTATTGACATGCTGTAGGCAAGTGTGCGTTTGCTAACTTTAGCAACGTGGCCGACGTGGCCGGTAACATTTCTATGTTCTTGTACTTTATAACGTAAAAAAACGATCATTTTTTTTCAGTGGTTTAGACGGTGTCGTAATTGTGGGGCTACTGGGCATTCTCGAGAGCTTTGAAAAGGGGCATTACTATGACGAGACAGTAATGAAGAGAGAGTGGAGTAAACAAGAAATTGTGTAAAAGATCCCACTGTCGCTCGCAAGGCGAAATATTGATAGCGATAGAAAAGTATCAGATGACTTCACGAAATAAGGTACGCAGCCTTATCGGCCCCATATATTGCATTAAATATTCGCTTACTAATAAATTAGCAAGAATAGTTCCAACGTGCGCACAGGCCAATATGAACTGATTTCACTCAATGGCCCTGGGACGATCACTCGGCGTCGCAACACTGGCGTGATAAAGAAAGCCGACCGCAGGAAGGAAACCTTTCGTACGGCCTCTCGCTTCACCAGGTCTCGGAAAGTTGAGCTTACGCGAGCTCGAAACGCTAAAGGCGCACGGAATCAGAGCGCGCACGAAGCGACCAGCAAGCATGGCTCAACCTTTAGCTTTGCACCCACCCCACATTACTTCCCCGGTGTGGCGCGTCGGTGCATTATGCGCTAAGTCGAGCGGACAGCCACGGCCGGGATAATGAAGGAGACGCGCGTTACCTGGCCTTCCCTGTAGCGCACTTTATCCCGTCACATCTCAGACTGGGTGAGCGGGGAGACAACGCGCACAAGGCCACCATGCTCCTCCGCTCACTCTAACACAGTTTCTCGCAACCCCAGCATAGGCTGCGCGGGGCGTGTCAGGATCGTATCGAAGGCGAAATTTATACGGAAAGTCACTGCCACGTCGGAGCTCAAGGCAAAAATTCGCTCGGACCATCTGTACGATTGCTGTCGCAATAAAATCAGTGGAGCCCCTTCACTACAAATATTCGATGAAATGGATTTGTCCATGACAACGCCCCGATGCGCAACTGGCGTG
Source organism: Dermacentor andersoni (assembly GCF_023375885.2). Classification (NCBI taxonomy): domain Eukaryota; kingdom Metazoa; phylum Arthropoda; class Arachnida; order Ixodida; family Ixodidae; genus Dermacentor; species Dermacentor andersoni. The sequence continues at coordinate 87,491,911 of NC_092819.1, forward strand.
ACAACAACAACAACGTGCTTCCATAAGTCTTCTGCAAAGTCATCTTTCCCCTGAGTTGGGTTCCAAAGATAACTTGCCTGTGGTTGACCTCCCTGCCTTAACTTTCTCGTTCTCTCTCTCTCTCTGCTGCGTTGTAGACGGCACGATAAATTGTAGAAATTGCTGGGTAACTTCCTGCCAAGTGCCAACATAAAAGGTAGATCTGAGATGTAAATTATAGGCATTACTGTGAAAAATTGGATTCAGGGCCTATAACCAAGGAGCAAGTGGTAGCTTTGTGGTGCAGCTCCAAAACGAGTATGCGAGAATTTTCAGTGCTGCATCTGTTCTACCAAAGTATCGGCCAAGCGTGTTCCGTTATCAATTTCTTAAGTTGACATGAGGCAGTAACTTCGGTTCTGAGTTTGTTTTTATACTAAGTTAAAGTCAAGTCAATATAGCAGATATCTTATCGTACAATCAAATGTGCAGCGGAACAGAGGAAGTCGTACACAGAACCGCCACCTGGTTGGGAGAAACACAATTTTGTTTTTTTGCACTCTTTGTTTCTGCGTGTAGCAGTCGTGTTTCTGTGTAGTACTATAGCGCTGTATTGTGAGGCAAAAGAAAATTACATGGCATTATCGAAAGCTACACAGTTGCTACATGAGTCGGAGGGGCGTTCTTAAAAAAAAATACATTTCACTGTTCTGTAAATGCACGAGGACTTACTATCCGTGCACTACGCGACCAGGACCTTAATAATATACAGGAGGAGAACAGGGACCAATTACTTACATATAATGAAATCACGAGGCATTACTACATGAACAGAAGGGAATTCCCAGTGCCACGCGCTAAGCTCAATAGAGCTCAAGCGGTGACTCTGAGATTGTTGCAGACAAGAACTTATCCAAGTCCAAACTTTATTAATAAGCTATATCCTGAAAGAGAGGCACCAATCAATTGCGAGAAGTGTAATGGCATAATTATTCTGGATCACATGTTTTGGCAGTGTCCTGTGACTTTCATAGACTGTGACAAGGAGCGAGACTGGTGGCGGCGAGTCCTACACAGTGGAGTTCTTTTTGATCAAGTACAGGCCGTCCAGAAGGCCCACAATACGGCGGTAATGTTAAACCTTACTGTCTCGACGTGGGAGCCGCCTGCGTCAACCTAAGAGTTGGTCTTCAGGACATTAAATAAAGTTCATCATACCATACCATACTGTTCTGTAACAAAGCTTTTGTGGTCAGAGGACTCGCAACCGCCCTTTCTATGTAAAAAAGAAGATTGACAAAAACAAGCATGGCTCGGCGGCAAAATGTGGGTGATTTATTGCAGTGGTCAAATTGCGTACAATTTACGAAGCGTTTAATGTAATCTGATGACGTAAAGTAGCTAGTTAGACGAGCGGGTAGCTGGCTGCAGAGGCGATGCCGCACTGGTTGTCTTGGTCACGTGACATCTTGATGTAGCCCTTGTCTCCCCAGGTTTCGGCCCAACTGAAAGGTAATTGTAAAAGAAAACGTAAAAAAATGAAAACTGTCAGCGGGTTTTCTAAAAAAAATCCACAACTATTGTCGCAACCTAGGCTGTTGCTAAGCCTGTGTGACGGTTTTGCTTTGTAGCAGAGACACACTGATATAAACAGCCCTGGTATATCTTTTCGGGGATCAAGGCAGCGAGGGAAAGTCGCGCTGCTCTCGCGCCGACGCTCGCGTTGTGTGAGGTGCGGTCTAGCACGCCTGAGAGAGGCACAGAGCGGCGTGCTTTTCATTGCTGCGACAACTGCCACATCTGCTTCCCCAGCGTTGATGCGCGCTTTTACAGAAAAAAAAAAGAGAACCGCATTCGATTCGGTGCCCGGGGACACGACACCCTTGCCAAAGTCTGCTTCTCGCGAATGGAGCAAAGATGCAATTGCAGTCCGCTATCTATCCGCTTGAGTGATTGGTGGAAATGCATCGGCGTCACAGCTGTTCGCCTATCTCGCAATTACGAACGTGTCGAACTCGAAACTGCAGTCCACAGATACTAACGTAAACGTTAACTCACCTGAGGAATGCGAAGCGCTACTCTTCGCCGTAACAGTTAGCTCGCGTCAATTGCGTCTGAACTTCGCGTGATGCTGAACAACTCGTTTTTTTTTTTTTAGAATGTATTGTTATCGTGCTCACCTGTTCTTGACGAGCCAATATTTCTTGCCGTCCTCAACACCATAGCCGACAGCGAGCACACCATGGTCCAGCTGTTCACTGCTGCATTCGGGTTCGTCGTACACACCTGCAAATAATATAACAAAATATTGGCACCGTGAGTTCACGCACGAGTTGCGCGCGAACTACGACGAAAACAAAGGGCAGCTGCGACCATTTCCTTGTCTTTTCATCAATCAGTCGGCAGGACAATTTTCCCGAAAAACTCTCAGGCCCTCATCGTAGCGCTGATCTATACACTTGCCATATTTGGTGAGCGTATTTGTATTTCTAAATTACTGAATATTGGTTGATGGCGAAGTTTTCTATCGCAAATTAAGGCAAGATTGGCGCAGTTAAGTACAACATCATGTATCTCTCCAATAAATGTACGGTGCAGGATTGCTCGAATTATTCGCAACCTGAAGCGTACTATATTGATGAAATAACTGCAATTACATTATTGCATTACAATTACAATTACAGTTGCATTACATGCAATTACACGCTGCGGCTGCCGCAGTAAAAAGTGTGCATCTACGGATATAAGCCAAGTGTCAAATACGGGGACGACAGTCCTCGACACCGATACTTTCTTTCCGAAAACCAGTTCCTTAGTTCCAAAATGACAAGCTGTTCGTGTGAAACATGTAATAATACTGCTCCTTGACAGGAATAATAAATTTTCTTCTATATAGGGTGGTTTATTAGACCATCCGAAATTTTTAAATATCATATATGATTGTAATCCTTCAACTGCATTACTCGAAGAGAGGGACGTTACTTTTACAGAATTCAAAACGCGTAATCAACTATATAACAGAATTTCACTAATAATAATTTTAGCAAATACTTTACGGCACACATTGGAATTTATAAATTGTAACAGGTGAGGTTCCGAAAAATCTCGACTTGGAACCAATTCTGAGGATGGCATTTGAGATACACGCCGTCACGTCTGCGGTAAAAATGCACTGAAGTTTCACTCAGTTTTTTAGAAAAATATTTTATCCATCGAAGTGCAGAAGCACCAAGGTATTTCGAAGAAACAATTGGTAAATAAATATTTCGAACCTGCTGCCATGCTGTAAGTTCATTCCTAGTCTATATGCCCCGCGAACACATCCAATACAAATATGAAATTGCAATATGTGCCGTAAGTTTATAATAGCTTAAACTTTATTAGCCTAATTGTTGCAAATTAGCTGTTTACGCGTTATGATGCGTCCTACAAGTAATGCCAGCCTCTTAGAGTAATCCAGTTCAAGCATTAGAAATGTGCTATCTATATTGTTTTTTTCTATATTCTTAGATTGAAATGGAACGCTTGGTATAGTGTCACAAAGAACATCATGGCAGACACTGCCAGCGACGTCTATGTATATAACTCACATCTGTCCTTGGCTTGCAACTTTAATGCAGATGTGAAGACTAAAATAACCGATATGCGTACTCACAGTAGATAATACAGGGGTTCCTGGACAGGTTACTTTGAAGTAGCTTTATGAAACATTTTTAAAATATTATGTTGCAAACATGCATGATTTCAAGGGTGAGGTCTTGAATTCGGCCCCCACAGGCAGACAGTTGCAATTTCTTCTACACTTATTTTCTTTCTTTATTACTTCAGCGTTTCAGCTAAACACCATTAATCTTCTTTATGTCTTCTTTGGCTTCAATGTCTGTTCGCTTCCCCAGGTTGTTGCTAAAGAAAGCGAGCAGTTTGTTCCACCTGACTCTTTTCTCCTGTTGTATGTACGTACATTTTAAATCGAAATGTCATGGAGCACAGAGTTAGAAAAAGAATTATAAGGCTTTTTGCACCGGTCAACAGTAAATACAAACTGGCGACATGCATTTACCTTCGGAGTACAGCTGGAATGATGAGTGGCTTGCGTCGATGGCTACGGAAACTGGGCCAACGGTGGCGACCGCCTTCTTCAGGTCGTCTTCAGATCCCTGCTCGATGTCCACGAAGCCGGTGTCGGTTGCACCAACGTTTTGTTTCTTGAAACGGCACTGGCCATCCTGAAATATAAGACGTTTGCACTGTCAAAAAGAAATGAATACACTGCGAGAGCCCCTCCCCCCCTCTCCCACTCAATATCTCCTTAATAGGTGAGCTTTCTTCGGCTTGTCTACAGCCATTTTTTTTTTCGCCCCTCGGATATTTACAAGTGTAGCAAGTTGGGCGGGTTGGTGAAGCTGCATAGCGATTGTAAAACATCGCTGAGAAAGACGTTCACGATGAAAGCGCATGCCACGTCTTTCTCTTGCTTGTCATAGTCTTCTTTAGCGCTGTTTTACAGCCACCATACCTCGGATATTCTTGAAGGGCAGATTTTAGAGTATCTAATTGCAGCGTGTTCAACAGCAAAGTATATTAACTGAGATTATCCTCCTAAAGGATTTTAATGCATATTTCATTTTGAAGGATCATGCAGGCGTCATATAGCAATCGCTAAATACGTTGAGGACCTATGCTGCTGCTAGAAGTCGATAGCCGGCTCCGTGGCTTCCTAGTGACGTGCTTGTGGAATGTGTATAGCTCTCACTTACCTCAGCCTCATAAGGATAGCTTTTTTCGGTATCAATACCGCCGTTCGCCTTGATGTACTGGAAAGCGTTGTCCATGAGCCCGCCCTCGCAGCCGTGGTTGCCGAAGGTTTCGGAGCAGTCGACCAAGTTTTGCTCACTGAGTGAGACCAGGACGCCGGTCTTCAGGAAATGCTGGCCCTCCAGAGACCCAGTCTGGAAGCAAAATAATTATTGTTGTTTTTTGTCGTTGGATGTAGAAATCGCAATATTCACGACTGTTGTAAGTTGTGCGTTTTATTAGCAACTGCTTAACGCGGCTAGGGTAAAGAAAATACATAAAATGTATTTTAGCTTTTGCACTAAAAGGAACATAAAGTACGCATTCGTCTCGGAGGATATTAGTCGTGTAGGGTTACCTGGCTTAGCGCGCTTACATATTTTTCAGCGTAGCTCAGAAATGAAAAAAACAAGAAAAACATGGTTTTGGACATATGTCCGCTGCCTTCCTTCTTCTCACTTTTAATCACCTATGCTTTTAATGTAATCACAATTAGCCGATACCATCTTCTTTAGGGGTTACGTCTTCAATTATGAACGCCTCGGGTACCCATTAAGACAATTGCAGCAAAAACACAAGAAATCACGTAACGCTTCTAAGGTCTTCTTGTTTACGAACACGCACGTGAATATATAAAAAAGGACATTGTGCTTTACGAGGCACCTGGTCAAATATAGCGAAAAACTCTCACGTCTTGTCATTGCAAGATAGGCTCCTTCGACGAAGGTATTCATATTTCGCCAATAGTAAATGTTTTGCAGAATCCAAGTTATCCCAAAATAGAGCTTCTAAATGACAGGCGGGATTCTTTGTGTGAAGATATTCTGCGCAGTCATACGAGTTATTTTGCTGGCGTAAAAACTCACGGTGCTGAAGGCCCAGCAGGACCCGCACTGTCCCTGGTTTTTCACGGGTGTCACGGCTCCTTTCTCGCGCCAGTCCATAGATTCTGGCAGGCTGCTGTAGTTGACGTTCGCCGGTGGCAAGAAGGTAGATCCCCGTCCCGTTGTGCGCGCACCACGGTAGCCGTTGAACATCTTTGCGAACTCGTGCGGCAGCTTCGCGTGAAATAAAAAAGAGGAGCTCATTACCAGTACATATTTCTTCATGATGTTGAATCTGTATTGCACGTGACTTATCGATATGCTTAAGTGCTTAGAATCTGCACAGTCACTACGGTGCGTGTAAAGCTGTCTTAGAGACGCCAAACAACACAAGGATCGTGCTCGCCACCTATAGCGCGAGATCACCGTGCTTCATAAACAGTATTCCAATACCTTAGAAAGCAATGTTCATCCACTGCCTCACATAAGTATAGACAAAGTGGAAACCATTTTAGAGATTCTGTGCTAAATATTCAGCGCTGCTGACGTGGCTCTTAGGAGTTTGGCCAGCGGACGAACACTGCAGCCTCAGCGCAAGAGCTCGATTAAAAAAAAAAATGTTGGCAGACCTTCGACAAAGCTGCAGAGGTGTGGAGAATTTCACGAGCTGTTTCTTTGAAGCTGTACACCTGAGTAATAGGAATAATGTGGGTTACCATTTAATACATATGCAGGAACCGCTTCGTATGCGTCTGTCGTATTGTTTTCTGCTAGTTTTAACAAACCGACAACGTTACCGTGCTAACCTGGAAGGAAACAGCTGTTTAATGAGGGTCTCTTCCCTTTACAGCCCTGCAAAGTGCTTGCAACTGGTCGTTTACATTAATGAATTAAAATTCCAGTTCAAGGTTTCATAGTTCGCTCTTTTAAATGTAGCGAACTGAACAACATGGGCCGCCAACACATCCTAGTAGGTAAATCCGGCTTACAAGTTATCGTGTACGCTGAAAGTAGGTGCAGGACAATAAAGCCGATAACATGCGGACCTGAGTTTCCGCACATGATGCACGGCATCACCCCCTTTTACTTACTATGTTAAACAAGCGTTTCCGAATAGAAAGCATAACGAATACAAAAGAATAACGGCTGCCGGCGCAGCCAAAACGCCCCTATACTCTATCGAAAAGCTACAGCTTAGGTTCCTTTAAATACGTTTGGAATTGAGAAAATAGAAGCCGATTTCTTATAAGCATGGCACATATTACATTATGCACGGTGCCTAAACGATATTCTCCTCTGAGCACGATCACAAAAGCTGGGGATAGTTGCACTCCACATATCGAAATATTGCTGTTAACTAATTACATACGGTGCTGTTTAGGCCAAGAAAAAATGACCGCTCACTTGACAGCGTAGATTTGTTGAGATTTCAAAGCAAGCTACAACGACGAGGAAGTGACCACCCAGCGACGCGTTTTAACTGCCCTTCTCATATGCCTACGGCGGGCATTCGTCTCCTTTTGTGGTTGGACCCTGGTACCCGGAATTTTAGGCAGTAAATGCTCAGGGAAGTCAAATTAAGCCGAACGTTCCAGGTCACTTTAGCAACTTGATAACGTGCAGCAAATGCGCTAATTCATTGCGGCATACTTGCGAGACTAAGTCGACAACGAGGACAAGTGAGCGGGCGCACACAAACGCTAATCCTAGGGCTAATCCTCGGACTCGCACAATCGCTTGTCGTCTTTGTCAATGGGCTTAAAGATACCCATGTACAAGGCCCTACGTCGACGCTTGTCACTGCTGCAGTACCTGCATCACGCAGAGTTGCATGCGCTTATTTGATACCTATTTTGTTAATATTATTGAATATGCCTTGCGGCATGTTCGAAAACTAGTTGAAAAAAATTCAGTTTGGCATAATATGTTTAGATCAGTAGTATATATAATTGGGGCAATGTTGACAAAGCTTCTGGACTGGTATGTGTTATCTTTTTTTATAAAAGCCCTTAAATATCCTACTTTATTACTAATAACCAACTTTAATAGCCGTCGACGCGTTGATATGCTGGTTAGCTAATGTGATCCAAATGCTCGCACGTCGTCTTCAGGATCTTCAGCGTATCGCGGACACTGTCTAATGACTCAGATTATGTCGAAAAACCACGCTGATACGCACCGTTCTGGGTTTCCTTCATTTGCGGCGAGCGGTAATGACGGCATTTCCTATCACTGTTTTTTAATCAGAAACGTTCATTTCGGCAGGCTTTTCTTGACGTACGCCTCTCGTATCTCAAACGTAAAATTTAGCACCGAGGCTGATCTATTACCTACATTATGTGAAGCTAGGTGTTTTACCCGATCCAAGCTATTTTTGCAGTTGGCTTTTAATACTTTCTTCGTTGTTCAAAATATTTAGCATTTCTTTTTTCAAAAGAAAGCAACACAGGATATTATAGCGCAAGCTAGCCGCTGAGTAGGACTACTGTAACGAGACTCACTACATTGCAATATACTGAAGCCCGTTGGCGCTACCTGAGTGCTGGTTATGCGTGTATCTATGTGCGTGTTCATGTGTGGTTGTGTGCTCGCGCGAACTTACTGAACAATCGAATGTTACGGGAAAGCAAAATATCAAATTTGCCAACCTATTCAATGTGAAAGGACTTATTTTGAACATCGTAGCTGTGGCACATAATTTCCGGTCACTCTAAAAGCAAAACAACAAACATTTATAAAATTGCTCACCAGATCGCCGAACTGGTTCATGCCAAGCTTGTACGATACGAGGCCTTTAGCGTATTTCTCGTTGTGCCTGGCAACCAGCAGGGTGTTCTCACTAAATATCTTGAACCTCAGGAGCTCCTCCATGTTGGATTGGTAGGATTTTTCTGCAATGCAATGTTAGGTACCGGATTTAAAATTTTCTGAAGCAATGCAACAGTAACCTCTACTGGGTTCTGCTAAAGCTGGTGTTGCCCACTGCGGTGTAACTTCTTACACCTTCGTTGAACGGATAGCTCATATAACTGATAATTTGCATGTTTGTATTTGGGCATCAACTTAGAACTTTTCGGTACACTTCGCGCTTTGTTTTTGTAAACACTTGCTTCTACCAAGCTGAACACGCTCTATTAACACGTTGAAGGGAAAATACACCGTAATAGTTGTATAAAAAAATATAACTTGAGAAAAAGGAACTCTCCCTTTTTGGATTCTGCTAACATAGGTTTTTTTTATGCTTATCGCACACAGAAATGCTCATAATGGCCACCTCATCTTATAGAATATTATTACGATATTATCGTGAGATACTCAAGAGACGAGCCGCCGCGAGAACGACGATGAAGTTAGTCTGTGCCTTGGCGCGGGCGAGTGTCGGACTGGCTGTCTGGCTCCAGTGTAAATAGCCTGTAAATAGCCTCTTTCGTCTGCATCTTTCTACACGTAACATTCTGGTGGAGGTGCGGGGTACTCGCCATCAGGAACTGGTGGGGAAGACAACAGTTTAATAAAGGCTATTGATTTTGGCGGTAGGCGAAGAAAGCCGGTGGGGCGTAAGCTGCAGTGGGGTGCGTCAGAAGGTTCTGCGAGAGTCGGCAACTCAAGGCGAAGGGTACTGGCAGAGGAGTCAATTAGAGCAGAATGCGCGCAGAGAATATCATTGTGCGAAGAGAGCTGAAAAGGCCAGTTTTGAATTACGTCCTGCAGAAAATGGCGCAAATTTGCACCCGGGAGAACTAGCAAGCTTAATCTGAAATGCTTTCATCGGTCGATTAACACTTTTCTAGGAAGTGATGCGGGCATTAGAAACGGCAAGTCTTAAACACGAGCGTGTTGATGAGCAGAATATTGGTTTGCAGACAGAAAAAAATTTTATGCGATTACATTATTTATGCCTGATGAAGGGGGTTATGGATACATAAAACATCATAACTACAATAACTATATACAGACATCAATAACTACACATCATACAACATACGTCAATACCCACAAGAGCTTTCAGGAACACCATGGGTACTACCACATTTGTTATGTCAAGTACTATCCTAACTATTTTACTTTATGTGAGGAAGCGCACGCAATCCTAGATCTGCCCTGATGGATAAAACTAATGGCATGCTTATATATCACTCCGTCTTAATGGATTTTACGTTTATACTACTCAGATACGACTACTTCTGCTGGTCCGGTATAATAGTAAAATTAGTGGTGCGTGCTGCACTCTCAATCCACGAGTTCTCGCTAGCATTTAACTCGTTTACTACTGCGGACTTCACGCTACTACTAAAGCGTAACGCCACTTCATGCAGTCGGGAACGCGTCGAAGCTTTTGCGGGTGTTCTAATCTATTCCCCAGCGGATTATACGGCCTATGAAAGTGCTAAACGCTACTGGAACGGCCTGCGGACAACAGTGAGCTCTGTTGCGCGCTCCCCGCTACTTCCTTTGGATAAATACTATGAATCATTGAAAAGTGCCATAGATACTTTATTATATTCTAAAAAAACATGTGTTTCATCAAACAAATGCATCATCATTTTTGAGCGGCCGACATCTGCCCTATTGCGTGCGAACGTAATTTATGAGGTTATAGTCAGCGAAGTTACGCGACCCAGAAATCAGGCTTTTTGAATACTGAGCAATCTACGATTCCAGGGGACACAACGAAAGAGGTCTATAATGGCATTCTTCATTCCCTATAAAGATTACAGAATACATTTAAAACAATATGGCGAAAATTTTCACTATATCGACGGCTACATAAAGAACTACGAAACATTTAAATGTGACACTTGTAACAGGCAAACAAAAAGCACGAGAACGCGAAAGAATATTTCCTAAAGACAACGCTATCGCTTAGGCGTCGCACGCAAGGCTCAATCGTCACTGTGGTTTAACTTAAAACCGCCCACGTGGGGAACGTTACGAAAGCGTTATCAGATAGCCAATGTAATAGTAATCTGCTACGTCGTTATGCCAAAAGCAATTTCTTTTGTCTATATATACGGCTCATTTCCCTAGAGTACCTTTTAGCAATGTATTGCCATAGTTGATATCGATATCCGTAAAACGTTGTTTATACAAACTGGAAAAAAAAACCAACTAATTTGTGCAGAATTAAAGCAACAAAATGTAACCACAGAGTTATTTTTTGTCATCTACTTCTTCGCCAGTTATATTGGAATGCTTTTGTGTACAGAAGTGTAAAAGTACTTGTTGTTGATACTAAAAAAAGCGCTTTCAAGCAAGGGTGCTTACTGTGGGTAGCTTTGAATGCCTCCCATTGGGTGCGTAGGATTTCATGAGAGCTTGCCGCTATGGTTACCGCCACAAAGGCGCAGAGTAAGCTGATTCGCAACATGATGGAGACAAGGACACAGCACCTGTAATGAAAGAAGCTTCATTCATTTATTTAGATCCTATCATTTCTTGGGTGGCAAAAGTGCAAAAAGGGGCATTCTTTTTATCTACATGACTCACCCCGAACACTCACCGGAATTCTATCGGTTCAGGTAAGTTCTATATATGCACGAAATGAGAACATGTGACTGGAGCTTTAAGCCACAGTCCAACTTTAGCATTATAGAAGGACGATAAAGTCAATGAAAATGTATTACATAAAAGAGGTATGAATGATACGAGGTGATCATTTCAATGGATACGTTGATCATGCAGCTAGCAGCGCCTATCACGAGAATTAAGATAATTACTATATCGTGTGCCGCTAAGCTCTGTAACAGCTGAGTCTCAGGAAGCACTGAGGTACCGCACCTGCCGCTACGAACCCGCACGTTGACGTAATGTAATAAAACCTGGACATACACATTTCACTACACACGAGAATAACGAATTTTTTAGATCCCTTTCGTTAGAGCGCAATGGTTATGTTTCCTACTATATAAAAAGGAACTACGACGAATATCGTGCTCTCCAGTTTGTTCTAGTCGTCATGAGAAAACGCGATCTATACTTATCGCGACGCGTTGAACTATGCCGCGCCATTTTCGAATATTTGACTTTTTAGCAGTGTTACGGTTCTGACCTTTTCAAAAGGCGTAGTTGCATTCGGCACGCCTACAGCTGCAAGACACATTCACGAAAGATCTAGATAACGCAAGAAGTGAACAAGTCGAATAGCTGACAAAGAACAGCTGTTCCGCTACCTGTGAGGCACAGACACCCGATGACACCTTGACGATTCCGGACTTACCTGGTGGAGAACTCGACCCTTTCAGCCCACTCTGCGGTGTGGTTGCGGCGTCAGATGATCTTTATACATTTCTATGCGAGGTACTTATCATACTGCGTCAGTGCTCCTATCGGTATTGATGTAGCTGAGGGAAAGTCCACACGCGCCATCGGAAGCGATAAGCCTGCCCCATATCTTTGTATTGTTGCTCGAGCAGCGAAGTTATGCGCTATTGTTTGCCGGACAATTGAATTCTGAGACCGGCTCCGTCACATGCGCTAGATAAAACGCCCGTGCGGTTGAACTGGCACCAGCTCACGTGGCTGCGCTCACCGCCTTCGTTTTTGGAGGCGTAGAGGTGTGTCCAGATGAGAATGGGCGTAAGAAAACGCCGTGCACCAGGCGCTCGCTTACGATACGGGAGCGTCTAGGCGAGCATGGTTCGGTTGTGCGCTTCGGAAATTGGTGCAGATAAATCCTTGTACATTTATGCCGTGAAGTGTACGATACTAACATCATCAATTCACGCATTAGGTTCGCTGATTATGTTTTCGAGGTAAGCAAAAGCAAGCAACCTTCGCATGCGAAGATTGTGGGATCGTTTCTTACCTGCGGCGAGTTGTTTTTTTCATCCACGATCATTTCCATTAATTTATCGTTTATTTCATTTATTAACCACATGTAATTTGCCCTATGTTGTCCTTGGTGTCAGTGTTTGTTGGCTTCTTATGATATGACGAATAAATATTGGGCCCCACGGTTAACCACCTTTCTTCTACTTAAAAAAGTAGCTGAGTGTCAGTTACTCAAGGTCCGTTGCCTACGTGACTTTCTTTACGTTAGCAAACGCTCCATGTAAGGAACAATGTAATAAAACGTTGATCTGGTGTTGTGCAGGGATTTAAATAACTTGAGACACCCATATTCAAGTTAACTATCATTACTTAAATGTTACAGAGCGTTGCTGGGCCGCACAGGGTACGCTGTAGATATTCTGCCAAAACAGCGCATTGTTCTGCTACACCGTCCCGTCCCGTGTCCAGAGTAACAGCAGCTGTCCCACTAATACGAAAAACGAACTCGCTTGAAACATTGCGTTTTTTATTAACTTCATTAGATAATCTACAGCTTACGAAGCGTTCGCTTTAATGTAGTGACGTCAAACTTCACAGACGAGCGGGTAAATTGCGGAAGTGGCTGTGCCGGACGGGTTGTTCATGGCACTAGATGTGAGGATGTAGCCGTTGTTTCCCCAGGAGACATCGCACCTAAAGCGCAATAATAAATAACGTCCAACAAAATTTGACAGCGCGTTTTCCCAAAAATGAGAAGTATTCTCTCAAAGAGAAAACCTCAGGAGGGAAAAAAATTGGAGAACAGCTTGGAGGTAATTCGTGCATGTCTATACCACTGAAACATATCTCAAGAAGAGACCAACTGCATAGCTGAAGAAACTCGACCTAATAAGATAGTTTGCAGAGAGTGTCGATGCTACGCGTAACGTTGTGAGAAAGCAGCCTTCACACAAATGAATTAACAGTTTAGGTTGTGCACTGCAAGTAAATGAGTAACCTAGCTCGACTTTTTTTTTCGAAAGCCAGGGGAACAAGTTTGTCCATACGAGTACCCTGAGATTTGTTTTCAAAAGTAAGTAGTGTCGAAATCTTCCCAACCATAGCCAAATAGGTTTTTGTTACCCTCATGCGCTATTGCTTTCAAGTACAATTACTGACACTGCCATAAAACACTGTCGTTTTAGACATTCGCGACACGCTCCTAAACGTCGTATAAGGGAATCTTAAGTGCGTGCTGCTGCAAAGTGCATTTCTGACTTTCACGTAGCGCTGATGAATAGTCCACAGTCAAAGCATGACTGTTCTCACCTGTTCTTGGAAAATTATCCTTGATTCCATGCATAGCAGACAGCAGCCACGCCATGATTGTTCAGTTTTTCACAGATGCAATGGGGCTCATCACGTACTCCTGAAAATAACATGAAAGTTGCAACATGATACGTGCACATTAGTAGAGCGTGCACGAAACAGATAGAAGCTCTACATAAGGAAAAGGTAAGGTGGTTAACGGGGCTTAACCTAGTTGATTACCTTGCAGTGTGTAAGTAGAGTGAAAGGTTAAATGAAAGCGGTGGAGTTCATAGTATGCACGCATACATATGCACAAGCGTACGTGGCGTCTGCTACAGGCGATCATGTAAGTTAGCGGACTCAAAAAAAGTGCAGCATCGTTTTCGTAGCCCTGAACATTGCGGGTGCACGACGCGTCGGTCACGAGGTCTTTTGTTACGCAAACGGTCTGTCATGAATTTTTCTTAAAGCACTCCGATGGGCACACCTCCGACCTTGATATTATGGACAAACACACAAAATGTGCTTTTAGAGATTCTTCTGGGCTACGTGTGCAACAACTGACTCTGTACGCCATTCTCATGACAAGTAAATGAGCATTCGTAAAATCGGCACCTATTTTCAGTGGACAGAGTATCTTCGTGTCGAGTAAGACTGAGTAAGAGTCATAACTTCAAATATGGATTTGTTTCGAACAGTTTCAAATATTAGATTGAACAATGATAGGTCGTAAAAAGTGTTTAGATGTGAAAATCGAGCAAGGACAGAGCAGCGGTAAGCGCGACACCTCTTTTTTTAACTGATGGCACGGAGAATCGAAGATCTCCGGGCAAAATAGAGAACTAAGGTATTTGCTGCAGCCTCGTGTTTCCTTGGCTAGTTCATTACCGCGATAGCGTTAAGAGCCCTGTGTCGCAGAAAATCCGGCGTCGGCGTATCGTATTCCGCGTCGACCATCGTTTCGGCAAAAATAATCCGCACCACGCATACCCAAACACTCACGCATCCATGTAGCGCAAAGAAGTTACTGAACTAATTGAATTTCTCAAAGTAAAATACGTCAGAAAGATCATAAAGTACGACTTACAGGCAACCTACAGACATGATAGCGTCCGACTGTCTCTTTAATGTAGGAGTAGACATAATTCTGTTACCCGGAAACTCAAACAAAAACGAATTTTCCAGCATTTCTAAAATTCATAGAGCGGTCATGGCCTCCCGGCGCGCGTAAATCTCAAAGACCATAACGAGGCGCGACCAGTTTCTTGCAACACCTACAGATGCAGCTCGCCTCCGCCGCATCGCAGAGGGAAAGCATTCATGACAAGTTGGGAGAAATGGTCATAGACGAGGAAGGCTACAGCAGCATAGGGAGTAACCATAAACTCGTTGTTTTAAAAATGGGATTTGCAGTTGAGAAAGAGAGTACGGAGCACACAATGGCCAGTCCAAATTTGAACGCTGAGTAAATAAGAAATATAGCCGCAAGAATCGACGATGAACTTGGAAAATGGCCACGCAAAGAATGGAAATGTAGTGAGCTTCTAAGTGTAATAACTACAGCAATACGCAAAGAGAAGCGACATGCTCATTGGAAAGGAAAAAGTAAACAGAAAGACTGGTGGAGCAGGGAGAAGCGAGAAGCGATCGCCGAACATCAGAAAGCATGCCGAGAACACAGCTAGGCAAAAAAAAGCGCAGTTGCCGCAGGTTTAAGTATCCAGTAAATGGGAAATATACCGGGAGAAAACATATCTGGTTCAAATACTGGTGCAAGCCAAGATAAAAGGTGAAAGTGAACGCTGGTTCTCAGAAATACTTGAGAAAATGAAGGCCGCACCTAGAATATTTCGGAACCACCTAAACTTATTAGGCAGGAAGTGGGAACAATACAACATATCCGAAACAAAGATGGAAACAAACTGTAAGGGGACGCCGCAATAAATTACATCCGAAATATAACAGCCGAATCTTTCCAAGGTAGTGACAACGTTATACTTGAGCCAAAAAATGGCATGAAAGAGAACCAGATGGAAAAGTAGCTGGTGTTGACTGATTTCATCTGAACGAAAGACGAAGAGAAAATTCCTAAGCGCACTGCCGCAGGTGTAGACGAAGTTCCCGTTAGCCTGATTAATGAACTAGGTACAAAAAGTAAGGAAGGTCGGTTGAAAGAAATAAAAAAAGCGTTAGAAAATAGGCGAATACCAGACGGTTAGGGACGAAGTAGAATGAATTTCATTTATATAGGTAAGGGGGTGAAAGATAGAATTCAGTTATATAGACTGTTGATCATTACATCGGCAATATACAGGTTAGTAATGCAGGCAATCGAAGCTGCAAGCATGGGCAGAGAATAATAGGATTTTGGGAGAACTTCTCAATCGCTTCAGAATAGGTAGGCGTCTGGATGACAGCCCATTTGTCCTTACTTATTGTATTGATATATCCAGAGTGAAATGAGACCTTTATATGCGGCTTGTTTAGACATTACAGGAACGCATGACAACGTAGACCGCAAAGTGTTGTGGAATATTCTGGACGGGGAAGGCTTGGGCGATGATTGTATACAGCTTTTGAGAGAGATTTGCCAAAAAATACTGCTTGCGTTGAATGCGAAAGGATGAGAAGCGAAGAGAAAGTTGATATCAACAAGGGACTGAGGCAGGAGTGCCCTTAATCGCACCTGCTGTTTAAGATGTACATGGGGAGGGTGGAAAGGGGGCTAGAAAGAAGTAATATCGGGTTTAATCTCTTATACAAGCAGGCGGGTACCGCAGTAGAGTAGCAGCTTCCAGGTTTGTTTTATGCGGACGACATTGTGTCGCTAGCTAACACGCAAAGTGATTTGCAACGTCTGGCTAATATCTGTAGAGATAAAGGTGAGAATTTAGATCTGAAATTTAGAGCTAGAAATTCAGCTGTTATGGTATTAAATGGAAACAGTGAACATGCAGTGTCAATTCACGGCCAGGAAATACCTCGGGTAAGAGAATATAAATACCTTTGTATACGGTTAAACGAAGGCAATAGATATATGGAACCACAGGAAAAAATAACAGTAAAGGGGAAGAGAAATGCAGCTACAATGAAGCACAGAGCGCTATGGGGATACAATAGGTACGAGGTGCTCCGGGGTATATGGAAAGGTGTAATGGTTCCAGGACTTACTTTTGGAAATGCGGTTGTTTGCTTTAAATCAGGGGTACAATCAGGACTCGACGTGAACCAAAGGTGAGTTGGTCGCCTCGCATTGGACGCTCACGGGAAGACTACGAATGAAGCTGTGCAGGGTGATATGGGCTGGAATAGTTCTGAAGTCAGGGAAGCTCGCAGTAAAATTGATGAAGAGCGACTGTGGAATATGGTGGGAAGTAAATGGGCTCGCAGAGTTGTCAGGTATTTGTACAGGAAAAACATTTACTCACAGTGGAAGAAAAGAATTAGGAAGATAACCAGCAAGTATGCAACATGGCAACAAAGAACGTCAGGCAAAAAGTCAGAGAGGCTGAGATAATCTCATGGTTGGCGGCACTGGAATAAAAAACCTGCCATGAGTAACTACTTACGAGGAAAAAACGAAATCAGGAAAGAAACAATTTATGATAACTCAAAGGGAATCTCATTACGAGATCACGATGCCTTAGAACACGCACTTATCTAGCGAGATATAAGAAAAAAGAAGAGGCATGTGTTTGCTGCGGTACAGCTAGGAAAACGATGGAGCATCTTTTATTAGAATGTAAAGACGTCTACCCAGCTGTTGATTTAAGCATCTCTGACCTATTTGAAACCCCTGAAATCAGTGAGAGCAGGGGGAAAGTAAACATCTCCGCAGTAGAGATTAATAGAAGGCGATTGGAAGATTGGTGGAATAAAAGTAGGGAAACGACAAACGGAAGGGTTCAGAAAGTTTCATCACGAGTTTATTTTTACCTTTTCTTTTCTTCTTTTTTCACTTAGGTAGGACACTAGGCAATATAATAACAAGAGCTTGGTGGTGCAACACACCACCCCGTTCCAAAAGGGACGCTCATAACATCCATCAATTCATTCATCGCGGTCCATGCAAGAGGCCGCGTTTCTACCAGAAAGCTCGCCCTCTTGCATAGCTTTCGCCGCCAGCGTTTCCCGGTAAACATTACGCTTATATAAGCTGCAGTTTCCGGGAAGCGTGAGAAGCAGTCAGGGGTCTTTGAACGCTATGGCGTCGCACTCCTAAAGGTGAAGCTTATGCGTCCTCCAAATTTTAAAAGGAGCTGGGCAGCTCCCTAATTCGATTATATCTGCATCCTCGGGGAGCTCCTAAAACACTGTGTCCCACGTGCAGGACTTCTCGACACCAACACGTCACCCTCTAGCACGTCACCGACGCAATGTTTTTCAAAAGAGTTAAGGTAATTGAACTCTCTTTTTCGTAATAATAAAATGTTTCCTTGGCTATAGTGAAGGTTTAACAACGCGAACCGACGAAGGACGATGCGACACGCACGCTTTCAACGATATTTATTTCGCAAAGTGTGCGAAATTTTTCTCATAAATCGGACACATCAAAATAAAGATACAACAATCACATTCGCGTGGTTGCTGCTTAATCACGACAGTTATTTTATCTTGTAATCATGAACACCCAGAAATTGCTTCTCTCTTTCTGTTAGCATCAGAGACACCATATTAACTCATTGAGTTAAGACTTTTCTGCCATGTTCAGTCAACAAGTTTAAATATTTATGGCTTGTCCAGTCATTCAGTTTAAATATTCCTGCCATGCTCAGTCCTTCAGTTTATGAATATTTCTTTTGCTTCTAATATTATTCTAGTCATGTTGTCAAGGGGGGGGGGAATAAACATGGCTGCTTTAATAAAATGTGGTACGCATTAATTGTGTAAGCAATACATGCGAAAATGGCCGTAAACACCCTTAGTAATAATGTAATAGAGGTCATTTCCCATTTTATTTATGCTCCGAGAACATCTGAGGTTTGTTTAACAAATGTCCTTAGACCCAAATATGCTCATATTGGAGGGAATCACGCCGCACTTTGACCTTTGCTTTGTCAATACGGTTGAGGTAATATGGGATTTTTTATCTTTCAAGAACACGACACTTGAGGGATAATAATAATCTTAAGCCTGAGATTTTAGCTCACAAGATAAATACACTGCCTGTATGCTTCTGAAGTTTATCCGTCATGCTTTTGTTATCATAGTATTTTGACGCTTACTTCTCGTAATTCCGCTTAGTCTCGTCGCAAAAGTACCGGTTTGCATGTCGCAATGGTAAAGCTTGAATATTCTGCGTCCTTCTTAGGACGTTTTCGCCTATCGACTTTGATGACAGCCTTCCGTGTGACTTGCTATCGGTCGTTCATAAAAGCTGAGCATCACGAGAGTCCAAATGGCCAGATAAGAATCATGTGCTTGCTTGAACGTACTCCAGATAACAATAGTGAGTGCTTCGCATTTTTTAACACAGATCACGCCGTGCTATTCAAGTTCAAGCGTGTGGCCAACATTGATAAAGGGCAACACCGAGGGCAAAGCGCTGCGTACGTGCTGGTCAAGGAATTCATAATTTCATCACGCAGGTGAAACCTGACTGCGGCTTACGGCGGCGTAGGTTATCGCTTCCGGCTGAGGCTGCGGTGATTCACGAACTCCAATTGACTGTGATTTTGCTCTCAGACGATGTCAGAAATCGAGGCTACCTGAGGGTGCATCGACAGGAACATCCTGCTCAGTTTCTCGCGTAGAACGGCTCTGATGGTCTCTCGGAGCTCGTCGGAGCCTGATGCTGGCATTTCACTTTTTGACGAAAGCTCTTCGCCATTATATTTCCGAGTGCACATTTCCGTTGTTATCTCGATGCCCGTAGTTCCCGATATAAATTCTGCGATGGTGTTGGGTGATTGCGAATCGATTCGGCAAAAAGCTTTTGCTTTACACCGCGCACGATGAAGCGAATTCTTGTCCTCAGATATGTCCAGGTCGGCGTCGTGCAACAGGCGGGTCATTTCTTCCGGGTAGATCACAATCCTTTCGTTTCAGAATTGCTCACGGGTTTCCTGTATGGCTTCGCGGACAACGCCCGTGAACGTGTTCAAGTAGGCACCGTGAACCAGGTTCCACGCTGTAAGGGTGCTCTCACGATTATCGAACCACGTCCTGGCGTCGTCTACCAAGGAGAAACATACATGTCACAGCTTGTCGTCGGAGTTCCAGTTGGCCAATTTAGCGACCCTTCATAAGTTTCGAGTCAGCAGTTTTTCTGGTCTTCAAACGAAGGTCGGTGGCTTCCTGGGCTGTTGCAACACAATGGGACACACTGGTGTTGCCCTTATGGCAGTTGACTTGGCCTTGATTTGAATGGTCTTCTCAGGAAGAGGTCCGTATACTCCGGTAGCAATCCTTGCAGCCTCCGGCTAGGTCGCTGGTCCGGGACGACGTTGGCGCTCTCTTCGCCGTTCGGGCTTAGGTTACGGCTTTGCGACTACGTCCGGTACATGAACGCAAAGCACCTCCACCAGATGTGATGTTGTAGTGATTGTGAAGGACACAGTAACGAAAACTGTGAATCACGAAAGTAACTCTTTATTTGTCGAGCCTGTGTCCAGAAGAAACAAGCAACAGTGAAGCACAACGAAGCGGCCGGTACAGTCGGGGATCGTCGAAAATCTGAACTGCGGGTCAAGTGCCTTGGCTTTTATACGCGTGTCGTCAAAGGTGCCAGGGTAATCGCTGGTGTCCACGTGCCTTCCGGTGTGTACTGTGCAGGTGGTGTCGCGCATGCCATCTGCTTACACAGGGTTCTGCGAGAGCATGCACAACAGCCAGAATAAACAACAGACAGAATAAACAACAGCATTCAACTTCCGGTCATGCAGCTAGCGCGTGTTGCGCTGAGCGATAACCAAGTTGTTAGCGGCTGAAATGCGGTCCCCGAGAAAAAGATAAATAAGTGCTATGGTAACCAATATGAGCGGAGGCACGCTAACGCGTGGCAAATCGCGTCGTAACCGAGTTAGAGCGATACGCTGATGGCGCTGTCGAAAACAGAAGGGAATGGGAGGCGCTCTTCCGCTAACTGTTGACACTCCCACCACGCCTGCATTCGTCAAAAGCGGCAGCTTACGGCGTTTCCCTGGCCGCCGATAGCCGATAAGACGGTTCCGATACGACGGTTCCAATAACATGGTTCAGAGTGCGGAGTGACTTAAAGCTAGTCGGTTTTTTCTTCAGCCATGCTTTTTTTTTTAGAGCGCAGCTGTGAGGCGCCCGTTCCTACGTTTAGCGTAAAGTATTTTCCTATATTCCCTCATACTACCTTATAAATACCTTATGGAGCGTATCGTGTCACCAGTTGCAGACAGACGGAGGGATTTCTCTCGAATGCTTACGCTACAAAACAGTGCTACTAAAGGCCACGCTTTGGTTATTCGCAATATCAAACAGCTTTATCAATGTGCGCTGGCGATGCGAAGTTCCGCACTTTGTATAAAAAGACGCATGGTGGGAGTGTCAACAGTTATTAGAACAGCGTCCTCCTTTTTACTCTGTTTCCTACGGCGGCCACCGCGTATCGCCCATAGCATGGTTCGAGGCTATCTGACACGCGCTCCTGTGTTCCGGATTATATTGCTCACGATAGCGGATGTGTCGATACAACGAGAGTCGTCGATACACAAATGACAAGGTTTCAGAAGCTGCTGGCATGCATTTGAACTCTTGTGAATTAGTTTTTCAGCGTGAAATTACGCATGAGATGCGTTACAGCAATCTTCGTCCCCCGCCTGCTCACAGAGGGCAAAAAGAAGAAAAAAAGAACTCTTCTTCGATTTAGGGCCAGAATTTAAAATGTTCCCGAGTTGCCGTGGCGGTGAAGAATTAGACCATACCACGACGGCGATTCACAAAACTGGCTCTTTATTGGACGAACCCGTACCCTCCCCCCCCCCCCCCCCCCTAACAGGAAGAAAAGAAAAAAAAAGCAGTTACGCTGGGGTTGAACGACAGTGACGAGCACATGCGCCAATCGCCGAAATCTGTTATGCTGGTCAAGCACGTCGGCTGTTTATACGTGACTCATCGCTGATGCCAGCGCAGTTTCTGATGCCCACGTACCTTGCACAATGTACGACACTATTCGGGTGGAGCATGCAATATGATTGCACAAGGTCCGGTGACGACATAAACAATAGATAGGATCGGCTACCACAATGGGATATTGTGATACACGCAAGCGTGCTTTGCGCCGAGCGGTAACGGTAAAATAATTCAAATTCTGGGGTTTTAGGTGTCAAAACCACCACCTGATTACGAGACACGCCGTAGTGGGCGACTCCGGATTAATGTTGACCACTTTGCCTTCTTGAACGTTCGCGGAATTTCATGCATTTCCCTCCAACAAAATGTGGCCGTCGCAGCCAGGATTTGATCGAGCGACGTCCACCTCAGCAGCGCGACGGCATAGCGACTGGGCTGCCGCAGAGGGGAATACATAAAATATATACAGCAAGATATACCGCAATTTCCACGAAACAATCAATCCATAGGCAATGCGTTTTTTGTAGACGTTGGGGATCCTTTTTATTCAATTCCACATGATGTACTTTTTGTTGCAGTAAAAATGTGCATAGAAGAAAGCGGCATCATAGCTTTTCAAAATGCAGCCGGTGTTACGGTTAAGGATTTTTTAACGCTATTGGAACCCTATCTCAATAGTACCTTTACTTGCTTTGACAAACAGCTTTTCTTGCAGAAACGCGGCATTTGCATTGGTTCGTGTATTTCGCCCCTGCTGTGCAACATATTCCTATCTAGTGTTGATCGCCTGCTGGATGAGGCTTTCAAACGAGATAGCACTTTAAATATTTTGAACATTTCTAAGAACGATGACAAAGTGCTTTCGTTTACGCATGAAGTGCCACAGCGTAACGCCCTGAAATTTCTCATGACCTTTCATGACCTTTCACAGCCTTTCATGATGAGCAAGCTTGTTGGCAATATTTCCCACGTGCCAAGAAGGGGTTGCTGCCGTAAGACTCTTGTCATTCCAAAATTGTCAAGCGTGGAACTGCTATGCGTTGCTTTGAGTCTGCCCTCAGGAAATCGTGTACACACACGATGCAGGCCTCTTTCGATAATAGGATCAAGCGACTTAAAGCAGCACGGTTCCCTGACTCGTTGGTGACATCAGTCACCAAAGCCCTTTTATGGAAGGTAAAAGGTACCAGCGCCACAAGTGAGGAAGAAAGTGCCAGAACCGTAAGACCTGCAGTGATTCCTTATGTTCATTAGGTCTCCCATAACCTCAAGAAGGTGGCAGGCTGGTATGGCGTACCCCAATGCCTTTTCTGTGCCCGTCAAGCTGGTTCTACTCTGCTCGAGAACAACTTACGAGGAGACCAGTTCCCGAGGCTGTGGCAAGAAACATGACGCGTCTTATGGGAAATCCACCACAGGGGTGGTGTACGAAATCCCCCTTGAGTGCGGCAAGTCCTACATAGGACAGACTCGTAGCTTCATAAATGACCGAGCCAGACAACACGAGCTAAATCTAATAAAAGATGGCGTGGCACATTTGCCAGCGCACTGCAAGGCCTGCATGTGCAAACCACGTTTTTATGAGATTAGGATTCTTGGTAGAAGCAGAAATGAAACAGCGCGTGAGCTAATAGAATCTTATTCAATATAAAAAAAGAAAGGTTCAAGTTGCATTAGCGATACTTCTGTCTTGCTTTACAAATCGGAAACGAGATTGTTCTACAGCTGGATTACATAGGTTCGTGAACAGCCTGCCCATGCGTGTATGTGTATATACATTCATGGGTCACCGCCCAAACTAAATCAGTTGGATGTGCCGCCCGTGTTGTTTTCTATGTGTCTTCCTTTTGCGCATATTTTAACTTGCGGCAAAAAAACATGTCCTGCGACGGGTCACACGGGAACGTACGAGGAATGTGCCACATTTCACTGAAGGAAACGAGGTATGTTAAGATATATCCAGTGCTGCGCGGAATCGAAACCGTGTCATATATTTTCAGACAATATAATCCGATTCTATATTCAGACAAGCACCACCAATCAACTTCGCAAAGGCGCCGCTGGATGGCGTAGCGTGTCCAGCGGGTAGAAGGAGCTTTCATACAGACACAGGCTCCAGCGAGGGTGTAGGCATCTGTATGTACACTCCCTCAATTAGAAGAGCAGGATCACGGCCTTGCTGCAGTACAGCCGTTATACATGACGTGTTGTGGCGGTAACCATACGGCGTGTTGCTACTCGGCTCTAGTGCTTATTGCATTAACGTCAACAGTCATCCTGAGATGTTCTCTTTATTTTTGCATTCCGCCTCTATCAGAACGTGCCAGCTATGGCCGGTAATCAAAACCGCTTTCTTATGCTCACCAGCCTATATTTGTCTTTGCAGGGAAGCTCGAGTGAGGTCATATTCTTACAAAAAGACAGCATAAACTCAATATCCTCGCAAGTCTAACTGCATAGCGCAGCATTTATCATTGGCTATTTGTGCGGAATTTATTGCGCTCCGCAGATCCTAATATTGACAGTGCCTGTGCAAATATGTTGGAGACGAAAGCGGGCAATAGAACCGTGAATGAATGAATGAATGAATGAATGAATGAATGAATGAATGAATGAATGAATGAATGAATGAATGAATGAATGAATGTGTGGTTTTTACTGGCGCAAGGGCCAGGTATGGCCAAAGAGCGCCAAGTCAGTGTTAGTGATTTCGTGGTGGAATGATGAGTTCTGCGAAGATGTGACTTGGCTGTAATGGGGCCTAAAATAGTCGCTGTAAAGTGCGTAAAATCTACGTGCTATAAGATTATGGCGATGTCTAATGACGAGTACTGTGAGCCTTACACTGCAATGCGGGAGAATGATATGATATAAGAAACATGTAAGATGCAAAAATTAACTACAGCAAACTGCCTCACCAGCGCCTTTGAAACACAAGGGCCTGGAGGCAGGTGCTATACAGTACAACTATCTCAGCGGCATCCTCTAAAGAGAGGAAGCGCTACGAATGTATGGGACTAATAACATGTAAGACCACATCTCTGAGGAAACGTAGGACTGTGTCTGTATTAAAAAGCGGTTCTGGACCGAGAAACATTGCAGGATGAAGAGGAATGTGCTGCCGGTATTCTAAAGGAAAATGTCTCTTTCTCTCAGATTCGGCTTCCCGACAATCCAGGAGGACGTGGAGTACGGTCAGCCTCTCCCCGCATCTACCACAGGTTGGTGGCTCTCTTCCAGTAAGTAGAAAATTAAGTGTGCCAAATGTGTGTCCTATTCTGAGACGACAGAATGGGACATCTGTTCGGCGCGATTTTGTAGCTGTGGCTTTATTAGGTGGAGCTTATTATCCGTTTCCGCGTCCCACATGCGTTGCCAGTGGTCCCGCAGCCTCCTTCGCAAGAAAGGCGTCAGATCTGTGACAGGCACCTCAGCGGTAGGGTTACCGGCTTGCGATGCGATAGACGTGGCCATCTCGTCCGCCAGAACGTTGCCCTCGATGCTCCTATGGCCAGGCACTCAGCATATACTGATATGCTGGTTAGATATGTACGCTTTACACAAGACGGTGTAGAGTTCATTAAGTGCTGGATTTTTGTGTCTATAGAGTGACATCGAGGCCTTCACGACGCTTAGGGAGTCTGTATATATCGCTGATTTTTGAAGTTTTGATTTTCTTATATGATTTACAGAAGACAGTACTGCGTAGGCCTCGGCCGTGAATGTACTTGTTTCCGGATGCAGTGCACCAGATTCCGAGAATGATGGGCCGAAGGCAGCATAAGACACCCCGGAATTTGACTTCGAAGCGTCTGTGTAGAACTCTGCGTAGGAGTGCTTGTGCTAGAGTTCTAGAAAATGCATTCGGATTTCTATCTCTGGTGCGTGCTTGGTTACTTCTAAAAAGGATATGTCACATTCTATCAGCTGCCACTCCCAAGGTGGTAACAGCTTCGTTGGATGCATTAGGCGAAGCTCGAGGAGTGGGACACGCATTTCATCACTAAGCTCCCTCACACGAAGCGAGAAAGGCTGTCTTACAGAGGGACGGTTATGGAAAAGTGTAGTATATGTCATATCGTTAACAGTGTTAAAACATGGATGTTGATGATTGGAATGCATTTTCAGGAAATATGCAAGGCTGATGTAAGTTCTCTGTAGATGGATGAACCATTCATTTGATTTCGCGCATAAGCTTTCAATCGGGCTTGTTCTCAAAGCGCCAGTGGCTAAGCGGATACCTACATGGTGGACAGGATCTAGGATCTTTAGGGCGAGTTATATACGACGGCACCATAGTCCAATCGTGATCGAATTAGGCTCTTATAAACATTCATCAGACACTTCCTGTCGCTACCCCATGTTGAGTGGAATAGAATTTGAAATAATTTCATTGTCCTTAGACATATTTCTTGAAGATATTTAATGTGCTGTATAAAAGTAAGCTTGGAGTCTAGTATAATACCTAGAAATTTGTGTTCTTTGTTGATAGGTATTTGATGTCCACACATTTGAACACAAGGACCTGGAACCAGGTCTCTCTTTCTAGTAAAAAGAACACAAGAGCTTTTGTGGGGGTTGATTTTAAATCCGTTTTCGTCTGCCCACTTGGAAACCTTGTTCAAGCCCTGCTGTACCTGTCTCTCGCATACTGTGAGGTTGCAGGATTTGAAGCCTATTTGTATATCGTCTACGTATACGGAATAAAAAATGGCCGGTGGCAGTGAAGCACGTAGTGTGTTCATCTTAACGATGAAGAGAGTACAGCTGAGCACGCCTCCGTGGGGTACACCAGTTTCCTGCGTAAAAGGACGTGACAGTGCATTACCGGCTTTTACTCGGAAGGTACGTTTGACAAATAGCTTTCAATTGTGTTCGGCATATTTCCACGGATGCCCATTCCCGACAAGTCTCGCAAGATACCGTAACGCCATGATGTGTCATACGCCTTCTCCCTGTCGAGGAATATTGATAGGAAAAACTGTTTATGAACAAACGCATCGCCGATATTTCCTTCAAGGCGCACAATATGATCGGTTGTCGATCGCCCTTCTCTGAAGCCACACTGATTGGGATCGAGCATATTGGCGAGTTCAAGGAAATGTATGGGTCTGCGATTAACCATTTTTTCGAAAAGCTTACAGAGACAATTTGTAAGAGCTCTCGGATGGTAACTTGCCGCCAAGGAAGGGTCTTTACCCTGCTTAAGAACAGGGACCACAATCGCTTCTTTCTATGTGGATGGGAGGTATCCCGCAACCCGGATAGTGTTGAAAAGTGTGAGAAGTGTAAGTTGTGTGTCAGTATGTAAGTTTCTGATCATGTCATACATGACTCGGTCAGGTCCCGGTGCAGTGCTTTTGCGTGTGTTCAATGCAGCTCTCAACACGGCAATACTGAAAGGCTGGTTATACGGTTCATTCTGTCTGGATTTTCGTAAGATTGGCTTAGGTTCTTCTATTACTTTAAGTTTAAAAAAGGATTGGGAATAGTGGATTGAGCTCGACACGCCCTCAAAGGGCTCCCCAAGTGAGTCTGCCTGAACTTGCAGGGTATCGCCTTCTGTGTTTACCAAAGGGAGTGAATATGTTTGCCGCCCTCTTATTCTATTAACCCTGTTCCATACTTTGGCCTCATCTGTATACGAGTTGATGCCCGATAAAAACTTTTGCCAACTCTCTCTTCTGGCCTGTCGGCACGTTCTCCTGCCTTGGGACTTTGCTTTCTTAAAGTTAACAAGATTCTCCGCAGTGGGAGAGGCGCGTAGCAAACCCCACGCTTTGTTCTGTTTCTTTCGAGCGATCCTACATTCGTCGTTCCGCCACGGGACACGCCGTTTACACGCCAAGCCATTTACTTCCTATATGCATTTAGATGCGGCATCTACTATGTAGGCTGTAAAATACTCCACAGCAGCATCAATTTCTAACGAAGACATGTCAGCCCATTAGATACTAGTGAGAGCTCGGAATTTCTCCCAGTCAGCTGTATCAATCTTCCACCTAGGAGCCTGTGGTGGATATTCGTTTTCTTTAAGTGTTCTTAGCAGTATGGGAAAGTGGTCACTTCCGTAAGGATTGTTGATAACTTCCCATTCGAGTTCAGGCTGTATACACGGGGAAACTAGGCTGAGGTTAATTGAAGAAAATGTTCTGTTTGCGAGAGAATAATATGTGGGTGCCTTCTTATTCAGCAGACACGCACCAGAAGATAAAAGGAACTGTTCAACAAGACGACCTTGCGCATCTATACGAGAGTCGCCCCACAGGCAGTTGTGCGCATTGAAATCCCCAAGGACAGCGTAAGGTTCTGTCAATACATCTATCAAGGACTGAAATTCATGTTTAGTTAATTTGTAATGTGGGGGTATGTAGAGCGAGCAGACAGTGATAAGGTTGTTTAGGAGAACAGCACTAACCGCCACTGCTTCAAGGGGCGTTTGTAGCTGCAAACGTTGACACGTTATGCATCGCGATCTCTGCGAAACGTAACTTACTGTAGGAGGAAATTTGTGTTTCGATTTTAAGTATGTTTCCTGTAGACACAGCACTGTTGGATTGTGTTTGTGGATGAGTTCCTGCACATCATCAAGGTTTCTAAGAACACCTCTGACGTTCCATTGAATTATCTGTGTATCCGTATTTGAAGTAAATAGGTGCTGTGTGTACGGAAACAGAAGTATTAATTAGAGATTTCAGAGATTAGGTTACAGAGATCTTTCGAGGCCCTGTAATCGGGGTTTTTCCCTTTCTGAAGCGTTCGAGGGAGCCTCGCCACTCCTTAGGCGCTTGGCGCCCTTTGAGGATAGGTGTAGTGTCCATTGCCTCTTGTGAGGCGCCGGACACGTGCTCTTGCGAGCGAGAAGTTACCAGGGAGAGTCCCGCCTTGGAGGGCAAGACCCCTGCACCCACCAGCCCGGAGGTCGATGGGGCTCCCTGGGGGATTTGGCTGTGCCGGCCGTTGCCAGCGCTGGAAGGGACCTGGGAGGTTGAGGCAGCGTCGGCTGCGCCCACCTTCGGGGTCGATGGTCCCTTCTCCTCGGTTGACGGAGCAGCGCAAGCTGCAACAGCCGCGGGGGCACATGGCGTAACTGCAGACTCACTGCTTGTGGGTCGGACAGCCGCCGGAGGCCGTTGTGACGCTGCCCCCTGACGCGCCACTTCGGCAAAGCTTTTCTTTGGCAGGTATGCTACCCGCCTGCGTGCCTCTTTGAACGATATATTCTCTTTTACTTTGATCATTACAATTTCTTTTTCCTTGTTCCAGGAGGGGCACGACCGCGAGTAAGCGGCGTGCTCCCCATCACAGTTTACACAGTGGAGAGCGTTCTCACAAGTTTCAGTGGTGTCTTGATGGGCACTGCATTTCGCATATGTTTGACGGCCCCGACAGCTCTGCGAACTGTGGCCGAAACGCTGGCATTTGAAACATCGAAGCGGATTTGGCACGTGCGGCCTAACACGGAGCTTGATGTACCCGGCCTCAATTGACTCGGGCAGGACATTTGAACCAAAGGTGATTATTAAGTGCTTCGTCTGAATCACTTTACCATCTCTCCTCATCTTAATTCTTCTGACATTGATCACATTTTGTTCGCTGAAGCCCTCCAGGAGTTCCGCTTCAGTCAGCTCAAGCAAATCATCATCCAACACAACACCGCGGGTGGTGTTCCTTGTACGGTGCTGGTTACTGTTATGTGGTTCTCCTTAAATGACACTAGTTTCGGTAGTTTTTCATATTGTTTTAAATCACGGAGCTCAAAGAGGAGGTCACCGCTTGCCATCCTCGACACCTTGTAACCTGGACCAATAACATCAGTCAACGACTTTGAGACAAGGAATGGTGAAATGGTTCGCACTGCTCTGTTTGGCTTTTCAGAATGAATAACGTGGAAGCGGGGAAAATTCTGGATTTTGTGTCCGAAAAACTTGAAGACATCTTCGGTGCGCCCTCGTTTCTGAGGGCGATCAACAAGGGAGGGGAAAAGTTTCCATGAAAAAATGTATACATTCGGCAACAGCGCCGACCGCCCACCACGGAGCCCAACGAGGGGACGCGGCAGGGCTTGCATACAAGTCTGCACGACGCCAGTCGTACGCCGTCACCATAACCGAATACGGTGTACCCAAGGTTGGATAGCCACACAGGGTTAACCCTTGCCGCCAGGAGAAAGGAATAGAAGAAAGAAGGAGACAGGAAAGGTCAAAAAGTGAGAGATAAAGACGAATATTCGAGGAGGGAGAGACAGGAAAAGGCGACTGCCGATGTCCTCCACGTGGGTCAGTCTGGAGGTGCCGTCTATGTGAAGCCGAGGCCGAAGAGGTGTGTTGCCTCCGCCGGGGGGCCTTAACGGTCCAAACACCCAGCATCGGCTCAACCCCCAGGATCGCCCTTTCCCCAGACACAGCTAAGCCGCGCATGGCTACATGCGGGAGGGTCCAACCCTCACGGGCTCGGGTACGTGGTGTCGCAACACACCAAACGCCTGCTCACGCAGACGCCCCTGCGGGGAATAGTACCATGGAAGACGAGGTTGTTTTCATAGCAAAGGAGTTGCTCTAGAAACAGTGTTCGCTCTGAACGGCTTCTGATGTTGCAGCTTGTTTCCCTCTCTCTCTTTCTGCTACAGAAATCATCTGGACACTGGAAGTGTTTTTTAGCCATAGCCATCACTATCTTATTTGTTCATTATTCAAGCGCCAAAATTGGTTTGGAAAGGTTTTAAAGTTTTGACTGAATTAGTCCTCATAATTTTGGCGCCGCGCGTTAAGGACAGTCTTCAGGAGAAGTATAAAGAAATTTCACGTCTTAAAAAAATTTTACAGCAAAACCCTTCTCACGATGACATGTCGACGGTAACGCGTTTAGCCTTGAATCGATATAACGACACAACGTATTGCCAGCATAGGACCGGTTTATTTATCAGGCGTTTACTGTAAGGGGACTTCTTTTTCGCGATTCCTAAAGAGCACTCAGCGCCATGTAGCGACGCCGCGGCGAAGACTACGCGTGACCTTCGAAATGCATGGCGCGCTGGTGCGTGCGCATGCTCAGAAACGCGTCATGTGCCAATCGGGCTCCTCTCTCGCTCTTCTTTCTGGACGCGCTGCGCCGTCTGGTGCCACTGCCGACAAGTCCGAGCGTGACCTCCGCGACGTGAAGCGTGGCGCGCCGGTGCCTGTGAAACCTGAGAATTGCATCCTCGCTGGTAGCGCACTCAGTGGCATATACTCAGTGACCCAAGTTGACGAAAGGTTCGTTAAAGACCTGCACATACCCAGTGCATTTATGGCCCAGCTCGCTAAAACGTTGGCATGAAAGGCGTTCGTAGAATAGCTACACGTACCCGCTACACTTGTAGCGCAGCCTGCTAATGGGTCGTGTTGCTGTCCTTGAGAAACCCTTGTGACGTGCGTTCGATTCCGCTTCCAGTATGCCACCGAAAAACGAGGATGCGTTAGGCCTAGAAGTTTTCTTAGACGGCAACCATTGTAGAAAGTAAACCCATATTTGACAAAAGTTCAACAGTTTACTGCCAGAACTGGCAGCTTATTTTTTAAGTATCCAAGTTAATTGACACAAGTACATATTAACACGTTATCGATGAGGCTTAGCGATTTCAACAGACTCTGCTCGTGGATACAGAGAGCCAGCTTTTTGTGGACCATTTGCACAGAGGCTGATCCTCGCATGCACAGATCTCTCATCACAAGCAGATGGAATCACGAGTGATTCAAACTCGTTGCGCACACTCGCATAAAAACGCCTATGCACTGGAAATCACGCTCACTTGGGCTCACTTTCACTTACACTGGCTCAGACTCACGACATGAAGACTGACCTTAACTCACCTAGGCTAAGGCTAGCGCCAACTCGAACGTTTTATTGTGATAGCAATTATATGGACACTCCAAGCGAACTTTTTCTGTCAGCATCGCCGTGAGATTCCACATACATTTAGGTATATCTATGCTATATGCCACGCATTGCTATATTACATGCAGTATATGCGGGTTGCATTGCCACACCAGTCTATCCCTGAGGTTGCTCGTACCAGGTTTTACATTCTTGACAGCATTATTCTTATGAATTTCGAGAATGGCACCCTACAAGCAAATGTCATGACACAAAACACCGACAGATCACGTCTTTCATCTTAAATATTCTCAAACTTTAATATTCAAAGTGCGAAACAATAACTTTTTAACAATTTTAACAAATTTAACAACAATAACTAACAATTTAATTGGCGGGACTGTGATCCGGGTCCGGCCCACCAGAGAGGTTATAAACGTACCCGATACGGAAAAGGTGGCGAATTTGCTACGAAAGACGTTAGCTTTTATTAATCAACATAAGTGAAATTGCCCAATGGCATGATACAAACAGAGGACCCCCAGTACAACATGTCGTTTTTATTTAGCTTACGATTATTTCAACGCATACTGCCACTGTAGTTCGGAGTCTTACAATTCGTGTTATATGCTAACGTGTTGCTATCGCATTCACTGCTTCGCCCGTATGGCGAAACTGATTTTTTGACTAACTACGAATTACACCCACTTGAACTCAGCTGGTATTATACTTAGGCTCAAGCTCGTCCTTGACTGAAGCAATGCATTAGTGATTCTGAGCTACCTGTTGTCTCGACAGTATATCTCTCTTCCATCGACAATGTAGTTGATCTCGTTTCATATGTCCAGCACGAAAGGTCCCGTAAACGTTTATCTGCAGCTTTATTCTTAGATGTGAAAGGGGCATACGATAACGTATTGCATGAGGCTATTCTCGACGCTCTTGTGACGGTTGGCCTAGGTGGCCGAGTATTTTTATGGATTGCAAGTTACCTATCTGCAAGATCATTCTATGTATTAACTGACGATGGCCCAACTACGCGACGCTATACCAGCAAGGGCGTTCCTCAAGGCGGTGCTCTCAGCCCGACGCTATTCAACCTCGCTCTTATTGGGCTTGCTGAACACTTGCCAACTACCACCAAAATTTCAGTATACGCAGACGACATCTGTCTCTGGACTTCGGCAGTCACACGTCCTCAGATACGTGCACGGCTTCAGAGAGCGGCTACTTTGACAGCGAGCTACTTGTGTGAACAAGGTCTCAGCATATCGCCAGAAAAATGCGCCCTAGTGGCGTTTACTCGCAAACCAATGACGCCTTATGTCATCTCAATCAACGGGCGGACCATTTCCTATGTCAGAACCTACAGATTTCTAGGCGTAATTATCGACCGAGACCTCTGTTGGAGCCCGCACGTGGCTTACATGAAACGACGCCTAACAGAAACCTCCCAGTTGTTTAAATACCTGACAGGAAAGACGTGGGGGATGTCAGTAGACGCAATGCTGAGACTCTACAGAGCTCTCTTTCTCGGTTTTTTAAGATACAGTCTACCTGTACTGAACAACACCTGCAAGACAAATATTCGTGTTCTGCAAGCAGCGCAAGCTCAAGCACTCAGAGTTTGTCTTGGTTTGCCGAGATGCACGTCAACTGAGGCAACTATTGCGATTGCTCGGGACCATCCGATGCAGACTCACATCACGGTGGAAACCCTGAGAACGCATATCAGACATTTGGCACGGGCCCCCTATCACCACCTTGCAACACTACCTTCAGACAGGCACCAAGCATCATTCTCAAAAACTATTGTCAAGTACAACGACAAACTTCCCTCGGGCTTCACCGCTGCATCTAAACCATCGATGCCCCCTTGGTGCCTTGTCAGCCCCACAGTCCATCTCAACGTGCCAGGAATCGGGAAAAAGTCTGAGCTGTCGTCGCCTGTGCTGAAACAACTGTCTCTGCTTCTTCTGCACGAGAGGTACGCAGACAGTGCACATATTTATACTGACGGTTCCACAAACATCCAGTGTTCGTCCGGTGCTGCAGTCGTCCCAGAAAGAGGTATTACCATCAGCTTTAGGACTGACCACCCAACGACATCTACATCTGCGGAACTAGCTGCTCTTCGAGCTGCACTTTGTTTTGTCAATCGGGAACCACCTCGACAATGGTCAATTTTCAGCGACTCAAAGGCAGCCCTACAATCTGTACTATCAGCTCTGCGTCGCGGGCCATCTGAACAGCTCGTATTCGATATTAGATGCCTACTTCATACATCACATGAGAAAGGACATCACGTGACGTTTCAGTGGCTGCCAAGTCACTGCGGCGTCATCGGAAATGAAGACGCCGATAAAGCCGCTCGGACAGCTCTTGAAGACACACAGGTAGAGGCCATACCACTTTCACGTTCCGACGCAGCCAGCAGACTTCAAGTGCTTGCACAGGAGATCACGCTCTCTCTATGGTGCACACCAAGCAGCCAGACCAACCGCAGCGATCATCAACACGACCTGCCCTCCTTGATGCATCTCTGTATGCCAACCGGACTCCGCCGAAGTGAGGCCACCCTGCTTTATCGCTTATGGCTAGGGGTGGCCTTCACGAAATCTTACTCGTTTCGCATTGGAATGGCCGACAATGCTCTCTGCAATGCCTGTCTTTGCGAGGAGACGCTGGAACACATTCTGTGCGACTGTCCTGAATATAATGTTCAGAGACAGTCCATGGCGTCCGTTCTAGCGCACCTTGACAGTAGACCATTGTCAGTTGCAACCATTTTCACATATCGCCGACTGAAGACATCGCAGCTGAAGGCGACGAAGGGACTACTTCGGTTTATGAAGGATACGGGCTTGGACAAGCGACTGTGACAGTGATGTCACGTACCACACAAGAGTGACAGACTGTAACCAACGATGTGTGTGCCGTGTTCTGTGCCCTCTATCTCTTCTCCCCATCTTTCATCCCCCCATCCCCCTCCCATGTGTAGGGTAGCAAACCGGTTAGGCAAAACTGGTTAACCTCCCTGCCTTCCTTCTCCACTTTTTCCTTCCTTCTCTGATGTGCCTTAACTGCACACACATCACCTGGGATCACACTTGTAGCTTGTGGCAAAGATTTAACAGTACGTGTTTTATCGTCCTTTAAAAAGAAAGCCACAGGCCTGCGCGGCACATGCAGCACAGTCCCAGCGTAAGCTGGAGGAGCGCCTCCTTAGGAGCTTCATTTTCGGCAGCAGATACTGGAGGTTTCGTACCTTGCGACGAGACGCCATAACGTTTACCGAAGAGTAACCGCAAATATTGAGACTACACGGCCCACATGTCAGATCCCTTGACCCAGTACGATGCGATGTCCTTTATTATTATTATTATTATTATTATTATTATTATTTATTTATTTATTTATTTATTTATTTATTTATTTATTTATTTGCATCCCCTCTGAAACGAGGCGGTGGCAAATAGTCACCTAGCCTGCTTGAGTTGACCAGGACCAGCTAGCTGCAACATGTAACTGCTGCCTGTCGGGGCACATGAGGGAAGACAACGCAACTGCGATGCAAAATTGGCACGTGTCGACACTACGCGGCGCGCATGTCAAGTTGCGATCACCCGCAAAGTCAAAAAGGCTGAAATAATCTCATGGGTGCCGCCAATAGAAAAGAAACCTGTGATGAGCAACTACTAAAGAAGAATGAAAGAAATCAGAAACGTAACAATTTATGACAATTCATAGGGAAGCTCATTATTTGTCGAAGCGATATCCTCAGAACACGCACTTATAAAGCGAGATACAACAAGGAAGAAGAAAAAGCATGTGCTTGACGTGGTAAAGCTAAGGAAACGACGGAGCACATTTTATTAGAATGTGAATATATGGGCCCAGCGCCGGTTTAGGCACCTCTGATCTCTTAGATGCACGTGGGTTCAGCGAGTGCAGGAGGAAAGTAAAAATATCCGTAATAGAGTTTATTAAGAGGCGACCGGAAGATTGGTGGAAGAAAAGTAGGCAAACGACAAACAAAGGAGGCGCACAAGAACAAAGTTTCCAGTAAGGGTTCGGAAAGTTTGGTGATTAGTATTCTTCTTGACGTTTTTCATTTCCTTTTCTTCTTTCCTTTTTCTTTAACATAGGTGGCACATTAGGCAATATGATAGCTTGGTGCCGCAACCTACCGCCCTGTTCCAAGTGGGACGCTCATAGCATCCATCCGTCCATCCGACTTGCGGCACGATCTGATGATGATAATGATGATGATGATGATGATTTATTGGCATTACTTTTGAAATGGAGCGGTGACAAACAGTCATATAGCCTGTTTGATTTATTCAGGTTTATATATGTTTTCATTCAAGTATTTTTGTATACATCTTAAGCTATGCAACAGTCGGTCGGGGATGCCGAGGGGGCCACTTCTAATGATATATAATATGTATGTGTGGCCTATTTTATATTTTGGATGCATACTACTTTGTGGTGCTTCAGCTTATAAATTGCGCCCCCTTCTTCTGCTTAAACAGGAAGCCCTGCGATTGTGCTGCGGATTACAGAAATTTGTTGCTAATAGCGCAATGCATAAAGAAGTCGGGTTTCCGTAATACTTGTCCTTTGCTGACTTTGAAACATCCTTCAATATGTACGAATCTAGTAGAAGATTGGAACACGTATACATTTTCCAGCCGGCTTTATTCTTTGGTGTGCACTGGCCTCGGTTTCGTATACTCACAGGTGGCCTTTGTGCGAACACTGATTAATCTCTTAAATGTACGTCTTTGGGAGGTGCCACCTATTTGTGATGTGCGAGAGAGTCTACTAATCATCTATGATGACATCTACCGTAACAACGCAAGACTCGTCTTTCATTGCATAACAAATGGGCTATTACACGAGCATTTATTGAGTTTAGCTAGAAATACGCTGATTGCGACAGACGCCTTACAGTGTGGAGAGAAATCTGGACTTGTTATTGTCACTCCTGCTATAGTCTAGTCATTCTAAATCAGGATTCCGGACTACTTATCATTTTGCGTAGCCTTACAAAAAGTAAGTTCATCAATAGCGACGGTAGTCATAATAAGGATCCTTTGCCTTTTTGTTTATCGCTCAGAACAAATAGTGGAAGTAAGCTTTTACGTACATTTCATTTTCTGATCCCTGCGCACATTAATTTATTAATGTCACTTTGAGTGCCTGGACATAAGGGATTATTCATGAACGAAATGGCTGACGGACTCCAAAGAGCTACCCTCAGTGCCCTTGCACTATCATTACTCCCTACATAAACTTACCTAACTACGGCTAGATTCGGGAGATATGCAGTTGCTGAAGACTTTTGGAACCCAGCTATAGCTAATTTTTCAGAATATTGACACTTCCTATTTCTTTGGCACAAAAGTTTCTTTCACACCAGGAACACTGAAGTAATTTTTACGCAGTTGCGTTGTCAAACACCAGCATTAAACTTTTATCAAAACAGGTCCTGTCTGGCGCCGAATCTGTGAAGAAAATGAGTCCATAGATCATTTATTTATTCTGCCGCCGTTCTTCTTCTTTAAGAAAAGATGTTTTACAATCAACGCTCACAGAACTTGATATAAACTTTTCCGTTCTGAAGATTCTTTCTCTAGGAGCCTCCTGCCAGGAAATACCAGGGGGATGTTTGCTGAGTCGTGGAGGAATTCATAAGTGGCTCAATGACATTCTCTCAAGTTCTTCAACGATTATTTTCATTCATTTCCTTGTGAAAATATTACCAAATTGAGTAGTACCAGTATGTTCCTATTACCATCCAAAATCTTGGCCAATGCCCGCGGTGGGTATGTGCAAACATAGAAGGAAATTCAATCCAATCCGAATCTCGGGGGCAGCGACCATTTCGCTGACTGCATGCGAGATGGCACCACAATACTGCATAGGCCAAGGTTCCTCGTCGATGTCCTCCTCGCCCGCTGCTCCGTACAGCGTGGCGACAACCTTGTCCTCCGCTACGGCGTCTGCCATTTCCACACCCGCTGTGAGGAATGCGTTCCCGGCTGCGTTTTTACTTTGACTAGTAGGTACAGCGGGGTGTGGCGTTTCTCACGGCGCTCGATGTTTCTGCGCAGGCGCGAGTAAGAGCGGGTGTGAGAGAGAAAATCTGGGGGTCTTTGCTCCTTGAATATGTAAGTCTGCCTAGGCACTACGGAGGAGCTTTCTTAACGCGTGCTGTATGCGTTTGTCCCCTAGGCATGCCGGCATTGCGGAGTGCGGTGCCTTTTGTTTACGCTCCGCCGCTGGCGATGAATCATTTGGTGATCGCTGTATCTGGAGGGGCAAGGTTCTGCAGATGTTGCATACGTCGCGGGTCGCTTTCTGAGTCGCGACGATAGATTGCATTTTTATAAGCACTGCTCCAGGAGGGCACATGTAACAGGCAAACAGAGGCCTCAGGAGAGCACCTGAGGTTATATTAAAGCAGGCGGCCCATGGGTTGGGGCCGCGGAGGCCGAAGCGTGCCAGGGGGTGTTCGCGTAAAAAATTGTCTGTGCGCGATAGCGGACAGCCAATTTAATTACGTCCAGCCGCCAACTTGCGACGCTAAACCACGCCCCGGGACTTCTGCCGGCATGTCTAGGGACAAACGCATACAGCACGCGCTAAGAAACTCCTCCGTGGTACATAGGCAGAGTCGTATATTCTAGGAGCAAGAGTCCCCACATTTCCTCTCTCGCACCCACTCTTTCTTAGGTTTGAGCACCCGTACGCAAACGCCCGTCGTCTCTGAAAGTGCCACTTCCCGCTGTGCCTACTAGCAATTGTAAATACGCTGCCCGGGTCGCGGGTTTCTGAGCAATTTGTAGGTATTGCTGGGGCTTTATGTGGACAAACTACTGTGTAAAAGCGTTAATGCGTGTTGGTGTTTAAGCAGATAATCTTTCTGATGGTTTAAAATGAAACAGCACTAATAAGTAAGCTGTCGCACGCCATTACGTAATGCTGCAGTCTCATATCGTATTGAAACGCGTCACGACCGCTTGTTGGCGTCATAATTTGTGTACATTTAAACTGGAACTAGCTTGCATGACGTAATCGATGGATGAGTGTTTCCTGGCAGGCCTCTCCGCAATCGAAGTGGAAGCCGGAATCGGGAAACAGCGTCAAGCCTATGGGGATGCTCTTACCAATGTTCGGGGTTGTTCCATAATCACGCCATAAAGGTTTTGGAGGGGATTTCAAATTAACATAAGAGTAGAGAAGTCTTCCTTTGCAGCCCGAGCATGAATAGAAGGAGCGCTGTGTTGCGCTCCTCTTGCGCTGCAGGTGAGTGCAGGAAGCAAAGTGTAGCGAGGGCACGCTGAAGAAAACACGATCACTGCACTTGAATGTCAACACTTTCCTCCTTGTTCAACAGAGTGATCACCCGCAGTTTAGAGCAGAAAGGTGCTTTGAGCGGAAACCGCAGGTGCCGCATTTTTTTCAGAGAGCCAAGTTTTGTACCCGATTTCCTTAGAATGGTAGCAGGGCAACGTCCTAAGAATTAGAGATCAGGAAAAAAAAAGCGTTGCACCCTTACAAAGTGTCAGCACGCGCGTCAGAAGACCGCTATCTAATTGACCTAATATTTAGTGTAGTCCTATCTCCTCTTCCCGCCTTTATAAAGTGTGAGTTTCATTTCCAATGTTCGTTTCCTTTTAGTTTCTTAATCCTGCGATATAGGAAACGTCATAAAAAATACATTTCACCAAATTTTTATGTGACCTGCAGCTCTAGCCTAGCAGTGCTTGGCAGCGCTTTTTGTTACTACTGAAGGCTAGAACAAAAATATGACGAGCGTAATTACCGTAAAGAAACAATCGTGAAGGTTCGTTTTAAATTCTTAATGATATCAGGCTATAATTAGGCCGAAATAATATGGCAAACAGCAGCTTCATAGTTTGTTACAGTTCATATACGATCGCAGGAACGCGGCAAACTTCCGGCGGAGCCCGCCTCTTTTTCACTTCATCTAGCGCATGACAACGAACATTGCTCATCATGCTGCTGCGTCTTCCCGCACCGCACGAAAATATTAGTGGTGAAAGTTCATTCCTTGTAGCCCAGACTCATAGAGAGAAACTGCACAGGACAGAAGCGCGGAATGAATGAGCCTCCTAGATTTTCCAC
Organism: Dermacentor andersoni; assembly: GCF_023375885.2. NCBI lineage: Eukaryota > Metazoa > Arthropoda > Arachnida > Ixodida > Ixodidae > Dermacentor > Dermacentor andersoni. Next base: position 87,531,624 of record NC_092819.1, read on the forward strand.
TTCTGGTTATCCGCGGCTGCCAGAACCAGCCAGGACAATTTTGGTCTGGCTACACTCCTGAAATTTTCTGGCTAACATACGATCGAAATAGGCAATGAGCGCTTGCCGCCATTTCTGTGGGGACTTGACGGAATGCAACGCGGGCTCTTGAGGACTTTTACCTCCCTCAGCCGACTGGCTACGGTCACCTTCGGATTGCATTACTTCTAGCGTCATCATCTATGGTTCTAACGCAGGCTTCTGCCTTGCGAGGCGGTGCGATATGAGCGACGGGGACCCACTTGAAGATTTCTTTTGTGTGTGCGTGTCTCCCCTGACGGCTTGATCTCAGACCTGAACAGCGCGCCATGCTCTCGTGCGTGCATGCTATCTCGATCGTGTTCCGCGCAAGTTGCAGTCCGAGAAGTTTTGGACGCTCTGCCCTTTGGTTCTGCACCACACACCGCGCTGCCTTTTCGATTCACCTTCCTCTGGTGGTATTGCTTTTCACATCTCTCGCGTATATGGGTGATATATCTCTTTTTTTTTTTTTTTTTTTGCAGTTAGCCGAGGCGTTGTGGCTAATACGTGTTCGCTCCCTCTCTCCGTCGTATGCTTGGGCGGTAGCTCGAAACTCATGTGTTCTAACGATAGGCCGTTGATGTTAAAGGAATGCACTGGTTGAGTAATGGCCACATGCACATTAGCTTATTGCTCTAATGATCAACCAATGTCATTTTTTATGTGAAACCTTTCACTGATCACAAACGGCGGCAATTTTCATGCCCCAACCGTATACGGCCATGAAGCTCATTAGGCACAGGGGCAAAAGATAAGCACCCTCAGCCGAAACAAACTTTCTGAATCTTGAAACTATAAACGCACACAAAGACGAGAACGAAGAGAAGGGACAGGACGAGGTGCTTCGTTCCTTCGTGCCACTCTCTTCGTTCTCGTCTTTGTGCGTTTTTATAGTTTCAAGAGGCGAGTAAACCAACTATCCCAGTTATCTATTCTGTTACAAACTTTCTGAAATCGAAGCTCATGCAAGTATCTCAGAAAAACAATTTATGCGTATAAGATGTACCCGAAATCCTACTTTTTCATGTCTTCTCAAATGTTGTCAAAACGCGAACTCACCTATGTCGTCGTTGGCCGACGTGATCGCTACGAGCAGGCATCCTCGAGTGATCGCTTACGGGGACACGGTCACTTAAGCGCAATTTGGCGCCTTGGCATCGAACGCGCTGGAGGCGGTTTATTGCTGTGAGCAAAGTGAGGCGCCCAGTGCGGGTCCTGTACCGAGCCACTCGAAGCCCTGCGACAGCTATCGTATTCCTGAATTCAGCTGTGTACTTTCAAGCCGGCAACTCACACATCGGCCTTCTACTGCGAGCGCGCACCGGCTTCGTCGGCTGTTGTCATGCTGGTAGCATGTTTACGTTTATCCCGTGGCGAGCTGTGCCGGCGTTCCATCTTGTACATATAGTTAAGATTTCGGATAAAAACTTTCAGCGGCGAGAAAGCGTTTGGCCTTTGCTTCCAACGCCTGTTGTCCTTTTCACTTTGCCAACAAGTGAAACTATGAGTCATTCAAAAAAACGTCCTCGTATGGCATTGCGTCTTTACCTCTCCGTTCTCATGCGGGCATTGTTGGCGATACCCGAAAGAGCAATGCATCAATCATAGTTGTGTTCTCGAGATTCTATCTGGAGCCAGAACTTGGCCTGGGACACGTAATCTAGGACATATTTTCTGGACTTCCTTAAAACTGTTCGTGTGCGCCCTTGCGTGTGTCGTGCTTTTCACACATTTATGATGCCAGCTGTGCCTATCAGCAGCTGGCTCCCTACGCATGTTCGATGCCAGTGCTTGTGCCTCGACGACCTCGTCATTGTGTTGAATGTACCGAGGCCACAGTTCACGATAACTAAAAGCTGCGATGGTGGCTGTAGATAAGCTCCAGCTTTAAAAGCACCCTGGTTTCTTCGAACGACCATCATTTCTTACGCAGTGAATAAAGCACGGTTTCAATGCACTATTCAGGGACGGATATTGACATTTTCCTCCACATACAACAGAATCATATTAAAAATTCGTCGATCTAACAGGTATCACATGCTTTAGAATCACGTTATCGGAGTAGAACGCGCAAAATGGCGCATGATAAGGAGAAGTCGGGCAGACCGTATTTACGGGCGCTCCTGCTCGACATCAAGTGTAAACAGAATTGCTTATCGCGGTGGGTAAACAGCTGAACTGCAGTTTTGCCACTTTTGTGCGTTCGTACGCGGAAGCCGCACAGAAGCACTCGCGGAAGTACTTCGGAAAGGAGCTTGAAACAATGGGCGCTGTGCAAGATTAGGAACTTCAACGCGTCTTCTCCTTCTCTCGTAAAAGGCATCCTGACGTGTTACGCCCCCACGGAAGTCAGGCAAGACATTCGTGGCAGGAGCTGGCCGCCTTTAAAAGAGGGAACACTTGCTACAAGCAGCATTTCAAGACGTCGTCGAACCACTCATTGACAGGTACGTATACGGTTCCAGAGCACTCTCATCACGCGCATAGATACCCCTGTAAGGAAGCATTGCATACAGCAAAATGTTTAATTGTAAAATATTTCTCGCATTGGGGCTCGGCCTGGAACAATTATCCACTTAGATATTTTATTGTGAATAATTTTTTGGCTCATTCTAGGCACATTGCATTAGGAAAATTTTTGTCTCGCATAATTTTGCGATTTTTCCAAATATAAAATAAAATAAAGTTGCTGATGTGTCCGGTATGCGGCTGAAGTGCGATTTCTCAGCACAGCAGCCCGACGCACTAACCATTAGGTCAATATCGCACTTCCTTTTTCTTATTAATTACTAGAATGAGAAAGCACCGGGAATAAGGAACACCACTTGAAAAACGTAGTAAATGATGAACAGAGGCAATGAAGCAATAATTCAATCACTAGATCTACATGCTAAAGTAACATTGACAGTGTCAGGCACTATGACACGCCCTCAAGAACCAGCATAGAACAAGCTGTTTATATTTCGAAGTAGTTCTTTGAAAGTTTGTCGTTCCCACTTGATGGTTCCGCAAAGATAGCCCATCTACGATGGGCCTCAGTCGCACCTGCACTTCTCTCTTGCCACCACCAACTAGCTCTGGCGTATGCATCACGTCGCATCACGTGCTGCCACTCGTGCTGGCTTTCTTGTGCGTCCGCACATCAACAAGTTGATTTTAAAAGCGAGAGTGCGCCGTACTCTTCACATTATTCCCCAGTGGCAGCCAGTGCTAAAAGACGCCATGTTATACTGAACCACTTCCCCCACCCCCCTCTTTCGGAATCGGTTCACGCACCCCAGTACTTTTACCTTAGCAGCTACTTAAGCTACGTAGAGGCTGTGTGACGTTGTACTGCCTTCGGTATCTGCCCCGGTCATAGGCAATCAAGTTGACACGCTTGCTTTTCGTAGTACAATAAATTGGTCACCATGCCGTCGCCGTAATACTACTATCACCGTCCGCGTCGGTGTCATCTTGCTACTGCTGTCACACGCAATTGTTCACCTTACAGATCCACCTTTGTCCGTCTGGTAAAACCTTGCGCAATTCGAAACCATCTTGGATAGCGAGCTATGGGCAAAATGCATTCATACAACATCGATTCCCATTGCGTACGGAATTTTCACGATATGTACTCTTGCCGTTATACTGTCGTAAAACCGGCATTGAGACTTTTTTCATTTGCCATCCCTCGCCGCTCCTCCTCCCCCCCCCCCCCCCCACATTTTATTTGTATCCTGTTTAACTTTTGTAGACATGAAGAGAAAGCTCGCGATTGGCTATCACGAGATACAATATGAATCATTTATCAATATAATGAGCAACTAAAAAGAGGTAGGTCGTGCTACCAACCACCACAACAGCTGGTGTACTTATGATGATCTCAAGAAGAATAACAACAACAAAAAACTTAATGACGAGCGGCCACTTAATGACGCACGCACTTATGAATTGTCGAATGTTTCTTGTATGCCCATAAAATTTGCCTCGAAATAACTTCGCCTTGGTATAGAGTAAACTTATGACACCACACGTTTCATAATAAAGTCTTTCAGGACAAGTCCCGACAACTTACCTAATTTAGTTGTGCTTCCTCCTTAAAGCAGACATTGCTTAAAATTTAATGCTTGAGTTCTCCATGCAGCCTCTACAGTCGAGGCATGAATGATAATAATAAGATGAATACGAGAGATCGAATTCATTGTTATTTACAGTATTTATTTGGGGGGTGAAAAGCTTGGTTTATTAACAGAATAAATAGAATTGTTTATGTTGACCAGTTTTCAGCCGCATTTTTTTAGTCGATCACACAGCTCTTCATTTTCAGGCGATATTAGGAGCATGCTTAATGTACGAGCACGCAAGAATACGAATTTGATCTCGTGCCAGATTAGATCCATTTACAAAGTATCGTTGTATTGCAAAACGCGAATAATAGTATTGCTTTGTTTTAAATTACGAGCCACAACTACCCCAATGATGGCAACCTCACCTCCTGCAGGCTATTTTTCCATCAGCCATGATTCTACACATGCTTCTGCTGTCCGCGGCACTCGCTGTGGCATTCGCGGTGACAGCGGAACAAGTCATCCGATCAGAATGGCAAGCGTTCAAGACAAAGCACGGTGAGTGTCTTGTAGTTTGCTTCTCTTTTTCTTAGGATATCAGTTGACAGTGTTATGAAGCAAAACTTGTGGAGCAAGTGAGCATGGAATAAGTATTATAACGTTCGTCTGAGAACTGCATCAGGCAGTGTGTATAGCGAGCGATTGTAAAGGTACTTTTAGGCCTGACCAGTACAATAAAAAGCCTTCGATGCAACGTTCTTTTTTCCCCCTCTAATTACACTCATTGCATGGCATGACATCGAAATTCGTAGATAAGCGAAAAGGTATTACTTTTCCCACTAGGTAGAAACTACACATCTGCCCATGAAGAAATTCTGAGATTCAAGATATTCACAGAAAATAGCCTGTTCATCGCACGACACAATGAAAAATACGTGAAAGGCCTCGTGTCGTACAGCCTTGGCATGAACCAGTTTGGCGACATGGTGAGTACGATGAAAGTGCGCAGATTCCTTTTGCAATGTTGTGTCCATGTTGCATGGGGACATTAATGTGTCGCTTGCTCATGTTGACATAGGGCAAACGGTCTGGTAAATATTGTTAGGTTACAGAAATAACAAAGCACTATACTTAGCTCTTGTATGAAATATTTTTTATTTTACGTGGAGTTTTGAACGGCCCTTAGCCCTTTGGAGCGCCATTTACTTTCTACCACTTCTACATTCACTTGGAGCGGGGCTGCGCAAATATATATTCATGTCAATATATTTTACCGTGCGCATAGTTACAATTTATGTGAGATAGAAAACAGTCTCAAATTGCGTTCACCAAACTAATCCGCGAACTTTTTCTACTTATTATGGCTTCACGTTAGGTAACTCTAAAACACTGGAAAGAAAAAAAAAAGGATCATACGCCAATCAGTGCCAACGAATACTTTTATAGCGTTATGTTGACATCGACTTCTATCGTGTACCAAAGAAAACGAAGGCTGCCACATATCCATTAAAGAACTATAAACGACGCACCTGTGTAATATAGCTGGAAGGCCTTCTCTCAGAATATCACCAGTAAATGCATCCAATGTTTTCAAAAGATGTGATGTGAAATACACCGCTATACCGTTTCAACGAAGAGATATGCGTTGTTCAATGCAGGACAAATCAATCTAACACCTCCGCTCTAGGAGTCACTGCGAAGCTTGCGCAAACCTATAAACATGGAAAATTACCCAAGCACAAGCCTTGACCACCTTTTCCTGGCTCTTGTTTTCATCTGATGAATCTAACGCAAGAATAACTATATATATGTCAATTTGCACAAAACCGTTCTATAGAGACGCCGATCACCTAGAATTCCAAGCTTTCTGCCATTTGAGGTTTGGTACAACGAGCACTCACATGCGTGAAAATAGCGTATCAATATCATATGACGTGTTTCACAAACGCCCAACGGAAAGCGGTTAGTCGAAAAATGCAGAATGGGCGAGGGAAAAACCCTGTCTGTAGGATAAGTGCAGCGCTCATCGCTCCCTGAGACGAAACGTAGCGGTGCAGCACTATGATTTTGAGCCTCGCCGCCAGCGAAGGCTGCGTGCCATAAGTGCAATGTACTAGTTATGCCATACTGCAATACGAAAATAAATAAGACAGTGGCCTTTAGACATTTATGAAACACTACGCCATCAACAAGCATGCTATAGGCCTTAGTGCGAAGAACAATCACAGTCTATTTAGAATGAAACAGAGGCTAGTCATTTCCTGCGTAGCACTGTCGCTATTAAGAGCGCATAGTGATGTCCCGAATTCAGTCAGGCTGATGATAACACTCATCATTGCTAGTAAAGTAGTACCGGGAAATTGTTCTTATTGTAGTGTTTCGAATATTGCAATTTACTTTTCCCCCCTTTTCTTTGCAGCTTCACCACGAGTTCGTGCAGCTTACTAACTGCTACAAGCCTAGTGAAGCCAGTTCGGGCCGGTCAACCTACTTGCCGCCGGAAAATGTCGATGACAGCGACCTACCTCAATCAGTAGATTGGCGCAAGAAAGGTTACGTGACTCCTGTCAAGAATCAAGGACAATGTGGCTCTTGCTGGGCATTCAGTACGGTGAGAAAAATATCGACTTTTCGTGTACGCGTAAGCCCTGTTCACCTGGTTTATGTAACGCATAGAGAGAGAGAGTGAGAGAGAAAGAGAGAGCGAGAGAGACAGACAGACAGCGAAGAGAGGAAAGGTAGGGAGGTCAACGAGACGAGCGTCCGGTTTGCTACCCTACCCTGGGGGTAAGAAAAAAGGAGAATAGGAAGAGGAAAAGTGGAAGGAAGTGATCACCTTGGGTCATCCCAGATGTCTTCAATGCACATCTCCACATTTGGGACTTGACTTTGGTGCGACGACTGTGTGACGCGCAGGTTATTAGAGTACTAGCGATGCCAAACAGACAGCATGTGCGTTCAGAAAACTCTATCCGACTTTTGCTGTTCACGCGTCCCTTACGCGCTTGAATTCGGTGAACGAAATGCGACGCTGATTATCCGAAACGCCATTGATTCCATGCGCCCCATACTACGAAATATATTTCACAGCGGTAGGTGTTACGCGGTTCGCTCTCCTAGTCGTTTTGACATCCGCAAGGGTTGTCAGCGTCGGTCGCGAAAATTCCAATGCGCTTCTAGAAGTTTACAAAGAAATGAATATCCGCCGTTGCCCCGCAAAAATTCAAATTCAGGGCTCGCGGTGAGCCGGTGCAAGATCTTGCCTGTCAACCACTCCGGTGATAATAGCAAGAGAATATAATTCGACAGTAGAACGCGTTCACTACGCCAGCTGCTTTGACTGGCAGATGCCACGTGCACCTTATCTATAAGCCAACACTGAGGTGAAATGCCTTAGACGGGGTCACCGATAAGAAGCGAAAGGCAGGATAGCAAATAGAAGGGGGAAATAAGAAAGAAGCCATGTTTCAACAAAGGCTACATCCGCAAGCGAAGACGACTCGGACTAGCCTCCTTTTTTTTCTTCTCGAAAGGAGATTGCTGGAGTCCCTTTGCGGATGTTTGCTTCAATTGAACTCGTACGAAGCTGCGCGAGGCTTACTGTGCCTAATAATGAGCCAGCTATAGCGGCACTGCTTGGCACGATGGCCAAAACTACAACTCACTTACTGGAGGCCGCCTCCGTCCACGAGACGGAGGTCACCTCAAGTGCATGAGTGAACGGGTGCAGCCAAGCCCCGCTAATCTTTCCAAATTTTGTAAATAAAAGTTGTGCTCACTCTCTACTAACACGTGGCGGCAAATCCATGCCTCCTATCATTTCGATGAGCGATGCAAAAAAAGTAAGAGTAAGAAGAATGTTTACGCATTTGCGAGCGTCTGACCTATTTGGTTCTGAATGCATTATTTTTTTCTTGCATGCTGTATCTTATTGTTAGCTGTGAAAATGAGCTCTTTTTGAGCTTAGGGATTGTTTATCAGCTTCATTAGGTTAATTTTTTTTTACCGGTATCCAGACGGGATCACTAGAAGGTCAGCACTTCAAGAAGACGGGTAAGTTGGTCTCTCTAAGCGAGCAAAATCTCGTCGATTGTTCGAGAGACTACGGCAACAATGGCTGCAGCGGTGGAAGCATGGAAAATGCCTTCGACTACATAAAAGCCAACGGCGGGATCGACACCGAGAAGAGCTACCCTTACCACGGTCTCGTAAGTACGAATGGTACAGAATTAAACTAAAAGAAATGGTGCGGAAACCCTCCTTCATAAATATATGAGGTGCTATGGTGTCAAGGGCGCGCGCCGTGTTCCATTCGTTGTGTGTTACCGGTGCCCAGAAATGCTTTGTCGCGTCACCCTCGTGACTTGCCGCGTTGAATACACGGGCCGCTGTATCAGTCCTTGCAACACTTTGTGCTCGAAATTAGGCTGTAGTTGTGCTCTGAAAACATTGCGCTAAACTGGTCAGCTGCTAACAGGCGCCAGTTGCTCAACTGCTATTTATGCGTCGAATGAAAGACATAACCATATAAAAAACATGAAAGTAATTCGCAAACCTAATGTTTAAGTATCGTGAAAGTAATTCGCCAACTTAATGTTTAAGTATCTTCAAGTCTACAAACAAGAGTTCTTGCAAGAAATTTGAGAACCGGAATGCTAGACGTCCAAGGTGCACTTTTCGGGGTCTTTCACCGTCTTTAAGAAGTGTGGCCGGCACGAAATTGCAAACCGATTTACGCGCTGTTGTTTTAATCTCTTTGTCAAACGGAGTAGCCTGCCCACAAGCAAGCATACCATAAATACGCGTTTTACATTTATAATGCAGCAAATGCTGTGGTCTTGTAGAGTGTGGACCGTCACCTCCGTAAAGTAGCTTCGAGCGCTTTCGCCAAATTTCTCAACGTAGACGGCGTTAGATAAGATGTTGCTCCATAAAGGCAAAAACATAACCTCTATGGACATAAATAAATGACCCAGGAAACCTCAAGTCACAGGGCTGCTACCTAATTAAAGTGAACTGCTACCTAATACCTTGTCAACTTTTAAACAGCGTATTGCATTCGACTACGGCAAATTGCTGTGCCAAGGCATATTAGACGCTCGATACCGTTATCTTGCTGTAGTAGCAGAAAGCAGAAAGGGCTTACCTTCAGAGCACTTGCAAAGAAACGAACTAAATGCAGTTAATAAATAAATTTTTGTCTCAAATTCATGAGAGTGCTTAAAGTGTTTTAATAAAATTAACTTACCTTGAATCATGTCACAGTCATAAGATTGCATTTTATGTGTTGTACCTGATCAAGATAGATTTCTTACATATTTTAAAGAAGGGCCATCCAGAAATAACACTATCGGTTAGGCTACATTTGGTTCACTTCGAAACTATCGACAAGGATACAAGCAACTACGCTGAGCAATACGGGACAGGTAAAAGAAGGACGGCCAAACGCCCCGAAAACGCCCTTCATTGGTATACGTTGGTGCACGTTGTTACGTGCAGCTCCACGCACAGCCAAATTGAAACGAGGAGAGGTGGCAACTGATGAGAACGCCTGCTACACGTAACTACGTAGAAGGGCGATGAGTAATAGCGCTGTAGCCGGTTTCGAAGCATGGAGTAGGTACAAGTGCATGTTTTGGAGTCTGAATTTAACCACTGTTACAAATGGAAGTATACCTGGAAACGTAACAGCGCCTCGGAGGAGTTCCATAGTTGCGCGTTTAGAATTTATGCTGATAGTATCGCCGTATTATGCTTCGTGACAGTTGTTCTGTGTAATCATTTGGTTACATTGCATGCTTAAGTCGTATAATAAAAAAAAAAACACAACCCTGACTCCTTTTAACACACAATGCTAGAACAGACCTCATATGATAGACTTATTAGGGCGAAAGCCTTAAGTAGCTTGTTGCAATGGCTCATACCCGAAAAAAGCTGCATCTCATCCATTAATACAAGAAACGTAGACGAGTAAAACAAAAAATATCACCAGCAGCAATGGCTCATACCACCGTAAGCAAGCAATGCTGGATGGATGAATGGATGGCAAAACTTTATTGTGGTCCATTAGTTCGCGCTAGTTTCCTAGAAAAGATGCAACGGGTGAATATGAATGAAGAAACGAAATAAAGAACGAAAGAAAGCAAGAAAGAACGAAAGAACGAACGAAGTAAGGAACGAAAGAAAGAACAAACGAAAGAACAAACGAAAGAGCAATGGCACAAAAAACGAAAGAAAGGCGGAAGCAAAGAGAAAAGGAAAGAAAGTACGAAATAATCTTTAGCTAGTGCAAATAATATTTAGGTATCATCATCATCATTATTACCATCATCGTCAGCCTATGTTATGTCCACTGCAGGACGAAGGCCTCTCCCTGCGATGTTCAATTACCCCTGTCCTGCGCCAACCGATTCCAACTAGCGCTTGCGAATTTCCTAATTTTATCACCCCACCTAGTCTTCTGCCATTCTGGACTGTGCTTCCCTTCTCTTGGTAACTTTAGGTATTTTTATGCATTACCACGTGCGCAGCAGGCTTTTGTCTTCACGTCTTACGGGAGTGTAGCATGATGCAGATTTTTTCTAGATTTAACTTCAAAAAATGACCAACAACTCGACATTATCAGTGCCTAAAAATGTTTGTTTCGTAAATATTTCGTGGCGCTTAAATTCTTTGTGACTTTAGTTACTCTCTCCCCTAAGCACAAGCGGTACATGCGAAGTTTCAGAGTTGGCAAAGGGTGTTTTTCCGCGTTCTCGAATGCATCGTTGCATTTCGACGTAATTTCTAGACTAGCGCCGTCTTTCCAGCAGGGCCACCGCACTTAGGGTCGTTGACTGGCGCACGACGTTTGCAGCTGTCCCAGGCAGCAACACAGTTGAAGCCTAACACCAGCGATAATAACTCTGCGATAGGGGCTCCCGCGGCAAAATACCGCTCAAAAGGCAAGAAGACTTCCCCGCCTCTCGCGCTCCCCATCTGGGCTCTCGCTGCATTTACTTCCACATGCAAAGTATAATATTAGCCTAAGTTCAAAAGCGAACAAAATGAAAACGACCAGAGCTTTTGTTGCGTATCCAGATTCACTTGAATTTGGAAGCGTGGCCTCATTTTGGTTCTGAAACTTACGTCTACGTCTACATCACGCTTAGAAAGCGCCCAAGAAGGGATTGCACGTCGCATTCTCATATAATTACGCAAAACAGGTGTTGCCGTCTTTTTTTTTTCTGTTTTGCTCACGTCTGCATATACACTCATAATATACTTACAATGCAAAACGAAACGTCGACGTTCAAGGGAGAAACAGCTTCCGAGCCGCGCTTCCGTCCACGTTTTGTTTCGCGCTGCAATTTCATTGTGGATGTCTCAGCAGCTAGCCCATATGTTTACCTAACAAATATTCTTGCACTGTTTGAGTTTACAAGCTCGCATGAATCCGTATTCAACAGTATTCACCAATAAAATACACGAGGACCATTTGGCCGAGCTAGTGAGAAGGCAGCTGCAAAATAGGGCAGCTGCATGTGGAGCATGCAAAATTCCCCTTTCCCTTCCCCTAGTGCAGGGTAGCAAACCGGAGGTTTTAAGTCCGGTTAACCTCCCTGCCTTTCTCTCATTTGCATCTCTCTCTCTCTTCCACGTAGGAACCTAAACCCTATGATTCTATGATTCTATGATTATTTCCGGCAGGGCTAAATAGAGGAGCGCCATTTTCTGTCAACTACTGCCATGCGCCAGCTATGGAAATATAATTATATAAGGGAATCAAAATGATATTTCGGTATCTTACGGAATTTTGTCTATTTCTTCCGAAAGCGGCTTTAAAGAGACATTAGACATTAGACGCTATTTATTTCATCATAAACTTGTACGTGAACATAAGCAAACAACTGTTGGGCCCATATAGCCGAGGCATATAGTATACGTGCGTGTGTGCAACAACGATCAAGACAGGGTTGAACAATCGCGTATTGATTGTACATAATTAACCAGGATGAGAAATAAGAGGAAACAACGTACATCAGTGCAGCAATAAGATAGTATAATTACATGAACCATATCACCATAAAGACAGTACAACATTCCTAACAGGTATATGATAAATATAATATTTTTATGGGTATCATGATGCAGGAAATAAATACGAAGGAATAAATTTAGTTAGGTCAACAAACACGAACACCTACATTTGTCGACACTGCCAGTGCACTGAATCTGGCCTTTCCCTAGAAAAAGACAACAAAAAAATTGGCAGCGTGTTACACTCCTTTGACACGTGAAGGCGAAAGCCTGCTGCACACGTGGTAATGCAGTAAGTTATACGATCAGAGGCGTCAGACTTCTTGCAAGACATAACGAGCTGCAGTGTAAAGTAAACGCATTTCGCTGTAGGTCGATCTCCTCAAAGACACATGCGAACACCTAATGTACTACCTAAAGGCTCCTTGTTTCTTTCTTTCAGTCTTTCTTTCGTTATTTCTTACTTTCTTTCGTTCTTTCTGTTGTTCATTCATTGTGCTTTTTTATTTGTTCTTTCTTTCCTGCTTTCGTTGTTTCATTGTTTCGTTCTTTCGTGCTTTCTTCGTTCTTTCTTTCTTTCCTTCGTTATTTTTGTCTTTCGTTTCTTCATGCATATTCGGCCATTGAATAATTGCTTGCTTATGGAGGTATGAGCCATTCCTGATGCTGATATTTTTTGCATCGTAACTTCTTTTTTTTGCATCACTGCGCTAGACGCCGCCTATTCGCTATCAGCCATTGCTGCTGCTGATTTTTTTTTTTTTACTCGTCTACTTTTTTGTATCACTGGACTAGATGCCGCTTCTTTAGGGTATGAGCAATTGCAACGAGCCACTTAGGGCGTTCGCTTTAATATATTATACTTAGCGTATGCTGGGCAGAAGGAACAGCACTTAGCGTGTCCAGATAACATACTTTCGTGACAGTTACGACGAGTTGCTTACAATACACGGCATTGATTTGCCGCTAAAGGTGTGTCGTTCTACGCCCAGGACGAGCCGTGCAAGTTCAAGAAAGCCGACGTCGGAGCCACGGTCACTGGAATGGTTGGCGTGAAGGAAGGCTCGGAAGAAGATTTGAGGAATGCCGTGGCAACAGTTGGGCCAGTTTCCGTCGCCATTGATGCAAGCCAGCGCTCGTTCCAGTTTTACAAGACAGGTGAGTATTCATGAGAGACCCTGTTAAGTCATTAGTTGACCAGAAACCACTCCCCCGCTGTCGCCGAAGTTGGCCACGCAGCGGGATGAATAATAACGAATGAATAGAATTGGACGAAAAGAACGCTTAATTAACACGATCCCAGGCTTCTTACGTTGTAAAAGATAAACGTTATTGCTTTCATGTTACATCCGTTTCATCTCTCATGCCGAAAAAGAAAGACACGTTTATATTGCGATGACAGGAAGCGGCCTGGCAAATTCCCGGTATCTGAACATTGGTCGCTGTGCTGGATATTAGCTTGTATTTCTGATTGAACACATGGGTAGCCGACCACTATCGTAAGAGTATTTCGGGTGCCTGACCTGGCACAAACGGCACCTTCGTGATCAAAAAAGCAGCTTCATTCGTTTGGGAGGCACTTAATAAATGCTGCCGTAATGTCAATTATGATGATTCTGTTGATTACATTGAAGGCAGCCGCAATTACGTGCACTGGCATCACTCACTTCTTTTCTGTTCTTCATGATCACTCCTTTCCTGTCCAGCACCACTTTCCCAAGAGTAGAGTAGCAGGCTCAATAGTGGGCCTGCTGGCAGTGAAAGGTCAGACCAACCACTCTGCGTTCTGCTGCCGAAACAACAGTTAAAAGCTAGAAAAACTGGATTTCGGTGTCCATCGGTACGTCCTCGCCGCTACACTGTCGTCGTTTTGTATTGACTTAACTGGAATTCCTCATCACCACTTGCACCTTTCCGAAGTCAGTACCAGCGGCAGATCGCTATCCTCAAAATAAAAATGTGCTCAGTCATTGCCTTGTACTGGTACTAACGCGTGCGGCAGAAGCTTGGAGGCTAACAAAAGGGGCTTGAAAAGAAATTAAGTACAGTGCAAATAATTATCGAACGAAAACTGCTCGGCTTAATGTCACGAGACAGGAAGATAGCGGTGCGGATTTGAGAGCAAACAGGAGTAGCAGACATTCTAGTTGACATAAAGAGGAAAGAATGTAGCTGGGCAGGTCATGTCATGCGTAGGGTTGATAACTGGTGGTCTATTAGAGTTATGCAGTGGCTGCCAAGAGAAGGGAAGCGCAGTCGTGGATGGCAGACAACTGGTTTGTCTGATAAAATTATGAAATTTGTAGGCATAGCGCGCAGTCAGCTAGCGCTAGACAGGGTATAAACTCGAGACTGCTGAGGTGTTCATCCTGCGGTAGACATAAAGATGATGACGATGACGCTGATGGTGCTGCTGCTGATGATGATGTGTTGAAAGCTTAAACGTTAGCCCCACCATCACCAAAAGCTGTTAATAGAACTCAAGAGAACGGAAAGTTGGGCAAGTTGGCATTGGTTGATCGCTACGGGGAGCCTGAACATATAGGGAAAATAAAGAATTCACACAGGACGAGCGCTAAACTTCATTTATGAAAAAGAATCCGTTAAGTACTTACAGTAAATATGTAAGCCAAGTTGTCACGTGCCACGAGAAAAACAGCCCAGGTTAAGAAAAGTAACACCAAAACAAACAAACGGCTGGAATACCACAGGAGTAAAAAAACCATGGATATCTGACCACGCTACATTAAGTAAAAAATTCGCCATATCAAAAAATGCCCGCCTGTCTAATCCCTTTCAAAATGAGTTATTTTTGTACTTGAAGCGTGAAGGTGATGATTGGCTGATGCACGTGGACCCTCTTCTCTTTATCTGGTGCGCTGCAACCAGCATGTGTACATGTTCGATTTATTCATTGCGGTGTTTTCTCTTAGTTGGCCGTCAACGTGCCCTGTTGTTCCATGTAAAATACCAGAAATGCCAGGCGCTATAGGGCTTTCTTCACTCTTGATCGCTCTTTTTTTTTTCCTTTTGTCTTTGTGGTCGCCTATAAAGCGTCTATTTGCGAATAAGATTTTGCTTCTTCTATAGCCCGTACTGTAAGCGATGTGTTTGGGGCGTTGAGCTTTTGTGCCCTTCGCTACGTGAAAACGCGTCCGCCATGATCAGCACCGGAAAAAAAACAGTTTTACGGAGGACAGATGCATTGAGTCACCGCCAGATTCACGTGTGTCACTGATGATATCCTTGCTGATACAGCCGCTCTAATATTCATACGCATTGTTCAGCAACACTATCGGCGTTATTGTTGCGTCCCGACAATGCCTGACCTTATTGTTGTATATAATAAATTACTCAGCGGTCCTCAGCTGCGCACTTTCCGAGTACCAATGTTGTGTATGGTTTGACGCTTCTTTCGTTATTGCCCGTTTATATATATATATATAGAACGAGAGAATAAGAAAGAAGGGATACCTACGGGCTCGATTTTCCTAATCATGACCACATAAAGCCGACAAACAGTGAATGAAGCCAAGCAAAGCATTGGGGAAATTAACTGTTTAGATTGGTATGTAGTTAATAATGAAGAAAGGGAAATGAAAGTGGACGAGAAGATTACTTGTCGCCAGTGGGAGCCGAACCCACAACCTCCGCTTTACGCGTTCGTTGCACTGTCAATTGTGCAGCGGCCACGGCTATCAATTCGTCCACCATATTGGGTATTTATGTCTACTAGATCAAGCCGTATAGGAGTGTCAGCCAGCGCCACTCAGAGTCAAAGTGGGCGGATGTGAAACATCCTTTCTTTGCTCGATGGCGTCACGTAACAGGTGAGCGTTTGATAACCGTTGTTCAATAACTTTTGCTCTGAGTGACACTGGCTACCACTCCTAGGGCTAGATCTAGCAAACATAAGTACTGACTTAGAGGAAGAATTGATAGCCATGGCCGTATATAAGCACAATTTGTAATGCAACGCCCCCGTAATGCGGTGGTTAAAATAGTTATTTTCGCCGATGCTTCCCTTGGCTTCATTGTCTGTTGGCTCTATGTGGCCATTATGTACATATATATATAGCTGTATGTGTGTAGGTGTGTTTGGCAACACAACAATGAACAATACCGGATGCAGTCATAGGACAGTTATGCGCTAATGATGCTCATTGAGCAATGAGCGGAAAATTTATCGAGCAATGTTATTCCCAAAAAGATCGCGCCTTTCACATCTCACTTCTTTTTTTTTTTTTTGCACGCTAATACAAACAGAGTCCTCTGTTTTGTTCACATATCGCGCCTGAAAACTAACCAAAGCATGCAATTTTACCATTGTCAACCTGGCGGGTCTCATTTCACACCTATGTCATCTGCTCTTTGTAAACTTCGTTGTCGGGGTACGCTCTCGTTACTAGGTAGTATACACGATCATGAATAGCACAGCACAGCAGAGACAATAACATTACAGCACTCACTTATTTATTTATCACTGAATACATGACGGCAGTAGCCATTTGGCTTCCATAAGGTCTGACGCACTCTCTTCGTCCAATGCAGGTGTCTACGACGAGCCCGCATGCAGCAGCAAAAAACTAGACCATGGCGTCCTTGCAGTCGGCTACGGTGTTCTCAACGGAACCAAGTACTGGCTTGTCAAAAACAGGTACAATGCTGCTCCCAAATTTGGTATTCTTTTTATTGTGAACAACAACGAAGTTTCGTTTTATCGCGGCAGCGTTAATGAAGCGAAGATAGAAGCCATAAAACCAGGACATTCCCGGACTCTCAAGTGGTCTTTTTATTGTAAAGTTATGAAAATGTATATTGGCGAACTATGAAGCCTGGCCGAAAAACATGATGATATCGCTACTGTTGCCCTCTGTTTTCGCTTCCTTCCGTCTTCCGCCACAAAGTCAGCCAGTTTTCCATTCGGAATCAACAAAGGTTCCACTGGTGGTTAACAAATGTGCTCGGAGACTGCTACATGCAGATAGGCTTATGTAAATAAGAACTCCAAGACTAGACCCAACATTGATGTGTAGACATTTCGAGCCATTTATTACCATTCACGTATCTACGTTTATAAATATTTTTCTCTCTTGAAGAGGCGAGAAATAAAACCTAATAATTACTTACTTAAGCAAATAAAGCATCCCGAAAGTGACAACTGGTGCTCGTTGGTGATCTATTATGAACAGTAGACTTAGCATGTAGTGGGTTATGGCAGCAGATGACGCCACAGGACACACCGCAGGGCGCTCACTCACAGCAGCTTAATTTAAAGCTCAGGATCTTTCTTCGTCTCAGGCAAAGGGTTGATTGTGTATGCATGGCAAGAAGAAACATGCCAAGATTGCTTATATTAGTTCTGTTTACAGAAAACAAAACTCTTCTTTTTGTCAAAGCTGAAAATAAATTGACCGCATTTCCTTGCCAGAATGCACGTTAAGAAAAATTAGCTTTCCCCAATGCAGCAGCCGCACTGAATCCTAAATCAGGAAGAATCTTCTTTCTTCTCAAGGGCAAAGGGATGTCTCAATATCCTCTACCAACATTCGCCGTGATTTCCCAGTGCACTAGTATGAAGTCGATTTAACATGGATGACTTTTATTTCCTTGCATTACAGCTGGGCCGAAGAGTGGGGAGAAAAGGGGTACATCTACATGTCACGTGACAAGAACAACCAGTGCGGCATTGCCACGGACGCTACATATCCTCTTGTTTAGACATATGCCTTTTGTACAAAGTAAGAACAAAATACACAAACTGAAAATAAAATATTGTACTCTTCAATTAGTCTCTTTTCACACCCTTTCTTATCCCCGAAAGTCGTCAATCTTCCAACTGTGATGCCCACGAAATTTATTAATCTGAGACATGACAACAAATAGGCCTCAGAAAAACCTTCGTAGCATTTTTGAAGTTTCGTCAGTGACGTTGCACCTTATCTAATCGTCTTAAATTAGATAAGGTGTTCATAAATGCTATACCTCATAATGCACGCGGTGCAATACACTTAGCGTTGTGGCCGCAGCATTGAGTTCATTACATCCTGTATATCACGCTAAGACACAACCTTTCAGTGACAATTGACACCAAGGCTCTTGGAGTGTGCGTGCCCAAGTGGCTTCCTTCCACGATCTTGTGGAAAGGAGACAATGGGACTTATGAATTTTGGTTATCTCTGAGTTCGATTTTCCTTGAAAGTGCGCGTGTGACTGCATGGCTCTAAACATGCAAATAATTCTACTTTGCATTTAATGCAAATGTAGCGGTTTATGAGCAGCTTCCGTGAATGCGAACACAATATTTTGTACGCGATGTCTATCGAAAACTTTACTATCATTGCAAAGTTGGATAAGCATTACACTTGTGGTCGATCACCGTACAGACACCACTTATTAGCTCTTAAAAAGCTTTTTCCCTGCTAAATTTTGAACGTACTATTGCAAGTGCTTCGCGCATATTGGCATCCTAAGCGCTTCATTAGGCGCATCGCGTAATGAACCGTGTTTTTACCGTGAATAAATATTTTTCCACTAACTTTTTTAAAGAAGCTTCAATTTGCTGTGGGACTCTCCTAAAGTAACAATCCTGGTGGGGTGCTCAAGCTCATGCGGGATACCCGCTGTAATTCTATAGGCTTCGGCTGCCTGAGTGCCAGATGGCTCGCATACAAAAGCGCTCTCACACTAATTCCCTGGTGCGCAGTAATAACGCCTGGTAATCTACTCTATATTAGCGCACTGGCGGATTAAGGCATCTGTCATCTATTTTTGATTACCCTTGTTAATGGATAGATAACTCCGTATAAACTTGCGCCTATGTATTCCGCCTTTCTGTTCTCTTTTGCACACATTGATTTGATCTAAACGGATGACTGTTCGGCGAAATATGCGACCTGTACGCCTGAAGTTCTCTCTTTTCACCAGGAGATATACCAGGAGATCATAACCCTAAGTAACGCGTCGTGCACATCATGGTAGCAAGTTACTGGACTCAGTTACGCCACTAACACTGTCGCCACTATTTACTTGACCCTAAACTTCCATTCAGGATATCACGCAAAATTGGAAAGAAGGAAAAGTCGCACCAGCCTTCTAAATATCCCTTGATACTTTGTGTAGCTTTTACTCAGTACTATAACTCTGCTATTCGTCTCGCGTAACACCGGAAATGGGAGAAATTCCCTGCGCCGGAGACTATAGATCACGTGAGCTATTCACACTCGCCGTATTTGCGAGAGCTACAGCACAGCATCTCGGACATGAATCCACAACCGGCCACTTTCTGAAAGTTTTCTTTCGGTTCCATGGCCAAAATAACTCTGCGTTTTAGGCTGGAAAAGCTGATGAGGTTATTTGGAGTAAGTGAACTAGATATTGGGTAATAATACTTACCCTTCCAGTTTTAATTCTCTTCTTTCATCATGCGCACATCTACTCTTCTATCCTTATTATAATAACCTTCCCTTTATTTCTTTCCATTTGTTCCGCTTCCCGCAACGTTCAGTAATGGTATCTAAAAACAGCACTACCGACACAGGATACGGGAAAGAAAATGGGATGCTCAGGGCGCTGACTTGACAACTGCGTTTGTTGAAAAAAAAAACTTTTCCTTTTTGAAGCATTACATCAAGCGTGCGCGCATGCTCAATGTCAGTAAAAGCACTTGTCATTCCCCTAAACATTGCCTCGCGGTCGCGGATGAGATTAACCCCCCTATTGTTCACCCCTATTAAACAAGACCATTTCCTTCGAAGATAGGCTAAGGAGGGCTAACAAAGCTACTACCTTATCTCATTATGTGAAATGCTTTCACCACTTCTTGCACTTCCTCTTCGCACTGCCATCATGGAACGTACCCTACAGATCTACGAGCCCATTGTGGATTCCTGCGCCCGTCAGGGGGCCACATCAAGGGTTTGTGCAAGATACTATGATACTATGTACGACTCTACCGTTTATATGAACCGACGCCTGAAGAATGGTTGTTTGGCTCAATGCTATCGCAGATGCCGGCGGTGAAGTGATGTAGCCCCATTGACTGTGTGCGTAGCGTTGTTAAATGTAAACGTAGATTTTGTGTCAGGAAGGAGTTATCCATCCGGGTCGCCTATCCGGGACAGTGGGACAAGGCGAGATCAGGCGACGCTGAAAGCACGTATTAACCGCACCCCGTGCTTAGAAGGAAATGTTTTTGTCCAGTCGCCTCTTGCGATAACTAGTCTGAGTGGGCCGTCTTATCGCTTTGTTCGTCTCGTCGACATGTCTTGTTCACTTTATGGGTCACAGAGAAGGAGAAAAAATCTTATTTTCATGGCGGTCACCGTCGCGCACAGTGTCAATAATGTATATGGACCACGAAGTATGAAGAAGTGTTGAGTTTCTCGGCAGCTTTTTGTCGGTGGCAAGGTAAATTGTACAACTGCATACATTGTTCCCATGTATTTGTGGGGTGTGTAAAAATGCAAATATTTATTTACGGTAGTGTTGGCCGTAAGGCCGTTACAGAGTGGATTTTAAAGCATCACAAATACAAACTGGATGTTACAACAATAAATTACATAAATGAAGTATCAGTCATAGAAAACGGCTAGAATGACAGCTTGTACAGTAGTATAACGATCCAGCAATCAATTTTCTAACTTCAAATTCATGAAAAACACTCGAATTCACAAAACAGACCATACGTTGTATATAAAAGTAGTTGGTAAAATAAAAGAAACATTTATAATATGTGCAAGTATAGAAGCAAACAAACATTCAGTTTTGTATTGAATTCATTATGCATTTTTCGAAAGCTTCACTTGTGGTGCACTGCATGACCAATGATGGCAGGGCATTCCGGTGTTTTATAGTTCGAGGTAGGAATGAATATCCATATTTATCGATATGTAGCTGTGGCACAATGAACATTGAGTCATGCTTTTTCCTAAGAGTTCGCTTTTTTGGGGGGGACCTAAGTAAGCTGCAACGTCGATGTTAAAATGGTGTTTAGAAAACAAAAATAGGAATTTTAGTCTTGCCACTAGGCGCCGCTGCGATTGACGTGGTAGTTGAAGCATGTTAGCATCTCTGTTACCGAGTCGGCGGAGGAATATTTTGAGAAAATAAACTGTGCAACCCTTTGTACTCTTTTGAATTCGTTTATTAGAGCCACTTGGAACCAATCCCATATAATGCTTGCGTACTGTAACGTTGGCCTCACATTGGTTGTAAACGCGGTTAGCTTGACAAATTGAGGCGCAAGCTTCCACTTCCTGCGCAGAAACCAGATTTTTGTTTCGGCAGTGCTTGTGATATTTGTGATATGGGTTTTCCAGGTTAGGTTCTTGGTGATAGCTATCGCTAGGTATTTGAGTGTATCAACTGTAGCAAGCATTTGGGAGTGTACAAAGTATTCGTGATGCAAGGCGTTCTTTACCTGGTACGATACCTCGAAGACCACTGGTTTTGGTTCGTTTATATTCATTTCCCAGTTTTCACACCACATTTCAATAGGAGCAAGAGCGTCAGTCAGCGATTTTTGATGAACGTCGTGAGCAATTTCCCGATAAAGTAAGCAGTCATCTGCGTGCAAACGCACGTTGATGTCGTAATTAATATCACAACTGATGTCATTAATCAATGCTAAAAATAAAACAGAACCCAAAACAGACCCCTGCGGTGCGCCTGAGCTCGAAGTTAAGGCAGTCGATTTTGTGGCAATTATTTCTACATATTGCGTTTTACCGGACAGATATACGTGGATCAAGTCTACGAAATTACGAATAACTCCCATTTTTGCCAATTTTCTAATTAACAGAGAGTGAACGGCTGTGTCAAAGGCTTTAGAGAAGACTAAGCAATGTGCGTCAAATTGTGTTTTGTGCCGAAGCGCCTGTTCATTAAAAAGAAATTCTCGTGTTCAAAAAAAGTGTATATGGATTTTTATATAATATGTTTGAGTAGCTTGCAGCAAACAGAAGTCAAAGATATGGGATGATAATTGCGCTTAATTCCGTTTGCTCTGTGAATTCTTTTGCTTGTAAGTGTGCTGCGTACACATAACGGTTACTTGGAACGAATAATTTGTGTAAAAAAGAAGGCTGACAGTCGCTTGGACCGAAAAGCTTTCGACATAACGTCGCTGAAACGTGCGACCTTCACGGAAACTAAACAACATCATGTGTGGGTGTGTAGAAACGAGTGCACCAACAGACTACTTGCCGCTGAGTGTGTCTGTCGCGTGGCGATTGCACGACGACTGTTGTGTTTTGTGGTTCATTGCTACGAGCCAGTGCAACTGTCGTGACATTGTAATGCGGCGGTATGGATCGTGTCAGCGAGTCTCCTCGATCGTGTTCGGGGTGCCAGAGCGATCTAATCTCGCTGCACACCAACATTGAGCTTAGTGTGGGCGCGTGTGCGAATGCGGTTCACTGTTCTCGTGAACCGTGCGACGTCGCCATGTAAACTTGCATCATGACGCGCATTGTTGTGTTTATGCCATCTCGGCTCCATGCACCGCTAAAGCCCCTTAAGAATTAGAGGGCCCTTATACGAAACGCATGCGAATTGGCCTAGCTATTACTGCACTGTGTTTTGCTGGCAATCCGTGTATCGCTTCTGGCGTATTTCTTATGTTAATTTGCAGTTCTGTGTTTTTCATCAGTAAAATGGCATCGCCGATTACTGAAACGTCTTCGAATGCAAGGGAAACTTGGAAGGAACGAGCTCGTAGCTGTATGCAATGTACTTTGACATATTGTATTATACTTTATTGTTTGATGGCCAGTAGCAATGGCTATGCAGTATTTGCTTTTAAAAGCAGAGTAACGCAGGCACTTAGTAATATCTTTACTCACATATGCAATGCACAAAATACGATTAGGATATGCAGAGTTGAAAATGACTTTTTGTGCATATTTAAAGCGCAGTTAACAACAACGCGCGCACAAACACAGGAAACTGTAAAGGTAGAATTCGCTGTTGAAATTTGTTATTATTTATCGTACTTTACGCAATGCAGATATTTGTCAGCGAGTTAATGCGCTTCTGCCCCACTATTTACTTGCATGCTAGGTCATACTGCACTTACTAAATCAGCGGGTTCATAACGCACTAAAATCAATAATCTCCCCAAATTTCGGCCGTCAACATTCATGCACGCGAATGAAATACTATCGCAGCTTGAGTTGTTGAGTTCAGTTGAGTAGTTGTAGGCTACTGATGGGATTAGCCTTGCAGTAGCTGCCGGCAATTGCTCCACCGTAGCGACACTTAAAATACATTAATCATATATATCAGACACAGACCTCATAACTATACATAGTCACTCCTAAGGTCACCATGTGGAGGCCAAATCCATCTCCTGCAAGTAATTTAAAAGAAGGCGAGAAACCTCCTTCCTATCTAACTGGTTCCCGTGCGGGAAAACAATGTCCTGAAGAGAACTGTGGGGAATTCCTGTCTTCTTGAGGGATCCGAATAACACACTCATTTCCGCGTTATACAGACTACAGCACATAAGGTAATGGTCTATGTCACCGCACACACCACACGTTGAACATAATGGAGACAACGCCAGGACAGTCTTCTACATCCACGCAGGGGTGCGAGCAGAGCCCGTGCGGATTTGATTCGAGATCCGCCCTTCAAAGGTTAGAGCACGGGTTCCCTACAGATGCCCTATGTCTAAGCTCCCTACGCTCGGTGCACAATCTCCATATCAAAGGCTTCTCCATACGATTCTAATGGGTGCCCTCGCGCATAGGTATCATAGGCAACGAGATGGCGGACAACCTCGCCCATAGAGCCCTGTCTAGGAATCTTTTGATAAAAGTGGCTCAAGAGGACAAGAGACTCTTCAGAGAAGCGGTGTCGTGCCACTTCAGCTCTTTGTGGAGCTCACCTCACAAGCCATGTGTGACCAAGGGTCTCAAAAGAAACCAAGCACACTTTTTTTATCGCAGCTCTGCACACACACGTGTATACTTTCTCTCGCACCTTCGTATCGCTCTACGTTACTTTCCTCGCATAGTTACCGACGGTTCAGTCTGTCCGTTCAATTCTATGCGACCTCATTTATCTTCTGGTTAGGTTTTGTTTGCCGCGCGGGATGGAAAATAACTTCTTGCCGTCCTCGTCGGATCTCGTCACCCACCCGCACAGCAAAAAGGCATTTCGGTCCTTCGCATCCTAGGTCATACTGAGCTTTTCAGCGGGCTCATAACGAAATAAAATAAATAATATCCACAAACTTCGGCCAGCAACATTCATGCGCGCGAGTGAAATACTATAGCAGCTCGACACACGCACGTGTATGCTTTCCATCGCACCTTCGTATCGCTTTACGTTACTTTTCTTACATAGTTGTACAGTTACCGACGGTTCAGTCCTTCCGTCCAATTCTGTGCAACCATACTTTTCTTCTCGTTAGGTTCTGGTTGCCGCGCGGGATGCAAAATAACTTATTGCCATCCTCCGTCCGGTTTCGGCACTCAACCGCACAGCAACAAGGCATTTCGGCTCTCACGGAACGAAATTATCGCAGCAATGTGCATAGTACAACAGGCAAAACGAGCGCTCTGCGCCCGACGCGAAGGAACTTTCATGGCGGCAAAGTGTTGCTCACATGTGAGCAACAAGCTCACATGTGACCGCTCAGCCTATTGCTGGCGTCGTCGGCTGGATCAAAGCCTTTCTGTACTTTAATATTATTGAGGGACTTTATCCGAAACTAGGGCCTACGCCACCTTGCGTCGGCTCGGCGCCCGCATAGAGCCTCTCCCCCCATATCGTATGGAGAGGGCTTCCAAGGCGCATGGTAAAGGCTGAGCTTGTCTGCATTTACAAGGCCTTTCTGTTTCCCTGTCGCCGGATCCTTGAGCCGGCAGGTGTTGAGCGCAATGCGGGCAGAAGAGGGGCGAACTTGGTTGTTAATCCAGCGCCACAATTAGTGAGAAAGGTGAGCGTCTTAGCGGATTCCGAGCCATGTGAAGCAGTTTTGCGCATAATTACAAGCTTTAAAGAAGCCTGCATGTTCACTCAGGGGTTAATCATGCTCTATTTTCTGTGCCATGTCCCCCAGGCGTTGGGAAAGCTGAACGACCTTCCGCTCACCGACTTTGCAAATGAGAATACTATTGTTTATTATTCCGTTGTCATTAGATAGGTCCCGTATTTTCTTCGACTGTGGGGTCGTCAGGTAGGAATCCAGTCTCCAGCTACTGCAGTAGTTCTTGCAACAATTGGTTTTTGCGTTGTTTCAAGCCGAAGTTTGCACTCTTAGTGAGGGGGGACACATCAAGCCAGTCAACAGCTGCTGCCATTTCAAAGCAAGTACAGTTCTTGTGATCTTGTATTTTAATGGGAAATCAGCCCTCTGTCTAACAGTGCTGAGAAGATCCCCAGGAAACGATCGTACACCTGTTTATTGCGTTAACTGGCATGTTGGCACGCCCTCTGTGATGCATTATGGTCCATTTGAACCTTGCAATCTCAACACACAACGTCAGATTCTGCATGATGTGCATACTGAACATCTTAGCCATGGATGCATGTTCACAATGCACCTCAAATGAAGTAAAATCAATATCTGGCCGAAATTTATAAACAGCCCACACCAGTGCGAGACACTGCCGTTCCCGGACATTGTGGTTCTTTTCAGCTGCGCCGAGCGTTCTGCTCATAAATGACACTGGCCGGAGTTGGCCTTTGACCTCCTGTAACGACACTGCCGCTATGCCAGTGCTACTGGTGTCTGTATGTATCATGAACGGCATGTTCAGACCGGGCAACACCAGAGCCATGTCTCCCGCCAACATTACCTTCAAAGTCTCGAATGATGTCTGTTGCTCAGCACCCCAAACGCAGTGGGCTCCTTGAAGAGAGCTGTGAGGGGCTTGGCCTTGTTGGAGAACCCGGGAATCAAGTTTCTGTAGTACTCCGCCAAGCCCAAACATTTTGCAACTCCTTGACCCTTTTGGGGGAATGGAAATTCTGAAACTGCTCGCACCTTCTACGGATCGGGTTGACATATCAATGGTGAGATTGTGTCGCAGGAACTTCAATACCTGTTCGCAGAATGCCCCTTTGTTAGGATTGCCAGACCTGTCGAGCAAATTCTGTACAATCACTCAGCAATATGTTGCAGGTGGTCCTCAAAGGTACCTGAATAAATTAGTATATCATCAAGAAGTGGCATGCAGTAGTCCTATTTCATGACTTCCAACACCTTGTCTATGAGAGAATGAAATGTTGCCAGTCCGCCCACTGCTCCATTTGGCATTAGCTTAAATTGGAACACTCACCTATGGCACAGGAACGCAGCCCTTGGGTCATCTTCGGGGGCAACTGTCACTCGAAAAAAACACTTGAACAATGTCAAGGCATGTGAATCATCTGGCATGGCCAAGCTGGGCAAGGACCAAGTCTGAATGGTGCATTGTGTTTGCATTCAAGGGCCTGTAAATCTACAGGGAAGGGATATCCACCCGTTTTCTTCAGCACTAACACAAGGACGCTGGCCCATGGACAGGAGCTGGGCTCAGTGAGCTCTTGGTGCAGCAAATCCTAAATGCACCCATAAAGAATTCCTTTCTTTTGGCTTCAAAGCCACAAATGGAGGGTGGCTGCCGTGGTGTGCACGGACGAGTCGATGAAGCAAGATCAGCTGCCATTCGTGAAATTCGCGGTAGTGCACAACACAGGCAATGCCACGTGCAGGTCATGATAGGTCTGGCTGGCTTTGGCATTTCTTGCAGGTCTGCGAAGGTCATGCTGGCTGTCAAGTTCTTCAAGGTTGGATGCATTTGTGTTCGTAAACGTTCTACTTTCTCGGTATCCGAGACGGGCTCCGCTATGCGGTCATAGTATTCGATTATGACGTGCATGAATTGCTTGATGCAACTCCGCCTTCAGTTTGAACTTGTAGTCGATGGTGGTAAACTCCTCTGTAAATTCCAACATGAACGCCTACTAAGCAGAGTACCCGCCGGAAAAGCGCCACCATTGTTTGGTGGGCCCTTCCGATGCTGCTCGGATCAGCTGCAAGCAGCGGTCTCTGGGAATGCTCGAAATGTCGCAATTCCTAGTGTACCTCTCCAGCAAATCCTGCTGCGAGTGTGCGTCTTGGTAGCCAATGTCCTTCGAAAGTGGGAGAGGCGCACCTTTGAGATTGAGATCTGGCCCCGCGTCGTCTACTCCAGCTGTCTCGTTAGGCCTAACCATGTCGCCGAGCAGCGTGGTGGCCAAATTTGGTTTATTTCAGCCGTAAGTTTCTCCATTTCCATTGGCTCCCAGCTTTCTTAGCCAACAGTTGGACGATTGAAGGTGGGAGCAGAGGCCACGAAGCTGCACCGGCGGCTTGCTTTGTTGGCGATTCGTGCTGGTCTGGCCGCACAAGCCCCCACTTGTCAAATCTGCAAAGTATGTATTATTTAGTCTGGTGGGACCCTTGGCTCCGGGTTTCGTTCTGCCGCAGTATATGCGGCTCGCTTTGCCGTGGCCACTTTCTCACTAAAGGACTTCAATCGCAATGTCTGCCCTTCTGTGCCCACAGCTGTTGACCTTGCCACGCGCGCCACTCACTCTCCCTCTGCTTGCGCGCTGTCCACCACGCATTTCTGTCATGGTTGCCTGCCGTCTTCTTGCACGCGAGTCTGCACCACCTGGCGTTGGCTCAGCAAACTCAGTTTCAAGCCGTGAGTACTGAAATAACGCTCAAAGTAGAGCGTGCTTGCAATGAAAGAAAGAAAGAAAGGCGTGAGTGGCCAACGCCGGAGATGTAGGTGATATGGCGTCATCTTGTACAGTAATGCCTTGTTTTACGAAATTGGCTGGCAGTGTGGATTAGGTAGCCGCTAAGCAATGTGGGAATCAATCGCTGATGACAGATTTGTGGCTACTTACCGACCAGAACAAGAACTGCACCACAATTCTCACTTAAACACACAGGCTTACAAGGTTTACCTTATATACCCACGTAATGAACACACTTTTCTTTTTCTAATATACCGAAGCAAAGTTGCGGGGTGCGTTCATTATGCGAGGTAAATATTATGGCAACTTTCTTAAACATAAGAATTGATAAGTAAGACGGTAATAATTTGGAACGCGCATAATATAACTTTGCAGTAAAATAGATGTATGCCATTTGCGAACCGTAATTTCACTCCGCATCGGAACCACCACACCTGCCATTCAGCTCGCTGGCCGCTTCATACACATCGTGGTTCCACCATAGAATAAACAACCAACGCGCCAGCCGCGTGAAGTCGGCGCGGCCTATGCCAATTGCGCACGGCATAACATAACGTGCGCTCCGAACAGCGATCTCCGATCGCGCCCCTGCTCGTCCACACAGCCGCTTCCGGCTGTCTGCCGTTATCGCAAGCATCACATTGAAGCGCGCACCTGATTCGACAAGCACGTTGTGTGCATCTCCTTCCTGGACCATCCTGCTCATTGGCATGTCAAGGTTTTTCGGTATCTGATCAGCGTTTCCGTTTTGTGGGCCGATAAACTCTGTCCCGCAGCAGGCGTATAACTCGACTTAAGGACATGCAATGAACGCAGTCATTACTTTTGGATTGCTTTTCTTTATTTTCCTGTGCTACCGGTGCGTTTGTTGGCTATGTTTTTCGCCGAGCCTTGTACATGTAATCATATTGCGCATACGATAGCGGTCTAACATTTTGGAACTTACGCAAGTATGAGGCGATATCGCTGGAAGGGTCAATGAGCCATGTATCCGACGAGTCTGCTCGCCGCTATTGTGCTACTTGCTTTGCTGGACTCAGGTTCGTCCACTAAACAGTTAGCTTCGTAAGTTGCGTCGTGCCACTGTAGTTAACAGTCAGTACTGCGCGACAGTACAGTTGTGAGGCACGCCGTAGTGGGGCACTACGGATTAACTTTCATATAAGCTCAGATGTGCTGGCTACCCATACGTCGGGCAGCCAGTGCACGGCCCCGACCACCGCCAGGGGCCGTGGCTTTTCGCTCCTGCGACTGTCTGCATCACTGTTTATTGGCTTTTGTTTGATTGCTTTTCTTCCGTTGCGTTCCTTTTCTTTTTTCCCCCCACAAGGCTCCTGACGTTTAATAAAAAAAAGATTGTGCATGTGCCTGAATCGTTTCTTTTCACTTATAAACAGCATGGATTCATAACTAGAGTGTGGCTAAGGACCCAGACGTGGGAAGACAGTCTTGTTATATTGATCTAAATTAAGCTATTATTATTATTATTATTATTATTATTATTATTATTATTATTATTATTGTTATTTTAATTATTATTAGTATACGCAGTTGGGGCAGCGCTTAATCTTGACACGCTGAATGTACTTCAGTGAGCGGCCCTAAATGTTTCACAAATGGCGTTCGAGTCGCAAAGCTGAACAAGCATGATATTCGGCCGCGTACGTTTTGTCACAATTGAAAGAGCGCCGTACATTTTAACAGGTTGATTGAACTTTTATGCCACGCTGTTTTACAAATATATTGAAGAAGATAATTTGTGTACAGGGTGCTTATACCTCACAAATGTGGCCCAAGACAAGTCTTTTTTTTTTCTTCCGATAATCAGCAATGTAATATGGCCACTCCACGCCATGGGTGGTTGCCATGGTTGGAGTAATCGACGTCTGCAATGCAAATATGTTCATGCGGCCATGTCCTATGCTTCTTTCACTCCAGCAATGCTTCTAAAATACCGCGAGGAAGGCATATATGATACACAGGATACCACAGCATGCACACAGAACATGCAAGCACCCAGAAAGTAGAAATATGCCGCTTTTGTTTGTTAATGTTTACACCTTTTTAGGGCCACTTGGAAAGCACAGTCGTGGGTTCCTCGAGGAAATAGCCATGTAGGCCCGTCACTTTTGGTATGGAAGCGAGCCATATAGGGACGCTTTAATGTCAGTAGGTGTGTTTCGGAGCGCCGCAGTGAACATAAAGCCCACATAGTGCCGCCGTATACACAAGTACGCATACTGATGCAAATGACGCATTAACAATTTGCACTGGTAAAAATACAAATGAAAGGGTTGAAAAAGGCACTGTGAAGTCCGCTCTGGAGCAGCAACCAGATAAGTCGCGTCGCTTCAAAAGCGCGAAATGCGGTTATAATACTGACCCGCCCATAGAATTTCAAGATACAACTTATTTTTAATGTTGAAACGTAATGTCATGCGATATTTATTTTATTAGAGAAGGCACCTGAACAGTTGTGACAAATTTTCATAGCACGGCTTACGAAAGAGGAAAGCTCGTGAGGGCACCTCGTAACTCCGAGAGTTATGGTTTAAATGTGGTGTAGTTAGCGCTAAACAGAGTTACAGCTTGGCGATCCAAGACTATTTTAATGTCTAACAGAGCAACTTTTATGGCAGTTGATTACGGGTTGTGACTTTTAGAGAAAGAGAGTTCAGGTTGTCCAGAGGAGCAACTTAATTTTCATATTTTACACTCTTACTTATTGTTGCTCACGTCCGTAAGTCAACACGAAGCACAATATCACGCTCCAGCATTAGACTCACTAAGGGAACCTTGAACTTCAAGGACACCTGCGTCTCACTGGAAACGCTAAACTTGAACCTTCTAATAAGCTTAGACAAGGCGACTTTAAGCTCGAGCAGCGCCAGACGCTTGCCGATACACTCTCGCGGCCCGATACCAAAGGAGAGCGCCGATGCTAAGACAGCTCCAGAATCAGGCCTCTCGATGAAGCGGTCCGGATCAAACTTGTACGGGTCGACCCACAGATTCGAGTCGTGGAGCACGTTCCATGTCGGGAGGATGACGTGTGAGCCACGCGGTATCACGTGGCCCGTCGCCACACGAGTGTCCACTTGACACACACGGGCCGTGGTCAACACGAGAGGGGGGTATAACCGCAGGCACTCATTGATGACCGCATCGAAGCGCTTCAGCGTTTGTAGTTCGTCATACGCGAGTCTTTCATGGTCAGGAAACGCGGCCACTAGGTCGTCGTAGAGTCGCCGCTGTTCATCTGGGTGTCTCGCCAATTCGTAAAGAAGAAACGCCAGCGTACTCGCCGTGGTGTCGAATCCGGCCCCTAGGAAGACGAAGCAGTTCGACACGACGTGCCTGTCTGTGATGAAACTGGGCTTCAGCTTGACGTTGCACGGTGTCCTTGCACATGCGTCATTGTCTTCTTTGTCAACAGCCGAGCTGCTTCTCTGGACTTCCAGCATGAGCTGAACGATGTCAGACGCGGTGGCTGTTGTCCTCTTGCGCGACTGAAGCAGTCGCTGAAGGTCTTTCTCTATGCGAGCAAACAGCTTTCCGTAGCTAAGCAAAGGAAAAATATACGACACGATGGCTCCAAGAATAGGGGTCACTATGCACACGTCGTTGATCCAGTTTCCAGAGTCAGTGAGGATCTTCGCAAGTGTCTTGATGACAGGATCGTCTTTGTTCCGCTGGCAATCTGACTGTTGGCAGAAAAATACGAAAGACAGGTTTTTTTTTTCTGACAGTACTATGGACTGTCAAAAATACGTACTTCGCGAAGGCCTACACATACGAAGTCTGTTTCGAAATGTAAGATTCTCCATAGTTTAGCACTCCCTAAATTGGTGACATTCAAGGCACCGTCGACACACAATACTCCTATCGTAAGCTTAATTGAGGGGTACACAAGGTGCAGACATGCTTTCTTTTCAATGGATGGTGAAACCTAGAAAGTTCTATTTTCACTATTTACTGAGCGGGGGTCTCAACAGTGAACACAACTCTGATACCTTCGATAAGCCTTGCGGAGGTGGTGTTCGACACCGTGTCTTTCATTCAACAAGAAAAATCAGCATCGGAGCTGTTTTATGTGAGGCCGTACGTTGGGACCACGCCGTTCCGCGGTGGCGGACGCTGGCTTTGGCATTCTCATATACAGGGTGTTCAAAATTAAGCTTTATGGTTTTCTTAATGTTAGGCACTGGGAGGCACGCGAAGAGCACCTGTGCAAACATGTGCCCAGGGAGACACAAAGTGAGATGATAATTATCGCTGTCAGCAGCCCAACTAGCGAAAATTGAATATTTCCCTTTTTGTTGACTGCAGTAAGTGGGTATGTTTGTATTGAAAAGTTGGAGGCAGTCGTGTTTCCGCACAGTATCAGTTGGAAGAATTCTTCAAGCATGTCTGTGCTCCGAGATATCCGACCCCAAATTTTAATTCTCTTTCGCATGGTTCGAATGATCATGCATGCAAGAGAGTTGGGATCGGCGCAAAGCTCCTCCCTGATGTGACGTGCTTGTTGCGTGTGGCGTTTAGTCTGACAACGGGGTGGAGGCATCGGCAAAGATGATAACTGTCCCCTTCCCCTCTCGGCTGGCAAAATTTCAAAATCGAAGAACCAGGAACCATTGTCGTAATACGCGACCGCGCAGCCTATAACGATGGGGGCAGCTGCCATGCCCACATAATGACGCGAGCGGCGAAGCCGGAGGGCAGTGCGCGTGCGTAGTGGTGACTAGACGACCGGGCATGGTCCTTGCCTGGGCTAAGCAAATAAAATGACTGCTGATTTCCAACTATATCAAATTTTATTGAAATCAAGAGACACAACTGCCCGGCCCAGCGCGCTGTCATATACAGATTTCGCAAGCCGAGAGGGGAAGGGGAACAGTTATCATCTTTGCCTATGCCTCCGCCCCGTCGCCAGACTAAACGCCGTACGCAACAGCCGCGTTTCGTCAGGGAGGAGCTTTGCGTCGATCCTCACTCTCCGTCATGCGTAGTCATGTGAACGACAACTAAAATTTGGGTTTTGTAAAAGTCCTATTCAGATATTAGTGGTATATTTGAGAACATTGTATAATAAAACAAATCTATCCACTTTAGGTGTAGTAACAAACGCAATTTACAGAATCGCGATATCCTTTTTCATTCGGCAGGTAGAGAATTCTAAACTTGCTAGTTTCTTTTCCTGAAAATTTGCAAGTTACAGCAATTTTTATAAAGAGATTGACGGCCTAAATAAAACGTTCGCTACCAACAGTCACTAGATTTTACCTTTTTCGTTTACATGCGATAAACCTCATGAAATATGGTGCAGTGCTTTCGACAAAAACGATTTCTCCTTTCCGATCTATTTAGGTGGGAAGCCTGGAGCTAAAGCTTTGTCTTAAGTGGGCCTTAGCAGACACTGTAGAATCCGTCACTTCACGTTCAGCTGGTGCGGGAACTTCAAGACGGTCTCGCCACCCGTCTTTCCGTCTCAAGCTTTTTTCGAGCTTATCAAGGGTCTTAAAAAATTAAATTATGGGGTTTTTCGTGCCAAAACCACTGTCTAATTACGAGGCACGCCGTAGTCGAGGACTCCTTAAATTTTGACCACCTGGGGTTCTATAACGTGCACCTAAATCTAAGTGCACGGGTGTTTTCGCATTTAGCCTCCATCGAAATGCGGCCGCCGTGGCCGGGATTCGATCCCGCACTCGTGCTCAGCAGCCCAACACCATAGCCACTGGGCAACCATGGCGGGTTATCAAGGGTCTTCTTGCCGTAATAGAGGTGTTTTTGGTATTGTGGAAGAGTAACTTACTGTACAGAAGAAATCACCTTTCTCTTTAGTATCCCTTGAAGCAGGTAGCTGTTGAACTAGTCTGCAACCGTTTAAGTCATGTTGGGAGTGCCAGTCGAAACTTGAATATTTTGACTTTAATAAAAAAAAAAAAGTGGCCGATAAAATGCGTTAAGGAATGTTAGTCTGCGTACCGTCAAGTCACGCCTGACTGCTAATCGAAACTGGATTACTATAGACATAAATCAGGGGGTCGAATTCCCAAAAGCTTTCTTTCGTAAGCGCTGTTCGCCTGTAATTTGCTGTAATTTGCCCTTAGTAATATTTCTGGCATACAAGCTTCTTGTGTATATGGGCTCTCATGTCTGAGCAGTGATCACAGGCGCAAGAAAAATAAAGTCGTACAGCCCGGGATCATAATCGAGTCTAGTATACTCAGGCTGAAAGTACATGGCGACGTTTGCTGTATGAAATCTGCACAGTATTTAAGTGGCGATTGCGTGGAAAAACGGCGCCTTTGCAGGCACGGGAACTGCAACATTTCCACACGGCGTCCGCCCGGGCAAGTGGTTGCGATAACAGTAAGATTCTTATCGCGACAACTGAAAGAGCGGATTTTCGCGAAATATAAAAAAAAAATTATCCAAGGTGTCGGCGGCAAAAAGACATATTCGGAAAAGCACCGCCACCTTACTGCGAACCGTTTTAGTGCGTCAAATTTTGATGATGTGTGCGTCGAGAATATATTTTTTTTTTCAACACTTATCACGAATATACGAGGAAGGGAGCGTAAAGATAAACGCGTGGCGTGTGCTTCAATACAATCGCTAGATTGGGCCGTTCTCCATATTCTGTTCGCATGGCTTACCGCTTTATCGTTTCTTTTTTTTTTCAGGTAATATTAAAAATAACGGAACCCGAAACAAAAAAGAGAGAGAGGTGGTGTCTTCGCTCTCTCTCACGTTCGCTCTATTTACATTTTTTACCAGTAAGATATGCTCGCAGCATTTCCTTATTAACCTATACAAACGCCACTCGTTCAGATACATGCATACTCTGAAAAGGCGTTTTAGGCTGCTTCTCGAATAAACGTTCGATGCGTTGCGCAAGTTACGTTCCGCGGGTGTAACGCTGAATGCATGCTTTGTGCAATCGTTAGCATAGTTGTGCTGTCCTCCTCTCAGCTATAGCTCGCTATCCAACTGGCCCAATAAGTGCACGAACAATTCTTCGGGCTCGCATGAAGGATCGAAGAAAAAGAACTATAGTAGTCTCTTTAGGTGTCGCGCGTCAAAAGCGCTCCCTTGGCAGCTTCGCCATGCATGACCCTGTTGTTTCTTAGGTGTACCATTCGTCGCACTAACGATTTAAGCACGCAAGCATCATCTTCGGGAGAAGATGCTCAAGGAATAAGGCGCAACGTTATGGCCATGAGACGCCATGGCCGTACCTGCCAGCCGAGGGCACACTTGGTGATGATGTCCAAAGAAAAGCCCTGGGAGATCGCCGAAATATTGACGGTGGCGTGTCCATCAGTCGACAGGCATTCACGGAGGATGTCTGTGGTGATGTCAGTACACTGGTGAATGGTGTCGAGCATGTGTTTTATCTTGGCCGACGTGAAACTTGGGTTCAGCATGCCGCGGAGGCCCTTCCATTCATCTCCTGCGAACACGAGAGCACCACAAATGACATTTTCGTAGACTGAAGACTGAAGCTTCGATATCGCGAAGCTAATAAATTGCATATAGGGCAGAAACAGTGTGGCTGGGGTTGAGGAGGGCATGCAGATGATGAGCCTACATAGTTGGAATACTGCAAAAGGCGAACGTTACAGCAAACCACAATGTCCCATGAGCGGGCTAATGTGATATTACTAATTATTGTTTATTAAATGGGCTTGTGGCGCAAAATCAACACGGCTAAACGCATGATATTACACGACCACAGATGCATGATCAAGAGAGGTTCCCATACACGGACAGGGCGGATGCCCATCTGTCTGTCCTCTTCGGTTATTTCTGGTTCTGTCGCCAGAATCAACTAGCCCTGCGCAAGAGTCTTGCGCTGTAGATATTACGGAGCTGAATTACTTGAAAGGCTCGTTATTTATTTATGCGTGGAAATCTACAAAATAAAATAATTAGGTAAGTGACAAACGGTTCCTTAAATAAACGTTGCCAGGCTATTGCGCGCAACGCAATTTAACTACAAATAACAAGAGACGTTGTAATGTGTCTTTTCTCTCTCGCCTTTGTTCAGTGGTGTCTTCGCAGTGCGGTGCACTTTTATGAGCTAGGGCAAGACGTCCATGGACAGTATGAATGCCATGGATAGTACTAAGACATTAGGGCAGTATGAATGCCATGGACAGTACTAGAACATTAGGGCAGTATCTAAAGCAACGAACGCAAGAAATTGAGCGAACGAACTAAACATGAAATCGCGCCGGGACACAGTGGGCGACACAGTCGACGTCGTGTGTGCAGGGTGCTGCTGTGGCGCAAAATTGGCATGTCACTTCAGATCTCATTGCATGGTGTACGCTTGTTTACTGTGACGTGAATAATAGTCCCCACAAAATATTCCTGATGTACTATGTTTTGCCACGTCAGCTTCATTGAAGTTTGAACTTCACGGCAGCGCTAGCTTCCCTAGTACAAAACAATAATCGTTGAAAAATATTTGTGTAGGCTATACCTGCAAGTACTTTTTTTTACTATGGAGGCGTAATTTTTCTTCAAACAAAGTAAAGTATACTTATTTGCTTTATCCATAAAAAAGTCTGTAACGAACTACTATTTTCGCGACAATAGAAAATGTTTTGCGAGGAAAATATAGAACACGTTAAGGGTTGTTGAGGCAAAAATTTTAAGCTAATTTGTATTTTTTTCCAGACCAAATAAATGCCATGGAAACTGTGAGCACAGAAGGCGCGCGATGATTTCTGAACTTGCGCTTTGATTGATGATTGTACGACGACGTCGTTGTTTTACATCACAGACCTTCGGCTTCGCTCTTCTGTAAGCATCCAGATCGAACGCACAAAAGGAAGCCCTCTTACGGTGCTTACGCCTCGAAGTGGCCTACACACCCTACTTCCTGAAGCGTGTAAAGAAAAATGGTGTCATCTGAGGGCACTCACTGTGGCGCCGCGGAAGTTTCTGTTGTCTCGTTGAGCACCCATACCAGCGTCATCAGGAGCGGGATGTCATTCGCAGCCGCCTGAGCGATTTAGCTAGGCACCCATTCCCTGTGAAGAAAGCGGTGCTTGGACCCTGGTCGCGTCCTAACAAACAGAGATTAGCGCTTAAGGTTGTACTCAATTTTCTCGTGGACAGTGACTTGACAGCTTCTCTGTGGATAGTAATATCTGTGCATTAAGAAAAATTCTCTGTATTCAAATCCTCTGCCCTACTCATGTTTGGGCTGTGCTGTTTGTGTACTCTTGCAACCTTTTTTTTCTTCGCTACATTTTAGACGATTCATGCAATTACTTTGTTAGTGTTTGTAATGACTGTGCTTTGTGGTTTCGCAACACTCTCTCTTCTTTTTCTGAGGTAGCATCTTGGGATAGGCAGTCATTTCTGTGGCCACACTTCCCATATTTCGCAGCTAATAAAGAAGAATATACTGAAACACGAAATGTGCTTTGGCTACGTAGATACATCATTCATTATTGTTTATTGATTCAATAAACATAAGAGCTAGGCAAATAGTTTATCGAAACAATTTCACCAAGCACAGGAAAAATAAATGGTGTGTTTACGAAGTCGGTACTCATTGCTACAGCACATTTTCACAGCATACCGGCCAAAGCTGACACAAAAGGACTCTCGGGGGGCTCTATCTCAAAGCTGCCGCTGATTCACTGCTCTACGTGCTGTTTCATCGCTTTTGTACCTTCGTTTTCATTGCTTAACTTTGCAAGCAATTAAAGCTTTCATCCAGTTCTCACGTTTCACTTGTATCGGTATCACCTCCTTGCGTTCAACTTGCCAATCATCTATGACCTCCGTTTTGACAACGCACGCACATACCGTCAGCATTGCACAATATCAGTCCCCACATTGAAGCAAGAATCCAACCACGAAGGAGAAACCGTCGTGTTTATCAACTGTGTGCATCGATATCTTATTAACGGTTTAGATGAACAGCACTAGTGCCACAGCTTCGTTTTTTTTTTTTTTTTTGTGCACATCCGACGCGTTTTGTTGGGGACGAAACGATTCCGATGCATTGAGGCGCAAGTTTTTTCGAGAGGCATGGTGCAACGAAAAAATAAATATCGATAGGGAATCAACAAACTTTCAGTGTACATAGCTGA
The DNA here is from genome assembly GCF_023375885.2 of Dermacentor andersoni. Classification (NCBI taxonomy): domain Eukaryota; kingdom Metazoa; phylum Arthropoda; class Arachnida; order Ixodida; family Ixodidae; genus Dermacentor; species Dermacentor andersoni. Next base: position 87,569,614 of record NC_092819.1, read on the forward strand.
GGTCGGCAGCGCATCTCACCGCGAAAAGAGGCTATGAGTTGGTTTTGGTTAAAAAGTAGTGTAGACTGCCGTTTGTAAAGATATCGCAATTCGAAAACCCGTTAGCGTGGCTTAGTTGATACGTGGCAGGAGAATTAAGTCTTCTGTTTAAAAATACCAGGCAGAGGGAGGTCAGTTTCATACTTCAGAGTCCTGAATAGCCACATCACGAAGATGGCTGAGCGGCGAGCTTGTGTACATATGTATACATGACTGCCTCTCAACTAAAGGCGTTAGGAAAGAGGGAAGACCCATCCAGTTTACCAAATTTCTAAGCATTTTGACTACTCCATATTAGTGTTTGTGAAGTACTTACCTAACCACAGCTCCTCCCACTTGTGCGGATGAATGTTCAGCATAGCGTAAAATTAACGGCCCTTCCTGTTCCTAAAAACCCCAAGAGGACCTGAAGAATCACCTTTAATTCTACAATAAGCGCTGTACCTTTGGGCGAGATCTGCATTAAGACCATCGCGAGACCGATGAAAGATGCCAGTAGAAACACGCGGACGTCGATCAATGCTCGTATATGCCTTCTGTCTTAGTGCTAAAGCAGAAAACTGAGCCAGTTGGAACATAGACATATCAGGCATTTCCAGCGGTTCATGGGACAAATAAACATCGCCGCCTGTCGTCTACACAGCTTATTACGATGTGTAGAAATTGTTAATTCGCCAATATTCCCTCTGACAAGTGTATCAATAAGTTTATTATCGTAGCACGAGGAGTCTGCCTGCAGAATCAAAGAAATCTGTTCTTTCACTCTCACACTTAGCGTTCCAGTGCTTACAAAGCCAGGCTCTAATCCTTCGCGAAGTACGCGCAGTGTGAGACACGCCAAACGGCCTAGCCACACGTGCGTCAAACTGCATAGGATGCTCCAACAACTCTGTCCATTCAACAAAGCTTACATGGCAGGAAACACGCCTTCAGTATACTCCTAAAACCATGCGTTAGAATTCACCTGGACATAAATTTCTGCTAAGCAAAATTTTATAGTGACAGACTGAGCGAACGAAAAAAGGCGCTATGCCAAGACCCGCTCGCGATGCGAAAGCATTCATACTCCACGGCCGTGGAACATGGCAAACCAATGTCACGTTTCTTGCCACCTACGATCAACTCTAGTATTATGAGGTTCGCTCCGCTTTGGACCGTGCAGGAGTTGCAAGAGAACACCGCAGACGTTTCTGAGAAAAATTCTGTGTGTAGTAACCAATATCTGGGCCACTCCAACAACGTGGCTGCCGCGCGGCATAGCGAATGATGTGCCCGACTTTTTTAGCGAAGTTGCTGTTTTCAAATCCACCTTTATGCTTTCTTTTCCTGCGACTTATTTTAAAATGAGTTGTTTGTCCACTGATTTGATATTGTGTCGTTCAAAAATAAATAAGAGTAGGGCGCATCATCACTTTGCATTTAATTCAGCCGAAAGCGTTCCCTGAAGAGTGTTGTTCGCATTATAGGATGCTTTTATTTTTACACCTCAAATGCCAGTGCGAAAAGCCATTTTTGAACCCTATAGGTAAACATTTTTGCTGTGTACCGCTGACTTGACAACCTCAGTCAAATGCGGCGCAAACGTTGAAAGAAATGATCCAAGAAAATGTGTGTGGAAAAACAACATGCCGAAATAAAAAAAAAAACGATACGTCGAACATTAACTCCTTGTAGTTTCATGTTCGGCATGCATGCTTCCATACTTCTGTTGTCTCAAGGTTCGTGCCGAACAGACACGCCTCTAAATGTGGCCGTCCACACAATTACTTGTCAAATAAAGCCGTCATGTAAAAGCGCCGCTAGGGATCTTAAGCAGTCTAAAGTTATTGGGTTTCTTGATTGAAGTGAAGTACTAAGAATACGCAGCTACCGTATCGTAGTAATTGCTATTTATTTTCATCTAATCGTATAGAGAGTACAAAATGATAAATTAAAAGAATAAGAAAAACATAGTGAAATTCAGACGTGCAGAGCACTCAGAGCACTCACTGATAAAGGTGCCCGAACTGATTTGGTATCAGCACATGTCTGTGTTATCTATACCCGCGGAACTTAACATAAATATGTGCATCGAAATAATTGACAGTTGAAATTTTATTACAGCACAATTCAGTGGAGAACCCGCTGCAAAATATATATATATATATATATATATATATATATATATATATATATATATATATATATATATATATATATATATAGAAAGTCAGCGTTTTGTATTAGTATGTGCCAAAACGGCTGAAGTGCTCCAGATTCTTACCACGTGGTGCATGGTGGGTGCGGATCAAGGTGCCTTCCCGCTCCTCATCCACCATGCTTGGGGGTCGTGATTGCCGTTTGCCAAGCCCGCGGCCTCCAGGAACCGCCACCCCAGTGACAACATCGCGAACACGGCAAGCGCGCCGCAGCTATCGGCAAAGCGTGCTTCACCTGGATATCTTTTTTCGTATTTGCCCAAGCGTCGTACGCATGTGCGAGTCGTGAAAAAGAATTCTGGGGAAGTTTGCTTCTCGAAATCTGCTTTTCCCTAAGGTACTACAGTACCACGGAAGAGGACACGCTTTGCTCGCATTGTCCCTAGTCCAACCGCAGTGCACCACAGAGCATAAATACTCTGATATAGGCCTGCTCTCCACCTTTCTTGCCTGTATTGTTCATAGACCATTGTTTAGTAGCTTTTTCATGGGGTCTGCGAAAGTTTCGTAAGTTTTCTCCATACCCGAAATTGTGGAAACACAATGAGAAATGTTCAAAGATAGAGTGAGAAATGAATTTAATGTGAGCTGTCTCAAAGAAGAAACAAATGCTGAAAAAGATCAGCTTTATGGTCTAATTCACAAGCTGCACGCTTTCGAAAGGTAGGAGCCCGGGTTGTATAGTGACGAGATAAAGGTAGTTCGCGCTCAAATATGGAAATATGAGACGGAAGTATTCAGAAGAGCAGTGGTGGGCGTTCACGCACAACTCGTTTCACATGGGAGGAGCCCACAACAAGGGCTCTCGGTGATGAAAAGCGGTACGGCTTTCCGAGCAAATAGTACAAATTGTATCAGGTGGTTCCCTAGACACAGGAACTCCACAAATAAGTACCGCATTTGAAGATTATTATAAAAAATCTTTTCACAGTGCCTAGGCCTCGGAATAGTTACGAAGAAAAAAGCTGATCAATTTAATTCTATTCTATAATTAAGTAACCAATCTTCCAATCCCCTCTTACTTCTCTCTTCTGGGGACATGCTTACTTTTCCCCTGCTCTCGCTGAACCCAAGGGCTTCAAGGAGGCCAGTGGTGCCTAATCGACCGCTGGACAGATGTATTCACGTTCTAACGTTTCACGTTCTTCACGTTTCCCTAGCTTTAACGCAGCAAGCACATACTTCTTTTTCCTTCTGATATATCGCTTTATAAGTGCATGTTCTAAGGCATCCTGATCTCGCTCCGAAAAGCAATGAGCTTCCCTTTGAGTTATCATAAATTGTTTCTTTCCTCATTTCGGTTTTCCTCTTACGTAGTTACTCATGGCAGGATTCTTTTCCATTGTCGCCACCCATGAGATTATTTCAGCCTCTCTGACTTTCCGCTTGACGTTCGTTGTTGCTGTGTTGCCCGCCCTAGAGGCCGCATACTTGCTGGTGAGCTTCCTAGTTCTTTCCCTCCACTGTGAATCAATGTTTTTCCTGTACAGATACATCAATACTCTCCCAGCCCATTAACTTTCTTCCATATTCCTCAGTCGTTCTTCATAATCAATTTTACTGCGAGCTTCCCTCACTTCAAAAATAGTCCAGCCCATATCACCCTGCACAGCTTCATTTGTAATCATCCCGTGAGCGCCCAATGCGAGGCGACCCACTGACCTTTGTTTCCCGTCAAGTCCTGATTGTACCCCTTATTTAAAGCAAACAGCCGCATTTCCAAAAGTAAGACCTGGAATCATTACACCATTCCACATACCTCTAGGACCTCGTACCTATGGCATCCCCATACCGCTTTGTGCTTCATTATGGCTGAATTTCTCTTCCCCTTCACTGTTATTGTTTTTCCCTGCGTTTCCATATATCTATTGCCTTCGTCTATCCATATACCAAGGAATTTATATTCTCTTACCCGAGGTATTTCCTGGCCTTATATTGCCACTGTTCACTGTTTTCATTGAATACCATGACACCTGATTTTCTAACACTATATTTCAAACCTAAATCCTTGCCTTCCTGTCCACAGATATTAGCAAGACGTTGCAAATCACTTCAGTTGTTAGCTGGCAACACAATGTCGTCCCCATAAAATAAGCCTGGAAGCTGCTGCTCTACTATTGTACCCGCCTATTTGCATGAGAGATTAAACCCGATATTTGTTTGTTCTCCGTCACCAGCATTTTGTGGTAATTCTCGCTTTCTTCCGGGGAACACTGTTCCCTGCCCGACGGGAATGGAAGTGGAGCCACCCGCACTCCCACCTGATGTAGCGGCGCCCGCGTCGGCAGCCTCAAGGAAGCGGAACAGCCTCTCGAGTGACAGCGAGGCTACCCTGATAGACTCGACCGAGAGCGACGACAGCACAGCTCCGACGACGACTACGTGACTGTCCTGAGTAAGAAAGCAAAGCGGCGGATGCTTGGGGCCTCTGTGGACACATCTACTATGAGGACTCCGCAGAGTTCGCCGAAGTACACCATCCTTTTCTCACCTGTGCTACCCTCCGACAACATGAGGTTCCTCAACAGGCAAGTTGCATCGGTTGAACTCGAGAGACTGTTGCCAAATGGCATTGAGGACGTACGAGTCAACCCTCGGTAGAATAGTGTCGCGGTAGACGTCGCCCAAGCGTCGGCGTTAGATTCTCTGCGAGCTGTCACTGTTCTCGGTGGCATGAACGTCCGTACCATCATCCCGATGGGAAAAGAGACCACTACAGGCGTCATATATGACATTGATGCGGCCATCTCAGGCGAGGATTTACCACTTTTGATAAAGCCTGCCAATCATGGGATCCACATACTACAGGTGGCCCGTCTCGGAACTTCCAGATGCGTGAAAATTGTCTTTAAAGGTGACTGCCTTCCATCGCATGTGAAGGTAGGTCATTCTCGACATGCTGTCCGGCCCTTTGTTCCCAAGCCGCTTCAGTGCAGAAACTGTCAGAAATTCGGCCACGTGAGCGCCGTCTGCGGAAAGCCTGCTATATGTTCCCGCTGTGCAGCATAACACTCTGCAGGCAACTGCCAGGCAAAAACTTATAAGTATCCGAACTGTCAAGGGCCCCACGATGCCTCATCAAAGTATTGCCCTAGAGTTAAGCGAGAACTCTCCATCTTGAAGAAAATGGTGAGGGACCGGTCGACTCATCGTGAAGCAGCTGCTGACGTCAGGTGACGTCGTTCTCGTCGCAGACGCTCATCAAGGAATTCTGCTTTCCGCACAAAGAATACGCGTGCCGCACAGCCTCTTGCTGTTGAATCTGCTCCAACCTCAGTGCAGAATGTTTCCAAACCGTGTATAGATAACGGAGCATCTGAAAAGACTGCCGTGGATGAGGAATGGCCACCACTGCCAAGGATAAGCCCCGTGGAAAAACCCCAACAAGGAAAGGCACCACAATGCTCCACCCCTCACCCAGATGAGCTGACAGAGCATGACCGCCGAATTGTAACAATGATCAAGTCTTTGATAAATGCGATTCGCACGCTTGTGGGCAACTCGAATACGCCAACAGCTCGAAGCGCAGTGCAAGTGTTGGATGCCCTGAGCCCAATGCTTGCAAATCTTCCATAAGCACAATGGCTCTTCCACTGCCTTCACTCCGTGATGAAGTGCGTAGCGCGACGATTTTCCAGTGGAATGCCAGAGGACTTAAATCACGGATTTCATGTTTCCGCCAATACGTTTTCACGAACCGATTTCCTGTAGTCGTAATATGTGAACCGAACGTGTCAAAAGCGCTAAGACTCTCTGGATACGAAGCCTTTATGGCGTCGACGTGCGGGCAATCCAGCAAAGTAATTGTTTACATCCGTACGGAACTGACTTACATCCCCCACTCAGTGCAGCCTCATGATGGAAACCAATACGTGTGTCTCCGCATTACAAAGAATAAAGTGGCCTTCACCCTTATCGGCGCCTACATATCCCCATATAGTCGGTTCGACGGCGACCGATTGCGAGACATCCTGACGGATACAACTGGACCCTGGATTATCACGGGAGACTTTAATGCTCATCACTTGGCTTGGGGAGCTCCAGAATAGATTCCAGGGGCCGGAAACTTGTGGAATTTGCTTCCGACCATGAACTTAGCATTATGAACGATGGCAGTCCGACGTACTTGCGTGGTTCGAACTATAGCAGTTGCTTAGACTTGACCTTGGTGTCACGGCAACTTGCTCAAAATGTTCGATGGTTCTCTGACATCGAGACTCATGGTAGTGACCATATTCCCACCTACTTAAGTATCACTGGATTTGGAAGCTTCTCCTCTTGTACTTCCCGACAAGCATATACAAGGTGGTCAACGTATAAGACAAAGGTGGAAGAGGCATGCAAAGAAGGATTTACCGGCACCATTGAAAACCTTATTACAAGTGTACTGGAATCGTCTAAGTACACATTTACATCCGCTAAAAAACGTACAGATTTTGACATGGAACTTGAGCGACTTCGAACGATTCGCAGAAGAGCCGAGAGGCGATACAGGCGCACGAAGTCAATTCATGACCTTAGAGTCGCTCGACGTATACAGAAGAAAATCCAACGTCGTATGGACAGGTTGGAGGAACAACGGTGGAAGACGTTCTGCGAATCACTTGACCCCCGCAAGCCACTGTCTATCATATGGAGGACGGTGCGCGGCCTTGGCTCGTCTCCACAGCAACGACACCCATTCTCAGCCCTAGCCCTCCATCAAGGCCGCTCACAGGTCGATATAGCCGAAGATTTCTGTGTGAAGATTGCGGGCAGTGTGGTCACCATCAATAGTGAAATTCTGGGTGAGGTTCCTGCGACACGCTTCCCAGAATTGAATGTGTCCTTCTCACTTGATGAATTGGACGCTGCTCTGGCCTCATGCAGGCGCTCATCGTCGCCAGGACCAGACGGCATCACCTACGCTGCTTTATGCCACCTAGGTGCAGATGGCCGAAGCAGACTGCTGGAATGTTATAACCAGTCATGGAATGATGGCGTCGTTCCTGAGCGGTGGAAGTCCAGCCGCTTGATACCACTCCTGAAGCCTGGAAAGTCGCCACTTGACCTAGCGTCCTACCGACCCATTGCGCTGTCCAGCTGTGTTGGGAAGGTCATGAAAAGAATGATTCTCACCCGCCTAGAATGGTATCTTGAGCGCCACAACGTATACCCCGATGCCATGGCTGGTTTTAGAAGAGGCCGTTCCTCTATTGACAACGTCATCGACCTAGTCTCGTCTGTACAACAGGAAAAACACCACAAGCGTATATCGGTTGCACTATTCCTCGACGTGAAAAGCGCCTATGATAATGTAACGCATGAAGCCATCCTTGATGCCCTGGAATATAATGGAATAGGTGGACGCATGTTTCGGTGGATTCGGAGCTATCTATTCAAAAGATCCTTCTTTGTGCACAGTGCAGATGGCCGAACTGCTGACCATTACACTTACCGTGGCGTCCCTCAGGGTGGGGTTCTTAGCCCCACTTTGTTCAACCTTGCAATCCTTGGCCTTGTCGACGTTCTACCACATACAGTAAACCTTTCCATATATGCTGACGACATATGCATATGGGCCTCGGCAGTTACACGTCTCCAGGTGCGTGCACGGCTCCAAAAAGCAGTGACCCTAACATCATCGTACCTGCGTGCGCAAGGCCTCAGCATTGCGACCGAGAAGTGCGCCTTAGTCGCCTTTACCCACAAGCCCATGACCTGGTACCCCATTTCTATTGACCACCAACCAATTTCCTACGCAAAAACTCACCGATTCCTAGGCGTTATTATAGACAGAGACCTTTCATGGAGCCCCCACATCACATATTTGAAGAAGAGGCTTACTTCTATCTCCCATATACTAAGGTTTCTTGCCGGTAAAACGTGGGGCACATCCGTGGCATCTATGCTTCAACTATACAGGACGCTCTTCCTAGGATACTTGCGATACAGCACACCAGTGCTGTCCAATGCTAACAAAACTAACATCCATGTCCTACAGAGCATTCAAGGCCAAGCCCTTCGAACATGTCTGGGGCTACCTCGAAATGCTTCAACCGTGGCAACAATTGCCACCACGAGAGACCACCCAATAAGGACCTATATAGATATCGACACACTCCGGGTGCATGTTCGCCATATATCCAGAGTCCCTGACCACCATCTCGCTCGCTTGCCTGAGAAAAGACCCAGGGCTGCGTTCTCCAGATCAATTGCGGCTAACCGGCACTCTTTGTCTTTGAGGCACTCACCCGCAACAAGAACGCCATCCCCTATGTGGTGCTTGAAGAAGCCTCCTGTGTACCTTGCTGTTCCAGGAATAGTGAAGAAAGCTAGCCTGACCACCGCGGCTCTCAAGCAGATCACATTGGAACTTCTGCATTGTTCATACGCTAACCGAATTCATGTTTACACGGATGGTTCCGTTTCGGAAAATTCTATAGGCGGCGTTGTTCTACCATCTCAATCAGTCGTCATCAAGTTTAAGACATCACACGTAACGACATCTACAGGCTCTGAACTGGCCGCTCTTCGCGCTGCTGTCGAATACATTGAAAAAGAACCGCCCAACAAATGCGCAATATTTTGTGACTCGAAAGCAGCCCTCCAGAGCTTGCGAAGTTTACGACGTGGCAATTATGAACAGCTGGTGTCACAAATCAACGAAACCTGCCATTGCGCTTCTGAAAGAGGACATGATACCATATTTCAGTGGCTGCCGGGACATTGTGGCATCGTTGGTAATCACTTTGCCGATGACGCTGCCCGACGCGCCCAGGCTGGCTCACCGACACTCCTTATACCTTTATCCAGAGTCGACGCTGCAAGCGAGCTTCGCAGTCTCGCTCGTACAATCACGTTAGGTTGCTGGCATACACCACAGAACTCTAAGTGTCGTTTACACAGCCTCGACCCATCACTGAAACTTACATTACCAGCGAACCTTCCACGACGGGACGCAACACTGCTGTGTCGGCTGTGGGTAGGAGTAGCATTCACCAACTCCTACAGCTATCGTATTGGAATGGCGGATTCACCAATGTGCGCTAAGTGCAAGTGTGAAGAGACCATCAGTCACCTTCTGTGCCACTGTTCTCGCTTCGATAATCAACGCGAGACTCTCCAGTGTGCCTTAAATAGACTGGATGACAGGCCATTTACAGAAGCGAAGATCTTGGGAGCCTGGCCTCACAGTTCATTGGCCCAGAAAGCAGTTCGAGCGCTTTTTCGCTACCTGAGGGCAACAGACTTGAGTGCCCGACTATAGACATCCTACACCTAAGTTCTCTCTCTCCCTCTTTCACTCCCCATTCCCCTCCCCACGTGTAGGGTAGCAAACTGGACTCAGTCTGGTTAACCTCCCTGCCTTTCCGTCTTCCCTTCTCTCTCTCTCTCTCTAAACCCGATATTGCTTCCTTCTAGCACGCTCTCAATCCTCACCATGCATGTACATCATAAACTGCAGTGGGGATAAAGGGCACCCCTGCCACATCATTATCATCATCATCAGCACCACCACCACCACCATCATCATCAGCAGCATCATCATCAGCATCATCATCATCATCAGCCTGGTTACGCCCACTGCAGGGCAAAGGCCTCTCCCATACTTCTCCAACAACCCCGGTCATTTACTAATTGTGGCCATGTCGTCCCTGCAAACTTCTTAATCTCATCCGCCCACCTAACTTTCTGCCGACCCCTGCTACGCTTCCCTTCCGTTGGAATCCATTCCGTAACTCTTAATAACCATCGGTTATCTTCCCTCCTCATTACGTGCCCTGCCCATGCCCATTTCTTTTTCTTTATTTCGACTAAGATATCATTAACTTGCGTTTGTTCCCTCACCCGATCAGCTGTTTTCTTATCCCTTAACGTTACACCTATCATTCTTTTTTCCATAGCTCGTTGCGTCATCCTCAATAAAAGTAGAACCCTTTTCGTAAGCCTCCAGGTTTCTGCCCCGTACGTGAGTACTGGTAAGACACAGCTGTTATATACTGTTCTCTTGAGGGATAATGGCAACCTGCTGTTCATGATGTGAGAATGCCTGCCAAACGCACCCTAGCCCATTCTTATTCTTCTGATTATTTCCGTCTCATGATCCGGATCCGGCGTGACTACCTGCCCTAAGTAGATGTATTCCCTTACTACTTCCAGTGCTTCGCTACCTATTGTAAATTGCTGTTCTCTTCCGAGACTGTTGAACATTACTTTAGTTTCCTGCAGATTAATTTTTAGACCCTCTCTTCTGCTTTGCCTCTCCAGGTCAGTGAGCATGCATTGCAATTGGTCCCCTGAGTTACTAAGCAAGGCAATATCATCAGCGAATCGCAAGTTACTAAGGTATTCTCCATTAACTTTTATCCCCAATTTGTCCCAATCCAGGTCTCTGAATACCTCCTGTAAACACGCTGTGAATAGCATTGGAGAGATCGTATCTCCCTGCCTGACGCCTTTCTTTATTGGGATTTTGTTGCTTTCTTTATGGAAGACTACGGTAGCTGTGGAGCCGCTATAGATATCTTTCAGTATTTTTACATACGGCTCGTCTACACCCTGATTCCGTAATGCCTCCATGACTGCTGAGGTTTCGACAGGATCAAATGCTTTCTCGTAATCAATGAAAGCTATATATAAGGGTTGGTTATATTCCGCACATTTCTCTATCACCTGATTGATAGTGTGAATATGGTCTATTGTTGAGTAGCCTTTACGGAATCCTGCCTTGTCCTTTGGTTGACAGAAGTCTAAGGTGTTCCTGATTCTATTTGCGATTACCTTAGTAAATAGTTTGTAGGCAACTGACAGTAAGCTGATCGGTCTATAATTTTTCAAGTCTTTGGCGTCCCCTTTCTTATGGATTAGGATTATATTAGCGTTCTTCCAAGGTTCCGGTACGCTCGAGGTAATGAGGCATTGCGTATATAGGGTGGCCTGTTTCTCTAGAACAATCTGCCCACCATCCTTTAACAAATCTGCTGTTACCTGATCCTTCACAGCTGCCTTCCCCCTTTGCATAGCCTCCCTGCCTGCCTCAGTCCTTTGTTTATATCCACTTTCTCCTCGCTCCACACCCCTTCCCATTCAACACAAACGGTAGTTTCTACGTAAATCTCTCTCGAAAGCTGTAAACAATCTTTGCCTAAGGCTTCCCCTTCCAGAATATCACACAATATGTTGCGGTATATGTTGTCATACGCTCCTACAGTGTCTAAAAAGGCCACATATACCGGTGAGCTTTATACTCTTGATATTTCAATACACTGAGTAAGAACGAATAAATTATCATCCACGCGCCTACCTATTCTAAAGCCATTCTGAAGTTCTCCCAATATGCCATACTTCTCTGCTCATGCTTGCAGCTTTAATTTGATTGCATGCATTGCTAACCTAAATATTACCGATGTAATGGTCAACGAGTGCATTCTATATTTCTCACCCTTACCTTTATAAATTAAATTCGTTCTACTTTGTAGCCAAATGTCTGGTATATTCGTCTTTCTTTTAAAGCTTTTTCCACTGCTTTCACCAGAGCTCCCTTACTTTTTGTCATAGTTCATTATTCAGCCTAACGGAGATCTCGTGTAGGCCTGTGGCTTGGCGCTTAGAAATTTTTCCTTCGGCTTTCTTCCAGTTGAAATTTGTCAGCACCAGCTCCTTTTCCATCAGGTACTCTTTTATGCTCTTTTTTTTCTTCAAAAACAACCTCGCCATTGCGTTGGAAAGATCGGCTGCTACATTTCGGATTAATGCCGCTTCCCCTTCCAGTTTGTTTCCGTCTTCGTATAGGATATGTTGTACTGTTGTTTGTTTGCGTTAAATGGGAAGGCATGAGGAGTGAGGAGAAAGTTCATGTCAACAAGGGACTGAGGCAGGGGTGCCCTTTATCCCCGCTGCTTGTGATACATGGTGAGGATGTAGAGGGCGCTAGAAGGAAGTAATATCGGGTTTAGTCTCTCATACAAACAGGCGGGTACAGTAGTAGAGCAGCAGCTTCCGGGTTTATCTTAGGCGGACGACATTGGGTTGCTAGCTAACAAGCAGAGTGATTTGCAACGTCTGGCTAATATCTGTGGACAGGAAGGCGACAATTTTGGTTTGAAATTCAGTGTTGGAAAATCAGGTGTTATGGTATTCAATGAAAACAGTGAACAGACAGTGGAGATACAGGGCCAGGAAATACCTCGGGTAAGAGAATATAAATACCTTGGTATATGTATAAACGAAGGCAATAGATATATGGAAGCACAGGAAAAAACAATAACAGTAAAGGGGAAGAGAAATTCAGCCATAATGAAGCACAGAGCGCTATGGGGATACAATAGGTACGAGGTCCTCCGAGGTATGTGGAAAGTTGTAATGGTTCCAAAACTTACTTTTGGAAATGCGGTTGTTTGCTTTAAATTCGGGGTACAATCAGGACTCGACGGGAAACAAAGGTCAGTGGGTCGCCTCGCGTTGGGCGCTCACGGGAAGATTGGAAATGAAGCTGTGCAGGGTGATATGGGCTGGACTAGTTTTGAAGGGAGGGAAGCTCGCAGCAAAATTGAGTATGAATAATGGCTGAGGAATATGGAAGAAAGTCAATGGGCTTGCAGACTGTTCAGCTATCTGTACAGCAAAAACATTGATTGACAGTGGAGGACAAGAACTAGAAAGCTTACCACCAAGTATGCGGCCTGTACGTTGGACAACACAGCAACAAAGAAGGTCAAGCGGAAAGTCAGAGAGGCTGAAGTAATATCATGGGTGGCGGCAATGGAAAAGAAACCTGCCATGAGTAACTACTTAAGTGAAAAAAACGAAATCAGGATAAAACCATTAATGATAACTCAAAGGGAAGCTCATTACTTTTCGAAGCGAGATCGGGCTGCCGTAGAACACGGACCTATAAAGCGAAATATAAGAAGGAAGAAGAAGCATGTGCTTGCTGCGGTAAAGCTAGGAAAACTATGGAGCATGTTTTATTAGAATGTGAAGATGTCTACCCAGCGGTCGATTTAGGCACAACACGCCTCATTCAAGCCCTTGGGTTCAGCGGGAGCAGTGGTAAAGCAAACATGCCCGCAATAGGCATTAGTAAGAGGCGATTGGAGGATTGGTGGAAGAAAAGCAGGGAAACGAAAAAGACGGAGACGTACAAAAGCACAGTTCACCATAGGGGCTCAGAAAATTTGGTTGTGGTAGTTCATAGTGTTTTTTTTTTTTATTGTTTAACCTAGGTAGGACATTAGGCAGTATAATAGCAAGAGCTTGGTGGTGCAACCCACCACCCCGTTCCAAAGGGGACGCTCATAACATCCATCCATCCGTCCAGCGTACTGAAGAAATGGAAGGAATGCGCTCTTAAAAAAGTTACAAATGACCCGCGTTGTTTGAAGTCTCTCGTCACCCGACATACTGTGCCGAGCGTTCGAAGAGCACGCTGCCTCGTCTGTTGAGCGTGGGGCGGGAAACTCAGAGAGATATCGAAGTACACTCCAAGGTCCTTCGTTCCCTTAGTTCTTGGCAGGAGAACATCTTAAACGCTATAGGGAAATAAAGTCATGTTAGTCTTCCGCGGGAAGCTTACAACTTTCGTCTTTCGTTTTTGATGCATTTATGACCAGCTTGTTTTCAGCGCACCACGACGCAAAATTTGCAATCTCCTTCTGAAGAGCGGCGCAATCATTAACGTTTTTTACCACTTCCCAAAGTTTCGCGTCATCAGCATGTAACAAAATTGAAGAATTTTGAATGAGTGCCGAAAGAACGTCGTTAATTAACAGCGAGAAAAGGGCCCAGGACAGACCCTTGAGGAACTCCACTTGTAACCGCATAAAGTTCTGTCAACTGACCATTTACGCTAACGAAGCAGTACCGGTGGCGCAGGTAGCTTTTTATCGGCACTGTGACCGAGTGGTGCAGATCAAGTTGTGTGAACTTTTGAAGGAGTATTTTGGGGCGTACGATATCAAACGCCTTACTTAGGTGAAAATAAATGACATCCAGCTGTCCTTTTTTATACACAGCTTGAGAGGCATGCATCATGAATCTAACGAGGTTGGTAGTTGTGGAGCGTCCCGATATGAATCCATGCTGCTCAGGAATGATAGCATTTTCAATAGGGGATGAAACTACTGAGTGCAGAGTTGACTCAAATAATGTAGACGCTGTGCATAGGAAATAAATAGGCCTGTAATTACTCGCAGCAGTTTTTACCCCCTACATAAAGACGGCAACAAGCAGCGCAGTTTTCCAAGCCTTTGGGAATGTGTTCATCTTTCAATAATAATAATAATAATAATAATAATAATAATAATAATAATAATAATAATAATAATAATAATAATAATAATGTACAATAGTAGCATATACTTAGCAGACAGCCTTAGATTGTCCAAATAACCAATAAGTACAACATTGCCCAGTTTTACCAAAGCGACGCACTTTCTAGCGATGATACCTTACATAACAGAAACGTCTCTACATATAAAAAATGCAAATGACCTTACTTACAGTTTTCAGAGGTCGTTAGAACAAAAAAAGGTAAAAGGAAAATTGGATAGGCTTCTTGTGAATGTTGCAGACGGTGTATGGGTATTACAGGGTACAGAAATGACGTAATCAAATGCACAAGTGGGTTTGCACAACATGGGTTTGCAGGAACAATCTCGGCAATGAATGCCCAAATGACCCGAGATTACCCTAGGGACGTTATATTGATGCTCTTTTATTCACTCATTGATGCATCTGCCGGTTTGACCAACATACGTTCTGCCGCACGAAAGTGGAATGGCTTAGACAACGTTATGAGGGCAGGTTTCAAGTTGTTAGCGATGTTAAATAGAACGTGCCTGCCTTTTGTTATTCTATCAAGTAACCTGTTTGCATGGCTTCTGTAGACGCTCAGCGGCTGAGAAAATCACGTCCACCCCCGACTTTGCCGCTATTCTTCTGAGATTAGGTGAAATGCAATGAATGTGTGGTACCACAGAAACTTTCTTTGCTCTAGCAGTGACACTGCTTCCCTTCCATAAGTTTTTACACTTCCTGCTTAAGCCCTCCACGGCAGAGCGGCGATGCGGTATACGCATCGGGTGACCAGAATATGCCAGGCGCTTGGCCTGATCTCTGAAACTGGCTTCCACTTTGGTGGTCGCATGACTTCATCAGAGAATTATTGAAACACGATGTTACTACTGCGCGTTTTACGAGTTTTGAACGAGCGGAATGAAATATTAGGACTGGCTTATTGCCTCTCGGCTGATAACTTCAGCAGGCCTTTTGTGTCGAAAAGTACAATCCCAAGTCTCAAAACCATATGAAATCGCCTATGAGGACTTCATATGTCAACGACAAAGGGGACAGCACTTCAGTGAACGAGGTTTCGTTTTTTGAAACCAGTGAGTCAAAATTGTGCGATTCGTTATTCAAAATGATTAAAAAAATTGTCGGCAGATCTGAACACTTTCATGACATTGCGGTTATTTTTCAGGCGTTCATCAAGAACCTGGTCACGGTTAGCTAGATATAAGTCACTTAAGCAGGGCGCAATACATCACGCAATGCATATGCCATCTTTTTGTTTGACAACATTGCCCTTCCAAGTCACGTAAGTCGAGTTAACATAAGAACGAAGAAGTTCTAAAAATCTGTCGCAAGTCAAACCAGAAACGTTTTGAAATCGAACTGCTCCAAACTTGTCAATGCAGTCGGTTACACATTTCATCACGTCATTCTGCTGGAGAGAATACTAATGGTCCCTTAAGTCAATAGAAAAAGCGAAAAGGTTCCTCTCTTGCCAGTCTTTAAAGAATTCCACCACTTGTTCAGACTTAGTTAACAAAAATGGGCTGTCAATTGGCAAGAGCTTTAAGTACTTTTGTAAAATGGTCGCTAGATGTTTCTGGCAGCTTGCATTCTCTGACACTATCACTCGGAGGGGACATTCCGGCTTGTGTGCTTTTGCTGAAAAAAACAAATCAAGGTCCCCCTTTGTGCTTTTTTCGATAGACCGGGATAAGCCATCTATTTTGAAGCTTTTGCATAGCTTCTTTGCTTCATTTTGTACTTTCTTAAGTGTTATATCCTCGTGGACCCACAAAGTGGACGCAGTGGCTTCACGAGCCTTTCAATTCTATATAGCCCTGTTCATCACCACGAAACCACCCTCCTTATCCGCAGAGATAAGTGTAAGCGCATTGTCTTTCATGAACTTAACAGTCTTATTCAAGGAGAACCTTTCGCGAAGGGGACGAGACCACGTTAGCACATCCACTACCTCTGAGACACACCTTTCCGACTCGGCTTCAGGTACTCGCTTTGATACTTGTATCATTGCGAACAGATCGGGAGCAGACTTCTTTGGCTGAGTCGCGAACTGCGGCCCGCATTTTAGTACTTGCTGTACCTTGTCCGGCAGCGCCACGTCATCGACGATGTGGCGTCACACCATCGCTTGTGGCCAAGGCGCATTCCTTTCTTTCCGTATTTCCCAACTAAGAATAATTTTTGTAAGACTTGTAACTTGGTCAAATTTTGATATTGTTATTCTTTATTCTTTTGCCCTCCCTCCTTCAACAGACCCCCCGAGCAAAATTTCTGGCTACGCCACTCACTGGAATGACCAAACGTTGTCAACTGTCAGAGCACAACTGCGATCCTGGTCAAGAAATTACTGTTACATTGAGCAACGTTTTATGTGTCATCTGCCTGCATATGTCACCTAAGTGAGTCACTGAAGTGATGTGAGGTCCATGCATACATGACAAACGCAACGTCATACCTTTGAGGCCTATGAGGCTACTCCGTATGGGCTCAATATCGACAACCAGTGGCGGCCGGTCAGTGAACAGGCTAGCTTTCTTGACAAAGCATTCTTTGATGACGTCCATGTCGCTAATGACCACCTTGGGCGTTTCGCCCTCGTAAAATCCGTAGACCTTGCCATAGAGGTGTTCCCACTCCTCCATGACCTGCGTCAACAGAATAGATGCAGCTGCCTTGAATTTTATTTCAGAATTTTTTATCAGCGCTATCACGGTGAAGTAATGAAGAATTTAGGTGATGCGCAGATTGAGTGTCAACAATGTTGTTTTACCACAGCCATCTGTTTATCACCAATGTATGTGGTGCCTGTATTATTTTGTTCCTGAAGTCCCGTGGAGGCAACCAAGCTCCGATTTTACAGTGAAGCTGCATATTGCTTTAGTTCCATGTGTGTTTAATGTTTGTGCGTCAAGAATAAAAAGGTCAGAGTGGGCCGATCCCGGAGATTTAACTTATATATTAATGACTTAGTAAATATAGATCCTACAGTTGATTTCTTTATATATGCGGATGATAGCACTATACTCTTCTGTGGAAAAGACGCAAACGAACTAATTATCAGGTGTAATGCATTGCTAATGAAACTATCTGATTGGTCACATTCAAATGTGATCAGAATTAACCCCACTAAAACGAAAGCTATTCTTTTCAGAGCCAGAAGCAAACCTTTTCAGTTGGAACATTCAATCACTTATTTAGGCAAACAGATAGAACTAGTTAATGAACACAAAATACTTGAAGTAATATTTTCATGTCATTTGAGTTGGGATGCTCATTTTAATAACCTTCGAAACAAGTTTTCTGCAGTCGCCGGTGTACTATCTCGCTGTAGAGCTTACATGCCGACAAAAGCCAAGCTACAAATTTATCATGCATTGTTCAACTCGCAATTTAATTATTGCAGTTTAGTATGGGCAACCACAACACGAACTAACATAAATAAAATAGTTACATTACAAAAGGCGCTTTTCCGACACATTGCTAATATTGAAGCCCCATCAACAACAAAAATATTGTCACAAACATACCAAATCATATGGGTAGATCGATACTACGAATATCGTCTTTTACAAATATTTTATTTTGCAAGGAAAGAATGGAGAGATTTTCTTACATCACTAGCGACCTTACAGCGCCATGACATACCTGTGCATTTCAGAAACCCTGAACCTTGGCATGTAGCGTGCTTTCGCACCGAGTATAAGTTACAATCTATTAAACACAATTTGCCGAAAATTCTAAATAATCATGTTCACGCTAATAAATTCTCTCGTAAAGAGTTTAAGATGTATTTCGTTAACCTATAACATATATATTCATGTATAACGATGCACATAAATGACCATGTTTTCTTTTTTGCCTTTTTGTTTTATTTGTACAAAAATGTCTTGTTGTTTCTTACATATCCTGTCATAAGTATGTATCTGAGTTTTCAACTTTATGTTTAGTTTATGTTTAGTAAATTTCTGCTTAAGTTTTTTTTGTACCAAAAAGGTTACTGTTATCGCGCGTCCATGTATAACGCCTCCAGGGTCCAGTCAAGCTGCTGAGGGCAGCTTTTAGCCCGGGAGGACGTTTCTAGTCTGTACTAGAAGAAGAATAAGGCCCAAACATTGAAATCTTCCTTACCTCAGTAAGGAAGCCTTCATTGCAGTGAGGCCACCTTATGCCACTCTGAAAGCTTCCTTACTGAGGGGCCCTCGGTGAAGGCTTCCTTGGTGCTTCCTCAGCATAAGGTAGCTCCAAAGCTACCTTCATGCGTCCTTACGCCGCTCCTGGCCCTGAACGAGCGCTTCACCTCAGTGCTTAACCACGTGATGTTTGCTTGCGCAAGCGCGCTGTCGACCACTTGCGGAGAAGCGCGAGCACGGTACGTCTTGCCAGGCATGTTCGTTTCAGTCACGCGTGCGGCCTGAAAGCGTTGCTCGGCGTAGCACGACGCCGGCGTGCCAGCGTTGATGGAGCACATCATGTTTTGCACTGTAATGCGCTACTTTGCTTAACTTTAGTAAACAAAACTAGAAGAAAGCGTCCACGCTTCTTTATATTAGCTCTTAAACTTAAAGATAGTGCGACGATACAACATTCTTTTATAGAATAATGGTGTTTACGTAAAGATTATAAGAGATAATCTCGAACCCAGGCATGCGGCAACCGCTCCTTACGTGAGGACGGGTGAAGGGAGCTTTCAGAGTACGCTTGCTTCCTCCATCGATCCTTCGCTATAAGGAGGCCTCACGTAAGGTTAGGAAGCGCTCGAAGGAAAGGAACGTTTCATTGTTTGGGCCTTAAAGTTAACGAAATGAGTGGTACACTAAGGGCCAAACAATGAAATCTTCCCTACCTCAGTAAGGAAGCCTTCGTTGGGGTGAGGCTACCTTTTGTCACTCTGAAAGCTTCCTTACTGAGGAGCCCTCCGCGAAGGCTTCCTTGGTGCTTCCTCAGCATAAGGTAGCTCCAAAGCTACCTTCATGCGTCCTTACGCCGCTCCTGGCCCTGAACGAGCGCTTCACCTAACTGCTTAACCACGTGACGTTTGCTTGCGCATGCGCGCTGTCGCCCACCTGCGGAGAAGCGCGAGCACGGTACGTCTTGCTACAGTGTGCTGTAGTCTTGCCAGGCATGTTCGTTTCAGTCACGGGTGCGGCATGGAAGCGTTGCTAGGCGTTGCTAGGCGTTGCACGACGCCGGCGTGCCAGTGTTGCTGGAGCACATCATGTTTCGCACTGTAATGCGCTACTTTTTTTAACTTTAGTCAACAAAACTAGAAGAAAGCGTCCACGCTTGTCTATACTAGCTCTTCAGTTTAAAGATTGTGCGGCGATACAACATTTTTTTTTATTGAATAATGGTGTTCGCGTAAAGCTTATAAGAGATAATCTCGAACCCAGGCATGCGGCAAGCGCTCCTTACGTGAGGACGGGTGAAGGGAGCTTTCAGAGTACGCTTGCTTCCTCCGTCGTTCCTTCGCTGTAAGGAGGCCTCACGTAAGGTTAGGAAGCGCTCGAACGAAAGGAACGTTTCATTGTTTAGGCCTAATGCTTTTCCCCCCATTCCACCGTTGTTGGAAAGCACCCGCCGCCTACTTATTCGCTACTCTGAACCTACGGAACCTTATATTTCAGGCGCAAATAGCCAAAGTGCCGAAACTAATCAATACTGAAAAAGCAAGGGATATCCAAAATCAAAACACAGGAAAGGTTTAAAATAGATTTCTATGCAGATAACTAAAGTGACGTCCTGTTACCACACGTATCGAGAAGGCTTTGGAAACGGTAGTCAACCTCTCAAGCATGGAAGGATTATATTTATCCTGGGCAAACAGTCACAGATGGCAGTGATGTTCACGTTCACAGAGTCACAGATGGCAAGGGTTCGCTCTTCTCTGCAAACTCGGAATTCGAGTGGAATGTGTTCAAGCGATGACACACCGCCGCAGTTAAATATTTCTGGAAAGGCCAATGGTCCTACAGTTCACAGCGACCATATTTGACTCAATTGGTGGAACTAATTTCGGAACACACTAAAAGTAACGCCACTCAGATCTCACATGCGACGCACGTAATATTTTATAGGTACTATATAAGCAGCGCTGTTCACAGCTTCATGCACAATTCCAGGACTAAGAACGCGGGTGGCCTAACGCAAGAGAAAAAAACGCCAGCCGACCGTTCTCGAAAGTTCGTAGCTCACTTTGTCTTAAACGAATATTTTTCGATAATTTTCACGTATTTTCACATTAAGAGGAAGCTTTAGTTCGGGGGCTCCTATCGAAATGAATCGAACGCCTCTACTAGGAACGTCCTCACAAGAAAAATGACCTGTATAACGAAGGATTGATTACGTCCCGGCCGTATTTCGGTGTTTCACGTATTGCGAAAGCCTCGACAACGAAGACCACTACAACGAATTTGCCTGTATAACGAACGAATTTAGGAATCCTTGATGGCTGAGTCATTGTTGTACGACAAATTTCACGTGGCGGTACCGGTACTGCCCTCCCCAGACGCCACTGAACTACGCTCTGCACTAGAGCTGACGGCAGCGCACTTGACTAGCGCGCCTATGTCATCGAGCGTTACCGTCCTACCGCACTACTCTGGGAATCGGTCAATTTGTACGCTACTTGTAAAATAGCAGTTGGTGTGGCGGCAGACGAATACGTCGCAGTTGATCACGGCGTGACGATGCCACCGCAAGTGGCGACTGGTGACGTCTTCAAAGATATCTAAATTAAGCTAATGTCAACAAAAGCAACAGTGATGAAGAGCCTGTAAACCATGCAAGAATTTCGACAGCGAGGAAGTCGGTAACGGGATTTGACGATGCTTCTTTGCCTTGCGTGGCTTCCGCGTTTCGTCGCAGAGCATGACGCGTGAACTTGGGGGCAATAAGGTCGGCTGCAGTCGCACCTTTCGTCAGACTAAGTGTGCACAAAGCGTTTGCGACGTATTACCCTAAGCGCCTCTTCGCTTCATGTTAAATATACGTGTTCTCGGGTTGAACGTGCTTAGCCTGCTCTATATTGCGCAGTATGGTGCGGGGTGTTTACAACGAAGTGACCTGTATAACGAATGATTTTGCAGGTCCTAAGCACTTCGTTATAAAGGCTTTTTCATTTGGGAATTGAAGAAACTGTTCTCCTCTGTAATCGTGCACCCATTTCTCGTGTGGTTTGTTGCATCCCAAAAAAGTTAACATCTAGTGACCGTTGGTAGCGAACTTTTTTAGACTGTCTAGTTATCAAATTGTTAAACACTTTAAAATTGCTTAACACTCAAGTACCGAGTTTACAACCCTAACTCAGCAATTATAAACGACATTGTAGTTCTGTTGATTGCGCCTAATATCACGTCTGAAGCGGACAAAGTTAATGTACAAAAAACGCTTCGAAATATAACACTAGTTTGTGATTAAGACTGAAAAAACCCTCGTATACATTGAAAGAATTCCGTGCAAGCTCATCCTATACCAGATTCGTGTGCTTCAGATGCTTTAACAGATATGCACTCTACCAAACTGCGATGTCTATTTTTGGTGCAGAGTTACGGATTTGTAAACTTCGTTCTCCATATTTTTAAAGTTGCTTCTTTATGAAATATTGGTAAAAAATTACAGGCACTAAATCAATACTCTACTTCCTACATTCACTAGAATTTAACATTTTGTCTCAAATGCAACAAAAAAATCATTGATATCGGTACAGCGGTTCTACTATAAAAGCGTTTCTGCATTTAACAAGTATTTGAATAAGGAAATTGGAGTTGGCTTTCAGCTAAAGCGTCCTCTTAAGGACCTAAAAGGACTTGCTGAGAACCTATAGTTGGTGTGTACCTGACATAATTATTGAGCCCGAGCAACACAGACAGCATGAAAGAAAGAATATGGACACTGGACAAACACTTGTCCCGCATGCATCCCTTTTCTTACGCGCTGCGTTTTTTTTTTGCGCTCATTAACCACGCCTTAGGGAAATCTTTTAATTAAGCGATACGTGTGTATGAGGTTCAGTAACCCCAAACAAGAAAAGACAAGGGCAAAATGGCAGTAGGATCTTAAATGTCATTATCGTTCTCATCGTATTCTAGTGATGTGATACCACCGGAAATGACTTTTTTTTGGAGTGTGTTTGCAGAAAAACGTTGCGATAAAAAGGATCCTTACATCACGTCTCAACAGTTGCAGATGGACCAACGTCGGAGATGGGGTCGAAGAAATGCAGGAATTCTTTATAGCTAGATGGACTAGTCCTTATTTCTGGCAGCACTGGCCACGTGTACAATCGATCTGAACGTGGTCACCGTTTGGGTGTTTTTGCTAACTGAAAATTTCGGCCACTCATCCTAAAGTTGGAACATTTCTAGAAAGAAATGTTACTGACGTCACGCTCCAAATTTAGGCTGCTAAGCATGTGTGAGGATTTTTTCAATATGACCTGGCAAATACGACGGAATATACCTGATTTTGCGAAAACACAGGTTTGCACATTTCAGTTAAAGAAGCTCTTTCTCAATAACGGATTCGTCATGTATGACTCCTTCCATTCTTCTACTTTATAATTCTATGTCAGTTGTACGCTACAGCAGGTGACATGTCATTGAATCCACGCAATGTACGGGGCTTTGCTTGCACTGACACTACAAAGGGCTTACGGCACAACTGTCGCTGAGAAAGGTTCGTCGCGCAGAGTCAAGGTAGGGTTAAGTGTACCCCTAATGGTCCTGACACTTTAACTTCTTTAAAATTGTTTAACATTTGTAAGCAGGTCTACCCTCGCTACGGTAGGTTTCTATACAAACAATGAAAACGACACTGTAAGGTGGGTCTTTACGTAGTACTCGAGCACTTTGAGAAACGAGAATTACTCTTGGGGGGAAGAAAGGCTGGTGCGTGTCGTTGAGAGTGTGCCCATATTGTGGCGGACGAGTACGACGTTATGTGTATCGTGTTGGAACATAAACCGCGCTAGGGACGAGACACCGAGGTAGAAGAAGACGGGACGAACGCTGCATTCATCCTGTCTTCTAGCTCCGTGTCTCGTCCCTAGCGCAGTTTCAATTCCCAAATAATGTCTTACCAACTAGCCTCCCAACGCGCTCTCTATGCGTACAGGGCTTGGGTACAAGAGAAATTGCGGAAGCCTCTTCTTTATTTTCCCTTCTTTCGTGGGCGTCTGGGTGTGTGTGGAGGGGGGGGGGGATGTAGGGCTAATGTACTAAAAAAAGTGCGCTCTGGTGATCAGGAGCAGTTTAAGTAAGCTTTGTAGTTTTCTAGTACTCGATGGGCCGTGGCTTCTGACGTTGGCTAATACTTGTTCAGAAAGCAGAAATCACGCCACCCTAATTATTATAGCACTCAAATACCACTGAAAAGCGATACTGCGAGGACGATGTCTCATATATAAACCTCTACTAACTTTCCCAGCATTTATAAAGTGCCCAACTAGTGCAGCATATGATAATCTGATGGGCTTATTAAGCAGCCTATAACCAGTCTCCATTATCCTCTTTCTGACAAGAGGCCATCGACCATCCTTCGCAACAAACAATAATAAATTACTCAATTTTGCCCCATAAGACTTGTGAGCGTTACAGGTGAGCAGTAAGACTTAACTGACGCCTCCGTTAACCTCCATTGAACGTCAATCACATTCAATAGAATGTGCGCAAAGTTAAGCAGGATATTTTTACCGCTCAATGACGCTGAGTAGTTCTTTAAGGGTAAGAGTACCCTTCACTAGTGTGCAATGCTCTCGCATCAATGCAAGTTTACTCCAATGCTACGAAGACCTCCCTCATTGCTAGCGTTCTTGACCAATACATAGTGCGTCACACAGGAAGAAAAGTATAGATATGCGTTGTGTAATCCTTGAGCAAAACGAGAACAATGTAAAAGCGGGAGCCAACGTTTCGACAAGGGGACTTGTCTTTTTGAAGACCTTGGAAAAGGCGAGTCCACCTGTCGAAACGTTGCCTCCCACTTTTACCTTGCTCTCGTTTTGCTCATCGTCTTGAATTTGCACTTCCCGCCTTCCCCGCGCTTACTCTTTATGTAATCCTTGTAACATAAAGTATCATGTTTTAGTTATCAAAATATGACCTAATTATTACGTTGAAGCCGGCGCTCATCTGTAGCTATTTAGCACCGAACGAGCGGAGTGACACGTTTCTACGACTAGCGGCCACAGCGCAGCTCTTATGCTCTGGGCTAAAGCGTAGTACGTCGCATACTTGAAGCGCAAAGAAGCAGAGATAATGCGTAATTTAACGTAACTTTTGGTATACAAGTTGTGGTTGCAATTTGTGAAGTAGTTATTCCGAAGAAAACGTTACAGACAAAGAGCTGCACTGCGACACGCGCGCAGTAGGGCTTCTACGAGCGCGCTATTTCCGTAGCTTCCGCTGCGCTGCCTCTTACGCAATAAATGACGTATAGTGCCGGAGCTTAACCTGAAATCGTTCCTTTGTTACATGACATGCAGGCCACGGGCCAAGGTTGGCTATGTGTCACGTAACACTTCAATCATCACCCGGTGTTTTCCGGCAAATGACCTAAAGTGATATAGTTGATACTCCTGCCTCTTCAAACTTATGAAACGCAAGAAATTATTTTTCAGCAGTGACTGCAAATCAAATATGAAATGAAGAGACCGAAATTTTAAGGCGAGACTGAGGGGGAATATTAAGTTGTAATGGTAAGCGCCGTTCATGAAATACCGAAAGGTTTTTGTTACCGTGAGCGTGAGGCAAAAAAAAAAAAAAAACAAGAAACGAAATTCGGCTAGGCTGTAGTAAGAACGCTGCTGCGGTGGGCCAGCACGCACAGGACGCGAAACGTCTTGTGAACACCTCCTACATACTTCTCAAGGTATGCGACCAAAATTCCGACTTCGCAACCCGACGGCTGACAACGCAGCTGCTGCGGCAACGACATCTTTCTGCTTGCTTTCAACGGGTTCATTTCCTCGGTTGACGGTTAGAGTTCGTTGGTGCGGCTGAAAACATGCGTGTTGAAGACGTCCTTGTGTGTTGTGCTGCACGCGTGCTGCGTCTGTGGCGTCTGCCGTGAATATTCGTTCGCATCGTCATTTCGGACGTCCCGCACGACGCCGAACAAGTGTTGTGTGCCGGTATGCACCGCCCATTTCGACACTCGGAAAAGATGAAAGTTTTTTTTCTTTCCCCAAAGATCAGGACACGCGAACTAAGCGGACGCGTTCCATCCCCCGAAATGATTTCACATCATCTGCGTGTACTAAGGTACAGCTTTCAAATCAGTTGTATTCCTGCTGCTATTTTTCCTCAGCACGCAGCTTTGAATGCAGGTGAATTTAATTCTTGTTCGTGCAGTTGGCAAGCGATACAAAGCGTTTCAAATATATCACATTCGTGACATCACTATTATTTATTATCGCTCCTTTTCTGTTATTATTTTCTGATTGTTCTGTTATTCATCTATGCACATACGCAACTTCTTTTTTTGTTAGTTACTTTGTTACTTACTTTGTTTTGTACTTTGTTAGTTTGTCTTCCACTTTTGCGAATTTCAGTGCTTAAACAATGTTGTATTTACTGATGCATTCTTTTGATGTTGCTGAATATGTTTCCATTGTGATCACCTGTATTTTAACCCCCCTACGATAATGCCGTACAGGCGATGTAGGTATACCGAATAATAAATAAGAAAATGTTTTTCTGAAACGCATAATTTCATTTGTGTAGGTATCGTGGAACAGTAAGCCTATGTAGGCATTCTGTGCTTATCTGTGTAGGTATCTGTGTGGCAGTCCGCCAGTTTGCTAGAAAACTGTGCGGCTAACATACTTTTGAGCATCCTTTGCAACCAGAGGAATGACCTTGCGCGTGTTTCAGAAGAAAAGAGCACGAAGAAAGGAAAGCAGGTACCTTTACTAGAAATTAATATTGGCAATTCACTCTCTCGCAAGACTAAATTGCACATTTCATGCTCTGTGGTTGTTGAAAAAGAATCATTGTGAATTTGGTTTAGTTACTGCTTTTTTTCAGTCAATAATCAATATTTATTTTTGACGAAATAAAATACAGGATGGGCATAAGTACACACTCGGAGGTGCCGAAGTAACGACTGTCGGGGGGACCTCCTAACAAGACATGAAAAGGGGATAGTAGGATCGGGGCAAACAGTGAGTCATATCATATACAATTTCAATGTCATCATCGGAAATAAACGGTAAGAGAGAAAAAACATCTATTAAAAATATCGCTATCATCAATGACTTGTTTGCTTGTGCTATGTGTATTGTGTGCGCCTGACGGCAACTAAAAGCTGTGCTTATAGTGTTCAGTCGAGTGCCCTCATATTTTAACTGTGCATAGTCTGTTTTTTTTTTCTCTGCTCTCCGAATTGATGCAATGTATGTAAACACCACTATGCTCTGGTATAGCATTTAAAAATTGAACGCATTTGGATGTTACTGTGACAAATTCATAACTGAACATCGTGCATTGAAGAATCACTACTTATCTTATTTGTATTGCATATACTTCCGAATGTTCTGGATATGTCCAGATCCTCATTCCCTATGTGAACAGCCTTGTATGTATTACTTAAACAATGAAGTACCTTGAATTGAATCTGATATAGAGGGACATTGGATTTCAGGGGCGCGTTCTTTGGTGCTTAATTTGCACATTGTGCCATTTTCAATACTTTGTTGCACTATGTTGAAGTTATTGTCACTGAAGCATAATGGACAATCGAAAGGAACGCTTCACATTGCGGTTGTGATATGACTGTACTTTAACGAATGGGTTGTTTAATCCGATAGTTAACAATGTCACTGTTAAAAAAAAAAACTCCGAGAACTCCGCCCGGTTTCGATCAAGTAGTGAACGACGCCTCAATGCTGCAAACAGCCTTTCCAGCTTTCATAGTTCAATATCCCAGCACCACTCAGTTACCCTCCGTGCAAGTGTGAATTCTTTTTTTTTTATTGAATGCTAGTGCGGAACACAATTGAGAGACTAAATTGTTTGCAAAGAGAAAAAATAATGTTTGTAAAATATGGCGGTGTCACGCATTCAACGCGTGAGTTGCAACTCACCACGCTCGAACGTGGCGTAGCCTCGTCATCTCACGTGACGCGTTGGCCTGAAAAACCTGTCTAGGAGGTGTTGGTCTTGTGCGTGCTGCAGAAATTTTATGGGCCCTAGGGCACATACAAGGTCGATCCAAATAGCTCCAGAAGCTTCGGGCGAAAAGCGGTTCAGTACAAATTGTCACGGAGATCAGCAAGGGTGTTTACGGGTGCAGCGATTGAAGCGCGACTATGCTTGGAGGGAACAAATATTGGGAATGAAAAAAGCGTCTTTTAATTCAAGCGAGACACCGTTAGATTCATTCAACGAAAATAAAATTCCTGGTGAAATTTATATATTCGTGACGAGTTAAGAAAATACAAGTTTATTTAACTTTATTCTTATTAACAAATACATTTCTTTTTGGCGTCCATCGTTACAAGGGGCGTTAACGCCGCTATCACTCGCAATGCAATGCACTTCTTGAAATGTACAGAAAGGCGCGCTCGTAAAGTTCACCTGTTGAAATACAGCCCCTCACACGTTGTGCTTTTTTGCTTGTCGAAGTATGTGTAAATTTGGTGACTCAAGTAGCTTCATCGCTTCTTAACATGTTCAGTCAAAAGTAGTGAGTTACGACCGTCAGATAATTGTGTAGTTGTTTTCGTGCGACTGCGCTGGGTGACGGGCTTGGCATCCGACAATAGCATGAGCACTCTACACCTAAAGCTTTCGTCGGCCTGCAAAGAAAGTGTGTTCTGTGCAGGGGTGCGATTTTGACAACCGTACGGCTGGCTTTTTCGTTCATCGCTTTCCGCGCTGATAGCTCGAAACGCCCATCAAGTAGAATTGCGGTGCATTTGAATATATAGCTCTAAAAACAAATAAAACAAATTTCGCGCCTTCGAAAACAAAATGACATCAGTTCTGTTTTCAACAGATATGGCGTCAGATTATGTTTCCTTCCGCCGGAAGTGTTCCCTCCAAATACAGATGGCGCTAAGGCCCATGAACCGCCGATGAACCGCCATATTTTGAACGTACGGGCTCCTACGGAAGCTTCACTACCAGGTATACTTACCTTGGCACATAACTAACGTAAAAAAAATACGTAACTAACATTTATTGATGCATTATACAACCTAATTTTGCAGTCGTGCTCGTTCCCTATTCGCAGTGGGCCCGCTATGTTTGAAGAGGGTGTTAGACACTAGGCTGAAATGAGCCCCCGACTGGTGGCGCCATAGACTGCCCTGTGCCGCTAGAGCGCCTCGCACTCTCCTTCATTTGCCACAATCTCCTGCGCATGCGCTCCCTACAGCGACAAACATGTTCCGCCGTGATCGGACGGGTTGGATTGGGAGGAGGGGGGGGGGTGGCGTAGCCTAGCAAGCGTGAAAGTTATGTAACAAATCGCTTCCCTTGTAAGCCGTATAACTATTAAGTGACAACAGTTGGTCAGATTGTAATTTCTATGGCAGAGCGAACGCGACCACTCCCGCTGCGATCGACAAACGTACTGCCGAGCTGCGCCTCTTCGAACGCCGCGCGTGAGACTGAACTTAGCTCCAATCGCTCCATGCGGGGCGCGACAATGGCGCTGTCTGCTCACGCGACGCATGCATGATCGATTAATGGCTTCTTTCTTCTGCACGATGCCAAAGTAAGGTGAGCGGGCAACACGCTTGCGAAGATATAAGCGATAATAGCGTTGCGTGTTTTCGTTACTTGCGGTGTCAGCAAGCTACCCTCTATGTTGCTAACGGAAATAAATGCCGTTTCGCGTGAGGAAGAGAAAAAGAGAGGACACGCGATAATGAATAACGGGTTCCGACACCCCCTATGAAGTGCCAGCGCCAGAGTGTCATGACGTCATGGATTTTGATGGTGTCTGCCCCCTCCTAGTTAATATTTCTATATCAAGGAAGATGAATTACATTCCAAATGAACCAATGACTCAAGGTAGTAAGGTTTGAGAACATGCGTGAAAACGACCTGAATACATGAAACCCGAAAATACGTGACACCACAGTGAAGTATCGGTGCCGCATGCGGTTAAGGCACCCAATTCAAGAAAGTCCTGCCTTGATATCTTCTACTTGTAAAAAATAATTTTCGGACAACCCGCAAGTTGGAGAGAAGTAATTAATAAAGGGAAAACGGGACATTCACCCAAACGTAGCGATGTGCTAGAACGGAGACCCATACGGATCCCTCGAAAGAAAGGCTTCGCAGTTGAAGAAAAATTCGTCCTACTCCGCGGCTCGAATCCTGGGCAATCGCCTTTCCGGGGCAGGCGCTCTACCATCTGAGCAAACCAGGCGGCTAGCACATGGCAGGCGAAGTCGAATGTATCAACAACTCATTAGCAAAGGCAAGAGTTTGACGTAATAGTTCTGCGGAAACCCGCAAGGTGGAGAGAAGTAATTAATAAAGGGAAAATTGGACATCCACCTAAACGTAGCGAAGTGCTACAACGGAAACCTATACAGGTTCCTCGAAAGAAAAGCTTCGCAGTTGAAGAAAAATTCGTACTGCAGCGGGACCCGAACCCAGGACCACCGCCTTTCCGTGGCAGCCGCTCTACCATCTGAAGCAAGGTTTGGGTACGGGCTAGTTGGTATTCCATGGTATCAGTCGTCACTTAATTACAGCGCATACATAGACGAGGGACAAAAACGGACGACGAAGACAAGCGCTGACTTCCAACTGATTTTTATTATGAGAAACATACACATATATACTAGGACACTAAGACACAAACGTAGCTAAGTGCTATACCTTTGTATTATATCGGCATGCCTTTGTGCAGTGCGGAAGAAAAAAGAAGGCATATACCTTGATGCGATCTTTCTTGAATTCCTTCCAGTTTCCCAAAAAGAGCTCCGGTTCCGGGCCAGGAATGCCGTATCGTTTGAGCAGACCTTGCTTGCGGCGCCTCATGGCAGCCCACACGGCGAATGCCGCGATGGCGAGTGCCGCTGCCAGATTCACAGCGTCCGCGTACTCCATAAGCTGAGGGGGTCTGCATCGTTCGCGCAAAAGAACACCGAAAGGCTTCACCGTAAGTTGCCTGACGGCGCATTTCTCGCAATAGTGTTTCATATTAGGAGTACATCTGTTGTTCTATTTGGTGAAAGACGGTAATTAGAAGAGGGGCACAAATAACACACACCCACACACACACACACCCACGCACACACGCACGCATACGAAGTATAGGCAGTTTGCGCGAGCGTTCGTCCTGTCTACATTTCATCTATGTGCGTTTCTTAATTTTGCAACCCACTTCTAATAGTTGCCGTTTATGCTGCCGCGCCTACATTGACTGACTCCTTTAAGGTGACTGTGTTTCAGAACCAGCTCGTTCAAGCCTTCCCAAAGCTCTGGCGACGTTCATTAGCGAGCTGCATGAGGCCTAGGCTAATATTTTAACTGGCTATTCTTCCTGCCTGGTCATACTCTTAGAGAACTTCCCTATCATTACATAGACCGGTGCTTTTACTGAGGTAAAGCTTTCTACTCAGTGCCATCAATCTTTAAACATGCCCCTATGCTTCCATTTCACACCGCTATTGACGAGACCCACAAGAATTACGCGATTCGTCTAATACGCTGGATTAAACGTGTTTTTTTTTTTCAGGCACGCAGAACTCATATCTACTGTAAACTACGTTTCAGGGCTTCGTGAGTATTCGCTCCTCTATTCCAATATCAGCATTTCCACTCTGCGTGTTCAACATGAAAGAAATATTGTGATTACAAAAGGACAAATCTCCCCCTAATAACGAAAATGGGAGCGAATTTTTAGGTCTTTACTTTCATAATTTCGACCTTCGGTATGTTCAAGAAAAGTGGAAACTACTTATAGCCGAAGCAAATGAACTCATTGAAGCGTGTATATGCCTCTTTCAAGCGAATAGCATCTCACAGAAGTGCGCCATGGCTCATTAATACCTTTAAGCCAGCTCTGTTATAAAAGGGAGCGATTCTTTTGAGCAGCGAAGCTGAACAGCACTACTGAACACTGGGAGGAGTGCTTTAAAGCTGAGAATGAGTACCCTTGCGCTGTTCGTGTAGATAGGCAGTCTTTCTATAACCTTACGATACGTAACTTACACAAAGCCCAAGGAAATTATTCAGTATTGTAAAAGGTTAACAGAGCCATGTGGTTTCCTAGAACGATGACTCAGCTAAACGCCGGATCATTGCCCTTCCATATTTAGCACTGTTTTCTCTAACAAATTTTGCTGTGATCACCTCAATGATTATTGCGCCGTTTTTGTTGGAATTTTCCTCCGATGTCAGTGTTATGATACATTGTGCCGAAATTGTTCAACTAACTGACTTCTTGAAACTGTCGTCTTCTTGTGGCGTTGATATGAATTAACTAGAAGTTTTTAAAACAAACGAATGTGTATTCTAAGCTAGAACATGCTAAGATTTTTCTGCAATCACTTAACCATAGTTCCTTGCCATCAGGCTGGAAGATTGCCAAGTAGGTTCCAGTTCATAAATCCGGTAATATGCATTCGCCTTCTAACTACCGGCACATAACTACCACACGATAACTACCAACTTAACTACCACAGGAACATTCCCTGTAAAAGTATGGAGCATGTATCACATACGAAAATTTCCGAGTTTTTAGACTCAAATAATAAACTTGCTTTTGACTGCTCGAGACGGCTTCCCGCGATCGTATTCATTTAAAGCACAATTACTCCTTTTCACACATCGCTACCACACTGTACTGGATCGAAGCTCTCAGGATTGCTTCGTATACTTAGACTTTTCTAAGGTTTTAGCGAAAGCATGCCATTCTCTTCTTATGGTCAAACTTTCAGCACTTAACGTAGATTCTAAGCTGCCAATGATGATGATATGTGGTGTTTAATGGCGCAAGGGCCAGGTGTGGCCAAAGAGCGCCATGACAAGTGGTGATGTTGACGATGTATTATGGAGATGTGACTTGGCTGTAAATCTTGGCTGTAAAGCTGCCAATCATGATAATTCTTCTGTACTGATCGCTTTCAGTATATTAGTGTAAACGGTCGCGATTCTAATCGCACACGTCTCACATCTGGTATGCCTCAGGGTTCTGTTTTAGGCCTGCTGGTTTTCCTAATCTACTTTAAAGATTTTACAAGTTCTATTTCCTTTGATATACATCTTTATGCTTAAGACTGTGTTGTATACCGAGAATTGCAACGAATAGGATAAACATATACTACACGCGGACCTAGGTTGTTTAACAGGTTGGTGTGAAAAAACAGTCAATGGAATTAAACACTGATACGTCTCCACACCACCAAGGGTGTTAATTGAAAGTTTGCCACGTGTCAAACCACCGCACCTCCAAACCAGACGCCAGGGCGGCGTGGACGAATAAAAGCGCTGGCTCCACCATTAGCTGGAAACCGGAGAAAAGAATGAACGGGAGGGAACCACAACAACGAATTGGTAGGCGCAGTTAATTAGACAAGTCAAATCATCGCCCATCCCTCGGCTCTTATCCAGCCGTCAAGGCAGCGTGTAAACCGACTGTTGCAGGGTTCCACGAAAAGGCCTCAGCCGCCCTTTCCCTGTCCGAGTGAGCAAAGAAGAAAGACAGCGTGTAAATCGGCCGTTGCAGGGTTCCACGAAAAGCCCTCAGCCACCCTTTCCGTTTCGGACTGAGCAAAGAAGAAAGACAAGCGTGTAAACCGGCTGTTGCAGGGTTCACTTACAGGGCTCACTTACATATTTAGTGTATACCTTGCCGTATTTTTGCTATTCTTGCTAAATAACCTGTAACTAGTCTACAACGTCTCTGCGTTTTAGGGTATATCAAATAAATAAATAAACAAATAAGCCACCGATGGGCCGGTTATTCTATTGACCAGAACCTGCAGTGACTACGCAATGTAGACAATAAAAAAGAAAGAAGCAATGGCAGGAAGGAAGTATAGCCAAGGAGGAGACCATCACTCTATTCAGGCATAAGCTGCTATAGAATGTGCTTGGTCAGAGCTCACTGTGTGGGCGACATGAGAACGTCCAGTCACTAGGTGCGTTGTTAGAGCAGTCCCTGTCTGTACATTCCCTTCGCGAAAAAAAGTTAACCTTGAACACAGTGAAGAATAAAGCACGATAAAGAAAGACCAGTGCTACTTCACATAAAGGGGCACGAAACCAGCTTATGACCACATTCGCCCTTCAAGGAGACTGTATAGGGTCACTATCTCTTCGAAGGTACGGAAGTGCTGTGAAAGCTTGTCTCTATTTCTTTAACCAACGACCAATGTGGCCAGGAACACCCGCCGCAGAGTTGCCCAGTCGCTAAGGCGTGGCGCTGCCCAGCTGCGACCGCCTTCCGAGAAGGGCGGAAATGAGTGGCTCGTTCACCGTCTATGGGGTGCACCCTACAGGAACCACAGGTGGTCAAAATTAATCCAGAGCACCTCATTATACGGCGTGCCTCATAATCAGATCAGTTGTGACGCGTACTTAGTCGCGCATTGGGCGCGAGGACATATGGTGGCGCCATCTTCAGGGAGCACGTGTGAGCGATAGAACGTTGCGCTCCTCATAGCTTGTTTGCCGGCGCTCAAATGAAGCACCGTGGGCGCGCACCCTCGCGGAAATTCCTCTGAGTGCCTTCAAACAAAACAAAGGGAGTTGGTAACTGGCAAATGACTTGTCCTGCGCAAACTGCGAACCTGGCACACTTTACAGGCGCCCTATCTTCCGAGAAATAAGCGATCAAAGGTATTTGTAATGTACGCTGTCTGTAGAACAGCAGTCAGTGTCGTCTTAATGAAGCGATCGCAATAGTTTTCAACGAGAAGTTACACGTGCACATGTTATCGCACGATAATTTCATTTCGTAGGGCATTGTACCACCTTTTTCTGTGTGTGTGTTTTTTTTTTTTTAGTGGAACAAGTTTTTTCAATAGTGCCTGTGAAAGATAACGCACTGCAGTCTATCGCAAAGGGTTATATATATATATATATATATATATATATATATATATATATATATATATATATATATTGTCACGTGGTGGTGACGTTAAGAACACAGTAGCAATACTGTGAAAGGCAAAACTAGATTTTATTGGGCGAACCTGTGCCCACAAAACAGGCTACACTTATAGCACAACGAAAGCGGCGAACCCAGTCGGCGATCGTCGGAAATCTGATCAGCGAGTCAAGCGCGTCGGCTTTTATAGAGCAGTCGTCGAATGTTCCAGACTAATCGTTCGGACCCGCGTACCTTCCACAAAGTTCTACACCATTCGCGTTACACGATGAAATCAGATAACACAACGTTCGGCGACAACAGATAGCCGGGTAGAAGTATCGATAACTTTCCAGAAACTTCGGATACATGCAGGCGCGTCCCGCGCTGTGCGATTACATTTCTTAGGTGGCGAAACGTGGTCGCCCGATAAAGATAAGTACACGTGTCAATAACCCCCTCTTAAAAAGCATCGTCCCGATGCTACAAATATAAGAGAGCGAAACACAAAAGGACCCTTATTAAACATAAGTAACAAAACAACGAAAAGAAATCAAGTCCAAAGGTCAGTTACGCGAAGTCCGAAAGTTCGTCAACGCTGGTGGTACGGCTTGAGTCGCACAACGTGGACAATTTCAGGTCGTGAGCGGCGCCGCTGTGACAGCGAAATGCCGTCTGGCACGACCTCATAGTCCAGTGCGCCAATACGTCGGATGATTTTATACGGTCCGAAATAGCGACGCAAGAGCTTCTCGCTCAGTCCTCGTCGGCGTATAGGGGTCCAAACCCAAACACGGTCACCGGGCTGGTACTCGACAAAGCGTCGTCGGAGGTTGTAGTGTCGGCTGTCGGTCCTCTGTTGGTTCTTGATCCGCAGGCGGGCGAGCTGTCGGGCTTCTTCGGCGCGCTGGAGATAGCTAGCGACGTCAACATTCTCTTCGTCAGTGACGTGGGGCAGCATGGCGTCGAGCGTCGTCGTCGGGTTCCTGCCGTAAACCAGCTTAAACGGCGTGATCTGTGTTGTTTCTTGCACCGCCGTGTTGTAAGCGAAGGTTACATACGGCAGGACCACGTCCCACGTCTTGTGCTCGACGTCGACGTACATTGCTAGCATGTCGGCGAGGGTCTTGTTGAGGCGCTCCGTGAGACCATTCGTCTGCGGATGGTAGGCAGTTGTCCTCCTGTGGCTTGTCTGGCTGTACTGCAGAATGGCCTGGGTGAGCTCTGCTGTAAAAGCCGTTCCCCTGTCGGTGATGAGGACTTCTGGAGCACCATGTCGCAGCAGGATGTTCTCGACGAAAAATTTCGCCACTTCGGCTGCGCTGCCTTTTGGTAGAGCTTTAGTTTCAGCAAAGCGGGTGAGATAGTCCGTCGCCACGACGATCCACTTATTCCCGGATGTTGACATCGGAAACGGCCCCAACAAATCCATCCCAATCTGCTGGAATGGTCGGCGAGGAGGTTCGATCGGCTGTAGTAATCCTGCTGGCCTTGTCGGTGGTGTCTGGCGTCGTTGACAGTCTCGGCATGTCTTGACGTAACGGGCGACGTCGGTGGTCAGACGCGGCCAGTAATACCTTTCCTGTATTCTCGACAGCGTCCGGGAGAATCCGAGGTGCCCAGCGGTTGGATCGTCGTGTAGGGCGTGCAGTATCTCTGGACGCAGCGCTGACGGTACAACAAGAAGGTAGCTGGCGCGGACTGGTGAGAAGTTCTTCTTCACGAGTAGGTTGTTTTGAAGCGTGAACGAAGATAATCCACGCTTAAATGCCCTAGGGACAACATCGGTGTGCCCTTCCAAATACTCGACTAGGCCTTTTAGCTCCGGCTCCCCTCGTTGTTGTTCGGCGAAGCCTTCCGCGCTTATTATGCCAAGGAAAGCGTCGTCATCCTCGTCATCTTGCGGCGGTGGGTCAATGGGGGCGCGTGATAGGCAATCGGCATCCGAGTGTTTTCTTCCGGACTTGTATGTTACAGTGATGTCGTATTCTTGTAGTCTGAGGCTCCACCGCGCCAGCCGTCCTGAAGGGTCCTTTAAGTTAGCTAGCCAACACAACGCGTGGTGGTCGCTGACGACTTTGAATGGCCTGCCATAGAGGTAAGGGCGGAATTTAGCTGTAGCCCAAATGATGGCGAGGCATTCCTTTTCAGTCGTAGAATAATTGCTTTCCGCTTTTGACAGCGACCGGCTAGCATACGATATCACCCGTTCAAGCCCTTCTTTCCTCTGGACTAGGACGGCACCGAGGCCTAGGCTACTGGCGTCAGTGTGGATTTCGGTATCGGCGTCCTCGTCGAAGTGTGCAAGTACCGGCGGCGACTGCATGCGTCGTTTGAGTTCTTGAAATGCCTTGGCCTGCGGCGTTTCCCACTTGAACTCGACATCACATTTGGTTAGATGTGTTAGCGGCTCCGCGAGACGTGAAAAGTCCTTGACAAAGCGCCTATAGTAGGCACACATGCCAAGGAATCTGCGCACTGCCTTCTTGTCGGTTGGCTGCGGGAACTTTGCGATGGCAGCTGTCTTCTGTGGGTCGGGGCGTACTCCTGATTTGCTGATGACGTGGCCTAGGAACAAAAGCTCATCGTAAGCGAATCGACATTTTTCCGGCTTCAGAGTGAGCCCTGATGACTTGATGGCCTCTAGTACTGTCGCAAGCCGCCTCAGGTGATCGTCGAAATTTCCGGCGAAGACGACGACGTCATCCAAGTAAACGAGACAGGTCTGCCACTTCAATCCTGCTAAAACTGTGTCCATCACGCGCTGGAACGTTGCAGGAGCCGAGCACAGTCCGAATGGCATAACCTTGAACTCGTAGAGGCCGTCTGGGGTGACGAAGGCCGTCTTTTCGCGATCTCTTTCGTCGACTTCTATTTGCCAATAGCCAGACTTGAGGTCCATTGACGAGAAGTATTTAGCGTTGCAGAGCCGATCCAGTGCGTCGTCTATTCGTGGGAGGGGGTATACGTCCTTCTTCGTGATCTTGTAGAGACGACGATAATCGACGCAGAAACGCAGGGTTCCGTCCTTTTTTTTTCACCAAGACTACAGGAGATGCCCACGGGCTTTTGGACGGCTGGATGATGTCGTCGCGCAGCATTTCGTCGACTTGGTGCCTTATAGCTTCACGTTCTCGCGTCGAAGCTCGGTATGGGCTCTGGCGGAGAGGTCGAGCGCCCTCTTCGGTTATTATGCGATGCTTTGCGACTGGGGTTTGTCGAATCCTCGATGACGTCGAAAAGCACTCTTTGTATCGTCGAAGTAGACTTCTGAGCTGTTGTTGCTTAATCGTGGGGAGACTTGGATTTATGTCGAAGTCTGGCTCGGGAACTACAGTCGTCGGGGTAGATGCGGCAGAATCCGAGAGGACAAACGCATTGCTGTTTTCCAGAATTTCCTCGATGTATGCGATCGTCGTGCCCTTGTTGATGTGCTTGAACTCCTGGCTGAAGTTTGTCAGCAACACTTTCGTGTGTCCTCCGTGCAGTCGAGCGATCCCTCTTGCGACGCAAATTTCACGGTCTAGCAGTAGACGTTGGTCGCCTTCGATGACGCCTTCTACGTCAGCGGGTGTTTCGGTGCCGACCGAAATAAAAATGCTGGAGCGAGGCGGGATGCTCACTTGATGTTCGAGCACACTCAAGGCCATTCTGCAGTACAGCCAGACTGGATTCCGGCGACCTTCAGGAGACAATCAGGGCCATTGTGCGTGAAGAACTGCGCAAGGTCCTGCCTTCGTCGCAGCCCCAAGTGGCTTCGATCGCCGACATCGTGAAAGAAGAGGTGCACCGATCGCTTGGAGTTCCCGAGCTGCAACCACAATTACCGCAGCCCCAGCCAGAAGCGATGACATACGCCGCCGTCGCACGCCGTCAAGGTCCCCCTCCGCGACCACGCCAGGGCCCTGCAACGACGCAATTCCGTCGTCCGCCGCCGCCGCCGCCAGCACGCCTACCCAGCACCTCCACCAGATGTCACGTGGTGGTGACGTTAAGAACACAGTAGCAATACTGTGAAAGGCAAAACTAGATTTTATTGGGCGAACCTGTGCCCACAAAACAGGCTACACTTATAGCACAACGAAAGCGGCGAACCCAGTCGGCGATCGTCGGAAATCTGATCAGCGAGTCAAGCGCGTCGGCTTTTATAGAGCAGTCGTCGAATGTTCCAGACTAATCGTTCGGACCCGCGTACCTTCCACAAAGTTCTACACCATTCGCGTTACACGATGAAATCAGATAACACAACGTTCGGCGACAACAGATAGCCGGGTAGAAGTATCGATAACTTTCCAGAAACTTCGGATACATGCAGGCGCGTCCCGCGCTGTGCGATTACATTTCTTAGGTGGCGAAACGTGGTCGCCCGATAAAGATAAGTACACGTGTCAATATATATATATATATATATATATATATATATATATATATATATATATATATATATATATATATATTGAAGAGGCGGATATTTCTTGCCTGACAAGTTCAAATCACCACCTAGCTGATTAAAACTACACACTAATGAATTTGTTATTTATTTACTTGTCATAATTGCGAAATTGAAACCTAGGCGTAGTGCGGTAATATCTGCCTAGCAGAAATTCTGAGGCTAGCACCATTTTTGAAATATCCGTCCCCAAAATTAACGAAAGTATGCCCTGAGAGTGCAGTTAATATTGTTTCAAACTATTGGACGGAGGCTCTTGCAATACTATCAAGGGGAACGCCAACATACCTTGCACTGTAAACGGAAATGAGCCGAAAAAGGCATTTTAAGGGATGTGACCTCCCTTGAGACTACGTGCCTGAAAACCGTGCTCCCTTAGAGTGGTGTAGAAATGCTCAGCGTCCTCCATTTCTCTCCCTCGCAAAATGCGGATGAAAGAAGGAGACAGAACCTCAATTCTACATCCTTTTTAAGAGGGAGTTTAGAAGATACAGGCCTCCCTTTAGCGTAAACGGAGTTCTGTTTCTTATTTTATGCGTTATTTTCTTTTCTTTTACACATCTGTGAGAAGGAAATGAGAAAGGAGAGATATATTGTCCAAGTGGTTCTTCTTCTTTTTTTTTTTTCTTTCTGCAAATTTATACATTTCCGGAGTGCAAGCCAACTTATTTAGGGCGATATAATAGACGCTTTGTTCGTATCGTCGACCACAATGTCCTGTCGCGCTGCCAGAACCCCCGGTCGGCATCTGACGAGCTGTCTTCGGAAGCGAGACCATGCAAAACTTCGACTGCTTAGGCCGCAGAATGTCCTCGCTTCTGTTCGTCTTCCCATCAACTAAAAGTGAAACTGAAGGCAAAGCTCGCAAAGCGCCGCTGTCGTCGTCGCCGGTGACGGCACCTGTTTTGCTCATCGTAGTTCTGCGTGTGTGTCTATATGCGTGCTTACGAGGTAATTTTGGCGGCCGTCGGAGAGTGTTTCGTGTAGTGTGGAACCTCACAAGAAAGCTACCTGCCCCACTGCGCAGCACGGCGGTGATCAGCCACCGCGTAGTCATCGCTTTGACGTGATCTGTGTAGTACAATACACTTTCGTGGTTCGCGCGGCCGTGCTCGGGTATTCCCTCCTGCGCCACGATATGACAGCGGCTAGTGAAACCTCACCCACAGTCCTCACAAAATCGGACCGCGTACGGTGTCGACTGCTTTTGGAAACGGCGCGTTTCGGATTACCGCTTGCCCAGTTGCCTCATGTTTGACGCGGCCTTTTCAAGCTGCGGTGGTGAGTACGGCGCGGAAGCATTGCGCTATGCGCATAATGCTCACACCTTTTATGTCGCGGTGTTGAGACTTACCGGTCCTCTCAATAAAACTCAAGAAGACAGTGCCGCACAAAAAAGAGACGTTTCAACTTTTTTCTTTCTCTTTTTCAATTTAATTGTCGTGTTTTACGTGTCAGAACCATGATCTGTTCCTGTGACCTCGTGCTTAATACTAAGCACAACTCCAAGGACGCTTATAACAACCACGGCGGGTCAAAGAGTATTGGAGTTTCGTCATCAGGTGTGTTTGATAACCACTTCGCCTTAAGTGTCGATATAGGTTGTGACAGCCCACTTGAAAAACACAACAGGAAATTTTAGTCTGTCGTTCTGTTGTCCGTAGTGTGACGTCCTGTAGTTCTTAATCAATATTCAATTAAAAATTGACAGAGACCTCTTTAAGGCTATGTAAATTTGTTTGTAGAAAAAAGAAAAAAAAAAAAAGAAAGGAAAAAAGAAAACCTCCCTGCAGGGGATTCGAACTCCGGACTGAGGCATCCCGAGCCCAGCATCTTACCACTACGCCACGCCGAATATGCGCCTTCGCGCATATTTCAGCTATACAAACACTTTGCGTTTATGTTTATATTTGCATTTTAAGAGTCAACAGGCGCTTTCATTCCACCGCGTCAACTGCCGCATCTCTAGAAAAGTAAAAGTGTTCTTACCATCGACAGGTACATTGTGTAGTGCTAGAACATCGATTTTGCTCTAGGATATCCATATTAAATAAGAAATACAGAAATAGACAACGGTGACCGGGGACACTGTTAGGTTGTTACTGCTAATTTCGACAGTTGTCTCTCGCTCTGCACTTTTGAGCGCGCATATAATTCTGTGTTCAATGCAAGATAGCTACATAAACATTCGTGGATGACTGTTCATTCTGACAGCATACTGGCATCTCTCGGCAGCGCTGTACCAGAATAATGAGACCCGAGCGAGACAGCTTTTCACGCAACTTTGTGGAACAACCCAAAACTTCTTTTTCGCTTTGTAAAAGCTTATGCAATATTTCTGGGAAGTTAACTGTGTCAGTGTAACGGCACATGTAAGTCCACAGGCCTGTGTGCCACATCTTACCAAATAACACAAAACGGATACGCAGCCATTCCCGCAGATATGATTTTCATCAGCGGCCGATTTTGAGGAGGCCGGTAGGGCATTTATGGTGCTTCGTCGTCACGGCACAATTATAACAATTGGCCACTTCGACTTTAATACCGGTGTCTGTGCTATCAGCATTGCCGGCTTCAGAGAAGCACGATTGAATACCGCGCAAGAGAAAAGTACAGGGTACACCACCGATGCGAAATTGACATACAATTTTAAAGCGTCGCGACTGAAAGCGCTTCTGTCGCGGCGTCAGAAATTATGTCGCTGCGACAGAAAGTGGCACATTTCTAACGCCACGACCGAAAATGTGTAGTCCCGACAGAGAGTTCCTGTTGCGACGTCAGAATCGCTGTTGCGATAGAAAGTTGCTGTTGCGACTTCAGAACTCTTGGTCTTCACGACAGGATGATTCTGTTGGGACATCAGAATTTCTGTCATAATGTCAGAAATGTCTGTCGCAACTACAGAAACATCAGGAACTTCTGTCGTACAACAGAAATTTCCGTAGTTGCGACAGGAACTCCTGTTGTCTTTTTCAACTGGGAGCGATTTGCGTCACAGCAACATTATTTTTAAGGCGGCAAATTACTGTTATGCAGCATGAACAATGCGAACAGCCAGCCTGTTTCTGTGTTAAATGGAGGCACGCAGTGTGTGCACACAATTACGTTCATTTTGTCAGTTTTGTGAAATAAGCTTCAAACTGCATGCATTTTCACTGGGAAATCTCTACCAGCACTTCCTTGTATCAAGTTGTCTATGCACAAAGGTTTGTGCATTAGAAATCACAGTTTCAGGCAGTTACAGCCTACAATTTCTTTTTTTTTTTGTATACAGACACTAACTGTGTTTTCATAGTCATGTATTGCACATTTGACCAGTGCTGAAAAGGACAAATGGAATAAATTTAAATAGGCCTGCGAATTTGTTTGCTTGGTCAGGCTTTGATGTATTTTAGTAACGTGTTCATGTGCAGATGTCGTGTGAATGCATACTTGAACTTTAGTTACGTTTCACTGCATCAAAAGAAACCACCCAGCCAATCTCAATTTCCTTCCTTGTTTCTTGCCCTTGGTGTCCACATACCTGAATGTATTCTGAGTTTTTGTACCAAGACAACAGCAGGGCATCACACATGCTAGAAACATTAAGACAAAGAACAAGGAATGTGGCACAAATGATCCACAGAGTCACAATACAAAAAAGAGGCTTCAAAGAAGCGGAGGCAGTCAGACTTGTGCGAGCATTAATTATTAGCAGGGTGACCTATAGCCTCCCCTTTCAAAAACTAAATAAGGCTGAAATGTCTAAAGTGAGCTCCATCATCAGGGCAGCTAGGGCTCCCAAAAACACATGTGCCAAAAAGCTGGAGGCTCTTGGTATTCACAACACATATGAAGAACATGACACGGCATGTGGTCATGCCTCAGAGAGAACATCTGAATTCTACAAAACAAGGAAAGGCTCTGTTACAAAAGGCAGGATATCCCCTGATAGCGCAGTATGGCTGAGAAAAAACAGTTTTGCTACCCAGACAAACAAGAGAGGAAATTCTAGTTTCACGAATCCCAAAGAATATGAGCACGGAACACCACCAAAGCAGAAGAAAAGCGCAATCAAAGGCTTTACAAAAGAAATG
This sequence comes from Dermacentor andersoni, assembly GCF_023375885.2. Taxonomy (NCBI): domain Eukaryota; kingdom Metazoa; phylum Arthropoda; class Arachnida; order Ixodida; family Ixodidae; genus Dermacentor; species Dermacentor andersoni. The sequence continues at coordinate 87,612,732 of NC_092819.1, forward strand.
TGAAAGAAATCCAGACGTATACTACACAGATGCATGTAGAGTGGCAACAGACAAATTCAAAATAGTGGCCTTCAATTGGTCCACAGGGATAACAACTTCCATTCGGAACCCTTTAACCTGCACCGTGGAGGCAGCAGCCATAGCGCTGGCCTTTCGAGATGCAGAAGCAAAAGAAACAATCTGCATTGGCCATGATGGACTCTAAGGCAGCATGCTGTTCGTGCATGACGGGTACCGTCCCATACAAAATTCACAGAATTGCACCAGGTGGTAATTTGGTGCCCGGCGCACTCTGGACTGGAGGAAAATGAGAGGGTGGACCGAACTGCTCGAGCAATAAGCATCCGAGCACTAGTCAGTCCTTTCAAGGAACTCCCATTGACCCACACGACACTTCGAAAACCAGGAAAAGGAGAGACAAAAATACAGCCACCCGCACTCCAACCTTATGAAAGAACACGCCAGGGATTCGCGCTGTGTACAGACTAACACATATTTACACCTACAAATACTCACTAAGGTACACCCTGCATTCTATGAAAGTATGTGTTCTTGGTGCGAGGAGCTGCCAACTCTTGCCCACGTAACATGAACGTATAAACTACAGCCTCCAAATTCCAATTCGCCCCTTATGGCGTAAGTGCCAAGTAACAGGCACTGGGATGTTTGGCTTGCTAGTGAAGATGTAGAGAGCCAGAGAGCTCTTCTCGATCAAGCCCAGCAAACCACAGAGATCAGTGGAGCCCTGGACTGAGGGACGCACCGACCGCCCAAACCACTAAGAGAAATAAACTTTATACTACTATTACTTGCCCTTAGTGCTATCAGCCATCAAGTTTACCTACAACTACAAATGAGCCACATGTCACTTGATTCACTCAGATTCCATTTCACTCTTTGTAGGAGGGCATGCATGAATGATTGCGTATGTGCAGCATTTTGTTGCCACAGAGGGGTATGTAATATGGAAACCAACATAAACATTAGTACACTCTGTAGTAACTTGTTCTGAATTGAACTTTTAAATATAAAGAGCAATTTCAATAAATGACAACATGTGTTTTTTTTTTTAACTAGGTGAGTAGTGTGCTACCGTCTGGGATTTTTTTTATTCCACGTGGTAGAGGTGTGTGGCTGTCACTGTACTGCTTTCAAGCTTCTGCATCAAGTGTGCTTGTGGCACCTGGGACTAATTCTCAAAGCAAATATGCTTCAGGTAATTGTGAATTCTCGTCAAACATGACATGCATATTGCTGTATTTGTCTTGGAAAATTTATTCAGAAAAGCAGCTTTTATAGCTTCAGTAAATTATTCATTGTGGCCAATTCAGGGGACCCTTTCCGAGATTGACCATTAATTTTACAGCAGTGGCTTTCTATCATTCAAGTATTCAGTGTGTATACTGCTTCTTTTCAGATATGTTAACATCATACAAGTCTGCATTCCTAAGAACATAAACAGCCAGATGCCACATTGCAAAGACAGGGATCTGAGTATCAAGAAAAGAAATCAGTAATAAAGGTAGCAAGAAGTACTCACAAGCAAATGTTTGTTGTCAGAGGGATGCAAGAATAATACAGCCCATCCAGGGGGTGCGCGAAAGCCAGATAATGGCCACAAAAAACAAAGCCTACTCATATGTCACAGCCATTTTAATCAATATTGACATTTAACTCCAGGGTATGCATATTGAAGCCTTGCTAATTATGTAAATTTACTAGCACTACCGTCCAGTACTGCTGTGCTCCTGAATGGTGGCTCACATTTGCAGGCAGCAATAGGTGCAGCGACATCCATCATTCGTGCATCACTCATTTTGGACAATACACACCTTGCTGCAAGGAAAAGTAGCCACAATCTAGCTTTCTAACAATTATTGGCAATTAGTTTGAGAAAGGCGTTTCCAACCACACCAGGCTAGACCGGCATTGCTTTGCAGCATGCTCTACACCGGGAATGTAACTCCTTGCCCCCGAACCCAACATGTCTGTTTACCTGGCATAGGACAATGTGCAGACAATGCTCACCCCCCCCCCCCCCCCCCCAACACATGCACCAATATATTCCTGGCTACCGGCACTGGTCCTTGTTACAAGAAATAGAAGTACGGATCCTTGGTCTCGATGTTCGCCAATCCGGAACAAGATCAAATTGGCGAGGCAAAATAAAGAAGACACCAATGTCAACCTTCCACCTGATATGAAGGATTGCATCTAAATGTGGAGAAGATTGTACCGAAATAGCCAGTAATGCTGTTTGGTCTGTACTCCAGCCACATATTATTTATCAGGCTCAGTTTTACTGGCCCTCACTGAAGCATAGGGACCAGATTGAGATCATTATTCAGAACGTGATGAGGGCAATAGCTGCTCTCCCTCTGTTCGCTCAAGAACATGCCCAGGTGAACACCACGGCAGCATTGCTAATTCAATGTGAATGAGCATTTGAATTAGAGAGGTTGCATGTTGCAGTCACTTCTGATTGCTTGGGTGCAAGAACAGACTTAAGGCCATGGCACGGCTGTACACTGATGTTCCTTTGGACCAATGTATTATGTACAGACGCTGCTATTACAAGAGATGGAAGCATAGTATCAGTCAGCCTTAAGTACTTCCCTCTTTATAAAAATAAGGAATCTACAATGGATGTCTGCAACTCTACTTGAGCTTCATACCATACATGACAAGAGTCTGCAGAACGGGGCTGGTACACGGTAAAGTCACACATGACACCAATGAGGCAGCCTCATTTTTATCAAACTTCACCCAAATACAGACACACCAATTCCTTGAGTGCCATTTAGCAGCTGAAGCAAGACAGTAAAGCCACATAGCTTTGTCAGAAGATACACAAGCTTCACAACTACTCACTTTTAATGCTTGCTTACACTAGGTACAGGGACACATCTCTGGCCTTTTCAATGCCATGGCAGATAACAAAGAACACAACAACATCAAGAACATGTATCTACCCGCACCTCTTGTGCCAGGCTCACTTACCGTCTTTCTACCCTGAAAAGTTTGCTCTGATGCGACACATGCTTTTACGCTCAAGTTTGACAGCCATTGCTGCATCAATTTTGCAAGCACTGTCAAGGACGCAGTATTCTTAACTGCAATTTATTATCAGGAAATACGTAATTTTAATAATGTGAGCACAGGCATCTTGACTCACTTATTATGAATGGAAAGAAATGTCACTGCTGCCTGAATGAAAAGAGTAATCTTCTGCAGTTGTAGAGAGTCAGTGTAGCTTCATGCAATACTGTTTCACAGCAAGTTTGTACAAAGTATCATTACAGGCAGGGAATTATAGGCCTAATTGTGCTTTTCACTTGCTCTGAATGTGACCTTAAACAAAGCATTGTGTGTAAAAAGGGCAAATGTTCTTTGATATGAAGCATCTATCAGGGAGTAGCATTTTGCCTTTTGAGACTTTTTAGCATCCATGGGGGAGAGATTAAATTGCCAGTGTATCTCTATAAGGCATGCCTCTAAAGGTGCACATGGCGTTTAGGAAGGTAAATTTTTTTGAACCAGGGAGGGACGTACGGAAATAACTTTAATGAGAAAAGGATCTGCAAGGTTTCCAGCCCAGGCTCAGGCCACCCGGGCATTATGTGCGGTGAGGCATAGCCTTTCCACTGCTGCCCGGGCCCACTGGATAGCCCATAGTTGGTCGTGTAGTTCCGAGCTAGTCAGAGCGCTTAGCTATCGCTCCTCGAGAAGGTCCTGTTCTATCTTGTCCTCTAGATATATCGATCTGATCTGTGTGCACTTCCATGAGATCTGTGCATTGTATGCGGGTTCGTGCTTGCAGAGCTTGCAGCTTGCGTCTGGGTATTGTGTTGAATTTACTCTGTCTAAATGTACTGGGTTTCGGAATATTCTGGTTTGCAACCTCCTCCAATCTGTTTCTTGAAACCTGTCGAGTTGTTTGCGGGGTTGTGGGTATGTTTCTCCTTGTTTCGTATAGTGTGTCAGTATGTCGTGGTATGTGACCAGTCTGTGCCTGTTGTCTCGTATCGCTACTTCGTTGTCGTTGCCTCCCCGCTGTCCTTCCCCTTTCGCCGGGGGTTGCGGGGTGTTGTGCCGTCACTGTCCGAGACGCGGTGGATTAGTTCTCGCGCGGCTCGGTCGGCCTTCTCATTGAGGTTGGGAGGGCCATTCATGGTTACTTCTCCCATATGGACTGGGATCCATTTGAGGTATTTGGGTCATGTCAGAGAAACACAAATGTATTGTTCCAAAATGGTACAGTGTTACTCCGCTGCTAGAAAGGTGATTTAGAAGAGCTCTCTAACTCCATTGACTAAATTTTCAGAGGTGATTGCAATGGGTGATTCCCCTGTTACTCTGGTATTGCTAGTCTGGTGCTTACTGTCAGTGATATACACAGCATGCCAGTCTTGGAGCTCAACTTTCAAGAGCCAATTAAGAGGCATGTCATGGGTGATTTAATAAGCTTATTAGGCTTCTTTTTAAACAAACAATTAATTTATTCTTTATTTTTGCTGTCATTTTGATGGCCTGTCTATGCTTTTTGTTTTCAAAGGCCATATTATTTTCATAATTATGGCCTTCAATGTTTAATTGTAATATCCCTTATAATCCACAGTGATTACTCATAAAAGAGAAATCAATATAGAACAAACAGTAGATGTGGGCAAATGTATGTGCATTGACTTGAACAGTCACCTGCAAAAGTTTAAAGTCAGGTTGCTCAATGGATTGAATAATCTCAGTTGGAAAGCAGCACTAAGTGTGTTCATATGCCCCTCACTCATCCAGTATACGTAAATGTAACCAAATGTAGTATATGTAACCAACACACTCTCAGACTTTAGCGCAATAAGTTAATATGTTGTGTTATGCTGTTGAGTTGAGACTGTGAATGGAACGATTATTAAAATGAGCAAGCTAGAGACAACTATTGCAGTGTTTATAATTTGTGGTAATTGCAGCATGATATTGCAAAAGAACATAAATAATGCTCCTCTCAATGTTTCTATCTATGCCTTTCGTTCATCTCTTAGTCTCTCTGAAATTAAGCAGCAGAGCATGGCACAAGCACTGCTGCTTACGTTTATAATGGAGTCATCAGTGGGTTTCAGACAGAGGCAACTCCTGTCCCTTATGCACATATGTTTTGGTATTTTCAAGACTGTTCCTGTCATACCAAAGCCAAGGCTCACTGGCCCCTCATGGTATTGAAGCTTGCTCACCAATTACTCAGAGTGGATGATACATTTTCTGGATTTTGTCAGGTGCCATCTGTCTTGCCCTAATCATGGTATGAAAGGTAGGTCCTGCTGGTCCAATGCAGCTATCTTAATAAAAAAAATATTATAATTTGCATGTTTCTTCTCTTGGCCACCGAAGTGCATCATCCAAACCAAACACAAACACTTTTTTTCCTAGGCGCACTCTTGAAAACAAAGGTTTGCAGCCACATGCAGAAGAAAGTACAAAACAAATTATGCAAATTAATGCTCTGCAGTGTGCAGATTATGCAATGTGTACAGTAACTAAGGCTGCACCTCTAATGCATTAACTGTATTCAAGATTATGAAAGCTTTTTGCTAATTAAGCCATGTTCTAAAATTGGATTGCATACCCTAGCTGCATATGTGACTAAAAATGTGGTAGCTCAGTTGAAAAAGCTACAAGTGGCATTCCTGTGGGGTATGTTTGTTCACTTGAAAAGCAGATTTTACTCAGTTGGTCATATGACAAGAAATTTTGTTGTTGTGTTCTTAATACTTCATTCCTACATTGCATATTACACTACACCCTAAAGGTCCACACAGCCCACATATATCATCATTAAATTAATAAAATGTGAATACCATGTGCACATTTGTAATGTTCCTCTTCAGGCGAATATGTACGGTACTGTACCTATATGCCGCCCTCATCATTCGTCTACACGCTAATAGGAAGTTCGTTTACATAGTTGTGTGCGAGAAAAATACTAAACAGCACTTCATCGGCATGTCGTCGGCGAGCATATCTCATGAGAGCCTCTCAACTGTACGTGCCAATTCGACCGAGTCATACATACATACATACGGTGCGATTCGGCAAACATGAACCTATCTCCAGGGCCAGTATGTCAATGGATTCCTTTCTCGGGGTTATCGTTATTATTATTACTTACCGTCCATATAAACGACCTATCGGTGATAGTGTACGCGCAGCACGGCAAGGAAAGGCCCTAGCGAGTACGGCACCTCGATCCGGCCTGCCTGCTCTATCATAACATAGCATAACCGTCGGAATAAAGTGATCGCAATCGCACCTATTGTGTAACACAATAAGAAAAAAAGGCTAATGCCAACAGAGCTGTGATACGGAAGCGATCGACGTTTCACGTACCGTCAACACGCTAACTTAATTGTTGACAAAACACGATTTTACTACTAGCGCTGGCCAGACAGAAAGCGTTGTCGGCCGCATATGCCAAACTCGGTCCAAGGATGCTCGGGGCGGCCAAGCAATTGCTGACTCGGGCCCGGGCCGGGCTTGGACCTAGGAGCGTCTGGCCGGGGAACATTCATTGGCAACAGACGGGAAGTCAGCGAGTCGTGGAAAGTTCTTGCGCGAGCGAAACGCAAGCGAAATTAAAATATGTTACAATGTCCACCGTCTACAATCGGGCAGCGCGAAGCATTGGGCCGCGCAACAGCTACGCAGTTAATCTGAACCCTCGGGCTAATCACAAGTCACATACCGAACCCCGCGTCGTAAGAATGGGCTATTTTCCCATGCCCTTCACCTGCGGGGTGTCCTCACGCAGCGAGCGTACTACCATCCAAAAGTCAGTCTATTATTGCCCGGCCGGCACCGCGTACGGCGGACGTGAGGTGGCACACAACGACGGGAGCTTTGCCCAAGCCGGATTAGCAAACGTTAAGAAACTGCCGTATTGTAATAAGTCGTGGTTATCAGCGCGTCAAATGACAAGGAAGAGCTCAATCATAAACTACGCTTATCCATGCCGGCCTGGTCGCTGTGGACGCGGATATAACACATAGCGTTACAGAAAACTGTTCACAAACCATTAACAGCCCTGCTCGTGTATTTAATAACGTTTTCTACTCATCGTACCTTTGCGCTAGCTGTTACCAAAACTAAGATAAATCCTAACCAATTCGCCCACCTTGGTGTCTTGCTGACATAATATGACTGGTGAAAGTTATTCTAGTGCATGCACATATATCGTATTCACATGTGCATATATTGATTGTTTACTTCAGCATAAAGAAAAGAAGGATGCTCCATCTGTATAATTTCACAAAATTACATTTTCCTTCCTTTCTTTCCTTTTTTTTACTGTTGCAGTGGGTTGAGTACAATATGTACAAATAAAATATGTCACTTTCACACTACTCCATCACTTAGGAACAGCAAATCAGCAATCAGGATGACAGATATATTTATTTTCTTATTAATTTTTTAAAATTTGTAGTCAGTATGAGACAGCTCACACTAAGCTTGCTTGGTTTTTAACAAGCTCTTGGTCAACAACGACACATACGTTTGGAACTCTGAAATAAACTGTGCAGTGCGTCTGTCTCAGCATGCTTTAAGAATGACAAGCCAAACCTTCATCTTATGCAAGTGTGGAAACTGACAGTTTATGCAACCACACACCCATAACACGTCTGCAAACCTGTCATTCTTATGCACTAGAGGTTGAAGTTTGATGTCAAAATATATGTCACTTTCATCACTCATTGATTCATGCGTGACATCTCTTCTTGTACTAATCAAGACGTGGCTAAACGATACCATCTCCTATAAAATTTTTCTTTTCACATCTGCATGCAACACTTTTTGTTGTGAATGATGCAACTGCATAGAAGGTGGCATGCTCATAGCTTTAAAAAAATAAATTCTTGCAGTTCCAACTGGCATTCGTTCATTCCTAGAGCACATTTTCATTTCACTTCAATGCTCAAGCAGAATGTTCTCATAAGTGCATACTACTGCCCTCCGGATGTAAATTGTGCATTTTCAAGCGAGTTTCAAAACATTCTAAATGAAGTGCATATGCTATTTTGGCATTCTACTGTGATCATTTATGGCAATTTTAATTTCTCCATTATTAACTGGACAACAGAATCTGTCACAGCTGCTCACGCTCAATGGCATATTTTCCTTCATTCCTGTATATGTTACCTCAACTCATTACTCTCCCAACCTGTTCATCATGTACACTGGCCAATATTCTAGATCTCATCAGAGGTAGAAAAAAATTAACATTCAAATATGCAAAGCCATCAAAACTGCCCTGGGCCTACCATCTACAACTTTGACTACGAGACTTCTCAAGACGGGCATACACAACACCTGGCAAGAATTAGCCGAAGCTCGTAAAGCCAGTCAGTTAGAATGACTTAAGCTCATGCCCACCGGGAGATCAGTGCTGCAACGGCTGAGCTACAGTGAAACCTTTATAGGCCACCACGGACTGAAAAGAAAGAATTCCTCTAAACATCTGCAAATCCCTGTGCATAGCACCAATTGTACCACAAGGAAAGAAGACAAGCCCAAGTGGATGCCCTACGGCAAAGACACAGGCAAGGTCCGGATGCCAGATACACCGACACAGTCAAATACCCGCAAAGAAATGCTTACGCCCTGAATGTCACAGATTCTAAGGGCAGAGAGCTAGCGTCTGCCACAGTCCGTGCGCAAAACTCTGAGACTGCAGAAGAGACGGCGATCGCCCTAGCAACTACCACGTGCAGACACAGCTGTAGTTCTTTCCGATTCTGAAGCAGCTGTCAGGAACTATGCTAAGGGTCTAGTGTCGACAGAAGCACTAAAGATATTGAAGCACGACAGCGCTTCGATCCGCTACACCTGCGTGACCTGGGTTCCTGGGCATGACGGGCTGGAGGGGAACGAATCAGCACACGCCGTGGCCCGAGGCCACACCTGCCGGGCCAACCCTTCCTACTCTCAAGATGCCGGTGTGCGTCAGCAGGGGCAGAGACCGTACCCATCACCTACTCAGCGATCCTTCAATATCACAGGCTGGAACGCAGGCTGCACCCACCACCTCACCCAAAGCTCACCGAAGAAGAAAGTACCACACTCAGAAGACTACAGAGTAACACTTACACCCACGGAATACTCATGCACAGACTATACCAAATGCTACAAGGAAATATTCATGCACAGACTATGCCCAATGCTACAAGGATACCGCTGCCCAATGTGCGGCTTACCATACACCTTGGCGCACCTGATCCTCGAGTGTCCATGGCATCTAGATACAGACGCATCGCCTTCACCGAAAGAATATAACGCCAGACAAGAAAGCGAAGACCTCATTGAAACGTGAGAGGCCAAGCTCGTCTCCGAGGGCCTGGAGCAACAATGACACCTCGTCGCCAGGGCCAAGGAGGCAGCGAAGGCCAGAGGATTCCTGGAATGAGGAGACCTCCCACCTAGAGTAGAACTGGGGCTTAACCCGGGATACTGTTTCAAAAATAAATGTTTATTCCTCCTCCTCCTCATCTCGACCAGCGATCCTCTAATCTGTTCCGGCATTACTCACCTGGACGGGCTGTCTGATCATGCAGTTATAGTAGGTCTGCTTAACTTCTCTTTAACAAAAAAGAAAACACTACTAAACACATTAGGTGCTACAATAGGGCCAACATTACTCGGCATAATCGTTAATTAGCCACCTTTGCAGACACAGTCAAGCTATTGAAGAGAATTGGTTATGTTTAGAGCCACCTTTGCAAATCTTATCAAAATGTTCGTCCTTTTTCTCAGCATTAGATGCAACAAAACATTCAATAAATGCCTGCAGCACCTCATAAACAAAATGAAGCGCTCTATAGAATGGCAAATAAAAAAAAAAGCCAAGACATGGCAAAGATACATATTATGTGACAAAGAATGCCAGATGCTACTAAAATCCTCACGTCAACAGGTTTACAGCTGTGATTTATTATGAATAACAGTGATTATGGCACGTAATAAACCCCTATTCACAGCCTGACATAATCCTAATTCTGGTGGTGATGTAGTTCCTGAGTTATAGTGTGTGCAGTTACTAAATGATATGTTTTGTTGAGTGTCCAAATGTGAAGACATCACTGCATGCCCTGACTTCCCCATGCAATCTGACATGTCTGAAATTGTTATTAGTGGGTCGGGCATTTTTACCTTACTAAACAGATTAAAAACTTCATCTACAACAGGTCACAGCAAATTTAATAACAAGCTGCTCAAGAATGTGTCCCAGCTAGTGTCGCAACATACCCCCTGGGTTCATTCTTAAGACTGGTGAGTGGCTAAAGTCATCCCATTCTACAAATCCAGCGACTGTTTATCACCCTTTAACTACCAATGAATATTATTAACCAGTACAATTCGCAAACTTATGGAACACATTATTAATTCACAAGTCATCGACTATTTCGAAGATCCCAGTTTAACATTCAACTACCAGCACAGGTTTTCATTTACATTACGACTTAGCATGAAACCAGCACATTTACTCCATCTTTGCAGCAGCTCACCACTCTCTTGGCATCATCAAATTAAACCTAAAGCATGCTTTTGTCAACATACATAAACTTGCTTACACTACACTAATCCACACAAAGCTCGAATACGCATCGCTAATATAGCACTCTGGCAGGTAAACATTGTTGACGAGATTGCATTTGTTCAAAACTGGGCTGCTCACCTTCATATTTTCCGACTATTCATCTTACACTTCCGTGTCGTCATTAAAAGCACGTACTGATTTACAAGCACTATCCCTTCGCCACAAATCAGTGCGTCTTTGCCTGCTTGACAAACTTTATAATCATACTTCTCTTCACAATGATTTCTTTCAGTCACCACCTGTCGTATTTTCATGCCGGGATCACCACCTCATATTTAAGCGTACACCATCTCGCACGTTACAATATGCATGCTCCTTTATACCCTGCACCATCACTGAAGGGAACTGCTTTCCCTCTGATATTGCCACAGAATCTGACATTAAAATTTTACGACGTGCTACGCACTGTTAATTAGTTGCCTTTTTTATTACATTCTTGTTTAGTTGTTTTTGTGAGTTACTAATAAATACCTGTATTAATACCGTAGTTTAGGTGTGCATGCATATTTTCAACATTTTATTTTGCTGTGTGCATAACTTTTGTTTTGCAATTCTTATGATTTCTTACATTCTGTTTCTTAATACCTAAACAATGTTAGCATACCTTTGTTCTGTACTTTGTCCTATTATTTGTTGTAACTATTTCTTTGTAATCTCATTTATGTTTGTACTCTCCCTGCCCCTGTTATGTGATGGGCGCAACTGATGCCTTTAAGGGCACCGTTGAGCGCTGCAACACTGCTACTTTGATGTAGCAGTGTTGTGAGGCATTTTGCTACCCTAGGTAAAGTCAAACTACTGCACTCCTCTCCACTCTAGCACCAAATTTAGGTGCACCATGTGAAGAATTTTAAGACACATTGTAAGGCATTATAGTAACTAATATGGGAAGAAAGTTGGTACACAGGTTTCCAGGCATCACTTCATTGTTCTTTCAAAAGTCAGTCATCCATAGTGCATTTGAAATTGGATATTTTACGGAATCCAACATTGTCCTTTGCCATTGGTGAAATGTAAATGTTAAAGTGGGGTGAGGAACGACTAGATGCGATGTGCCCATCTAGAGCTGCCAAATCTAAGTGGCCACTTGTTTTGCCTACAGCACAATATACCTCTGCTTGGTTGTGTTGCTGGTCAGAAATATACATACAAAATAACAGAAGGTGCTGCTGTGCCAATATATTCACAAAAGTCTTACATGATTATACAGGTGCCATCCATTAGCATCAAAACATGGCCTGCACAACAAGCACAGTATCTTCAGCGGAAATTGTAGTGTTATATCTTGCATACAGAAATGCAGAAAAGTGTAAACAAGGTGCACTCTGCTAAAATTTGTCTTGTGAATTCCTACTGTGCCAACTGTGCAGATTGATGGCATATAGTTTGATCTGGGAGCTAGCCCAATGCACATGTACACAAAGGAAAATGATTCACCTCTTAAATATGTGAAATGGCACCCAGGTAGGCACAGTAAATTTTCAACTTTGTATGCTTCAGTGTTATGCTAGAAGAAAACGTTTTCTTAGTGTGTTGCTGATTCACAATTATATACCAACTATGCATATAGGAGAAGAATCTGCAATCTTTTAGGCTGCGTGTTAAAATACCATGTATACAAACCCAGGGAAAACATGGGGAAAGCAGGAAATGGAAATTCAAGACGATGAGCAAACCGAGAACAAGATGAAAGCAGGAGCCAACGTTTCAACAAGTGCACTTGTCTTCTTCAAGGCGACATATGCTTTCCTCGCCACAGTTACAGATATTAAGAATCAATTTGGTTGATGCCCAGCCTGATACTCCGTGATTATACTGATAGATATGCATACAATTGTTTATCCTTTTTCTGTGGATTGCATTTCACCTACTAACAATTGAAAGATATCAGTCAACGTGAGATGCAAATAGTGTTGTACTTTGCGGAAGGTATGTATATATATATATATATATATATATATATATATATATATATATATATATATATATATATATATATATATATATATATATATATATATATATATATATATATATAGCACCAGCAATTATGTTACGACCTTTGACGAGTCATGTGACGCGCTTGACACACCATGCTCGCCGCTGGGTTGTTGTGCTTTGAGTGCCACATGTTTTTCTGAGCACAGGTTTGACCGATAAAGGTTTAATGCTGTGAAGTGATGTTTCCAGTGATGTCACAACAACGCAACAATGCTCTGAAGTATATATTTATTGATTTGACAGCAAGAATTCCATAGACATTTTCTGTAGCATGAAGGAAGGAGATGCAGATATGGTAGCAGATCTGAATCATTATTATTATTATTATTACTATTATTATTATTATTATTATTATTAATATTATTATTATTATTACTATTATATACATAATATTACTGTATTAATCATTAATATACATCATTGTACTGTGTGGTAGTACAATATATAGTATACCACTCAACACAGTCAGTGCTCAAAGTTAGCCAGGGCTCGAGAGAGTTCGGCCTCTCTTCCATTTTCTAAGCAGGGGTTCGGCCCCGTCTTTGCAGGTCAACTGTAGCACTGCGGCACCCATTCGACAAGCACTGTAGGTGATTTTATTGCCAATAGTGCCTTGTGAGGGGAAATTCCAACTCTCCAATTTTTTGGAATAATGACTTAAATAAACAACAAATCGGTTTACTACCTCTGTCCAAGCGGCGTGATTATGAATGCCTTAAATTGTTGCATAATTCAAATAACACCCCACACTACTCATTAAAGAACAACTATCTGTCTCCTGATAATTTGAAACCTACTAGGAATAGCCACAAACTTAACCTTGCTCCATTTCAACTGCATACTAACCTGTTTAAGTATAGCTTTCCTCATACAATTGAAAAATGGAACTTACTCCCAGGTGAAACTAGGTAAATTAGAAAAATCATTGTATTTACTTGATTCATGCTGCGTTTATTATACTGATTGTATCTTTTATATTGAAGTTATCATGTTTTTTAAGGCATTGAAGTTGATTTGTGCAGAAAAATATTTTGTTATATGCAATGTACAAACCCACTCCTGCGATAGCCCAATTGGACTACAGTATGTGAAAATAAAAATAAATAAATAAATAAGTGATTAATCAGTTGATAGGGCATGAGCAAAGACAGAGCAACAGCTATTGTCCTACTTCTGCATGCATTTCCCCAAGGCATTGTACATGACAGTCACCACCCTTAATTGCTCGACTAATTAAGATTCTTGGCACAGCTAGCATACTGTTTCATGAGTCAGTTGAGTGTGAACCTACCTGTTCGTGAATTATTGAAGGTTCACCTTGGTTTCTTAGTTTACAAATTAATTTTAATTCGTTTATTTTTGCATTACGAGTACAGTGCTATACCATGCATGTACTTTGTACACTTTTGCAGTAAGCAGGTGTGAAACCATGAAATATATTCTTGTAGTGCCCTGAGGTTCTAGGTCCTTTCGGCTCCCCTTATTACCACCGGTACCACTATAGCCGTTACCACCAGTGGTGCGGCCGGTATGTCGATCGATACCGCCGGAATGCTTTATTGAGCGATATATGTGTGAACGTGACACGCGCGGCTTGCCCGTAAATCCGTTTCACTTGCGCGTGCCGCGTCAACAGAAACACGCCGCTTTTCTTTCTTTCTTTTTCTGGTGGAAATGGGGCACAACATCGAATAAACGAAGCTTTGCACAACACGTTTACAAACGGACAAACACGAAATAACAACCACTCTGACTCATCATTAACATGTCTAATTGACCAACGATTTGGCGGCTGTCCATTGTATTTGTTAGGTTGTTAATTATGCTGTTTCTCACTGGTCAACCAAGCGAGACTGTACTAGTAATCATGCAAGCCGTTCGTTTTCTTGAATTTCGTGACTTGCTCGTCCGGCTCCTTTTGCCGACGAGAAGCAGCCTATATTTCTCGCTTTATCCCCAGCAGCAATACTCTACAAAACGAAATATTGTCCCTCCATTTAAACCCCATTCAACCAGGTTTAATGTCCTCGACATTGAGCCACAATATGTAAGGAATATCGTTTAAAGGCCGCAGGCCAGCTGACAATGGACATAAATCGGAGGGGCCGAGGGGCCAAAGAAACTAAACTGAAACATTGTTTGCCGTGAGTATTTTCTAAACAGCATGTGCCTTATATCTTAAATAAATAAATATAAAATAATCTAGACGGACATATGTTAGAACTTTGTTTTGTTTTGTCCATATTCAAACTCTTCTAGGTGGCGCCCCAACAGCTCATCGAAATGCACGCAGCGCGAATTCGAATCCACAGCGAGATTTGAGCGCGGGAAGCTGTTATGTGCCAGTATGCTGGGGTAGGCTTGACAACTCAAAGTTTTCTATTTGTACTTACGAAGCAGCAGTATTTGACAGAAAAGAATAATACTTTGATGCTCTTCTCACGCCTACAAGCGAGGGCGGCGTGATTAACAACACAGCGTAATGCGCAACGGTGAACGCCAACGAACTGCGTGCCGCCACCAACCTGGACGAAGCATTTTGGTAAGCTCGTATTTTATTTCTTGTTTGCAAAGTTTGTCGCAGGCAAACAATTTCTTTATTTCTAGAAGGATCGCATTTGACTTCGCTATCGTGAGTCTCACGCCGTGAACAACGGCTTCTGCGATATCCAGAACGTATTGATGTGCTCAGTGCGCATGCATGATGTAAGACGATAGAATAAGGAGAACTGTGTAACCTCTATATCGTACAAGGGGGAGAAGGCGCGAAGATTATATGTCAGTTGAATAAAAAGGACACATCTCGTTTGTACGCGTCCTTTTGTTTTAGTTACTCTATATTTTGGTAATGTATCGTCATATGGGTTTACCAGTCATGGCCGGACTTGGTGCTCTCGTTCTCGCGTGCAAATGTGCCAGTTGGCTGAGGTGGCACTGCGAACAGCGCCAGACAGGGCGCGATTCCCCCGGTTCTTGAGCCCCTGGCCAAAAACTTATTTCTGGTATAGGAAACATTTTCACAGCTGTGCACTGTACCCACCGTGGTTGCTTAGGGGTTATGGTGTTGGGCTGCTAAGCACGAGGTCGTGGGATCGATTCCCGGCCACGGCGGCCGCATTTTGATGGGGGCAGAATGCAGAAACACCCGTGTACTTTGATTTAGGTGCACGTTAAAGAACCTCAGGTGGTCAAAATTATTTCGGAGTCCCCCCACTATGGCGTGCCTCATAATCAGATTGTAGTTTTGGCAAGTAAAACTCCATGATCTATTTTTTTTACCTCCGCACTATGTGTTTTGACATGTTCTCCCTTGTTTAAGCGTGTTGGTACAAGCCTTTACCGTAGTTTTAACTTTAAGATTTGACCATATTCTCTCGGTGCGTAATGCCTTTATATACAACAACCGCGGATAGAAGTTGCGACTGTTTGAGATCGTAGCGCCTTTCCTCTAAGTTGTAGTGATTAGATGTCATTGGAAATGTGTAAGGTTGGAAATGCTTGTTTTCATCCTTCACATTCTAGAATACAAATTTATACTAGGGTAATTAAAACTTGCAAAATGCAGTGTGAAACTTCATACTAAACTTTATTTATTCAAAGAAAATAAACAATATTTTCAATGTCCCTTTATAATAGCATCATTGTGCACTGTGGAGGTGAACTGGTTCGAAGGCACAAACTGACTGAATGGATTCTTATCTTGCTTTAGCATAACTCAGTTTGAGTATGGAAGAAAAAGTACAGGTGACAGGATGAGCACTAACTTCTAACTGGTCTTATTCCACGACCCTACTGCACATTATATGCGCCGCTCATAGCACACATGAGAAAAACGACTAAAACAACAACCTTACAAGAAGCAGACGGCTGCAGTTCACTGAAAACGTGCCGACCAACTTAGAAAGTAAAGTTCCTTGCCTGATAAAGATAAGGAGGGTGTACTCACGCACACCCTAACGTATTTGGCAATGGCATTAGCCTGATCAGTAATCTCGTGCATCAGTTGAATGTTACTGCATCCTATGATGACACATTCTTTAAAAAAACTAGTTTGCATCCACAAGTCTTGCAATGCATCGCAAGGGGCCTACTTCGTTAACTTTTATGAAGGTTGTAACTATGCTCGCCCAAGCAATCGTTGATACTGCATCAGAACGGCAAGTTGGGCCAGTTGGTTGGGATTCATACTAAGGTTTGTTACAGCGCAACCTAAGACAAGGACAACAGAAGGTACAAAACAGCGCCGTGTCGTCATTTTGTACCTTCTGTTGTCCTTGTCTTAGGTTGCGCTGTAACTAACCTTATTATGAATCATTGATACCCCTTCCCGTCTGTCTAATGTAGACGCCCTTGCACAACAAGGGAAACTTGTATACCATAGCTCAAGTGCAATTAACATGCCCGTTCATGTCTTTTTTCCAACCAGTGTGTCAAAACAGATATAAAATACTCGCAAATATGCAATGACCACTACGTCACTTCACATTTATTCTGCAATATTCTGCTATCTCAACTGCAGGTTGCCAAGAATGAAAAATTACCAGAGTGCACTACTCGAATGGTGTTCACTGTATCTGATGAGTGTCTTGATTTACCTAATCGATGAGATGTCAGTGAAAAGCTTTGTATGATGGTTACAAATGGCCGGTAACAGCATTTAAGACAGCCTAGGATTTGTGAAGGCACGAGAATGAAAGCCCGTGAAATAAATAAAAGGTGAAAATAAACTGTCCTTACCATGACAATGCTTCTGCGCACTATTGCATCAATCTTTACAAAAACTTTGTCAAATAGGGGCACTGGGAAAGAGCAGCTGCAGTTTTTTCTCGACATGTCAGCAGTTTTTGGCGTGCAAGTACAGTCCCTACCAAATGCGAAGTAGCGCGATCTTGGTAACAGTTCGCTTTGCGAACCTTTACAAGACTGTGCCCCAGGTTTGCACATTCATAATATATGCAGTGCACTGATGACACTGTTTCTGTCTGAGACCACTTATATTACTGTTGCGGAGCGCATTGTCACGTGAATTTCTAAAGAAAAATTCGCTTGTTTGTTTGTTTTTTTTGTCGGAAAAAAAAAGACCACACATGAACTAGGTCGTTGTAACGCTGTTATCGGTCATTTCTCGGCGTATTCCACAACCTTTGCATTGGCACCATATTCGATAAGTAAGGAAATAAACATTCATTACAAGTACATATTAATTGCTTGTTCACAATGGAAAAAAAAACTTGAGTAGCACAAACATAAACCTATCAACATAGAGTGAGTGGGTGATGTTCACGGAAAGCACTCATTGATTTTTTTCTTGGCCACAGTTAGTTGTCATATCCAGTATGTAATTTAATGGTGGTTTCCGAGAAACCTGTACAGGTCTCCTTCGTAGCTTCATGCTAAAGGAGGGTGGGTGAAAATTTTTCCTGTCATGAATTTTACTTGCCTTGCAGGCTTCCACAGAACTGATCTGCCATAATCAAATAGTGCTCTGTAAAGTAAAATAAGGAACACCTTTTCTTCATATACCTGTATTTCACTCATTGACCTCTACCAAGCTACTCATGTAAATATGTATTTACTGCTCGAAAACGGGCAATTCATGCTCCAGTGTGTCAAATTTGCCACCTCCCAGAGCTGCTCCAAAACTTCTTTGACTGCTTCCATCCCTGTATGAGTGGCCCATATAATGTTTAATGAGATTATCACTGGCATCCCAGAAACTTCAACATTTAACATCCGCCTGCCAAAGTGTCTACATCTCAACATTTTGGTTAGAACTGATCACTTTATTTGCTGCAGGACTGAAGCTGTCTTGATATCTACAATACATTGGACACTACATGCAGGATTATGAATGGATACCTGAACACTGCTTGAAGGAGCAAGCTCTACAGCATCACTTATGCTCCTTTCCATGGGTTGGCAAGAGGAACCGTGGCACGCAACTCTACAGGCACCTGTGCTCTTCACTACCTTCGGAGGAGAGATGCATTGGTATGCTGTACATATATTTGACTGTGGGTTCCAGCTGCATCTCTTGCATTGTCATTCGATGTGCAGGTAGAGGAGTTACCTATTGGGCGCACATGTTGGTTAACGATACAAAAAGGAAGGTGCTTCTTTGAACACCAATGACCCTGTCCTCCACTTATTTATTTTAATTTTCTTGTAACCTTATTTTTGCTGATTATATAAAGGTCACAGGCAATTAAGCCAAGAAAAGCGTTGGTGTAATTAGCTGTGGTTGAAATTGAAATGTAGAAAATATTGAAAGAAAGTCATGAAAGCAGACGAAAGGACCTTGTCTGTGGTGGTGACTGAACCCACAACCTTTGCAGTACACACGCGATGCACTACCAATTGTGCTGACTTGGGTATTTATGGTATTTATGCCCTGGGAGTGTTAGCCAGCGCCATTTAGAGCCATGGTGGGCAGATGTGGAACATCTTTTTTTGCACGATGGTGTCGCGTAACACCTGAACTGAAGAGAGCAGGCATGTGGCTAATAAACCCATGCATGCTACCTAAAGGCATCAAAGCTGTGAGGTTTCAAACCCTCGCATGAATGAATGAGAAGGAAAACGGGCTTCATTTTTTTAAAATCACGACCATATAAAGCCAGCAGGCAATGAAGCCAAGAAAAGCATAGGGGTAACTAGCTGTGGTTGAAACTGAAATGTTGAATTGGCTCTGCGGCCATCTATCAAATTTCACCGCAATGCATTATCATAACTCAATGGGCAGCACGTTTAAAAATTATAATTCAGAAGACTGCCAGAATTTCAACAAATGAGCAGTTAGCAAGAATGATAGTGTATGCCCTTCTAATATTCTTTGTATTTATGGCACTTATTCGTAACTTTTCCGCTGTGTTATATCAGTGTTTTAATTCGGACCAAAACTGTGCTATAATGTAGCAATGAGGTTATGGTCTAGTGGCGTAAATGTGCATGTTAATAAGAGGGCAAATCGCCTTAACGTTAACTGAGAGTTGTTTAAACTTGGGCAGCCTTCCGAAATATACTTTTTTTGAAGTTGCTGTCCATTGAGTTACACTGGTGCACCGTGTCATGCGAGCTACCGCAACGAGATGGCGCTATGTACACGGTCATGTAAGATGCGGAACAACGCCTCTGGGAGAGCGGACCAGACCGTGTAAGCCGAGCCGGCATGTAGCCGTGCTTGTTTTGCATACCCAACCTAGTAAACAGTTCCAGTTAACACTTACGTTTTGTCAATCACGTATGCTCGTCACCCGACCATGACATGGAGGCAACGGTGGGATACTCGACAACGCTGTGAGAAATGCACCACGCAAGTAGAAGTCTACACCTACAGCGCACTGCGGTGAATACGAAACTTTGCTACCCATGGCTTCACTTACAGTGTCCACAGCCCAGCACGCAGCTCCACTAAACTCGTTCGTCGTCAAACTGCCGGAAAAACTTGATTTTCGGCAGCCCGAGGAGTAGAAACGGTGGCTCACGAGAAGGGAGGGCTATAGAGCTATCTCCAGACCAAAGACGACGACGAGACGCAGGTGAACACACTCATTTATGCCATGGGTCTTGAATCCAAAGACGTCCTAGCCTTGCTCAGGCTCTGTGATGCTGAGAAACTCGACTTCAACACAGTAATGCAGCTGTTCATAAAAAATTTCCTGACACGGATGAACATGATATACGAGTGTGCAAAGTTCAACAGCCAGAAGCAAGACGTGCATGAGATAGCCGATATGTTCATCACCGAACTCTTCAGGCTCGCTGAAGCCTCTGAGTACAGCGCCCTGAAAGAGGAACTGATCTGTGATAGACTCGTGGTCGGTCCCACAGACACGTAGGTAAGTGAGAAGCTGCAACTTAACGCTGAGCTTACTCTGGAAGCTGCTGTCAACGCTGCTCGCAACATGGCGGCAACAATCAAACAGCAGCAAAAGGACCTACGGCCACAGCTACAATCACTTGAAGCTGTAGACACCATGCACAGCTTCTCGAAGAGCAAAGGAAAGTCAAATAATTCTCGTAAAAACCAGCGTGACCAAACTGCGCTGACATGCAAGTGGTATGGCTCAACAAGACACCTATGGTTCACCATCACACACTATGTGCACGGCGAATGGCAAAACATGCAGTGCCTGCAGTAAAAAGGAACACAGCTGCCACATGCTTTTCCGCCTCCAAAAAGCAGAACAAAATGCACATACCAAGCTGTTTTGGAAGAGGTTTACTTGGACAATTAACTGACCAACAGGATCCTGGGCCATGAAAAATCAATGTGATGGTCAATGGCTTCAAGGTAGACACTGGTGCAGATGTGACTGCCATGCCAACAAGCCTCTACGACGAACAAGTCACGGGAAACCTGAAGCAAGCAAAAGAACAGCTGCTCGGACCCGGCAGGACCAAAAAAAGCAACGGTTAGACTGCTACCGTGTGCTGAAATGGCTGGTTGTGTCAAGAACAAATTTATGTAATAGACAAGCTGCATGACGCACTTTTTGACGTCCCCCCGCAATCAAATCCTTCAATGTCCAACCAAGTCTCCTAGAAGTAGCGGAGTCAAAAGGCAAGGTCAGCGACCCAGCCAACATTTTATGCCACTACCTCTACCTGGCTACAGACCTGGGCCTACCTTCTCAGGACCGATTACAATATATCGCTACTCCCTGATGCCAAGCGGTGTGCTATTATGTACTCGGGGCGAGTACCTCTGCCCATGTTGCCGAGTGTCCAAATGTGAGTTGGAGAGAACGGAGAGCCTGGGTGTCATCTTAAAGGTCGAAGAAACCACAGAGTGGCATGCACCTATGGTAGTGGCTAAAAATAAAGGAGGCGAGCTTCAAATCTGCATTGACTTTGGAAGGTTAAAATAGAACATTCTGTGAGAATGAGTCTTAGTGCCCACCATCAATGATTGCCTGGCCAAACTCACCGGAGCTGCCTGGTTTAGCAAACTTGATGCTATAGCCGGATATTGGTTACTGGTTACCCGAGTCCCAGAGGTACAACACTTTCCTGACGCCACTTGGCCATTTTAAGTTCCTCTGATTGTCCTTCAGAATTTCCACAGCAACTGAATTTTTCCACTGGGAAATGCTAAGACTGCTAGAAGGCCTGGACGGCCAAGCATGTCTGCAAGACGACATAATAGTGTTTGCCGCACAAAGACAGAACATGATGCACGACTGCACAAAGTACTTCAGCACCTGCAAGAAGCTGGCATCACCCTAAACGCAGGAAAGTGTGTACTACACCAGCAGTAAAAAATCGGGCCCCTTGGTTAACCCCCTTCTCGTTCATTACATAACGAGGGTCTCGAATCTGGCAACATTGGTGCCTTCAGGTACTACGTGTGGGTTTATTGACCAGTTGCCTTCACCCAAAAAGATCACATACTCGTGATGCCTGCGACAGAAAGGATGCTCTACATATCGCCAAGGTTTGTGAGTGGTGGCACTGGCTAACAATCCCAGGGTTAGTTCTAGTAGTAACATAAATACCCGAGAAAATAGATGGGAAGACGGTGCTGTGTTAGCTCGATCGGTAGAGCATCACACACGTAATGCGTAGATGTGGAATCGTTCCCCACCTGCGGGAAGTTGTTTCTTCATCCACTTTCAGTTCCGTTAATTTTCCCTGTGTTGTCCTTGGTGCCTTTGTTTGTTGGCGTCTTATGATTAATAAAAATCGGGCCCCTCGGTTAACCTGCTTTCTTCTCGTTCATTACATAAGGGTCTCGATTCCGGCAACATTGATGCCTTCAGTTGGCATGTGGGGCTTTATTGACCAGTTGCCTTCACCCAAAAAGATCACGTACTTGTGATGCCTGCAGCAGAAAGGATGTTCCACATCCACCGTGTGTGTGCCATGTTTTCTAAGAAAGCAGGAACTATTCATATAATCTCTCTGGAAGTTCATAAAAGAGGGGGAGGGAGGAAAGATTGCAAAGAAGGGAACAGGGTCAAACAAATCAAGGTGTAGCAACCTGTGTAAACCAAAAGCAAAAAACATTCATACACATACTTGTGAGAAATAGAAAAAAAAAAGAATAATTACAGTCATTCTTTGATATTAAAAGAGCTTCTGATATCAGTTGTGAATTCATGTTTCTACTTCTGCCAAGAATATATTTCAAGTTGTGGATGACAAGTGCATGTGTTACAATGCTCACCTACATTGGTCTTACTTTGTTTTTATATTCTGCAAATGTTCTCTTGCCCTTTCATCAGTGCAGCGTCCAATTTGGCTTGTGTAGAGCTTACCAGAAGTAAGAGGTTATTTGGTAAACCATTCCAATGGCACAATTCATGAACGGTGTTGCATGCCTTTTGTTAAAAGCAGCTGTATTTTTACACTCAAGCGTGGGAAAAAAAGCTTAGATGGCTTCTTCGGAACCAGCAGCACGAATGGGGCCCCATATTTGTCATTAACCTTCTTCAGTGAGTGCAACTGCTGTGCTCATGAGGCAGTGCCTCTGGCTGCTTCAAACTGCGCACTGTTACCTTTGCTGCTTTCCACGCCTGAAGTTTTCGCAGTAGGGATTCTGAGATTCCGATGATGAGAGTGAGGGAGGCCAGCTGTTATGAACATGCCAACGTGAGCACAAAATCTATTGCGCCTTGTGTTAATACACATTTTTACAGCCTATTCAAGGCACATTGGGCAATTGTGGGCTTAACATGGATTTAGGCTGGTTCATACAGTAGCTAACCTTTCTTTGCTCTTAGTTGGTAACTTCAGGAAACATGCGTTAGGGTGAGCATCAAATGTTTACCTAAGATATGCAGCATATTGTCAATGGGTTAATGAAGTTGAGTCTGACGAAGTCTTGTCCGGTTAGGAAGAGTCAAGGGAAAAAACAGAACTGACACCGACCAAAGTGAAAAATTATTTAAAGAGACGTGGGAGCCTTGCTTACAATGCTTTCACCATGCGTGTCTCATGTGTAAAGGTTAGTCCTTTTCCGTGCCCATTAAAGACATTTCAAATGTTATCTACCGTATTCTCATGTGTCATATTAGAGTTAGGTTGTAAAAGAATCAAGATATCGATGTATGTAAAAACACTTAGAACCACGGCGTTGTCAAATATCTAGTGATGTAATGTCACAAAGCACAGGAGCATTGCGATTATCACATCTCAAAACCCCTACTGCAAAAGCTTAAATTCCAAATGCAAGGAAATTTCACTTTGGCTATATTGGTAATAAATTAGTAGTAAATACTACTGTAGTCATCTTGGCAAAGCTGCGGGGCTGGTATCTAAATGTCTTTTTGATATTCTTTTAATAATGTATTAGCAAACGACACGTGAACCTGGTGGTTAGTGGCTATGACGAGAGTCCACATCGCCTTCAGGTTTTTATCACTGCAGGCAGCTGCAGGTGGTCCCTTATCTCGTAGGCCACACTAAGGTGCCCTGCAATCTGAGTCATGCCTCACTGCCAGTTACTGGTAATTGTGGCATCATTTCAGTCTCGGTATCAAGATTGCTAGAATGCTGTTTTGTATTTACACTGTTTGAATCATTTTTTTATGCAGCCCTAACTTTTGTTGTGGTTGGGCTTTAAGGGCTGTAAAACAGCAAAAGCCGGCAGTGCGCACACTTTAAAGCAGCTGAAGCAGCTGGAAGTACTGCCTCATGAGCACCAAGTGATGCACTCACTGCAGAAGGTTGCTGACAAGCATGGGCTCTGAGTTGGGCTGTTTGGTGTTGCGCTGCCAAGCCTGATGGTGGATAATCAAATTGTAGCTGTGGCAGCTGCATTTTGATAGGTGTGAAATGCAAAAATGCATGTGTGTTTTGCACTGTATGCACAGTAGAGTAATCAAGGGGGTCAAAATTATTCCAGAATCCCTCGTACTTCATGCCTCATAATCATATTGTGGTTTTGGCAAATAAAACTACAGAATTTGGTTCAATATATTAGTTGGTGCCCTTTGATGTTCCAGTTCTCTAATTTTCTTGCTTATAAAAGCTCTGTTCTTGGTATAAATGATGAATTTGTTATTACAAAAGGCTAACCTCTAATCTAACTTAACTCATTAATTTCCTTTAGTGTCCCTTTTCCATGCATTAAAAGCATGGAACACTAATACATTTGCATTAATTTTTATTTGACTCGTGCTCAACAGCTAGATGCCATAGAAGAGAACTACTACCGTGGGCTTCAAGTTGATAGGTTGCCGTATAAAAGCTTGTCTTTTCTTTTAGAGATAAAAACACCTGAGCCTAGTTTTCTGTCTTTATATAGACTATTGAGATAGGCAAACACCACTTGCATGATAGATCAGTGATTAGTTATGTGTTCAGTTTTTGCCCCCACCCCAAAAAAAAGAAAGTGAACTTGTGGGATCGTTCTCCACCTGTGGCAAGTTGTTTTTTCATCCACTTTCATTTCGTTATTTCATTTATTAAGCTCAAGTAATTTCCCCTATGTTGTCCTTGGTGTTTGTTGGCTTCTTATGATATTACTAGTAAAAATTGGGCCCTCGGTTAACCCTCTTTCTTCTCATTTATTACATAACGAGTGTCTCGAATCAGGCAACATTGATGCCTTCAGGTAGCATGTGTGGGTTTATTGACCGGTTGCCTTCACTAAAAAAAGATCACGTTCTCGTGACGCCTGCGGCAGAAAGGATGTTCCATGTCCGCCGCCAAGGTCTGTGAGTGGTAACGCTGGCTAACACTCCCAGGGTTCTACAAGGAAACATAAATACCCAAGAAAGTGGATCGGTAAACGGCGCCGCGGTGCTCAATTGGTAGAGCATCGCATGCGAAATGCGAAGGTTGTGGGATCGTTCCCCACCTGTGGCAGGTTGTTTTTTCATCCACTTTCATTTCCATTAATTTATCGTTTCATTATTTCATTTATTAAGCTCAAGTAATTTCCTCTATGTTGTCCTTGGTGTCAGTGTTTGTTGGCTTCTTATGATATGAATAATAAAAATAGGGGCCCTCGGTTAACCACCTTTCTTCCTGCAATAACATTTTTCATGGAGGATAACAAAAGCACTCTTGACTTTCTTTAAAAAAATATGCTTCATGTAGACAGTTTCTGCGTCCTTGTCTGTTTGCAACCTAAAAACATGAAAAACAGCTAGTAAAAGGCAGCAGAAAATTTTAAACGAACTGCTGATATTGCAGTAATAAAAACTCTTCACAAAGAATAGCTAATAAAAATATTTTAGAAATTTCAGTGGTTTTCTGAAAATAAAATTGGCATGGAAAAGGTTAATCTTGTATGGGGCACTAAGAACAGTAGTAAAACAAATTAGTCACCTAACGCAATCTGTGTAATGAATTGAGGATAAGTGCTCTATAAACAATTACATGTTTTCGATGAGCGATGGTGATTATTTTCCGACACATGTCGATCTTTATTTGCTAATGTGGAAAACCACAATCACTTCCCTCTCAGCTCTCTAGGGGCTCTGCAACTAACCTCATGTGCTGGAAGATAGGGAAACACCCACGGCTCATATGTTCAGCCATGTGGCTACTGTAGTTATTTGTGCAAGTTCTGGGTTCACCCACTCCCTCATTGAAACATTGATAATGATTACGATTACTAATACTCGTTTCCATCCAGGAGCCAAATCAGCTTGTAGTTGATGCTAGTCCTGTTGACAGGTCTTTATCCTTGTTTCTTCCTGCTATCATACTTCTAAGAATAAATAATCTTGCATACTATTGCTGAAAGCTGGGAGAGTTGGTTACTGGCATTAGGAAACATAGTTACTACACTATAAGATGAAACACATGAAATGCACAGGATGAGCACTACACATGAACTTGTTTTAGTACATGAGTGCGATTATATGCATGCATGAAATGCTCAAATTTGCAGCAAAATTTGACTACACGTGACATATAACATACATCACTCATTTTATTTTGCATGTACCGTACATCTTT
This sequence comes from Dermacentor andersoni, assembly GCF_023375885.2. Classification (NCBI taxonomy): domain Eukaryota; kingdom Metazoa; phylum Arthropoda; class Arachnida; order Ixodida; family Ixodidae; genus Dermacentor; species Dermacentor andersoni. The sequence continues at coordinate 87,639,286 of NC_092819.1, forward strand.
TTCAAGTAATCAATTTTTATATTCGAGATTTCAATAGAAGGTGTGCTATTGCATTTATCGGTTTGTCTGGGAAGGCCCTTATATATCAGTGTAGAATTTTAGCCTTACATTTTCTGAGTATGTTGTGCTGTTGTATTTTGCCATGTATTGACATCTTTTACAATGTCCTGCAAGTGTTTCAGGCCTTGCTGACACGCTAACCTGCGCAGAATGCTCAGCCTGTCTTTGAGGCACCTTTGAGTGCCTTTAATGCCTTCAGCAGCAAGTGTTATACCCGTCACACGAGCATGCCAAAGGTCCTTTGAAGTTAAGGAGCATTGAGCTTTCAAAGACATTAGTTCAACGGATATATGTCGGTGCTACATGGTCTCCAGGTAGTCTCCGTTGAAGCTTTTAACAGAGACCGCAATGTATCCTTAGCGCTACCATCACCTTGAAAGTAATAAAAAAATATAGCCCAATGCGTCTTATAATAAATTTGTCACATTTTTTTCAGCAACATTTATTTTTCCTAATACATAGAAACATCAAAATAATATGCACACGTAGTAAAGGCATTACTTTATCACAAACAGATGTATTTATTGTAATGATGGCCACCATGTGTACCGCTTCGTACACCGCACATTGGCGTCGATTATTCATTGTTGCCTTTGTTTCAGCTGCTTTGTTTCGTTCGTTGTGGCTAGGTAGCGGTAGGTACACGTAAACGCTGTAAAAACTAAAAAACAAAAGTGACAAGGAAAGATGTGCAGAAAAAAGCCAAGGAGACTGCCTAGCAGCCACTAACCAAAGAACCAAATCGCACATGGCAACCGTGTTGTGTCGAGGTTGCTGCTGACGACAGGCCGTACCGGTGTTGCTGTACCGGCGCTTTCATGATGGAGATTGCGGGTGTCCCGAAAGTGTTTAGTACTTTAGTAACAGTATTCAGTACTTATAAGCTTGTTCTGAAGAGGTAAAAATTGAACTTCCATATCTTTAGATTATTTTTTCTACTGTCAGACACCCTCTAGGCTTGGGAGTATTCCCTTGAGGTTTCAAAGGACGAACGCGCACTCCTTTGACTCAAAGCCACCTTCCAGTAGGGCTCCTTTGCTGTGCCTGTGTGACAGTGCACATTCTCCCTTGAAGTTAAGAATCTTTGGTTCAAAGGACTTTGAAAGTGCCCGTGTGACTGGGGTATTATGTAGGATAGACCAGGATTTGTGGTAATGGCAGGCTGCAGGAGCATTGTGCACAGATGTAGGTGGTAACAGCATCTGGATATCTCACAAAACATTGCAAAACATGCCAAACTGTGACTGTACACATGCAGTTTGCAAATATAAGGCAGGGAAGTGCAGATTTGTATACTAGGTCTTTTCCATCCAAGAAACCAATAACTGCATTAACAAACCTTCTACAGGGGTCTTGAATAAAGAAGTTGGTTACTTGAACAATATGATGTATGACATGGGTGCATCATGAATCACATAGTTTATATGTCGTGTATTGTGAAATTTCCTGCGAATGTGTCGTTTTTATGTATGTAATCATTGTTTAGTGAGGTTGCTTGATGTCCAGCACCCATTCTCTGCATATCATGTTGGTATTTTGTGTTGTCTTAGAACTGTAATTATGTTTCATAAAACCTTACATTGCTAAAATTAGACTTTGGGGCAGTTTGGTCTTTTCATCCACATTCTTGTTTTTGTCATTTCCCTTACCATGCAAGCATTTTTCTGGAGCACTTGCAGTATTTCGTCATGCTCTTGCGTTTACAAGCCAGATGTCTGTCTGTGAACAGCTCAAACCACTTGTAGCATGCAAATCTGATGCATCCTCAATAGAACTCCATAGTGAATGTATTGCTAAAAATATTTTTCAGGGGATGAAGCACTTCTATAACTACAGAGTTTTGCAGCAATAAAGAAGCAGAATGCTTGCATCTGTGTAATCTATATATAATATTTTCTTTGTATCATCTTTTATCTGACTGTCTGTCAGCATGGTAACATTGCATATTATCTTCTTAACATTCATGAGTTCCAAATAGCTACTATAATCTTTTTGTCCTCACATTTTCTGTAATATCCTTCACCGGAAGGACAACTAGCAGTTCACTTGATTTACCACTTACAGGCAACAAATTAATCATAATAGTAGTGTCATGCCTATTGCTTAAAAGCTCCTAAACGATTTTGCACATCTGAAAGTTCCTTGAATTCATGCAAGCAGGTGCTGCTTATATGATGGCTGAATGCTCATGTGATTGGTTTTTAGGCCAATGTGAAAGAAAAACGCCAGTACCTATGTGTTGTTTTATGATGTTGACCTGTATTTATTATTACGTTGGTGAACTGTGTGTGCACTCTGAAGATATGCACATTACTGCTGGTGTTTTGTATAATCTGTGTATAATACAACAACATATATTATCAAGAACACATTCATTTTATTAGTTTTTGTAATATGTTGTCATGATTTCCTTTCATTGTCAGTGCTGCAAGGCGTCCTAATACCTAATTAAAGAGCTTCTGCAGACATAGAGTTGATTCAAAATTTCAGAAGCTTTTAATCACTGCAGCTATAGGTTTTTTTAATATAAGCTTTCTTCACTACAAAATGGGGGTTCCTAAATTGGTTATTTGCGCCTATAAACCACCCGAGCTGGATGAAAATACTTTTCAGAAATTGCTCGAAGGTCTATTATACTTAAGTCAGAATAAGAAGATACTCTTTGCAGATAAAAAACATTAATGGTCTATCTCACATAATGAAACATTCTGGAAGGCCTTGTGGTCATTCGTAGAAACACTTGTTTGTAGCTTTGTCAGTGCCGTGATGTTTCAACCTTAGCCTACAAGATAACGATACTCACACCATGTGAAATTTTCGCGAAGTAGTCTGTTTGTGCATTCTGCGACTTAAAAGGAAGAGGTCTGGACACTGACCAAAATGGTTTAAAGTACTTATTTGAATTTTTGAAGTTATTTGAATTTATTTGAATTTGAAAATGTAAAAAACTATTTTAAACATTTTGGTCGGTGTCTGGACCTCTTCCTTTTAGTATGCATCTTGTTTGTAGCTTTGTCAGTGCCGTGATGTTTCAACCTTAGCCTACAAGATAACGATACTCACACCATGTGAAATTTTCGCGAAGTAGTCTGTTTGTGCATTCTGCGACTTAAAAGGAAGAGGTCTGGACACTGACCAAAATGGTTTAAAGTACTTATTTGAATTTTTGAAGTCATTTGAATTTATTTGAATTTGAAAATGTAAAAAACTATTTTAAACATTTTGGTCGGTGTCTGGACCTCTTCCTTTTAGTATGCATCATCCCGACCAGACGGGCTTTCGTCATACTCTCCACTTCATCCAGCCTGCAACTGTACAATGGGCTGTAATTTTTCCTAAAATCTGAGGTGGCCAAGATGCACTTGGAGTGGTAGCATTGAATGGCCCAGCACTGTTGAATAATTGGTGATGCTATGTTTAAATATTCATGCGGTGTCTGTTTGCAATACAATAGTACATAATCTATTTTGTTTGGTTTTCCAGAATGCTCCCTATCATGCACTGCCATCTCAACAGTACCATGGCTTTTTGTGTGGATTCCTTCCCTTTTGAAGGCCACCACTGTTTGCACAGCATCACAGCCTGCCTGCCTTGATCTTGCGGAAGAAGAAAATACAAAATGCCTATTTTTTGAAATGCATGCATGGCTTCATGCAACACCACCTGTCGTCGGGGTGTTAAGGCTTTTTGCAGAGAAAATGTAATGACGCCTTATGTGTGCCCTGGTTGCAAAGTGTTTGCCTCTTTGCCTGTGTAAAAATTTCACACTTATGGATACTGTTAAAGGTTCCTGTATCATATTTTCTTTCACATCCTAAGAAATTTTTGTGTCATTATAAAACTAAAAATTATAGTTGAATTGCTGCTTTGTGTGATATGCAATATTCAGCTGAAGGTGATCAGCAGAGGTCGAACAAGTGTTATGTCAGGTGGAGAAATTTTTTTGAGAAGTGGACTTCTTCGTTAGGGTAACAACCGTTTTCCTTGGCAGTATTTATATAGTTCACTTTTCTCCACTCCATGGATATCCAGCAAAATGAGTGAGTGCATAGAGAAGGTGAGGTAAGTTTAAATGCTCACCATGGGGGTTTAGTTGGGGTAGCAAGGTGTGTAGAAGTATGGGAGTTTGGCAGGTTGCTGGCACCAATTTCTATTAGTGATCTTGTTGTTTGTGACTATCTCAGTTATATAATGCGAGGCGTCTTCTGACGCCAGAAATTTTGAAAAAAAAAACTCCTTATATTTGTGGAAATTCAGTATGTGCCCCTGGGGCTACTACGAGCACTTGGGGCCACTGGGTAGATGCAGCTCTCCAATGAACTTTTTTGACACAAACTTGTGTATGTACGCTGGGTGTGTGCCACTGCATATGTGCCACTCTTTAATGAACCTCTTTGATGCTGACTTAGGTCATGGGGCATCACAACACAAACCTATGTAGCGACATCTGTGTATGCAAGTAAGTGTGAGCTGGAATTGTCTGCTTGGATTTTCTTTCCCTGATGACGACTAGTCCCCTTGTTGAATTAACTTCAGCCTGAGATATCACCTGTTTGTCTACTGTTATCACATTATGCCCATTTTGCTGTGAACTTGTCATGTTCTCTAGCTGGCAAGCTTGAATTTCAGGTGCTGCACGCTAAGGAAATTGATTCAGAGTGGGTGGTACCACTTCTGCTTTTTCTTTGCAGCTGTGTGTTACATGAGAGAATAAGTTGTACGTAGATGTCTATTAGAAATAGCATAGGTATTCAAAGGTACTTTCATTATGTTCTAGGTCATTGGTGCTGTCTGGCCTCCTTTGCATCATTTTTTGTAGCATGCTTTTTACATGCAAAAACAAATGTGGCCTGTTCTAATGCATGCAAGGACTGCCCAATAGCTCATGATGTTTTGAGCCGCTGAATTTCAGTCTTGGCTGCACTTGTGGATTTTCAACTACTGAAGCTTGCAATATGCTTGAATTTCCTGTCAAACTGGTTTGCTTGTTTGTATCCAATTTATTGAATTATTTCACTTTCATTATGCTAATAGTCATTGATTGTACTATCATGCTGGCACATTTGATTCTGGAACTGCAATAAATTTCCAGACATTTTATTGCTTTGTCATGGTTTTTGCACTCGTCAGACACAATCTACTAAACACACACACAAAACTCCCTTCAACCTCGTAAAATTCCCAAAAAGTGCATAATAAACTCCCAGACCTACCTGTAAAAGCCCTAATAAGGAGCTAAAATGCACTCCCAAAACATCTGTTTAAAACTCCCTTAGTAAAACAGCTCCCTAAAGCTGTAAAAATTCACTCCCAAGCATTCTCGTATATGTTCCCATAAAAAGCAAAAATCGAACTCTCAAAACTATCCATAAGTGCTCCCTTAAGCAGAGCTCCCAAAATATGGGAACGGTTGCTCCCAGGTTTACACCTAAGCACTCCTACAAGGAGGTAAAATAATTTCCCAAAGGTATCCTTCAAAACGCCCTTAAGAAGCCAAACGTTTCCGAAAATATGTACGTAAGAACTCCCATCGCTTCTCCTATAAATTCCCATAAGAAGCAAAATGAAATACCCATGTCAACTTGTAAAAGCTCCCAAAGCTCCTCATAAGAACTTCCATAGTTCTGGTGTTCAAAAGAGGAATGAAAAACTCCCAATGTTCCCCATATAGACTCCTGCAACCACTCGGGGGTTGGTGTTCAAAGGAGAATTGAAAACCTCCCATAATTCTCCATATAGACTCCTGCAACCACTCAGGGGTTGGTGTTCAAAGGAGAATTAAAAAACTCCCATAATTCCCCTTAACACCACCAAACACAAGGGTGTAAAAAAAAACTCCGTTCGAATGGAGGATATTGTCCTCCCTTAAGGGCTGAAGTTATGCAACGAGGCCAAAACTCCCTAAAAGGGTCAAACCTGTTTACAGTGTGGGACACGGTTTTGAGACGTAGATGACAAGATCGGTGATAGCCTTATGATTTCCACTAAGCATGCATTACGTCATTACTACTCAGTTGCATAATTTCCATATGGAACATAAAATATGTAATTAAAAAGCATTTTGTGATTGTTTCAAATTATGTTTACTTGGCGGTTACGACATGAAGTGCAAGTAATGCAAGCCCCTACAGCTAACCCATCCCAAGAAGCCGATTTTTGTTTTCAAGGAGATTTTTTTTCTTGAAACTCTATGTAATCAAAGTAAGAATACATAAAATGCGGTATATTGCTAACACGCCTGAATTTAAGGTGTTTACACGGCTTCATGCTCGAAAAACAACGAGGAAAGTGGGAAAATAAGAAATCGGACAAGGTGATGTTCTGTGTGCTCCCGACCTGTTCTCGGCACGTTTTTTTTTTTTTAATTTTTGGCAGCCATGAACACGGTGTACATGAAGCTCCCGCATTCACACCGCGCCTTCTGACAGTGCCAAATGAGCATTTGACAGCACAATAGCCACCATCGTTGAGCGAGCGCTTCCGGAGCTGTTCACAAATAATTTCGCTCTGCTGCTCTATGCTTCGTCGCACAAGGCACATCGGCAAGTCGCAGGGATTTAGCTACTTTTTTTTTCTGAATGCTTATTGATATCTCATTATTTGTAATAGGTGAGCTGCGAGCCACCGTGTGGCTAAGTCTTGCCTGCCGTTGCTACAAGTTTCGTTCTCAGCCCGCTCGCCTACTTCCAAAACCATCGACGTGGTGGCAGGGCCCGCATCACTTCGATTGCAGCGCCAGTCTTTCCAGCGACGGGGTACTCCCCCAATAGGCCCGGAATTCCGACGAACAACGCGGTGCTATGGAGGCCGCATTTGTCTTTGGCACTAAAGAAGAAAAACCGCAGCATATAAAACCTGTACGTATTGTCGGTCCATAGGTATCCCTAAAGCACACAGAACATTTAACGAGGTATTGCGAGATATCCAACGTTTTCTTTCGTAAATTCCTTAAATTTGGGTAACCTGATTATTGGGCCATCGAGCATGTGCTCTCCCCCCCCCCCCCCCTTTAGCCAATGCTCAAAGCCTGCTTGCTTTTAATGTTTGTCCCTCGTCTTCCAGAATGGGCATATGTGTCACGGTGACACAAGGGGCATTTAAATACGTCTCACACTTCCCTGCGCGTGCTCGTCACCCATCGAGCTCATAACCTTTCATCGCAACCCCTTTAAATAAAGTTATTCCTTCCTTCCTCTTATGGTACGTGGAAGAGATCAAAATCAATTCTTTATGTCTAAGCTAGAATAAGCATGCATTTCGGTAATTCCGTTTTTATTGCTACCTCGTTCGTTTTCGGTGCGCAAATGTGTTTACGCATGTTCGCCCCTTCCTCAAGAAGTGCAGCTGCTTTGTCTGGATAAACTTAGTTGCGAGTGGCACTCTTTCCTGACCGCTCGTTTCTCCACGTGCTTCCAGTCGGTTTCGCGTCTTCTCCGCCGTAATATGTATGAACCAAACACACTCCGCCACAAGTAGGCCCCGCGACCCTCTCATCACCATTCTTTCCTCGACAAACAACAAGCGCCTTCGTTTTCGCGACATCGCTCCGTCTGCATCTCGCACTGCGCGTCCGCTTCCTTTGGTATTTGCATTTCTGCATCGCGGCTTGCGAACGGTGTAGTGGATAATCCTAAGCGTTGCATGAGAATACACGTTGCCTGGGCGAAAGATAAACACAATTGTATGCTTTGCTATTAGTTACACGGTATTTAATTAGGAGCTTCACTGAAGCTTCACTTCGCGTAGACTCCAACATGTCTCTTATATCTGCATAATTTTTCAGTTCTCGCCATTTGCACTAGACATGGCGAATGTTCCCCAAACCGCAATCACGATTGCGAATCAAAGCGATTCAATTAAGCTGCATCACAAACTACACAGACTGTATGTAGGAGAAAGTAACCGGTGTGCTCATGAATACAGCAGATGTCCTGTGCGAAAGCATCGCTCGTACCTTCCACGACGCCACCGCGTCGGTGATGCTCCGTCCAGACAGGGCGTGCCGACCATAGTTGCAATTGCGCAGCATAGTAGAGTGAGCCAAGGATGGTCGCTGTGTACACTCTTTAAAGCAAAGTTAGTAAAAGGTTTGTAACTGCAAATAAAAAGTTAGTAACTGCAGGAGTTACCTTTCACAGACACTCACCAACATTTTAATAACTATTAACTGCTAGAAGAGCCCTACAGGTGCTACAGGTAGAGCCCTACAGGTGAGCCCTACAGTTATCATTACTACATCGGCTTGGCTTGTAGTGTATTTATTTATTTATTAATACTGATGTTCTGTTTCCAGGATTTTAGCAGGGTGCATACAAAGTGAAATTACAACATCTAAGTACAAGATACCGCGGTACATAACATAGGTCACTCGCGATGTGCATTGCCAAGCAGTTACTGAATCACACACAGTAAATCACTTGCTACATAAACATAGATGCGACTCAAATAATTGCAGTGAGCATTGGGTTACAACGCCATCAGTAACATTATTCCATTCAACAATGGTTCTAGGAAGAAAAAGAAAATTTGAAGCAATTCTTTTTAGTAGTTAACGGTGTTATTGTCTGTGAGTGTCGACGACGTGTAGCATAACTAGTAGAAAAAGTGATAAAGCATGATGTGTCAACGTTTTTGTGCCCTTTTATGAGCTGAAATAAAAAATGTGAACGGCATGTTCGGCTCCTTTGTGTCACAGATGGCAATCCACTTCTCTTGAGGAGCTCTGTAACTGAAGTGCAGCCATATGAATTATATATGAATCGTACTGCCCTTTTTTGAACTTTTTCTGGTTTAGTAATGTTTCTTTTAGTAAAGGGATCCCAGATGACAATCGCGTATTCCAACATTGGTCGAATTATGGCATTGTAAGAAAGAAAACGCGCAGGAGGTGTAGCGAATTTTAGAGAGCGTCTTAGTGAAAATAGTTTTCGAAGGCAGTTTGTTGTGACATTGTCAATATGTTTGTTCCACGAGAGAGTGTTAGTAATCCAGAGGCCAAGGTATTTATATGCGGTTATCTCAGAAAGCACGATGTTTTCGGCATTGTAGTTGTACAATAAAGGGTTATTGTACAAGGGTTATCAATAAATCTAAGAGCATCAAGAATAGACTCGTCTTCTCATTTAGAAAAATTATGAAACAACTTGACATCGCCTTGCTGTTCCAATGCGACGCCCTCTAGCGTCAAGACTACTGCTTTGTGATCTGAAGAGCCTTATGCGACGCTGCAGATCACTTTGTCTTTAATATTCCCTCTTATAAGGAACAGATCAAAGACTGACTCATAACCGTTTTGAATTCTGGTCGCCTCATTTACAACTTGTAAGAAGTCGAAATTGAACACAATGTCTAACATTTCATTCTCAACACTTTTGGCACTGGTTATCGAAAAGGTGTTCCAGAGCAGATTGGGAAGGTTAAAATCACCTGTCAGAATCACTTTGTCATCAGGCTTTATGTGGCGATGCATATGCTCGTTCAGCTGTTCAAACATTGTGGCAGATGAATTCGGAGGCCTGTAAACTGCTCCTAGAAGGCAGTAGGCTTTATTTATGTAAAGTTTGCAAAATAGGCTTTCCACGCCTGTTACGTCAGGCATTGCTATAACATGTAATGAAGATTTGAAAAGAACTGCTACACCTCCTCCTCTTCGATGACGATCTTTTTGAAAAGCGTTGTAGTTTCTTGGAACGAACTCACTGTCAAAAACTTCTTCGCTCAGCCACGTTTCTGTGAGCACAACTAAATCGGGATCGTGGCAGACCAACAGCGCTTCGAGGCACTCGATTTTGTTCACGATGCTGCGGCAGTTAACACTAAGGATGGTGATGTTGCGCCTATCTAACATTATAGGTCACGTCTTATTTTTTGCTATATTGAAACGCCCTCCCTTCTCCTCGTTCCATCCGTACAATATGCTATTTACGATTAGCTTGTCAAAGACCAGCTTAACTTTCACGCCTTCTGCTCGTTCTACTGCTGATCTCTGCCAAAGTTTCTTTCTTGTGTCGCGCACGTTTTTTTGAAAAATCCTCTGATATTGAATAATCACTTCCTTTTAGTTTCGGACAAGCCTTCAGTATTGACACGTTATCTCGGTGGTCGAGCAGTTTGATTATAACTGGACGAGTCTTTCCCTTCTTTTTACCAATTCTGTGACACCTTTCAATGTTGTTAACAGTGAGGCCGAGCTTCGCCAAAGAATGTCGTTTCTTATTGTATTTGCAAGTTCATCAGGGCTTTCAGTGGTTTCTTCTTGTATGCCAAATATAACTAAATTGTTCCTTCGACTTCTGTTCTCTAGTTCGTCTACCTTGGACGTCAAGAATGACACGTTACTTTCAAGTTTTATTACCGTATATTTCAATTCCTTCATCTCTGCCTTTAACTCAGCTATTACGTTCATCTGTGCGTCTAAACCACTAATTCTCTCGGACACGCTTGCAATTTCAGCTTCCGTGTTCCCTTGTTTTGCCAGAACATCATTGAGAGATGCAGTCATGCTACTCTGTCCCTGAAGAAGTTCCATCAACATCTTGCTCTCAGTTGGGCCTGGGTTGGCCTCAACGTCACCACATAGCGAAATATTCTGTTTAAATGACAAAATACATAAGAAGAAATCTCCAATATCGGGTAGGCACGGCCGCTACACCAAAAAGCCGTCATCACTACGATATCCTTGTGTAGGCAAGTAAGCACCAACCTGCACAGCGTAGCGAAACGGGTTCGTCAACATGTTGTCTGATGTGCCGCTGCGATTCCCACTGGTTGCAGTCGCTGCGTCGAAGCCTTTTTTACCCTCTCGAACGTTCACGTGATGAGATGTCACCATCTTTGGCGCAATCGCAGATCCTGTCGCGGGTGCAACGCTGATTTCCATGATGACACACTGGTCCACACTTGTCATTCCATCTAAGCCGCTGGATTGAAGACCATTTGTAGGCAGCCTTGTCATTGCGCTGGCTGATGGTAGTTCCTGTGTAATATTTCAGTTAACTCTAGGTTCTTGCACTGTGTTGGTTGGACACTGATGTGCTACCTCGTTACACACGTGTCTGAAGACATTAGATTATATAAATGGGTGACGACAACCTTATATATCCAAATACATTGGCTCCTCACCGGCGCAAGCTGTATTCCACAAAACTGTGGCTACATAACGGGTGGCTATTCTTAAGTTTTACAGAATTCTCAAATAACGCCTGTGGCAGATAGCATAATTCTAGTTCTTGAGCTAGATTATTCAAAGAGTCACACATTAGTTTCACAACAAATGTAACCAGATATTCAAGGAATTTATAAAATTATCTACTTCATTTTCTATTCAATTGCTTTAAGCACATATTGCAATTTACGAATAGTAGCCGGTGACCTATGAACGCATATCCACTTATAATGAGCTTTATGGACGTCACCAGTTTCGAGATAATTATTGCCAAAATGTGCGACAAATTACATGGGACTTCCAGTTGCTTTTAGTTTTTGAATGCATAAAATAGCCGTGTTGTAAAAAAAAATCAAGTGGAAAAACAGTGAATGTTTACCGCCAGGTTTCATGGCGCATATGCACAAACTCATGTAATCCTCAAAATTCGTACCAAGATCTTGTGCCTTGCAAACTCCCCGGCTACAATTCGTACATGGCTATATGTATCATAAAGCAATTAATGGAAAAGGTAATTAGTAAATTTTAGACGATTAATTGACAACGTGTTTCGATTTATCGTGCAAGAAATGTCGCCACTTTCAATATGTCACCTCATGTAATTCTTAAAATTGCCGCAAAAGGTAAGGATATCACCCCGTATATACAGCGTGTTCAAAATTAAGGTTTTTGGTTTCCTTAATACTAGGCACGGGGAGGCACGCGAAGACCACCTGTGCAAATAAGTTATGTGGCCAGGGGGACACAAAGTGAGATGATAATTATCTCTGTCAGCGGCCCAACTAGCTAAAATTTAATAATTGCCTTTTTGTTGACTGCAGTAAGCGGGTATGTTTGTACTGCAAAGTTAGAGGGCAGTCGTGTTTCCACACGGTATAAGTTGAAAGAATTCTTCTAGCGTGTCTCTGCTCCGAGATATCCGACTCGAAATTTTAACTTTCGTTCGCATGATTGCGCATGACAGAGAGTGAGGATCGGCGCAAAGCTCCTCCCTGATGAAACGCGCCTGTTGCGTGCGGCGCCTAGTCTGAAAACAGGGCGGAGGCATCGGCAAAGATGATAACTATCCCCCTTCCCCTCTCGGCTGGCGAAATAAAAAAAATCAAAGAAACAGGAACCGCTGCCGTAACACGCGACCGCGCAGCCTGTAACGATGACGGCAGCGGCCATGACGAGATAATTGCGCTAGCGGAGAAGCTATAGGGCACTGCGCATGCGCGCGTTGTCAGACTAAACGCCACACGCAACAGCCGCGTTTCATCAGGGAGGAGCTTTGCGCCGATCCCAACTCTCTTGCATGCGTAATCATGCGAAAGAAAGTTAAAATCTCGAGTCAGATATTCGGAGCAGAGACACGCTAGAAGACTCCTTCCAACTGATACCGTATAGAAACACGACTGCCTCCAACTTTTCTGTACAAACATACCCACTTACTGCAGTCAACAAAAAGGGAATTATTCAATTTTAGCTAGTTGGGCCGCTGACAGAGATAATTATCATCTCACTTTGTGTCCCCCTGGCCACATAACTTATTTGCACAGGTGGTCTTCGCGTGCCTCCCCGTGCCTAATATTAAGAAAACCATACAGCTTAATTTTGAACCCCCGGTATATGTCTGAAGGAGCTCAAGACATATAGCAGTATACATAGTAGTCCCTTTACTGTGTTGTTCGACCAGTTCTTCTCTCTTATGTGTATTTCCCTGCAATGTATAGTCAGTCAACCGTAGCTTAATATTACTTCTATGACCATTATTTGCCATTCAATAATGGTGTAATGAATACGACGAAACAGGAACATACGGATGTGGTCCTTGTTTTTCATTTCACCTAGATGTTATCCTAAGTAGAAGCTATCTTACTGTGGCCTAAGACAGAAGAAAAGGAAGCAAGCCAGAGATTCCTTGTTTACACAGGCAAAGGTAGCTTCAGCTGGCTGCATCGTACGGATGCTGTCGTTGCCAGATCACGTAGTCGCTGAGGGCGGCGTATTCACTCTAAAAGCTGGTTTCCTGTTTCGTAAGAATCGCGTCACCCCTTCGAGCGCTCTTTTCAAAGTGCTGCGGCGGCGCTGAAGTTTCAAGTTAAGAGAGTTTTTTGCAGCCATATTTCGTGAAATATAGGGCTTTAGCTATCGAGCTCGACTATTTAGATCAGAGCCGATTAAGTCTGGAATATCAAAGCACGTAGCTGCAATTCACCAACTTTGTAATGGCGTCGAAACGTTCTCAGGCTACCAGTCAACACGCCGCGGTGGCTTGTCGGCTATGGCATTGCGCTGTTACGAACGAGGTCGCGGATTCGAGTGCCAACCTCGGCAGCCTGTATATAGATGAGGGCAAAATATTTATAAAAAAAAAAAGAAAAGAAAGGGAGAAGAGAAAACCGCTTTCGTATACCGGGCATTGTGTGAACGTGCAGGAACCCCAGGTGATTCAAGTTAAACCGGAATCCCCTACCACGGTGTGCCTCATATTCATATCGCGGTTTTGGCATGTAAAAAAATGTACAATTGAATTGAAACTACCAATCGAAAACGTCTGCGATCTCTTTACCGGGTTGTCCGAACTCCAGTTTACGGGCTAGTTTTGAATTGGTGAACTGCTGTGATAGCAGTGAAATTACAGTGCATCGGTGTCATAATTTTTACCACGGGAACTGTAGCTTCATTTTTGTGTTGTTGTTGTTTTCTTTTTTTTACATGCATACCTGCTTCTTCCGTCGCCGTTGCTGGTTTAGAGCACCGTATAGGTAGAGGTGAGTATACGTCCACACAACTATATAGTTTGAACAAAAGTGGCAGTGTCTGTGCCTTTGCTACTGTTCGTGTTCGTGCGTTATTTTCGAGCAGCGATGCGAACAAAGGAAGAAGTGCGCCTCCCTGCGGCGCGCCTTTTCTGCAGGACATAACTGCAAACCATCGTGCATGCTTGCGCCCGGGCGCGTCGTTTTCAAGGTCGGCCATGAGGAAAAGACCGCGAAAAAGTAGCGGCAGAGGACGTTGCACGGCAGCGAAGAGGACACAGAGACTGTCAAGGAGGGAGGAAAAGGATACACACAGACATTTAGCGGAAATGCTTGGAGCGCGCAGAAAACACCTTGCTCCGCAGGATTTCCTCACAATAGCAGTAACCTCCCTAGCGTACAGAGTGCCAAGGCGTCTATATAGATATGTCTCGAATGCAAAAAAGTGCACGTCTGTATGAGAGTTAAGTCTCTCTGCAGGATAGTCAAAGGCGGTCGCTATAAGCGAAAGCGTCCGCAATCAAATCGGAAATTTTATTCAGCCCGTAATAGAAATTCGTCATTTCCTGAACAAGTTTCCGTCTCCAGAGAAATTATAATACGTGGTCTTCTCGGAATACAAACAAAGTATGTAATGAAAATAATAATAATAGTAAGAAAAAAACACACAGCTTCCTGGCGGCTCTAAGTGCCTATTAGCGTCAAGAAGTTTCAGTGATGGTCGTCGCGGGAGAGCTGGGAGAGTGCGCCACTGCTTGGACAGTGCGCATGCGCGTGCTCGCTATATACGTGAAGACTCTTTGACCCGGTCGGGCGACCTCTCCTGGTCGAGTATTTCTTGGCGTACGGAATACTTTGGTGCGCTATCCGCCCAGAGAACAAGCGAAGTAGCCGACTGGCGGGACGTCGGAACTACGCTTCGTGCGAATTGCTGCATACCTTCTTAGTGTATGCCCATGACGAGGATATATTGTGTGGCGTTACAAAGTAAACCCATTAGCGCCATTCTGAATATGACAGCCCGCCACGATATATACGTACCGTAAATGATAAGCGACATGCCAACGATTGAAACGAATTGAGACATTCGTCGTCTTGATTACACGTGATTACGCGCGATCAGTAACCGTTATTCGTTACACCCACTGCGCGCACCCTATACCGTCGATTACCGTGGCAGCTACCAAAGGTTGTCGTAATTACATAACACGGCAGCAGACATACAGTCTATTTTGAACTCAATTCGCTCTTGCTACTTGCTCTTTATCCCGACAACCAGAAAATCTAGAAAATAAGGCGACAATGTCGGCAAGTGTTGAAGAGAGGTCAATTACGTATAGATTCTGTGGCCGAAGCCAGCGCCCGGCAGCTGTCAGGCGACTGCACGTATAAGCAAGATGCCTGGTCATCAGTCGTTACAGTGTGATTCGGGTCTGAAATATTGGACGCGGACTCCATCACATTAAATACAGTGCATTCTACGGTGTCATTCTTCGACCGCTGGTACCGATTCTTGCGCAATGAATATAGGAACAAATTGTCTCACGTGCCGGCTGTCAGCTTCCTCAAACTGCCAACATTCCATCCCCTCCGAAGTCGCTTAGTTTTTATTGGGTTGGCTGCTAATCACGAGCTCTCGGGATTGAATCCCAGCCACGGCAGTCGTATTTCGATGTGTGTGAAATGCGAGAACACCCGTGTACTTAGGTTTAGGCACACGTTAAGGAACCCCAAGTGGTCTAAATTATTCCCGAATCCCGCACTACGGCATGCCTCATAATGAGACCGTGGTTTTGGCACGTAAAACCCCATAATGTGTTATGTAACATTCGTTAAGGATGTCCTTTGCAGTCGCACAACTCTTGAATACAAGTGCCAGTAGTTGTGCGCGAGGTCTTTGAGTATGTGGGTAGCCTTTATGGCGTCCGATACCTGCTAATCTACAGTGCGGCTATATTATAAAGGCGGAACGTGAACATGGTAGACAATATGGCGAACATACAAATCCCGCATATATTACTACACAATAATTTTAAATAGCAATATTCCTTCACGCACGTGGATAACCATCATAGGAGACTAGTTTGGAAACTAAGTGCAAGTACTGTATATGTCATACCCAAGGGTGTACCTGGCCTGGTGGCCAGTAAATATGCCGTAATATTGCGAGCAGCATCGGCCATAGCATGCTAACAGACGACGACACAGACTGAAGTGACTAGCACAAGAATGGACACGGGACACTAAAAAGGCGGCAAGGACAAGCGCTAACTTCCCATTGGAAGTTGGAAGTTTGCGCTTCTCTTTGTCGCCTTTTTAGTGTCCCATGTACACTCTTGCGCTAGTCACTTCAGTATGGAATGCCAACTAGCCCGGTCTCACACCCTGCGACGACACAGATACCGTTTGCTCAATTCTTGTGTCGTGACTTTTGCGTCAAGGTGCAGAACCAACATATCCATGTGTATTGTCTTAATACTTAAGCACATCTCGATTTGCAGCTGCGGCGGTAGCCCATGAGTGCGGATAACAAAGTCGCCAGCGAAATAATTGGGGGCGCCTTAACGAAATGAATAGGTCGAAATCAAAAGCCGTTCACGACGGCGTCTCTCGTAAACACTATGTTCGAACGTTAGTAATGTCTGCCGACTGAAGAAAGGCTGCCACGGAGTGCTTCTGACGGTTAGCCTAGCTTGTTTACTCCGTAGCATCAAAAAGAAAAAAAAAAAGGAAAACAAGAAAAAGAAAAAAGGACCGTATCAAAAGCCCAGAATCAATCATCGCTCGTCGCAACTAAACGCTCTTAGGATGATAAGTCATTTCCAGGCGACGAGCGGCTACGCTTTATCAAGAACACTGATAACGCCAGCGGGACAAGCATTGTGGCAAAGTTCAATGTGCAGGGATAGCTTCTAATTATTTTATTTTTCTTTTGTTGACGTCATCACGCGTCACCGCGGGACGTTTGAAATGTTTAAGGTCAGTACGCCACGTGGTGGCACTCACGCGAACTAACCCCTTGTGTCCAGAAAAGCCGGATATGAGCAGTGGCCGTGCACCTGTACATGAAAACACGGAAACATAGAAAGTTATGCCCCCAGTTACATGCAGTAAGTATACGAATTCGATTTTAGCTTTTCTCTTTCTTCAGAGTGGTTAAAACAGGTAAAAAAGAAACAATGAGGACTCGCAGAAATGAGCGACGAAAATTTACCGGCAGGCTCGTCGGCACGGCACACGTATGCCCGGGGTATTTTAGCCGTGTGACGACATGATCATCGGGGCCAGTATTCACAAAAAAACACTTACGCCAGAATCGTTCGTAAGAGAAAATTGCTGCGAATCCTACCATTGGACATATTTTAAGCGAACGCAACCCGCCAATCGAAAAAAAAGCACTTTAAAAAAAAGGGGCCTCGTGAATTCGGCTCCTGAATGTCTTCTGAGGACTCGGTCCACTCACGTTCACGCGTCGCCTCACGGCGCTTCTGGCTAACGAGGACATCGCCCTAGCTGGTCGCCCTAGCTGATCGCCTCTGAGCCCCCTCCCCACGCCTACGGCGGTTCGACCGCTGCTGCTCCTTCCGTCTTTCTTCCACCACTCTTTTCTATCCCCCCCCCCCTGTGCAGCGCGGTTGAGGTGTCCTCATCTGAGAGACAGTTACTGCGCTGCACTTTACCCCATGTTTTTCCTTCCCAAACAAGAATCTCTCTCTCACGGCGGTTGGTGGACCGTTCGCAGGCTGTTGGCGTCGACGTAGCGTGACAGGACCGCCTACAAGACAGCTATCTCGGGAAGTCGGCAGACCACACTAGGCGTCGTGTTCGCCTAGTGTGACCTTGCTTTAACCGCTGTTCCAAACGGTCGCGCGCTCGGGCGCGATGCTGACCGCTAGAAATAGCTTGTATATCAAAGTCATACAACCTCAGGGTTTGGCATGGAGCGCGTTTAGAGCACAGAATTGTGGCGCCGCGCAAGCAGTAGTCGGATGGGCTTTTACACACAGTCCTTTTAGTTGATACGTTACACTGGTAAGGCGTATCTTGATATGTTGCAACGAATACCAATAAAAAACTGTCTTTTCGCGTCTTAGCGAGTCGCAAATGATATCAAAGTGTAGGTCTCAAAGAGTAAAGAAGGAATAATTAGTCGAAGTGTAGGTAAAATTAATGGCACGGCGTAATTACTGCCCTGTTGCGGGTAGAGTGGCGTTCAGGGCATGGAATCCAGCAAACCCATCGACTACGGCGTCAAGTCGTAGAAAATGAAGGAAAAAGGCTTTCTTTAGCTCTGTTTCACGGCTCCAGTGCGGAAGCCTACTCCATGCAGGAGCAAGTTAAACGTCTCACTTCACATCAGAACTCTCTGTTCTCACTCTCGAAAACTATCTGCTTTTAATCCTCTCGTCTTCCCTAGGCGAGTCAACTAGGGAATCTGAAGACTGTCCAGGAGCAAATAACCATCGTCGACTCCGTTGCGACACCACGCCCATGCCATCCATAACCCGCAGTAACTCCGCCTCGAAGAAACTGGTTTGGAACTTCTGGAAGAAAGAAATCATCCGGCGACACCTGGTTCGTTCGTCGTGGCCCACCCCGTTCTTCGCTCAGTTTGCTAGGTGAAGGGCGGCTGAGGTCTTTTCGTGGAATCCTGCAACAGCCGGTTTACACGCTGTCCTGACGGCTGGATAAGAGCCTATGGATGGGCGATGGTTTGACTTGTCTAATTAACTGCGCCTATTCATTCGTTGTCGTGGTTCCCTTCCGTTCAACTTTTTCTCCGGTTTCCTAGTAATGGTGGAGTGAGCGCTTTTAGTCGTTGTCCACGCCGCGCTGACGTATGGCTAGGAGCTGCGGTAGTTTGACACGTGGCAAACGTTCAGTTAACACCCTTGGCGGTGATGAGACGTCATCATCATCATCATCGTCAGCCTGTTTTATGTCCACTGCAGGACAAAGGCTTGTCCCTGCTATATCCAATTACCATTGTCCTGCGCCAACCGATTCCAAATAGCGCCTTCGAATGAGACGTAGCAGCCAATATAATCGATAGTTAACCACCTTCTACTACTCGCCTATTACGTAACAGAGCTCCTTGTCGTCTTAGCGTCGTCTCTCGATTGACTCTTCCTTGTTGTAAAATGGTTTGGTGGGCTTTTAACCACAGGAAAAGGCGCCGCGCAAGAGGTAGCTCGTCGTGAACAATTGGAATTGATGTCTTACAATGCGTTCTAAGTCGTAGTGTTGACATATCGGCCTTGGTAATTAAAACTAATAGTAATTAAAATTGTTATTTCTAATTGCAATGTAATAAATTAAAAGCAACAAAATATAACAGTGGACGCTTCTTCGGCTTCTTCAGACGCCAGCAGCAGACAGCTGGTTTTATCCCTGTAAAAGGCTCCGCTTAACCGTTACTTTTTAAAACTTCATGCGTGATAGTTGGGGAACTCTATATATTCTCAAGTTCAACTAAAGTGTCCTCGCCACCTGTACTACTTGTATTCTTCGAGGAAACGAGGGAGGGCCGGAGTTCGCTAAACAGGAAAGAATAAAGCGACGCTAACGCTCTGCTCCTTGATCGGAAGGGCTCTGTTGCCGCTCACTCTAGGCTTTGGAAATGATGTTCTTTTCTTCAAGCAGACGATACAGTCAGGAGTGCGCTGTCTAGGGAAGAAGAAAGCGACGGCCGAGCTTTGCCGACACGTGCTAGATAGCACCTCCTATTTCGTAGATGTTGGCAGTGCTCGGCAGCAGCGAGGGTTTATTATTACATTGAGAAGTAGAACGTCCCGAAACTCCATAGCTGGTTTTCAGGGGCGCCGTAGTGAAGGAAGCTTTTTTGAAGAAATCAGGAAAGAAACAATTTATGATAACTCAAAGGGAAGCTCATTACCTTTCGAAGCGAGATCAGGATGCCTTAGAACACGCACTATTAAAGCGAGATATAAAAAGGAAGAAGCGTGTGCTTGCTGCGGCAAAGCTAGGGAAACAACGGAGCATGTTTTATTATAATGTGAGGATATATGCCCAGCGGTCGGTTTAGGGACCTGTGGTCTCCTTGAAGCGCTTGGGTTCAGCGAGAGTAGGGGAAAAGTAAACATGTCCGCAATAGAGATTAGTAAGACGCGATTGGAGGATTGGCGGAAGAAATGTAGGGAACGACAAACAACGGAGACGTACAAAAACAAAGTTCACGATAGGGGGTCAGAAACTTTGCTTACGGGGATTCATCGTGTTTTTTCCTTTTCTTTTCTTTTTCTTCTTTAGCATAGGTAAGCCATTAGGCAATATAATAACAAGAGCTTGGTTGTGCAATCCACTGCCTCGTTCCAAAGGGGACACTCAGGATCCACCCATTCATCCTTTTATCTGCTAATGCCATGCGTATTGTTTTTACGATGTCTGCAGTGTGTCTTGAAAAAAGGCGGAATAATGCTGCAATAAATTATTTGAAACTGCGATTGTTCATGCGGATGTATTACGATTACGAGGAACATATACGATTGAAGTCTACGATTAGGTATAATTCAGGCATATAAGTCACTGAAAAGAGCGGGTCATGTAAAAGAAGCACCAAATATAGTCCAGAGAAAAAGAATGTACGTTGTCACATGTTGCCGATTACAGTATTTTCGTTCTTTAGAAATAGCGTCTGTTACATGTCAAACTTGGTAAGGGGGGGGGGGGGAGGGGTAAGTGCTGGGGTTGGACGACCTCCCCTCCCACACTGCTCCCTTTACACAATACTTAAAACATGACGTTACCTCGATCCCTGCGTTACGTCTTAATGTCTATATACTTCTCTGCACTATGGCATCTTATAGTTGTCGCTTACAAGACATATATACCTTTCGTTTCAACTAAATAAAGGTAGGTGAAAGTTTCAGCCAACTCAGCCGAGCCTCAAGCATCACGAGCTTTGTCCGTGGCGAAGTGAAGGTGATGCGGCTTGAGTACACTGAAGGCTTATTCTCTATAATCCTACCCCCAATTCCCTCGGGATTATTTTAGGCAGTAAACTGTTACGACGTGATTCCTCTTCGCGTGGAATATACTTGAAGAAACAGTGACTGTTATCACGTGGGCTGTTTCCACGAACAATAAAAAAGTACACGAAGGCCCTGCAACTAATATTCTTACATTTTCAAATGATACGCAAACGAGAAGATCTAGAAGGAAGCCGGCACCAGTGTTTAGAGGGTGCCAATGCCCACTTGCGAGCGTCGTTTTTCGTTGACTTACGTCTCGGTGATCAGGGAACACGCGTCCTCGGGCCGCTTCACCTGTCGCTGCCGTCAAAGTTCCGTTCGTCCTCTGGTCAGTGGGCCACTTGTGTAACAGTGGCAGGCTAAGGGCTTTTCAATTGCTTTGGAAAATCCAGGTACCCCCCAAACTTTGTATACATCAGCGTTCCCGTGCGAAAACCACCTGCCCGTGAAGTACCGTGCTGACTTCGTCCTCTCCGCACAGAACAGCTTTGGACGCCGCCGACTACTGGCGTCAATACCGGCTCAAGTGGGCGCTCAAGTCACTTCGTCACGGAAGGACGTCTTTTGCGATTAGGCGGCTCCACTCACGCCCCTGCATAAGGAAAGGCCGTTCCCCCTTCTTTCGCGTCCTTTTTGCCACCCGCCAAACGTAGTTTGCTGTGGACCACCAGTTCTTAAGGCGACTCACTGAACGGCGACCGTATGACGTAAACCTGTTTTGAACCGCTTGGGTCCTGCCGACAAGGACGTACTTGGTGACCTTTGTGACGTTGGTACGCTGCATGTGAAATATTATAGTGCTGGAATTGTCTGTTGCACCCCCTCCTTCACGAAGGGAGCCAAACAAAAGCATACACACACGCCAGTAGCCGCCTCTCTCGAAAGAAGCCCAATCGAAGTAACAGCATCGCATCTCCAGGCGAGCTCTCGATGACAGGCTTACAATTTCGATTCAGCAGTTCATTTAAACATTCGTTTGTTCAGTTAAACACTGCGCTACCTAAAGTGCGAATTCGTGATTTGGAAAGGCCTATGTATATTCTGGGAGGCTTCATGGGGACCATTATGAAAATTAACGAACCCAAAAGCTTGAGAACTCCGGAATATTTACGGAGAGAAGTACCAAAATCTGATGTCTAGTATTTTTTAACTCTGTACCGCTCGTGTATAACTTACCGTTATGGATTTGCCACTGACGTTCACACGAAAGTCAGCGATAGATACCTATGAAAATGAACGTTTCCTGCGATAAGCCAATCGATAAAGCTATTATGGGAAGATATGCAGGAAACTGTGAACATAGATAAGATTCCCATACCGACATGCAAAGGAGCACGTTAATGGTTATATTCTTACTTTTATGTCACCAGGAAACCATTGCGAGAACTGTATTCAATGTTACGAGATATAATTCACCAACTGCAGAATTCTAATATCATACTTGATAGCAATACTATACTGTAAATATAGGGTGCCCCAGCTAATCTTAACTCAGCCTGTAAAAATAAAATAAAGAATATACGAGGACGCAACCGATGGTATTCTGTCGGCAGTGAGGTACCGCTCCAGAAGGATAATTTTCATAATTGCACTATCGATAATTAATGAGAAGATTTACGAACATTTTATTTACTCAAGTGGGGCTCGAATTTTGAGTAAAAACTAATAGTTGTGTTTTAAAACCCCTGACTGAGTTCTTTTCACTGTGCTGTGTCTCGCGTAATTAGTTTTCTTGGCGTTACAAAGAATTAAACACGTGAAATATGAAAAATGCCGTATGACCATGCGTCCGCGGGCCGCGACGTCATTGGGGTCCCAGGCGTTACTTGGAAGAATGAACTCTAAAATTTAAATTATGCGGTTTTACGTGCCAAAACCACTTTCTGATTATGAAGCACGCCGTAGTGGAGTACTCCGGAAATTTCGACCCCCTGGGGTTCTTTAACGTGCACCTAAATCTAAGTACACGGGTGTTTTCGCATTCCGCCCCCATCGGAATGCGGCCACCGTCGCCGGGATTCGATCCCGCGACCTCGTGCTCAGCAGCCTAACACCATAGCCACTGAGCAACCACGGCGGGTGAACGAACTCTGCTCAGTGCCTTTGCGCTCCTCCTCAATGCCACCACGCACTCCATTGAATTCGTGCTTCACGCGAGAAACGCAGCTCGCTGTGCGCGGTGACCAACGCCAATACCGATGCCTTGCCACCTTCATGTGGCCGCCGACGCAGGCATTGAGCAGAGTTAATTCTGCCTGGGACCGTTGGTGTTGCGGCGCGCGAACGCGCAATCACACGGCTTTTTTCATAGTTCGCACGTTTTCATTGTGACGCGAAAAATATAGTTACTCGAGACATAGCACACTGAAAGCAACTGAATCGGGTGTTTTAAAACACTATTATTTTCGATCAACATTCGTGCTTCAAAATAGGTAATTAAAAAATTCGTTAATGAATTTCATCTTGTTATCTGTAGTTTCCCTACGACAAAAATCCTCCTTGCCCGGTAGGTCACTTCTGACAGAATGCCTTTTGTTGCATTCTGGTATATTGTATATTGACACGTGTACTTGCTTATCTTTATCGAGCAACCACGTTTCACCGTCTAACAAATGTCATCACACAGCGCAGGATGCGCTTGCATGTATCGGAAGTTTCGGGAATGTTATCGATGGTTCCATCCGATGTCTGTCACCGAACCTTGTGTAATCTGATTGCATGTATGTGTGACGCGAATAGTGTAGAACTTAGTAGAAGACACGCAGGTCCCAGGGATTACTCTCGAACATTCCACGACTGATATATAAAAGCCGACGCGCTTGACCCGCTGATCAGATTTTCGACGATCGCCGAGTGTGTTTCCCACTATCGTTGTGCTTTAAGTGTGACCTAGTGCAACCACGCCTTGTTTATCAAGCCCAATTCCAGCATTTGACGAGGGCCCAATGGGATCGCCTTGAGGTTGTTAATCGCGAGGCAATGAGGGTCATCACTTGCCTTCCCCGCATCACCCCGATCGTGGCTCTCCAAGAAAATGCACAGCTCAACACACTAGATGAGCTGGTGCAGCAGCGACGTGATGCTCGCAGGCTTAAGGGCAGCCTTTCGCACGCAACGTGTGCTCTCAGGGCTTACGCTTTCACGAACTTGCTTCTACCACCACCATCGCCAGGTCTTCCTCCCTGGAGTTTTGTACAGCTGAGTGATAACAAGCCAACTGATAGACATCGCCCGACATCAACTCACGCGGCGGCGCCGCTTCGTGACCGAATTATAGCTCAAGATGCCCACCTGCCGCTTGGCTCCATCGTCCTTTACGTTGATGCAAGCATTCAGGACTGTGAAACAACCACTGAAATTTATTTCCCATGCGCACCTGCCCTTAATAAGACAACCCGGTTTCAAATCCGAGAACCTCCTTCCTCCTTTTGTGCTGAGCTCCTTGCTGTCCGAGAAGCGTTGTGCTCTGTGGCCGCCTTTCCCATGGTCCCCACGGCCCGCATCGTCATCCGCACTGATGCCCTCCAGGCGACGCGTCTTCTGCGACGCGTCAGTCGCAGCCCTGACATATGCCAACAGATCCATCTTCTGGCGGCGCGCATCCCGCAGCCAATATCTGTCGAGTGGATCCCACGCGACCTTCTAAGCTTCCAAAGCCGTGCGGATTCTGTGACCCGTCTAGCGACCTCTCCATCGTCACTGCCTCAACTCTTTCATCTAGATGATGCCACCCTCATTTTTTCAAGAAAGGAGCACCGCCGGCGCCGCACACGTGCTCTCATACCTCCTTGTGCGGTAAACCTCCCCCGCGGTCTTACCCGTGCAGGGGAGGTTGCGCTTCGGAGGATCAGGGTCGGGGTTGCCCCCACTCCTGCCGTGACTAGAAAGTGGCCGCACTTTCGCCCGTTATATCCTCGTCCTGAGTGTCGACTCTGCAAGTCGCGAAATGCTGAAGCCGACATCCACCACCTGCTGTGGGTTTGCCCTGCACTGAAACCCACGAGGCTCCGGCACCTCGGAGCAGCGGGACTCTCGCCGCATAATCCGAGCGATTACACTGCTTGGACGCAGGGACCGCATTATCGATCCCTCTTGGACTTCATTAGGTCAGCAAATCTTTTTTCATTCATTTAATCATCCTTATTCACCCTCCATCACATACCCCTGTAGGCCCTGAGGCATTTACCCTCGCATTAAAAAAACAGTGTAACCTGTTTTTGTGGGCACAGGTTCGCCCAATAAAAGTTAGTTTTGTCTTTCACAGTATTGCTACTGCGTTCTTTAACGTCCCTAACACGTGACAATATTTTAATTTTAAGAGCTTGGCTAACGTTAGCTGGGACATCCTGTATACAACGCACTTTGTGAATCGTGATCAATCGTGATGATTGCATAATTTGACCGAACAAAACAAAAATAGGTGTTTCTGATTCGACGCCTTTATGCCATTAGCCCTCGGCTATTGGTCAAAAGTTTTCGGGCTGCACCCACTTCCCCTGCCTGTCATGCGACGTCACAAAACCGCAAAAACTTACCGCGTCAATGTGACGCATACGCGTTCAAGATGCATTAGTATGCCGAACAAAACTGAATTTTCTTCTGAATAGCCGCAGGCTGCCCCGTTCCGAAAGGAATAAAAGATGGCTGCCGCCGATCGCTCCGGCACTGGCTACTCGCCCCTGCCGGGTAGCATGGGTTTATTTGCGTGTAATAAAACTTTTTGCGTGACCGTGTAACTTTCGGCACGTTTACAACCTCATTCTGCCAACTGTTCTTTTGCTGAGGATTCGTTTTAGCGTCGTTCTTAAGCTTCCGTTGCATGCCGCCGCGATTTTCGACCAGCCACCGCAAGCTAAGTAAGTGAAAGCGGACCAATCGCAGACGCTGGAACCGCCTTCTTCATCCGGTTATCGATTTTCAATGCAGTGGCTCGGCCTTATCGAATCTCTCTCTACTTGAGCGTGCTCCTCGCCTCTGAAAGTTTCTATTAGCTGCTTGTACCAACAACACCTAGATAGCACAATGCCTTTTCACTCAAATACTTGACATCATGCTAGTGGCCCGACAGCCATAGAATGTAATGGGGCTGCTCCCGAGTAGGCTAAAGTGATTTCGACTTCACCGCTCTCTTCACGCCAGCCTTGGAAATGAAAATGCTGGGCCAGTAGCATGACCTAGTGAACAGGCCTTGTGCTATCTAGGTGCCGTTGCTTCTACCCTGTTTTATGTATTGCGATTACTTTTGCTTCTAGCTTATCCTCTGGAAGTTGTTTTTGAGCGATTGATGCAGTAAATATTATTTTTCAAGTAGTGGGCTCCCCATCTGCCATATCTGTGTTAGGTATTTCGTCCGGGACCACAGACATTTTTTTTTTCATTCATGTCTAAAATAAGAGACAGAACTTCTTCGTACGTTACTGCGATGTCAGGCAGTAGTGCGCAGTGGTACTGTTATTGAGGAAAAGGCAATGAACCAACTTGATCTGAACCCGTAAAAGATGGCTGAAAATATGAATCAAAACATGACGTTGTCGTCGTGAGGTCACCCACAAGAGCATCGTTTGGGAATATACGCTGTAAGATTTGCTATCATGTAGCGATAAGTAGCGCCAAAAACGGTTGCGAGGATGATTTCATGAAGTTTGTGAGGGTTTCAGCGCGATATTTATATTTGGCTTCTGTTATCGTGTTTCGTAGTAACGCTGACATACTTTATATTTTTTAACGATGCCTTTTCGTTTTCTGTCGTTCGCGATATTAAAGACTACGTGCCCAGGCTATCGAAATAGTCAGTCTTTTTGTTTTGGATGATGTGGATCGTAAACATTTAACTCTCCCTGCCCGTGTCACGGCCTTCTTTCTTCTAAAACGAATAAAATGTCCAGCTATTTCAAAGACATGGCCGACATGTTGCTACTAAACATTTTAACTCGCCTTGGCTGTCCGAGCCGCATGCTGCAACATCCACACTGACAACTGTTTCACGCTGTCAGAGTAAAAACAACGACCTCAAGAATATCCTAGAAGACGGGGAACCAAGAAGCCCAATTTTCCCTAATCACATCCATACAAAGCTAGCAGATAACGGAAACACGGGGAAATCACAGGGAAAGTTATGTATTGTATTATTTGAAATCTGGAAATGCTAAAGTAATGGGAAATGAAAGTTGAAAAACAAACAGTAGTAGCTTAAAGGGGAGTTAAGCAATGCCGACATCTTCAACTCAATAAATATTGACTGTCTTGTCTATATTAAAAACTTGACGGCTCTATGTATATACCAAGATGTAACTTATGTGCATTCCGCAATTGCTTCTAGGTCTGGTGCTTTGTCAGAAGCAATGAAAATGTCGGAACACGTTCTAATTGCACAGAGACCATACGTTTCCGAGTGGTAGTAATTTATCATGTGAAGCATTATTATTCTCATCTTCCAGCTACATTTAAGTGGCAATAAACCAATATCAAGCATAACAAGGAAGCCAAATACGTTTACCTGAGGTCCATTCAATTTCCAAATTCACGGTAAAAGGAAACTGCAGACTTCTGCGATCTTGAAGCAATGCGTGTGAATTTCCAGCGAAGCTATAAATTGGGTTGTTGAGGGAAGTTTTGTTAGGAATTTGAGATTACTGAAATTCAACAGCTTAGCAAACGACTCGCCTATTCGGAAACTTCTTCAAACAAAACTTACGAGTTCTTTACAATGTGTTTTTTTTTTTTTTACAAGGGGTGTAATATTCCACACACGCTTAAGTCGGTGAGCTTCGCGATCGCGATAGCGCAGACGCGATAGCGCAGACGTACACCGGGCCACAAAATATTACGGACCATGGAAGCTGAGAAAAAGATGAATATCTCCGCATCCTCACAACGCAGCCTGCTACTTGCATTTCGGGCCTCAACTGGAATATGCTACCAATATAGTTATATACAGTTTTACTGGCTACTGCTTCAGGCTGTTCGGGAATTGAACGTTTTCTGAGATCCTGTGGTCCATAAACTTTTGTGGCCGAGTGTACATGGCGTTGCGCTGTTGATTTAATAGTCGCGGGTTCGATCTCGGCAGTGGCGCCGCCTTTTCGACGGGGCCGAAATGCAAAAAGAAACGCTCGTGTACTTAGATTTTGGTGGCCTTTCAACAACCCTTGCGGGTCAAAGTTATTCCGGAGTCCTCCACTACTGCGTACTTCATAATCGGAACGTGGTTTCGGCACCTGCAAACCCCGCGATTTAGGCTCGGTTGCCTCGGGGCATGACTGAGTCGAATACGTGCATTCGCTAAATGTTTTAGGAGTTCACTTTCAAGCAGAGGCTCTAATGAGCGTGAAGGGATTGTTAATTTGACGCGTAATTTAATGTACCATCGCTTGCAAAAGCCTTGGTTGTGATATAAATAGCTGTAGCCTTGCGAAAGTTAGAAAACATTTGTCGTGCCATGAAGTCGCTGTAACGTGCATACCATTGGGTCAATGCAAGACTCAGAGACGAGCGGTATGCGTACAGTGGAGCAGCAGACGGCGCCGCAACGGTCTCTGCACCTTACTATATGCATGGCACAACTGACCTGTTCAAGTCGAAGCTCCATGCAACTTTTTACAAAGCGGCTGCAATGTTAAAAAAGGAGAACAGCATCTTGTAATAACAAGCCTGTAAGGCTAAAGGTTGAGATGAGAAATAATAAAAGTGCCCTGTCATTCACGAGCTTCATGTTACAGCCACCATATTCTACACCAAATCAAAGCGATCACTATGATTTCAACAACCTACGCAACCAGTAACGTACCGTCCATAAGAAACCAAACCGGGTAGCTTCTTTGTGAGAACTTGGCTAAGCCAAAGTATAATTTATGCATTTCTGTGCAACATTTTTCTTGCAGGTCTGTGCTTTGGTGATAATACACATAGGAAAAAAAGGCTACCTGAAATAAATTAGGAGGAGTCGATTCTTCTTTTTATTGGACAATCTCCTGTTTGAAATCAAGCAATACTAAATGGACGGCGATTGTCGCGAGCACGATCAGCAGTCGTCGAATTTACAACAAATGGATTTAATCACACAAACAAAGCACTGCGTTTTGAGTTTATATGGTCATAATTTAATAACGAAATCGAGCCCCACAGTTCCCCTTCTTCTCTCGTGGAGTTAGTTATTCATGTAACAGGTACTGTATGGCGTAGAACGGAGGTAGAACACGGGGCGTCTAATCTGAAGGTCGTATGTTCGAATCCTCCTCCAGTCCATTACATGTCGAGGCTTGGGGTGGCACCTTACACCGGCAAAAGAAAATTCCGAGAACCAGTAGGACTATACTAGTCCAGCTCCCACCAATTAGTAAGGCCCGCTAAGCTTCAGTAAAGTCACTCCCTCAAGAACAGCAATTGGCCGCGTTCGTGCGGT
The DNA here is from genome assembly GCF_023375885.2 of Dermacentor andersoni. Classification (NCBI taxonomy): domain Eukaryota; kingdom Metazoa; phylum Arthropoda; class Arachnida; order Ixodida; family Ixodidae; genus Dermacentor; species Dermacentor andersoni. The sequence continues at coordinate 87,668,647 of NC_092819.1, forward strand.
ATTCGACCACTACCTACCCCATGATTTTTCCAATAACCTCATAGCCTTCAGTTCAGAGCGGCTGCGGAGCACCTGACCAAGACAGCGGTCAAGCATGAGACGCGGCAGATGGTGCTGAGAATCTCTGGATCCGGACAAGTTGGCACTGGAAACTGAACCTGGCAGAGTTTAACAAGTGAACCCTCTCGAGTGAGACCAGCTTAGCTTCTTTGATGAATTATCAGTGATCGCCTATGATATTATTGGCCTTAGTGAGGTTAGAACTGCTGAAATTTAGACAGCGCTGACTAATGACCAGGTCCTCTGCTACACAGGTCTTCCAGATAAGAGAGAATACGGGGTAGCATTTCTAATTCATGAGGACATAGTAGGCAACGTCTATGAATTCTACAGCATTAATGAGAGGGTAGCAAGCGTGGCAATAAAGCTGAATAGGAGGTATACAATAAATGTAGTACGAGCCTACGTTCCAGTTTCCTGTCATGATCATGAAGAAATAGAACATATTTATGAAGATGTCAAATTAGCAATGAGAAAGGTGCAAAGGTATACTGTAGTCATGGGTGATTTCATTGCCAAAGTGGGGGAAAAGCTCGCTGGGGAACAAGCAATCGGCAACTACTACACTTATTTTAGGAATAGCAGAGTAGAGATGCTGGTAGAAATTTGCGGAAAGAACTAGACACCGAATAATGAATACCATCTTCAGGAAACGCCCTAACAAGAAGTAGGACGGGAAAAGCCCTAATGGAGAAACAAGAAATGAAATAAATTTCCTACTGTCTGTCGAACCCAGCATAGTGCAGGATGTAGAAGTGTTAGGTAGGGTAAAGTGCAGTGATAATAGGTTAGTGAGGTCTAGCATTTCTCTCAATTTGAAGAGAGAAAGAGTAAAATTAGTCTTAAAGAAACAGGCCAACCTAGACGCAGTAAGGGTAAAAGCAGTCTAATTCAAGTTTGTGCTCGTAAACACGCAGCTTTAAAACAGAACATGAACATGAATCAGGGCAACACTTGACTTCAATCAAAGAAGAAAACAGGCTGGATTCGGCAAGAAATATTCTACAATGGATCAAATCCATGTGATTATTAAGGTAATTTAGAAATCTGCGGAGTGCAATCAACCTCTCTATATGAGTACATGGTCTTCATAGATTATGAAAAGAAATTTGATTCGGCAGAGATACCAGCAGTCACAGAGGCATTGCGTAATCAAGGAACGCAGGAGGTATGCGTGAATATATCGGGAAATATTTGGAAAGACTCCACAGCTACACAGGTTCTCCACAAGAAAAGAAGAAATTTACCTATCAAGAAAGAGGTCACGCAAACAAAGGCAAATTCTGCAATGCTATTCACTGCATGGTTATAAGAAGTATTTAAGCTATTAGATTGGGAAGACTTAGGAGTGAGGATCAACGGCGAATATCTTAGCATCCTTTGCTTTGCAGATGACATTGTCCAGTTCAGCAGCACTGGGGACGAATACAACAAATCATTGAGGAAATAAACATAGAAAGTGTAAGAGCGTGGCTGAAGATGAATATGCCGAAGAACAAAGGTAAACCCGCCGTGGTTGCTCAGTGGCTATGGTGTTGGGCTGCTGAGCACGAGGTCGCGGGATCGAATGCCGGCCACGGCGGCCGCATTTCGATGGGGGCGAAATGCGAAAACACCCGTGTACTTAGATTTAGGTGCACGTTAAAGAACCCCAGGCGGTCGAAATTTCCGGAGTCCTCCACTACGGCGTGCCTCATAATCAGAAAGTGGTTTTGGCACGTAAAACCTCATAATTTAAGAACAAAGGTAATGTTTAATATCCTGGAAAGCGAACAAGGATTCACGATAGCCAGCCAGCTAGAGTCTGTACACGAGTCAGTTCATCTAGGTCAGTTACTTAAAGGGGACCCTGATCATCAGAACGAAATTTACAGAAAAATAAAAATCAGCAGCAGCAGCAGCGGCTGCTGCTGCTTATGATAATGGTGATTTATTGGCATCACTTTTGAAGTGGGGTGGTGTCATTTATGCTATACATGCTTTTTGTTCTAGCATTTTCGTATGCGACTCCTTATTATTCTATTTCTTCGTGAAATCTTCTCAATCTTGTAATGCTACCTATCAAACTGCTTTATAGCCTGCATCCAGGTGCAGTAATCTGTAACTTCAGTGCAATGTGTGCACGTATCGGCGCTACACGGCACGCATTTCCCGTCGCGTGAGCGCTGGAAAGCTAGGGCGCGTACAGAAGAAGGCTGCACGCACAGCAGCTAGCAAGCGCTGGCGCTGCGGAGCGGTAGAGTATACTCCCGCGCATAGTGCCCGGGTGCAATCCCGGCGAGAAATGAGTATTTCTTTTTTCATTCCTGGTCATAGCTGCTACAGACACCGGCGACGGCGGACAACATCGCCAACTAAATCGGCTAGTGAAATGAGCCCACGACAGCTTACGTTGTAAAATTAGGAAATTTGCAGGTGCACGTTGGAATCAGCCGAGGCCAGACAAGGGTAATTGGAGATCACAGGGAGAGGCCTTCGTCCTGCGATGGACATCAAAAATACGCTGGCGATGATGCATATGACAAGTGCCACCGCACCATGGAGAGCAATAGCTGTTGCTCAGAATGAATTCGACATTGTACAATGTTATACTCTTTGCGCGTGTAAACGCGTGGAATAGCTTTTCTTTCGATCGAATGAAGCGCTCCGTTTCGTAAACAGCTTGGCGTCAGAGGCCGGGAGCAATGCGAATTGCGAAACCTGTGCAGAGAGCTGGTGGGCAAAACATTTCCTTCGCGCTATGGCTACCGTGGAATCTGCTCCGATGGATTTCTCCAAGCACATGAGTTCGGTGCTAGAAGCTGGCCACTTGCGGTACGCCAAGAATCTCTTCGCCTGCGTCGGGCAGTGGCGTGATCCTTTCCTCACAGACAGCCCGAAAAACAATCCAAACAGTTGGCCGAACGTGTCATTCGGCGACATATATGGTGACCTCGTCAATACGCCTACACCATACCCTACGGGCGAAATAAAATCCTACCGCTTGCTTATTACGCACGGCCTTGCCATGAAGGCGCATGCGCAGAATCTAGTTGGCTCACTGAGAATCGAAGGTGCAGACAATTGACATCTGCAATAGCCATCAAGAAGCTCTATCACGGTTGAATGAATCCGGACTGAGCAAAATCGGGATGTGAAATGTCCGAGTAAATGCACTGTATTCGGATCTGGGTTGGCCGAGTTTGAAAGTGCCCGTGTGACGGGGGTGTCAACCGATGCGGTAGGTGGTTTAACTGCTTGTTCGCTACAGTAGCAAACAGCTGTTCTCGTCGTTCAAACTAATCTAATGCAATATGTATACTGGAGAGTTCCTTATGCTTCATGTGCGTTTCATCATGTAAACACGAACGTGACCACACTTGTTTGGGTGGTTGCTTCCCTTGTTTGCCCTCTACATTGAAGTCATCCAACCATGAAAGCAGCATCACACTGCCGAAGTATCAGCCGCTTAGTTTGTATTTTCGAGAAAAGCGCCACTGAAGTCCACAGACTCTGCCGGCGCCTGGTGGCTACCATTTGTCGCGGCGCAATGCTTGTACCCACGTTGGTCACCGCTTCCCGCCTCTTGAAAAACGAAAGAAAGTCAATCCTGCTGCCTTTCTTCGTGCGGTTTAAACATCCAAACGCGAAACTAACTCACATGGGGAACTGGGTCGGCGGACGAGCACAAAGCTCACAAGAAGTGAAAGAAGACCCGCACTGCACGAAGCTGTCAGCGCATGTTGACGTGCCTGCGGCGAGCTTTTTGCCCACCAAATACTTCAGCGTGTACAGGAAAGTCACGTGACTGATTCGTTGTGACGTAGGCCGCGAGATGTCTACTGGCGTCCATGGAGTTGCCTACAATAATTACTGGAGGAATCTGTGAGGCTAGTGTCTACGAAAGCTGCAAGCAAGGAGGGTCGGCCAGCGTCGGAATGATTGTTAGCTTATATATTTGCCTAGACTTCATCCTTTTCGCTTTTGACGGCTTCGTGACTTTGCGAACTCATAATTTGTAACAAAGTACTGCGTTAGAAGTAATTAAATGAACTGTAATAAAACAATTCGACAGCAGAATTCGAGCGCAGGATCTGTAGCACAAAAAGCCTATATTGAAGCCGTTACACCATGGACGCATGGAGAAGCGGCACCGCTGCAATTGGAAGTGATTATGCGTGTTAGCAGACTCTTATTTCCTTCTGCACTTTAGCAATAACTACTGAGTGCGTTGAAATTCAGGCCAATGAAGGCAGAATGAAATAGTAGTAAACGAAACCACAAGAACGCCTCAAGTCGCAAGCTAGCGAAGATAAATATCCATGCACTAACCATCATTCCCATGGTTGCGGAACGATCCTAGCCCCACAGTTCCTTCTAGAAGCTCGTCTTGCTTCGTGTGATAGCATGATAACAGAATTTGGGTGATGGACAGAAAGCAGAATAACCCAAGAATGGCTACCCAATAGCCAAAGGAATGGCTGGGACTTCGAGCAGAGACGGCAGCTTTGATTCTGGCATTGTGTGTTGTATGCATTCATTCTATGCAGCTCATTTTTTTCTTACCGTTTTTGTTAGTGGGAAGCGAACGATATCTATGCGCAGTAGGAGTGCTTTGTGCTGAATACTGCTTCACTTTATGTCTGGAGGCAGATGCGCACTACTGAGTTCTGCACTTCGCTAGACGACCTAACGACCTCCGTTCGAAGAATGCGTTGACCAGATTGATTAAAGCCTTTCTAATCGATGCAGCGCTTCAGGTCACCAGAAAGGCAGAGGATATGGGGCTGGAAGCAATATTGGCTTTGCAATTAAGGATCGATAACTCCGAAGCAAGGACCTTGTGCAACAGAGTATTACGACATTTCATCCTTTGCAAGCTATCAGAATGTACCCTAATAACTTGGCAGACTGTGTACAAAAGAAAGCCTAATGAGAAAGCATCGCCAATAGAGCGACCTTAGCGTCTCATTTGATTGAAATTTCAAACGCAGACGCCACTTGTTTCTGTGCTTTCTACAGTAGCTTGTCTGATTTATATTCGATTTGGTTTTTCCCCTTCAAAGAACACTGCAGCAGCTCAGAGTTTCATATACGTAATTGGAAACATGCCTGGATTGTCGCATGATATTGCAATAACGAAGATTCGCTATTGCCCACCTATATTACAAAGCCCTGCCATATTCATACACTTGCAAGAACTATTTGTTATACAGCCCCCCAAATTTTCAATCAAGGATTTCGGGCAGCCGAGATCATAAACCGACGACGAACAAGAGCACATTGCGCGGACCAAACTGCTGGTTACGTTTAAGCTGACCACACACTCCGTTGCTGTTCGATCGCTACCGACAGTACTTTAGAAATAATTATGCCCCGCTAGAATGCACTCAGCGACTTAAACATTTGTAACTAACCACAAGCTATTCTATCTTTCAACTAACCGATCTGTACTCATAACTGAAGCTAAAGTGGAGATAAAGCAATTTCGCAGTATATTCTCTGCTTTGCTTGGGCTGAAATTTCACACGGCGTCGCATTCCTTCGCAGAACAAGGGCCAGTGCATCCCAGGAAAATGGATGGTAATGATGTGTTTTGATGTTCATGCTTGGTGCTTTTTTTCGAATTTAAGTTTAAAATTTTACATTTACTGCCTTGTCATGCTGTTGAAGTTGAGTAGATTGTTCTGTTTAACGTAATTTCTATAGCTTTCTATACCTTCTTATACTTGTTGTCGCAGCTACCGATGTTGCCTGCATCATATTATCATCCTATCATTAAAAGCTTCTTTTCTTTCGTATATTCACCAGCAGAAGCTTCTATTCATTGCAATGCTGACTAACAAAATCAGTCAATGCACAATTGTATCTTCCTCAGTAGTGAATCGACTCCAAGGAATCAAGACCATTAGCAAGCATGTTGCTTTGACATGGTTCAGTGGCTTCACTTGACAAAACACTCTTCACGGCTGCGTTTAACTAGTATAAAGTTAAAGCAATATTCGATGCTATATACTGGTGCGGGTATTCTGCTCCAATGTTATGGCTCATCACTTGACATCCTTCTTTTTTATTGAGGTAAATATACACATATAAATTGTTACCGTTTGCTGGCGACGGCTACCCCTTTCCCGTTGACTTATAATCTGGGATGAAAAGTAAGCTATACATAAATTCTAGCATTAAGAAATGCTTACGAATGTAACAAGAAACAAAATAAACGAGGCGTTTAACACACTAAGAATGAAAGGCTCTTTCGAGAAGTTCTGAAAGTCCGTGTATCTACGTGTACACATGTTTCGAATGCGGCAATAATACAATTACTCACGATGCACTGGAGGTTATTATCGACACATATGTCGGTATCTTCGAAGAACCGTTGAAGTGCTTTCATAGCTTTGTGGAACACTTTTGAAGGTCATAATCTAAACTCCTTTGCAAGTGAGAAAGACTGATGCCAGTCATCTCAACTCATTTGTTGAAGGCGTTGTCCGTATATGGTTTGCTTGGGACTGCCGAGTATTATGCGGCACACCCTCGTTGTCGTGACCATACGAACATGTTTGGGGAGGTCACACGGTTAATTCGGAATCGTTTATGCTCTTTGAGAACTAGTTCGGCAGACACAGTTTTCGCTTGAGTCCTCGTAAGGTGCGTCTGGTGTCGGACTGAGATATGGCAATAAGGCGTGTTTCCGAATTTTGCTGAGCCGCTTTTGCCTACACATCGGCCATTTCATTCCATTTGATTCCGCAGTGAAATGGGACCACAGAATAGGAAATATTTTAGTCGATGAGGGGGCAAAGATATTTTGGTAGTGACGCCGATGTTCCAGCCCACTTCGTGCATGCAATGCGACGGAGAGCATTTGTGGTGGTGTTGATTTGCCCTTCAAGAGTAGATATGTGTCGGGTCCAGCTTAGCTGGCAGTCTAGATTCACGCCAAGAAAACAATGCTTGCGTACGATTTCAATGCTCTGGCTGACCACGAAGAGTTTTGAGTTCTTCACTTTCTTTCTTGCACTGACTTGGCATGAGAAATCTGGATGCCTTGCTCCTTGAGGCATTCGCGTACTGTATTTAACCCGCTGTAGAGATTAACCGCTAAAGAAATCTCGAGATTTGTTAGACGTCTATATGCATATATCATCTGCGTATATAGATATACCCAAGGCATTAAGCAGCATCGCTGGGAGGCCTTCTTTTGCAGGCCGTACTGCTTTCGAGAAAGCGAAAATTGAGTCAAATATTTTCTACTTCTGGCCAACAACCAAACATATGTAGGTAGATTGAATTATATGCAATGTCAGTCATTGCCATTAAATCTTACCCGATTATAAATGAAAATAACTTACCTTACGTAACCGTGCCAATGAATAACTACGTTTGTTTAAATAGCTTGTGATTGTTTCAATTTATGGCTATTCAGTTATTTTAGTCAACTAAATGTAGTCTAGTTTTGTGTATTGATTCACCTGCTTGTCTTACATTTGTTTGTTCGCTCCCACTGAAATATGACAAAGGTGCTGTGGCTACTCTGATAAATAAATAAATAAATAAATAAATAAATAAATAAATAAAAAAAATAAATAAGATTCTTCCCAAAAGACGTAAAATCTCTTCGTGAGCTCCGAAAACATAGTATTTCGTTATAAAACCCTGGCGTCGGCATCGCTGGCTGACTAGGCGATCAGGAAAACGATGGAAATAAAGCTGCTGGGCCTCAATAGTGTAAAGTTGCCAAAAAATCTCGAAAGTTAACCATAAGTGAGCCAGTTCTCCGCAAGTAATTACAAATAGCAAAATAAGTAGTCTTACAGTTGGCATGGGCTATTATCAACAAAATAACATTACTTGGGACGTGTATACATCTGTTTTTTGTTTTGTTTTTTGTAATGCTTCCATTTAACGCTTCTGTATACGCTTAAAGATCTGTCTTAAGAAACTCTGCTACCTCTTCCTAGATGGAATATTCAGCAGCGAAAATCCACTGAACAGGAACGGCTTCTGGCTCAGTCCATGAATCACAGCCTGTTACTGTTTGATGGCTCAGGCAACTACAAGGGGAAAACAACAATTTTATTACCGGAGAAATATAATATACCACTTTCCTGGTCCCCGAAGAAATTGAGTAAAGGCATTTGTGCCCAATCGACACGTATAACTACGAAAGCTACTAGAAGACATTTTTGATGATGAGTTAAGAAATCTTGACCAAGTCATATTCCTTTAAAAAGTTGAGCTAAGGCGCAGCAAAACCTTTGCAAATGACTAGAAGAAGGTTGAAATCGTGGTCGCGGTTATATTGCAGTACTACACTTAAATAACAAATATTTGTGGAGGGATAAGAAATCCCAAATATGTAAGTACCTCGAGCCACCAGTGCAAGGTTAATCTCCAATGTACGCTCAATCCTCAATACGATAGAGGTTGCATCATCTCTACAAAAGAAACATCACGAATGAAAAGAGATAATGGTCGTTTGCACGTTGTGTGCGCTGCAAGAGGTGTAGCGTAGTCTGAGAAAAAAAATATATGCTGAAACCATCAATGGCGATTGTCAGTGCTAGGAAATAGCCGGTAAATTCAAGTGCTTCATTAAAGGAATGATGCTTTGGGTGACCAATATTCGTTAACGCGATGCTTGAGTAGCGCTCGCTGCTTCATTGCGTAATTCAGTAGAGAATAGAGTCGTTAATCAGCACTTATGTACCGGTGGTCTGGGTGGCTTTGCATATAAGCCGCTTCACCGTGTGTGCTGTCTCCAGCGACAGAGAGAGAGAGAGAGTGACTGTGAACAGGAAGAGGCGCTGTTTGGCTCAAATGCCGGCGTGGAAGTTGACTGCCATCCTTTTCCTTTATGGCGATGCCATCTCTCGCAGCCGCCACACGGTGAGATACTGGCGGGAGGAGAGGCGGGCTGCTCTGTTCAGCCGCTCCACGACATCTAAACATTCAGATGCTGCAAAGCTCACACACAACAGCACGTGCGTCTCATAGAGTCGGTACTAATCTAAGAATAAAAAAAAGTTGCATTTGCGCTGTCAAGCACAAACACAATTTGCCCATATGGGCCAGCCAATTGGGCTCGCCTATTTCCGTGACTTGAAGCGGTTTTGTGCGTCTAAAACGACCTTTTAATCCCCAAAGGTGTCCCCAAAGTTTTAATCCCCGAAGTTTTAAGAGCAAACTTGAGGAGCAAATCTTGGAAGATTTTATGGGCGATACCGATCTGATATCAGCGTCCAGCCAAAAGTAATACTTTAGCTTGAAACAATGAGCTTTCGTTATGCAATTTGCATAGCATTTACGTTAGCAGAACAATCTCGTTAAACTGCCAGCGTACTCCATCTGACTCGGTTCTCGTTCGGAGATTAAAAGCATGCGAACTACAGTTTTGTGGTCGGAGCTTGTTTGTAATTCTCAAGTTGCCACCTAGCGTCCGCCGATGAAAGCACGCCTTAACTCCGCCCCGCGAAGCACGCAACCTTTGATCGGCGCCTTCGTGTAGCTGGTCCACCGTCCACTGATCCCCGTCGGACCGTCGGGCCTACCACGAAAACGGCCTAAAAAGGCAAAGAAAGCCGTTGGCTTTCTGAATATATGGGCTTGCTTTTTCGCCGTTGTCTCCAGGGTAATCCCTGTTTTAAAGGTATTCGCAAAGAAGCCTAGTAGCCAACGCAAAAAATTTTCCCGCCGCGAGTCTTGAAAATCACACAATGCGTCGCAAGGTAGCCTAACTTGGTAAACCTGACCAATCATTTTATTTAGTGAAATCACACGAGTGGGATGGTGTCGCCATCTTGAGTCGAAATGGTGACACCACCCTACATGTATTATTTCAATTCAGAGTTACCAGCTGTGACTGGAGATGGCGACACCACCCTACATTGGTCCGCCACCCACTCGCATACCTCGGCCCTGAAAGCGTTGACGCAACACCCGCTTGGCTGTCAGTCTTTTAAGGAGGGAGAGAGAGAGAGAGAAAGAGAAGCTTTATTAGGATGCTGCAAAGCTAGTCTTTGAGATCATGCAAAGCGTTACTTGCCTTTGTTCTCTCACCGGAAGATGGATATACGGGTCATATTAGTAAGGTGAACTGCCTTTGTGGACAGTTTCGAAAACTTCATAAATATTTATTACCTTCTGGTAAAAGAAACTGTATGCAATCATAAGGCATGCATTACGATAAATGTATACTATACTGGATGCAATATAGGCTAGAAGTAAGAATCAGGTTTTGATCAACGAAGAGAAAATCAAGATTATTAAATCGGGCGACAGGTTTCAGTGCACTGCGCAGCTCATAGAAGGTAATTCGGTGCACAGCCGAACAACACACACAATCAAAGGCTGAGGCTACTGCACGGTAATGAAAATAAAGTGTCATATACACACATGGACACCCCCACGAGGGCGATCCCTCATCTGCCCTCATGTGGTGAGGTGAGGGCGAGATGACGAAGGGTAGAAGTTGTGAGGTGAGTTCTGTGGAGAGTGCGGTGACGATGTGGGGAAAATGATGAGGAAAAGGCGATTCACATTGTTGAAATACAATTCGTGGGAATTCAAATTTCTCACGAAAGGCTTCCGCCAGCCTGACTGCAGCCGATTTGGTTAAAGTTGTGGTCATCTCATACATCCACCAATTATCGCAACGATTAAAAAAGACAGGACAACGAGTGAATGACAAAGTAGTGTTTTCAGCTCCAACACATTTGCAATGTTTGTGCAGACAAACAAGGCCTGGTCTAGCTGAAAAGCGAGCGTGCAGAAAGAAGCAACACAACAAGTTCGTTGATTGTATTAAGCCAGTAATGTACAAACTCGCATTAACATGTGGTAAGGATTATGAGGGACAAAGCAGAAAATGGCTGAATGAGCGTTTAAAGGTACACTGCTTTAACGCAAAGGAAAAGTGGGGAGGGTACCTCCATGTGCCCTGCAGACACTGTAGGTATTCCGGTGTCAGTGCAAGTGATGACCAACCCAAATTCCATCATCGGGTTTCGGAAGAAGCTCGGGACGCAAGACGCCATGATCTTACTGAAGAACGAGATCATCGACGATACGACGGGCACCAAGGACAACAGAGCCATACTCGGGCTGGACTTGCAGAGCGCCTTCGATAAAGTGAGGCACTCGGCTATCCTGGCCCAAGTATCCAGACTAAACATGGGCAGAAGGACATACCAGTACATCAAAGACTTCCTGACGGAACGGACCACCGAAATCTGCGCGGGAGACCTGCAGCTCGAAGAGAAGAAGCTGGGGAGCGTCGGAACGCCCCAGGGCTCGGTGATCTCCCCGCTTCTCTTCAACCTCGTGATGATCGGGGTGGCCAACCGGCTAGAAAGAGTAGCGGGAGTCCGACACACCATCTACGCCGACGACGTTACGCTATGGGTACCGGGAGGAAGCGACGGACACATCGAGACAACGCTGCAAGAAGCGGTCAACGCCATCGAGGAGCAGCTGGGCGGGTCTGGACTCGTTTGCTCTCCGGCCAAGTCAGAACTGCTGGTGATTCCACCGACAGGAGCGGGCAGGAAAAGAAAGAATAAGGAAGTCGAGTACGAGCGGCCCAAGATCACGGTCAAGACAGCGTTAGGACAAGTAATACCGGAGGTTGAGAAGATTCGAGTGCTCGGGCTGCTCATCCAGCGAAACAGAGTCAACGGTGAAACGGTCAACAAGCTCTCGGCTAAAGCGGCCGCGGCAATGAGACTCATCAAGAGAGTGTCCAACAGAAGAGCGGGGATGAAGGAGGAGAGCCTGACTAGGCTCGTTCAATCCTTCGCAGTTAGCCACATAACGTACGTGGCCGCTTTCCACAACTGGAGGCCGAGCGAACGTAACAAGATAGACGCCACCATACGCAAGGCGTATAAGGCGGCACTCGGCCTCCTCGGGAGCACGAGCACCGAAAAATTCATGGCGCTGGGAGTCCACAACACGCTGGACGAAATAGCCGAAGCACAGAGAACGGCGCAACTCGAGCGTCTCTCTGAAACGAGAACCGGAAGAAAGATACTGCGGGACCTTGGCCTCGAGCCGAGGGAAGGCGAGCAGCAGAAAGACGTACCTATACCGGATAGCATCAACAGACAGCTCAGGGTCTGCCCGATCCCGAGGAACGTGAACCCCGAGCATAACAAGGAGCGGAGGTTGGCGAGGGCCAGGGCTCTCGTGGACCTCCACGCCAGAGAAGAAGGCGCCATCTACGTGGACGCGGCGGAGTACCCCGGGAGCAGCGACGCATACGCGGTGGTGGCTGTCCGGAGATCGACGGGTGCAACGAAGACCGCGGCGAGCGTCCGGACTCGACAGGCGCACCGGGCGGAGGAGGTGGCCATCGCCTTGGCCGTCTCCGACCCCGGATGCACTACAGTGTTGTGTGACTCTAGAACGGCAGTGAAGAACTACGCCAAGGGTATGGTATGTAGTGAGGCTGCGCGCATACTGCGCAAGGCCGAAGACATCGGACGCACAAGCGCTGTGGTGATCAAGTGGTTTCCGGCCCACATGGGCAGTGACGTGTCGGAACGCGGGAACGTGAACCACAACGAGACGGCCAACTCGGCCGCGCGAGGACTAACCAACCGCGCAGCTGCAAGCACGGCCGACTCGGAGTGTTGGTCGCGGTTCAGTGCCAAGGACAAGATGACCACCTTCAACGAGATCGTGAAGTGGTACAGACTTAACAGACAGACTATGCCGCCACCTCACCCGGGGCTTACCCGGAAGGAGGCAGTGTTATACCGGCAATTACAGACGGGGTCCCTGCTCACCCCGGTGCTAGCTAAACACGTGTGTCCGAGCGTGTACGCGAGTGACGTATGTAGACTGTGCGCTAAGGAGAGAGCCACCGCGGCTCACATCCTTTGGGACTGTCGTATAAATCCACAAGAAGCCAGCGAGAAAACGACGATCCCGCCGCAGCTAGAGGCTGCAACGAAGATATATGACCAAGATACACAACTCAAGGCCGTCCAGCAGGTCTCGGCAGCTCTAGAGAGGCAGCGACCTCGCGAAACCGAGGAGAAAGAGGGCAGCACCCCGAGGAAGGGGGCGGCGGCCCTCTCGGATCCGCGGAAGTAGCGAGGAACCAAGCCCTCGAGGAGCACAATGCACGAGATTGACGTAGTGGCCGCGTCGCGGTAAAAGCTTGTCCTCCCTGCGTGGAGGGAGCCTAACCGACTCTGCAGGCATTCTCCCTAAAGTTGTTCTCTCTCTCTCTCTCTCGATGACCAACGTACCACGTGCGTTTCAGTAATCAAGACTGCCCCATTGTTGACAACAGCAGGGGTTAGTTAACTCACCCAATTATCGAAACCGAAATGATTGATACGTTAGGGGATAACTGCGTTTGATACGTTAGGGGATAACTGCGTTTCAATACCACCAATCATCGTTTGGTTTAAAAAGTTATCCTATCCGCGTAAAAATATTTGAGCCTTGCAAACTGCGCACTTGTGACCATCCCTGATGTTGCCTACACATGTGGTTCTCTTACTCGAAATAAACACTGTTGTAAGTCAGCGCCTGTGTGCGTGTCACGTCCTTCTCTGTACTCGTCCTGTCGTGCCCTATATTATTCATCGAAGGTTTGACACCAGATGCGGAGTCCGGCCAGGTGGCGCGACACCATGGGTGACACCTAGCGGACTGTTTTGCCATCTCAATTGGCCGAATGATGAACATTGAGCTTCCTCGTCGAGTGAAAGGAGGAAAAGAAACCGCGTGAAAAGCCGCAGCGTGGAGGTGGGTGAAAGGCCATTCCTCATACTTTTCACACCAGCACTCGTTTGGCTGCCGTGTCCTGTTTATTATCGTGCTTGTTTTACTTTCTGGGCAAACGCTGGCAGAAACGCGAAATAAACCAAGTTAACTGTTCCTTCGCCAAGCGTCGGCACTCTTCAGCACACATCATCATCACTGGCCGGAGAGCATTGGAGGTTTCCGGACACCGACCTGGCAGAGGGAACTACCGAGCTTCCCAGAGGAATGTTCCAACCTTGGAAATTGAATAACAAGAACTAAAGGAAACACCACGATGAATAAATAACGATGTTGGTAATATAGCCAGAGCTTGTCTACAGCACAACTAAAACTTGAATGTTTTATTCTTAAGCTCGCGCATGGCAATGACAGTCGAGCGACTTTATTTATAGTAAACACTAATCTTAAGTGTTTTAACTCAACCTCCGTAACGTCGAACTGTTGCACTGATTCCCAAAATAAGCACAGCAGAATAAGTTTTTAGTATATATTCTTAGTTGAATAATTGCTTAGTATATGGTCATGAATTCCAACAAGTTCTCTGTATTCAAATACCATTAAACAGCCTGAATAATTCGGCAGCAACAACAATGTCCGCGACTTATTAGAAACGTTACAGCATACAACACATACGACCTTGACGTTCTATGTAGTTAGCCATCCATACGCATGCATTGTAAAAAATAATGGTCAGCTTCATGATATTAACGAACATACTTACTGCTGGAAAAGTCTGCTTTTGCTTTCCAATGCATTAATGTAGGCTTATTTAACTACTAGGGAAGTGAAGTAATTACTAATAAAGTATTTTACTTCCAATGCTCAGCCGTGATATAACGTTCTCCTTGTGGAACGCAGGACGTCTTCAAAACAACCGGCTGCACAACCTAGGATCCTCTCTATGCCTTTGCATTCCAGTTGGACTCTGCCATCGCGAAGCTACCCTGCTTTGTCGAATATGGCTATGGGTGGCCTTCACCAAGTCTTTTGCTTTCCGAATCGGATGGGCCGACGACACCTCGTGTGATGACTATGGTAACGAGGAGACTCTTCAACACCTTCTCTGTGACTGTCCTCACTATAATTTACAGATACGATCGCTCGCAATCGCGACAGCACGCTTTGACCAAAGACCTCTAACAGAGGAACTTATTTTAATATGCCGCCATCACAAGCCATCGCAGCAGAGGGCGACGAGGGCACTGTTGCAGCTTTTAAAGGCAACACAATTGGACAAGCGACTGTAGCCTGAGCAGATGTTTATAGTGCTGCAAGTGCTACTGTGCTGTGCGGTGACAGTATGCGGCGACATTGACCGATTGTGATTTTATGTCTGTGCTCCTTTCTTTCTTTATCTCTACTTTGTTATCCCTTTACCTCCCCCTCCCATCTCCCCCAGCGTAGGGTAGAAAACAGGATCTTCCCCTCTGGTTAACCTCCCTGCCTTTCCCCTTTCCTTGTCTCTCTCTGCTTGGCCCACTGCCGATATGCGACCGCTGTGGGATATATGGAAGACGTGGCCTGATACTCGGCAAAAGCTGCATTAGTTCCTGAGCCACCCTGGTTCGCACGTCCACAGGAAAATTCAGATTTGACAACATGTTCGCATCTTAAGTGGCATTTCGCATTTCTGCAAATTTAACATCGCCGTCGGATGGTTTTCCGCCACGAAAACGAGAAGGAAGCATCTTAATATTGTTACACGGTGCTTGCGCATGAACGCGACAACCATGGAGCTTAGTTGCACTTTAGAGAGTCAGAGTGCGAGTGAGCCCGGTTGAGTAAAATTTTGGTGAGTATGAGTTCGAGTGAACCCTGGGAAAAAAAAGATATACTTTGTGAGTGAGTCTGATTGAGTTCTGTTTATTTACCGGCTTAAACAAAGAAGCACATAGCTAAATTCGAGGCGGGGAATGGTAAATATGATATTGGATGCATCACACGAGTGCGTAAACAAAAAAAAAAAAATCAAGCGCGGAGATGCGCAACTCTGCGCCGCGACAGCGATTTCCTTCTTCCCTTTATGAACGCGCGCCTGCACTTCTGCCGGCGTCTTTCGGGGAGCACCGGTAGTTTAAGTTCGCGACGCTGCGTCCTGAATACCGGCGCTGCCCTTCCAACCCCCCCCCCCCCCTTTCCATGAATTTCATCTGCTTAGCATTAAGCAGACTTGGAAGGGAAGTGGGGGAAGGACCGTTGCAAAGCGCGAAGCATCCGGGCCCTTTCAAGTATAGTGCCTGCCGTCTGAGCATTCCTTTTCTCCCTTGCGGCCAAGGCCAAACAAGGCACGCGGTGGGCCGCCTTATTGCGAAAAGCGAGCGATTTCGGCGCTGAGCGAGTTTCTCCACTTTGTTAGGTTTTGTCAGACCCTTCCCGTTCATTGTTCCTTCGAACCCTCCCCTGTTTTGCTTCAGACGCTTCAGCGCTAGAGCCTTCGTGCGGAAGCCATGATGGCTGCCGTTCACGTGACTTGACACCATGGCGCAGCTTATTCGCTCGTCGTCCTGCTTAAGAGGAAACTTAAGCTCGGGCCCAACTTCGACGCGGCCTATTCAAATACATATAAAACGCAAAAATGCTTTTCTGAGGTAACCCCTGGACCGATGTTGATGAAATTTGTTGCATTTGAGAAAATTAGGTTTATTCTAGTGACTGTTGGAAGCGCAATTTCGATTTGAGGCCTGCGTTTTCGGAAAAGAATGTTCAAAAATTCGAAAGTTTGAAAAATGTAGACGCATGAAGTTCATAAGTAATAGCTCTCTATCAATAACAGATATCGCGGTTCTGTAAACGGCATCCATTCGATTATTCAAAGCGGACAAATGCGATATGTCAATTCATATCTTAGGTGAATTTGTCACATTGTGTACAATGGTTCTGCAAAAGCTGTATTTCGATATTACTGAATTTTTGTAGATGCATGAGTAACATACCAACTTTGTCCGCTTTAGCTGTACTATGCAAGTCACAGCATTGTGATGTCATTTTTCTTTGCTGAGTTAGACTGTCGTAAACTTGGTAGTTTCGTCTTCTGAAAATTTTCAACTTTTGCCAATTTGAATAAAGATTGACAATCTAAATCAGCAATTCGAAGCCAACTGTCACAGGCTTTTATTTTCTCTTTTAAATGCAACAAACCTCGTGAAATTTGATGCAGTGGTTGCCGAGAGAAAGGCAACCAGTGCACCAAATTTGATTAGGTTTGTTGCTATTAAAAGGAAAACTTAAAGACGCCCAAGAGCCCAAGACGCCAGCTGCGATTCTTTCCGCACTTTCACGTCAGGCGTCATCTCGATCAAATCAAGCATATGGGGCGTTAGAAAATCAAGGCGCATCTCTGAAACGGGTGTTGGTAGTTGTTATCCGTAAGTTATAAAATAAGATTTCTTGTTTTGTTTCGTTTGAGCAATCTGAAGTCTTATGCGTTGAGTAAGCAGTTTGTTCCTCACGAGTTTATTATACATTCGGATGCGCATTTTTTATTCAGATTTTTCCAACTACGAGCAATCGAAGAGACTGCAGATTTACGCCATAAGAATGAGGAGTTCTGGCTTTCATTGCTTGAAAGCAGCGCTGCCACAAACTGAGGCCATGCAGCAGTACGGGAATTCCCCTTTCCCTTGGACTTGCTTGCATGCTGGTCCCACTTGTACCGGGGAACATCTGAGGGAGAAAAGCATGATAATTAAACATGCAGGAGCCACGACAAAGACTGCGTCATAGAGATAGAGAGAGAGAGAAAAGCAAGCAAAGGCAGGGGCATCTGGTTTGCTGCCTTATAATGGCGGAAAGAAATACAGGGAGGAAAAGAGAAGGAAAGAGCGAGAGATCCTAGTTGCTTCCACACTTGAAGGTGCCCACTAGTTATTTATTATGCACCGGTAGGGGTCGCCATCATACGTTATTGTGAGAGTTCTGACCGCATGGTAGTGTGTGCAGGACATTTCCCTGTGCAATTGGCTTTAGCAATTACTGGATACCTTAACAGGAAACTGTTATTTTTAGAGCATCACTCAGGTACATTAATCTAACTGCCAAGCGAACATCTGAGATCAGCTATGCGCGCATAATTTAAAGTGTGGATAATTCAATGGGAAATGTGCAATTTATATTGTAGATACAGCAAGAAAAAACAAAACATGAAGTACTTAGAACCACCCTACAAGCCCGTAGCTCATGGCTTCTGTATACGTATAAACAAGTCGTATTGACTAGCAGAGATCAAAATAGCATGAAATTACTATGACCATCTACAATGCCTAGTGGTTTGTCTCAACAATAACATTCCAGTTATTTTTCTCTAATGTATGTGTTTGCAACTTAAACCATATCATAGCATCACAACTTTGGTGTCATTACCATTTCGGTAATGCATCCGCCATATGGAATAAACACCAAACATATCTTGTCGATACATTCGAAGACGTTCAAAACCGTTAAAACAAATTCTAATTATTCATATTACGTGAGAGTATCTTACATGAAATAAAAAAGAATTGGATCTAGTTCCCCCTTTGTTCGCGCCGACGCACTGCAACCGTTTCACTTATTCACAAATTTTATCACACCTCGCTTAATCAATCACCGAATATGCTCCCCGCAGCCCGAACATGTCATCGTAAGCGGCACACTATTAAAGTGGGCCGCCCTCGGATGCCCACTGCTACATTTATACGCCTCATTCTTTGCCATGCCGCTACAGATTGGAACAAGCTGCCCCACGAAATCGGGCGTCCCCATTTGTCTTCGTGCGTTTATGGAGAGTGCGACTGCACATTTTCCACAATGAAACTTACATGTTAACGCCCTTGTCTGCTCATGAAATTTTAATTTGTGGTATTTGGGTCCATCTATTTGTACTGACGAATTTAACACTTTAGCTCATGTAGTCATTCTGTCCCTTTTCTTTCTGGTATTGTTTCCGTGTTTAATTATATATTATGCAAATTATGCAATGATGTATTCCCATCCCTTATGTAATACCCATATCAAGCGGTCTGCCTTTAAAGTAATAAAGTGAAGTGAAGGATGTACCAAGTCTTGTTGGAGGATTTTCGAATACTGAGAGAGGGGCTGCAATTATGTGGCGCGTAAGAGCTCGAAGATTATAGATGTGTTGATGCCTAATATACAGGGTGTCTTTTTTTTTTAGCTGCACCAAATTTTTTTAAATTAGAAAAATATAAATCACGGTAACGTTATGCATACCATTTGAGTGTACGGATAGGCAGCCTCTAGCTGCAGAGCAATTTGCGCAATGACGTGCGTAATTATCGAAGTTACGGTAATTAACTTTCTAATTGTCAACGATAGGTGGCTACAGCAAATGAGTACTTTGGGTCCCGTCCTCCAACACTACCTCAACAAACAATTACATTTTGAATAGCGGATTTCATGTGCGAGCTACGCGAACAATTAGTTCCACTTGGCAGGCTCCTTGATACCGATATTGGCTGGAAAAAGAACGTCTGCTTCGTTGATGCCTAGCCAGCCCCTGCCTTTCGTCACGTGTCCGAGGTCACCATAGGCCCGGCCCCGCGAGCAGCTCACGTTATCTCCTTGCGGTCTGCGGCGTTGGCCTAGCGCTTCAATGCCGGCAGTCCGCCAAATTTACTTCGTCATTCCGTTGGGTGCCACGTGTCCACTTCCATCGACGAAATGCCGTTTCGGGGGCCCAACGGAATGACGAAGTGAATTTGGCGGCCCGCTGGCATTGAAGCACTAGGCCATCGCCACCGACAGCAAAGAGATAACGTGAGCTGCTCGCGGCGCCGGGCCAGTGTTGCCCTCGGAGACGTGACGAAAGGCAGGGGGTGGCGAGGCATCGACGAAACAGACGCTTCTTTTCCGTCCCAGTATAGGTATCGAGGAGCCTGCCAAGTGGAACTAATTGCTCCTGTAGCTCGCACATGAAATCCGCTATTCAAAATTTAATTGTTTGAATAGGTAGTGTTGAGGCTGGGACCCAAAGTACTCATTTGCTGTAGCCACCTATCGTTGACAATTAGAAAGTTAATTACCGTAACTTCGATAATCACGCACGTCATTGCGCAAATCGCTCTGCAGATAGAGGCTGCCTATCCGTACAGTCGAATGGTAAGCATAACGTTACCGTGATTTATACTTTCCTAATTTTAAAAATTTGGTGCAGTAAAAAAAAAAAGAACAAAAAACCCGTAATATATATATATATATATATATATATATATATATATATATATATATATATATATTAACCAAATCATAAAAAGCCCACAAACAAAAACACCAAGGACAACATAGGGAAAATTACTTGTACTTACTAATTCAATTAAAGAAACAGTAAATTAATGGCAATTAAAGTGAATGAAAAACTACTTTCCACAGGTGAGGGACGATCCCACAACATTCGCATTACGCGTGCGATGCTCTACCAGTTGAGCTACCGCGGCGCCGTTTTCGTATCCACTTTCTTGGGTACTTACATTCTAGTAAAGTTAACCTTGGAAGTGTTAGCCAGCGCTACCACTCACAAACCTTGGCGGCGGATGTGAAAACATCCTTTGTGCCGCAGGTGTCACGAGTATACGTGACCTATTTTGGGTGAAGGCAACTCGTCAATAAACCCACACATGCTTGTATTGCCACACATCAGTGTTGCCGGATTCAAGACCCTCGTTATCTAATGTACGATAAGAAACGGGGTTAACTGAGGGTCCCGACCTTTATTAACCAGTTCATAAGAAGCCAACGAACGAAGGCACCAAGGACAACATAGGGGAAATTACTTGTACTTACTGATTCAATTAAAGAAACGATAATTTAATGGTAATGAAAGTGGATGAAAAGAAACGTGCTCCAGGTGGGGAATGATCCCTCGTCTTCGCATTACGCGTGCGATGCTCTAACCAATTGAGCTACCGTGCTGCCGGGTTTCAATCCGCTTTCTTGGGTAGTTACATTTTACAATATATATATATATATATATATTACGATTTGCCTTCTGGAATAAACGTTCTGTTGTATGCATGCTATTCATCCCACATGTACCTAACTTTAGTGGTTTTTTTGTTTCACTTTGACATCGTTTTACACAAGTTACTGTGCACCTATATGAAAGAGTCAGGTTTGCAGTTCTTGTCCTGGCCTATAGCAACTCTCAGCCACAGTGCATCGACTGGACAGCAGCCTTTGGTCAGAAGAAAGGATTCTCGCACACTGGTCCAGACCCTCCACGGCACGGAAGGCGAACGTTGGATGTGTTGTGCCTCTTGAGGACTTGCAGACTGAGTGACAGACTTCCAGAATTGTCGTGCGCTGCACATCTAACTATTAGGCAGATTTTTCCTCATTTTTTGCTTTATTTTGCCTTGTTTCTCATTCCTTGACGTTTCATTCCCTGTACACGTTTAGCCCACGCACAGGGAAATTATAGCAATTATAGCTGACCGGTCTAAGCACCCTGTCTCCTTCCTACTTATGTCTGCGTTCCTCTTCTCTCTTCTTGAAATTTTCATTAATATGTAGGGTGGCAACAAGAGCGGACTAAATCAGTGTATTCGCAAACAAGTTCGGATAACGCGCAGGCATTGTTATGAGGTAAAAAAAAAACGATGGAATTCGTAGGCCAGCGTAAACTTCGCTCCTGCGAAGTTAATGCAGGGCTGCGATCGATTCTGCGTTGAGCGTCCTTCTCAAAAACGCTGGAATAATGCTCTTGTAAGGCGGCACGCCATGCCCATTCATCGCCGCGGGATGTGTAGACTCGCCACTGCCGTCCAGGCCAGACCGCAGCCATTATCAGCGTTGGTACGTTACGAGGAGCAGTGTTACAATTCTGCTAGCACACGCAGCGCTAAGCCCACGAGTTGAAATTAGTTGACTGCGCAAGATGGGCAAACGACCCAGTGAAGAGAGTGTGTGCGACTAAATGGCAGTGACGCGCTATAGCAGACGGATCGAAACTGACGTCCGTGGTACAGATCGACCAATCGACGGCTTTCACCTTGGTGACGCTAAGACGCGTGGAGCATGGATCGGAATAAGTGCAGAGAGGAGCACGGAATTTTGTGGCTTCCACGCGGCTCGAATGGCTCTGCCTTGTTCTCCGATACTTATCCTCACGGAATGATGTAACAGATGCACGCGTTTATTTAGGATGTGTTAAAAATGTCAGAGGCAGTTTCGTGGCACTTGAAGCAGCGCGACAACAACCGATCTCCAGTATAAAATAAAAATCTAGGGCTTAATGTCGAGAAGCAATGCACGGTAAATGGGAGGCCCATTAGCAAGGGCCCCGGATCAATTTTGACACGTGCACCTATAGGTTCTTTAGCTTGCGTCAAATCTAAGAACACGCGTGTTTTTTCTTTTTTTTTTATTCCGCCTCCATCGTGATGTGGCCGCCGGAGTCTGGAATTAAATCGGCGACGTCATGCTTAGTAGCAGAAAGCCCTATAGGAGGAGGAGTAGATTTTAATGGAGAGAAAGGAGGAGAGGTCGGCCTGGAGAGCGTGTCTCTAGCCTGCTATACTCCTCACTGGGGAATGGGGAAGTGGGAAGTACAGGGAAAGGTAGGTGGCGGATGATTATGATATGGTACAATGAGATACTATATACACGTTGTCCAATATGCGGATGCGCACTGGAGACGCAATACACTAAGAGTAATCTTGTCCATACA
This sequence comes from Dermacentor andersoni, assembly GCF_023375885.2. NCBI lineage: Eukaryota > Metazoa > Arthropoda > Arachnida > Ixodida > Ixodidae > Dermacentor > Dermacentor andersoni. Next base: position 87,691,130 of record NC_092819.1, read on the forward strand.
AAAAGTAATCTTGCCACAAAAAGTTTTTGCGCAAACACATTTCGCACTGACTACACGTCTCACAGCTTCTATAGGCGATCATCTAAACCAGTCTCACTTAAAAAGTTCGAAAGTGCTTTTATGGCACGTTGGGCACAGTCAACACTCCTCCAGGCGCCCAAAAGCTTTTCTTCTGAAAAGGGGCGGGAGTCCAAGCTGTCAACTGTAGATTTGAGTTTTCTTCGTTCGGCCGCATATTGAGGGCACACGCAAAGTACGTGAGCTATTGTCTCGAGAGTGTGACAGACGCTACATTCAGGGTCCCGTGTTTGTCCAATCTTGTGAAGGTATCGGTTGGTGTATGCCACACCCAGCCGTAATCGATGAATGAGCGTTTCCTGGCTTCTCCGCAACCGAAGTGGATGCCGGAATTGTAATCCAGCGTCAAGTCTATGGAGGCGCTCTTGTCGATGTTCGGGGTTGTCCCAATGTTGCGCCGTAGAAGTTTTAAGAGAGGTATGGAGCAAGGCGTTAATATCATACCGGGAAAAATGAATTTTTATAATAGTTCCGTCAGTGTGCGCCTGTTTTGCTTCTGCGTCAGCCTGTTCGTTTCCAGCTATTCCACAATGGCCAGGAATCCACTGCAGCACGATGGTATGTCCGGAATGAGACGCCTCAGCAAGCATTCCTAAAGCCCTATAGCCACTGCACTACCGTAGCCGGTGCCTTTCCAACGCGTAAGCTGCTGCGAAATGCCCGAAGTTCAAAACTTCTCATAGCCCTGAATAAACGCGACACAGCATGTATGATTCGAGGTGACTAAATATGAGACTACCATTTGATAACAGTGCCCAATCACGAGGACCACTCGTTGCATGATTCCATAATCCCCGTATTCCGGAACGTGAATATATTGGGAAATATCCACAAAGATCCCTCAGCTACCTTGGTTTCCCACATGAAAAGTGGAAATTAACTATCGAGAAAGGGGTCAGGTTGGGAGACACAAGCTCTCCAGTGCTATTCACCCCATGCTTAGAAGAAGTATACCAACTATTGTAATAGAAAGGCTTCGGAGTGAGAATGAACGGCGAAGACCTCAGCAACCTTCCGTTTGCAGATGACATTGTCCGTTCAGCAACACTGGAGACGAATTGCAAGAAATTATTGGAGACCTTAAACGAGAAAGTACAAGTGTGGGGTTTAAGATTGTTATGCAGAAACACAGATGATGTTCAACAGCCTGGCGAGGGAACACGAATTCAGGATCTCCAGTCAGCCTCTAGAGTCTGTACAGAAATACGTTTACGTAGGCCAATTGCTCACAGGGGACCCTGATCATAAGAAGAAAATTTACAGAAGAATGAAAATGGCTGCTGATGATGATCCCAGAACATCCCTCCTCTCAACTCTCGATTTTGGCTCAAGGAAGCGGATGGTAGCGACACCCACCGACAAGATGGATCACTGTGCTTCATTCACACTGCCTGTCAGTTCTTGAGTACCATAACATGTTCTTCAGTCAAGTAGTGGGGCTACGCTCAACTGAAGTGGAGGGAAGAGCTTCAAGCCGAAGACAATTTTAGAGTATATACGCGGGGGTTAGAGCGGCCGAGCTACGAACGGTTCATAATGTAAATACATTCTTTTTAGAAGCAACAGTAGAACAGGAAGTTAGCGCTGTTTTCTTCGCCTTCAAAAACAGCCGAAGTTGCGATGCTGATGGGCTGCAAGTAAGGCCAGTCAAATGCGTAATAAATAAACTTGCTCCTGTGCTGATATATATATATATATATATATATATATATCTTATGTATTTCAACGGGTGTTTTTCCATCCAAAATGCAAGTGGCTCGTGTAGTGGCTTTATATAAGAAAGGAGACAAAAAAGACGTCTTGAATTATAGACCAGTGTCGATACTGCCTGTATATTCTAAAGGTTTCGAGAAAATAATTTATAATCGACTATATCCTTTCTGTAACAAGCACGTGATAACAAAATGCCAGTACGGATTTATAAAAAATTGATCAACAGAACTAGCTCTTCTCGACCAGAAAGAATATATGTTGGAGAAATTTGATCAAAACCAATTTGTTCTTGGTGTTTTTGTTGATTTTACGCAAGCCTTTGATTACATAAATCATAAAATTTTATTTGACAAATTAAGTCACTATGGCATTCGTGGGCGTCCCCTGATGCTTCTGAAAAGTTATCTTTCGGAAAGACGTCAGTTTGTGTCAATGAATGAAATAGTACCTGACAGAAAGCAAATAACCTCAGGAGTACCACAGGGTAGCATTCTCGGGCCTTTGATATTTAATTTATATATAAATGACATAGTCCATATATCTTCAGAAGGTAAATTTATAATTTATGCTGACGACACTAGCATATTTTTTTTTCGTCTTCATCAGATGCCGAACATTTTCATAAAGATGATGCCATTTTAGAGGAATTGAGCACGTGGGCAGATAATAACCAATTAGAGATAAATACAAAGAAAACAAAGGCTGTGATGTTTCATTCTATAGGCAGGAAGGTTTCAGTAGTACGTAACCTAGTTTATTGCTGCTCTGAGATAGAGCTACTTAGGTCTATTAAAGTACTTGGTGTGCATTTTTCAGAATCACTGCAATGGGATGAGCATATCAATGTGATATTACAAAAGTTAGGTGCAATAATGGAAATTCTGAACAGAAACCGCTACTTGATTCCGAAGTTAATAAAATTGTTAATCTATAACGCCCTCTTTGCGTCCTATCTAAACTATTCTCATTTGGTCTGGGGGACTACTACACAATCAAATTTCTCGCGGCTATTAGTAATGCAAAAAAGTGTTTTGAGAATAATTGAGAATGTGCCACTCCGGCCTTCTACTGTGGAGCTCATTAAGAAATTTAAAATAATTAGAGTACAAGACACATATGAGTATAAATTGTTGCGTGAATATCGCCTTAACTATGACTGTCATAATTCTCTCTTCATGGGTTTAGTAAATCTCCATTTGAAGGAAGCATCATATGCCACTAGAACAACAGAAATATGGAATGTTCCATATTGTCGCACTGGCTATGGTCGGCAAATGCTCCAAAACAAACTTCCACGTCTACTAAATGAGTTTAATAAAAAACAAATCCATATTCGCGATGCAAAATTATCTGACTTGTACACATTCTTTCTAGCCTAAGATTGACCTCTAGAGCTGTTTACGATTGGTATTTAATTATATTGTTTCAATGTCACTATTACTAAGCGTACGTGATTATGAAATGTGCTGTCATTCGATGCTGAGGTGAAGTTAAGTATGTTAACGCATGATGCCCTACGTAGGTCAGTAACTAATGTGTTTAATTTTATGGTTTCGTCAAAGTTTATGACAATGTTGTGCTTAATATGATGGTTTTGTAAAAGTGTACGACCATGTGAACAAAACGTGTGTGCCTCTGCTGTTGTCTTTGCCAGTATGGGGGCGAAGGACTCCCTTAAGCCATCCTTGAATGGCTTTTCCCTTCGCCTCCCATCACATGTGTATGTGATAAACCAATAAAGAATCAATCAATCAATCAATCAATCAATCAATCAATCAATCAATCAATCAATCAATCAATCAATCAATCAATCAATCATCAATCAATCAATCAATCAATCAATCAATCAATCAATCAAAGAAACAGACAGTTAGCGGCGTCGGCGTTAGCCTATTGTGCAATCTTCACATAAGGAGGACCTAGATATATATTTCACTTAAATAGACATCTATGCCACAGAATAAGCTGATCAAAAGCGAAGAAAGAAAGAACAAAGGGAAAACGGGAGTGAAATGGCGTGGCGATTTTGACGTGCTGCCGTGGTGCACAAACTGTTCCCGACACTGACCACATCAGTGGGCGGGATCAATGCGCGCAAATGGGGCAATGCGGATGGCAACAGGACTAACCAACTTTTACAGGCGACAACCCGTACCCTCAAATTACAAGTAGTTTCCAAGTACGTCGCGAGTGCTGCTGGCCTCAGAGCAGCTTTGAGGAGAGAGAAGGAAGGAGGCGGGGATGGAATTGATGAGAAGAGAAGAGCATAGTGCGAATTTGCACAGCTGGCATGAGAGCAGCGCGCGGTACCACTAGCTCTAAAGGGAGAGAGCGCGATGCGTTGGAAAGAAGGAGGAGCCACTCCTTTGGAGGCGAACTGCTTCTTTCGTCCGTCTCCTGTCACGCGTATTGAACGAAAACTGCAATTGAACCTGGGATAAGCGGCTACGCAGGTATGCACGCGTATTGATAACTGTCGCTATATATGCAAGCAATCGTGATTTATCGACGGCGCTGTGTGGCCCAGCAGCAACTCAGCACAGCTTCTTTACAGCCTGCACTCTCGCTGACCTTTGAGTGGCACGAAAGCGTGTACAGAGTAGAAAAAATTATCTGAAACCGGCTTCGCGTATAGCCAGTGGCTTGATCTATAGCATGCAAGTGTACAACCTTTACTTGGCACCGTTTTGTATTGCACGCAAAATGCATCCCGACTACTTTACCCTGTTATGGTGACGACACTGGATTGCTCCTCACATTCCCACAGCTCGCATGGGCTTTCGAGGCTCCGAGATTGGTTAACTGGGATATACCAGCCGTCGTATTCGCACCGACCTGCAGAATGACAGTGATCAACATGACTGCCTCTTGAGAACCCAGCAATCTGCACTGCTGCTAAAAGTATGTCGTACATCTGCTGTTAATTTGCAGATAATTTGTGATAAATACCTGCTTACCTTATATGTTTTACGCACCCTCCGCTGGTGCGCGTGTAGCGTATACGTCGAAGGCTACGATAACAGAAAATGCCTTTTTTTTTTACGCAAAGTTATCGGCTTCGCTCTAAACCAGTTTACGCCCTTAAAGGTGTTTAACTGTGTCTATAACTAACAAAATTACAACCTTGCAAAAGAAAATTCCACAAACCAAAACACCCATTCAATGGTTGCGTCGAGTTGCCATAACAACCTTTTCCGTAAAGGACGCAACACATTCTGTTACACCATTTCTTGGAAGCTATGCATGCATCCACGCGCTATTCATTGTTGCGTTGCGTCTTGCAATTTCATCGAATAATCACAAGGCGGCGCTGCCTAGGAAGAGGGTAATTAAAACGCGCAATTGACTGCATGGTTAAAAAGCAAAGCGGATGATTTTGCTTACTTTGTGTCTCAGATGTGCATTTAATTTGTTCACTCAGGGTATATAACATTAAAAAGAGGAGTGACTAATACTGTGTAATTACATCAAGTGAGTGGAAATGATAGTATTAAAATTATTGCCCTCGATGATGCAGGCGAAGTCGGCGGGAACGTGATACGGCGAGTCGCAACACAACAGTACTTTGACATTCAAGCACACTCTGAATAAAGTAAAAATCACACATCCACCCTTTCGTAGCAATCGCTACAAAGAAAACCCATACGGGTTCCCCGAAAGAAAAGCCTCAGAGTTGAAGAAAAATTCAACTGGCAGGGCGAAGTAGGCAAATTCGACTTCGCCCTGCCATCTGCTAACCGCCTGGTTAGCTCAGATGGTAGAGTGGCTGCCCCGGAAAGGCAGTGGCCCCGGGTTCGAGTCCCGGACTAGGACGAATTTTTCTTCAACTCTGAGGCTTTTCTTTCGAGGAACCCGTATGGGTTTCCTTTGTAGAAATTGCTACGAACGGGTGGATGTCTGATTTTCCCTTCATTCATTACTTCTCCCCACCTTGTGGGTTTTCGCAGAACTACTACGTCAAGCACACCCTATACACATAAGAGCAACCTCAACACACAGTACACGTGCACACGGAATACTCGCATACAAACAGTGCTCGCGCTGCCTATACTGACATGCGTGAATTTTGACAGGCTTATATATTCATGGTGTTTCGGCCTGCTGTGAAGTACCAGTGGGAGCGTCGTTATTCCTTGTAATAAAACAATAATTCTCAACAGAATGCTTGTTTCATTATATTCAGCTAAAGGCCACCTCAAAACCACAAGTACCCGTTATTATAATAACGCACTATGTTGACGAGCTCTCGACAAGAGACTTCCAGTTATCAGCTAGTGGCGACGTGTACAAATATTAGGCATTTTGACAGCTCATAGCACTCTTAGCAGCAAAAAGATCTTGAAGGGAACACTGCATCGTTACGAAAACAAAAAGGTTGTTTTGGTAAAGAAAACACCCTAAAAGCCCCATTTTTACAAATTTCTGCTTGGCAAAAAGGTGGTTTTTGGTGCTCGAAACCTCATTAGGGGTACACAGTGATTTACAGGATTAGTTATCGTTTGCGGCATATTCACCAGGGACATCAATGTGAGAGACGCTATTGTATTAGGTCATGTCAAATAATTAGTAAATTATAGGCAGTGAATAATGTGTCGAACGAAAAAAAAACAACTTTCTTTCACGTTCGTGCTTACTTGATCCCTAGAAGAGCTTTACATTTTTTCCAGTGTGGTATCACAAAATGTAAGGAAGAAGCGTAATTTCTTCAGCCCACTTAGACCGCAAATGCTAAACTAAAGTTTTGTCGGAAGTTTGTGAGTGCATTTTTTGTCCGCAAATGTGTTTATATATACAGGTTTATAGAAGCGCACACTATGCACAACGATAAAAGGGAGACACCGGATCATTAAAGGAAGAAAGGCCAAATAAAGGTAACTAAACCTAAAATGAACTTAGTGTACTAAATGAAAACTAATACAGGCGTCAGTCAAGCTACACAAGGGGTTTACTTCTCACGAGGTGTTTCAATTACCAAGAAGAGGGCAAGAGAAAAGAACTGTGGGTTATTTGATTGTAACTTTATACCAGTAATTCCTCTACAAAAAAAAAAAAAAAGAAACAGACGGATGTTAGGACAAGCGCAAAATACTCCGACGCTGAAGCTTGACTAGGTGCATGCCCAATTGCTTTGCAGAAAGAAGAGACAGCGATAAATTAAACATTTGAGTACTAAACAATTCTTTTTTCGCATTTCAAACAGACCCGCAGAGAGAAAAAAAGGTGCCGCCAACTGCAACAAAAAACATTTTTTCACATTTCATTCTTACCTGCAGAACGAAAAAAAAAAATTACGGAACTCGTGTTACAGAGATAAATAATTAAAAAAGTTGAACATCAACGACAAAATAGCGCGACAAAAATACTTAAGTTGGAAGTAGCAATCTTTCTCGAATTATAATTCAAATCAGTACAATTTGTCCGTGTCTAGTCCCAGCGGTTTAGCAAATATGTCTTACATTTCTTGGCGGATAAGGTAGTTATATCTATACTGTCATTGACAGACTTAGTTAAAAGAGCAGCTATGCGCAAGTTTAACCTGTGGCTTCCATGACATGTTCTTGAATATGGAATCAGCTAAGCGCTTCTGTTTTTGAGTGTATAAGGTGTGTCGGATGGTTCTGTTAGATTAGATAATTTAAGAAAGGCTTTACCACTTTGCTTGATACGCTTCTTAGGTATTAAAATAAGACTAAGATCATATACTAGTTGTAAAGGGCATATGGTTAGTATTTTAAAAATTCCATCGTGTATGACGTCCCCTTGGTGACGCCATTGCCCCTTCAATACAATACACACCTTCTGAATGTTCCTGGGGGACGCAGTTGCCCATGTAAGTCTACAATAGTTACTATGAGATTCAAAGAGATCGCTATGGAGGAGGAGGAGGAAATAACTTTATTACGTGTCCTGCGAGTTGGGGGGGAGGGCCAAGGGCCACGCTTAAATGACCCACGGTTCGTGGGTCCTGGCGGCATCCTCGGCCCGCTGGACGCCCCATAGTTGATCCTCGAAGGCGGGGCTGAGCAGCGCGGCTTCCCAGCGCGTGCGAAAGCGGTTGCTGGAGGCCGCGTTCTCGTTATTGTTATGTGTCTCTCGGCATTCCCATAACATATGCTCCAGATTGGCTCTGGATTCGCATGTGTCGCATTTGTCCGTTTGATATATATCCGGATATATGATGTGGAAGAGCGCAGGATTCGGATACGTCCTAATTTGTAACTGCCGCCATGCGACAGACTGATTTTTTGTCAATTTTGGGTGAGGTCGTGGGAATATGCCCCTCCGTAACCTATAGTGTTTCGTGATGTCATTATATGTTGTCATTCTGTCCTCCCACTCCCACTCATTTACTGCACCGTCACGTCCGGAGGGGGTGTCGGGGCGTCACTTACGACTGCGGCTCGGTCCGTAAGCCCTCGAGCCACGCCGTGTGCCATTTCGTTGCTGCCGTCCTCCGCGAGGGAGTGAGCGGGTGTCTATGTGATGTACACCTTTCTTTTGCAATTTTGACCTCCTGCAAGAAGAATGCGCAGTGCCTCCGAGGAGATTCGGCCGTTGGCAAACTTTCTTATTACCGTCTGAGAGTAGCTGACTATCACGGTTGCCTTAGTCTGAGCTACTGCGAGCGCAGACTAAGGCAACCGTTATAGAGTGCTAAAGAGGAATAATTTATTTTTGGTCGCCAGAACTTGATGGAGCCTATAGAAAGCGCACAACATGCTCGTAATAGACTGCCTATGCACACGCTGCTCATGAGCATCCCCGATTAAGGGTTCGGTGAAAATAACTTCCAGTGTTTTAAACTCGCTCTCAAGTGCCATTTGCTCAATTCCTACATACAAGTTAAGCTGATTTTTGAAAATGTGTGAATAACGTTAGTTTTGTTTTCGTGGTAATCATTTTTTTTGTGAATTTCGTATATCTACTTCATGTGTGCACATTTTGAAGTTCAACTCTGATCTATCGAAAGAGTTCTCGATGATCGTGCGCTTGGACAAATATGCTTGAATCATAGGCGGTACAATAAACTGTGGATTGTCACAAACCTTTACAAAATCATTTATGTTTAAAATAATTATTATTGGCTCTAATACACTCTCTTATAGGGGACGCCTGTGAGGATATCTTCAAGAGGAACGCTCATTTGTGATGGACAGTGCTTCTATTCTTCTACTTCAAGTTGCAGTGCAGGAGAGAAGGAGGCAGATCAGGAAACCCGTAATACTCTAACTTAGCAAAATATGTTTGATGAGCAATTCATCGAATGCTTTAGAGAAATCTGCATAGACGCATAGCGTTTATTTCTTCGAAATCTTTAATATTATTTCTGCGTGAGCGAAGCAAGTTCGGTAGCCATGTGTTGGCCAAAGAATAGTTGTAATTAGATATAATGGAGGATATTTTGCACAAGGAGAAAACAATTTTTCCAACGAAATTCTCTAGGCCTTCTGAAAATGGGGAGCACAAGAATGTCCGATAATTTGAAAAATAAATTTTGTTTCCATTCATATATAAAACAGCCACTTTCGCCTGTTGCATTCGTTCGTGCAGAAACAAGTTTAAATACGCAGTTATGAACATGTAAAAGTAGGTCAAGTACACGCTTTATGAACCGTATTTGAAGTCATCGCATATTGAGGGGGAGGGGGGGAGCCGTACTATTCTTTAGCATGAAAATACGAAATAAGTTTATTGGGTGTAGACGGTGAAAAAAAAAAAATGCTAAATGAACGTTTGGTTCATTTGGAAATTCTTGGCCGCAGCATTGGGAACGCTTGACACTAAATCGCTACAGTAGTTCTAAATCGGGCTGCTTTCTCTTGGCGCTATTAGCCTATTCTCCACAGGGATTTTAGGTTTAATGATCATTTTGCTGCTATTTACTCGCTTGTTAAGCTCGCGCCGCATAACTTTTCCTCGAGCGGCACCTTGTGAGAACACATTGTCTTAATACGAAATTTTCACACTGCGCAACGGTATTCTAACAAAATGTCAGATTTCTTTTAATGCAACATAATCAGAGGCACTCGTTTCACGCATACCTGGACCTGAAATAAATTGAATTATTATTTTTTTATCAATCCAGGCATTCATGTTTAAGCCATGACTTCCTGAATTTCTTCGGCTTATTGATCGGTTTAGGTCTAAACGACATGTCATATGCGTCTCTAAATCTTTCCGTAAACATTTCATGCGCTTCGTTGGCATTTTCGCACTGCAATATCGGTGTCCAATCTAAGGTCTCATTCTTTTCTGATGACACATATCCAGTGCTCTTGTGTTGATAACTTGAGCAATAAACTATGTTCAGGTCATCTCTTCCTTTCTTTTTCTGTAATTCATTTTGTTTCCAAAACATAAATATGGGCTAGTGGTCACTCATGTGGTTGGTACTGACGCATAATGCGATCTTGCTGTATGTGTTACTGGTTATAAACAAATCTAGTAGAGCTTTAGATACGCAACTAATACGCGTAGGTTCTGTTATTAGGCTCATGCAGTCAAGCAAGGTCAGGAAAAGTTCTCAATAAACGGAGTGAGATGTGAATTGTATAAAATATGTTAAATTTACTCAATTGATTATATTACAGTAAGTGATTTTTATTAGACGCAAACTCAAACTTGTAGAAAATGAAAAGCGAAACAGTTTTTCTACGACAGCAAAAGAAAAATGCCGAACAGTTCCATCGAGAGGGTGGAATAGACGACTGTAAAAGGAGCTTTCCGCACAGTGCAAGTGTTTTATAATCTTTGGTAGTGTTTCAGAAGTCACTAACAATGGTACACGAGAGTTTACAGAATACAAATTGCCCGACACTCCCCCCTCGACGGTGGTGCCTACTTAAAACGCACAAACATCTGCTTTAGAAACGTAGCAAGTTTCAGTTATCATAATGACATGCAAAGCGTCACGCAGTGCAGAAAGAAGCGTTGTTAGTTTGTCATTTCTTGTTCATTACGGATTGCCAATTTTCAGGGAACAACACTTAGGTAAGCACGTTCAAACGGACGTACTGCACGCTCCTGACTAAAGTTTACTGAAAGCACACGAAATTCATATAAATAATTCACGATCGTGCGGCAAAAATGCAGGTCACGTATGCAGGAAGAAATATTTACAGTTAGCGATGCTGCCTTGTCACAATTGTTTTAAGAGAAGCCCCTGAAGACCACTGCGGATTGGGATAAGTGGATCATTATGTCAAGCATTTTCATTATTTCTGATATAAACAACTTCAAACGGACGTTCAAACGAACGTACTACATGCTGCTGACTAAAGTTGACTGAGAGCAAACGGGATTCATATAACTAAATAATGGAGGTGCGGCAAAAATGCAGGCCACGTACGCGGGAAGAAATATTTGCCCCTAGCGATGCTGCCTTGTCACAACCGTTTTAAAAGAAGCCTTTGCATTCTGCTGCAGATTATGATAAGCGGGTCGCTATTTGAAGCATTCTGATTATTTCCGATGTAAATAACGGCCACGATCCCGTGGGAAATCGCGTCTCCGCTCGCGTTGGGAAGCCTGAGCTGTGGAGAGTCGTGCCTCCGGCAATGTGCTGGTACAAGCGATGCTTTATATTAACTTTTAGTTTTACACAAACCTTTAGTTTCTGCAAGACGCTTTCACTCGCGCTGGAGATTAAATTCTTTGTGTATCCAGCCAAGAAGAAGCTAGCTAGAAGCTAGCTTCAATCAGCAAGTGCAGCGCTTCCTTTCGGCTGGATACCCGGAGAGAGAGAGAGAGAGAGGGAGAGGGAGAGAGGAACGACATTATTAAAGTGAAAATAAATTTCACTGAAGCATGGTGGTCAGGCGGTGCCTGGCCGCCACCACCTCCTCGGCTCGTTGAATGGTCCGGAGTTGCAAGTTGAGGCTAGAGTCCCGGAGCACGTTAACTGTCCCACGCTTCGGGCGAGTGAGTGGTCAGGTGATCAGGCGGGGGTGGGTACTCGCTGCAGTCCCAGAGTATGTGTGCAAGGGTGGCGGAGGTGCCGCACTGTGAACAGTGCGGGCTGAAGAGGTTGGGATATATGTCACTGTATATTTGCGGACGAGGAAACGAATGGGCACGGAGGCGGCGCCACACAATTTGCTGGGGTTTGGCGAGTTTGGCGCGCGGTGGTGGTTCCGTTTGTCGGGCGAGGCGGCCGTGTTGCGCGACGTGGTGGTACGAGGTGAGAGGCTCGCCGGGGCACTCCTCGGTATACGTGGCACCGCCCACCGCTAAGAGAATTTAATCTCCAGCGCAAGTAAAAGTCCCTTGCAGAAACTAAAAGGTTCCAAAAGAAGCAAAGAGACTTTCAAGAAACGCAAACCGGAGGTTACGCCCTACATTCATCGCCTTTCGCGCAACCTTAAAAAGTGGCGAGCCGTTACGGGGACAAGGTGGTCTTCTCGGCTCCATGTAAACTCGGCAAAGTGTGCCTTTTGGTGACACAAGGAAATAAGCAGAGGCGGCAATGCACAACGAAGCACGATAATCAGTTCACCGAGTGTATTTGTGGGGTTGTTTATCTAATTCCCCTCAGCTGTGACAGAGTCTACATCGGACAAACGGGTAGGTGTTCCAACGGAAGGGCAAGTGAACGTAACTGGAATGTAAAGAGTAACGCAGGAGGCGCCTTAGAACAGCATCGCAAAGGATGTAAAGGTAAAGGTGAGGATAATCAAAAGACTCCTCGCCAACGGATCTTGGAAAACACGACCTTTTTATGGGAGACGGTGGAAGCATTTCGCATCCCAAAATATAGCGACAAGTGTGCCAGCGCGCCGTCTGTTTCACTTTTACACGAAGAAATTCGTTTACTGGGAAGTCTTTAAGTAAATATAGAGAAGGTAACGTTTACGCTCGGTTTGTTTTGTTTTTTCCATGCATGTAACCAGTCGCCAGTTCAGACTGAGCTTCATCATATTTTAACGCGTTTGATTACTCTTCCCTCATGCCATTTTCACAAGTTTTCAGTTATCTAATTGTGTCACATTCCCCTTACCCCGGGTGATTGTTGTTTTTGCTTTTGTCATCTTCGTTATCTTTCGTTCGTTTTACGTCCCTAATGTTGACCTTGTTTTAACCACGTTTTAAGGGTGCCATCGCACTTCTGCATTGCCCCACTTGTCGCCTACACTTAGGTTGCTGTTAAGATTTTGATGCAGTGGTTAATTTGACTTGAGAAGGAAAACTAGCAGCTGCAGTAGTGGCGTTGCTCAATAAAGGGAACCTGGTGGTGGCGCAGCGGTAGGATCTCTGATTGCCATGTTGCGGTACCGGATTCAATTCCGCATTTCACATTTCTTATTTTTTTTTTATTTGTGGCAGTGTCTATGATGTAATGCAAACCTTGCCCCCTCTTCGTGGGAAGTGATATCAAACAGGGCGTCCTAACAGGCGCTCAATACGCCATCGCTCATTGCAGCGTCGAGTCCCGCGTATCAGTATGTTTATTGCTATATTTTTGCAGTACATTTATTCCGCTTCTTCGACACGGACTCTGTAGCGTACGTTACCAACCTCGCAAAAAACTTACCTAAACATAACCCGAGGGTCCGATACGTGTGGCGGTCCAGCAGCAGTGAGAATGCACTTCTTGTCATTTTGCCTTGTCAGATGTATGGAGGTTTCAACGTGCGGCGACATGATCAAGTGCGCACTAAGAGGGCAGGCGTCTAAGAGGGCAGGTGAGCGGGTGTCTCCTCCTCTAACCCGGCCGTGGTTGTGCATGGCTGCCTGTGCGTCCTATCATGGAGGTAATCTGAGGTGGGTGCAAAGTTTGGGCAAGCTGAGGTGGTTGTTCTCTTCATGCGCACTGGTTTCGCGCGTGCCTAGTATTGGAGCTCGGGTAATTTCAAGTTTCGGAGACGCATTACAGCGAGAGGCAACCCGAGTAATTGTTCGCTCTATAGATGCCGGCGCTCTTCATGCCAGCTTAGTGGCAGTGAGAGATCGTGGTCATCGATTGATATCTGTTCATCTTTTCCAGTGCGCATGTGACCAAATGATTGTTAGTTTACTAATAAGCGAATGTTTACTGCAATTTACACGGTCGATAATATTACAAACCTTCCTTCGCGTAGTTGTCGAATACTTTGCTACCGCTATCAATGTTGCTTCGCCTTCCGGGTGAAACTGTGACCCTTCTTTTAGATATTTCAATTATTTTAATTTTATTTCTTTATGTCATTTGGACGTCGCGAGAAACCTCAGCCTTGTACCGCTCCAATAATCTACTGTAGTGTTCGGAAAAGCAACGCTTCATTTGACTAACCTGGCAATTATAAAGAAATGCCGCCATTTAGTGTTACGGCATACTGTCAGTACCGTGAAGAGGAATCAAGACAACCCATTTCGAAGTCGTTCACAGTCGCCTAGAATACCGTCATTGAATTAACACGTATTTAGGCAATTTCGTCTTTTATTATTCATACGATGTTTATTATCTATATTAACGGAAATATACCTCTGTTATGCTAGATAATGTGCCAGTTGCCGTTTATGGGCTCTGTATATTGTAGAAATCGCATTACGAACAAAAAGAACGATTTTATCAGCAAGGCACGAAAGGCAAGGCTCTGCCTGAATGACATCGGCAAATATGATAACTTTCCCATATTTGTTAGTAACCACTTGACACCACAAAATAAGGCACTCGTTCCCAAAGCACTGGTGCTAAAGAAATTCACCAACTGGAAGCACTTGTGGACGGATAACTGTCAGATTAAGGCTAGAAAGACTAATAAGAGCCCTGTTTGTCGCATTGCTGATGAGTCTGTCCTTTTTGTTTTCAACTAACTGCCTCGATTCTGACTCTTAAATATCATTACCATCCACCATTGAATCTCACCTCTCAACATCTGCGCTGAATAAATTCATGTCGTGCAACTACTATTCAATTATTCACTTCAATGCTAGAGGTCTCCGCAAGCATTTTGATGATTTTCAGCACGTGTTTTCGACACTTAACAACGCCTTTTGAATAATATGTGTGTCTGAAACCTCACTTAGTAATGATGACAAGGACCTATTGTGCTTTAACTCATACACTCCTGAGTATTCTCACAGAGAGACGAGTAATCACGGCGGTTCAGCTATATTTGTCTCATCTAACATTCCATATAAGCGACGGCCTGACTTGGAGTTGAATATTACTAACTGTGAATCTGCGTTTGTTGAATATGATTCCTCCGTCTTCAGTATAGACACAAGAACTTAGTGTTCGTCTGCATTTATAGCTCACCTTCTTCTTTAGTTACTGACTTCTGTAGTGTGCTTGATCAAACCATGGAAAAAATATCATGCGCTAATTATAACGCAATAGTCATGGGCGATATTAACATTAACCTCATAGATACCAATTCATCTAATTCTTCTAATTATTCAAGCATCTTCCATAGTTTTGGATATGAATGTTTAATTTCTCTCCCTACTCGTTGTCCTAACATTGCCGATGACACCTTAATTGATCAAGCATTAACGAACTTAACAGATCCACCGGTTGCTGGCATTGTTACCACCGATATTACCGATCACTATCCTATCGTTCTACGTCTGCGCAATCACTCAGCCTGACCTAACACGTCATTTTGCAGAGTGATACTTGGCAAAGAGATGTTCCTTGCTGGCGTAACTAAAACTGACTGGTCGCAAGTTTTTTCATCTAATGAACCTCAAAAAGCTTTTTCGCAATTTTTAACACTTTCATCGCACTTCAACTGCCACTCTCATAAAATAAAGCGGCAGAAAAAAGGTATCACCGCCACAAAATCCATTGCTTACAGATAGCCTTCTGAAAGCAATGCGGTCACGTGAGAATTTGTATAAAAACAACAA
Source organism: Dermacentor andersoni (assembly GCF_023375885.2). Lineage (NCBI taxonomy): Eukaryota > Metazoa > Arthropoda > Arachnida > Ixodida > Ixodidae > Dermacentor > Dermacentor andersoni. The sequence continues at coordinate 87,706,751 of NC_092819.1, forward strand.
AGAAGCAACCTTCCAATACTAAACTACTTGCCCGTTATAAAAAAAATTTCTATCTCCCTTTCTGCACAGCTGAGAAGTGCGAAGAAAAATTATTACGAACAAAAAATTATAGAATGTGGTAATAACGCTAGGAAAAAGTAGGAAATAGTTACCAACTTTTTAGACCGTAACTCTCAGAACGTCATTCAGAGAATCATTCACAATGACATGGTATACATTAATCCGCTTGATATTGCAAATGCCTTTTGTGATGCTTTCTTCAACAACAATTCTGATTCCGCTTCAGGCTGTAACATGTCCTTTAAACGCTTACCTCATTCATTTTTACTTTTTCCAACAACACCTGATGAAGTAATTTTATTAATTAAAACCCTTAAAGCCGCTAGTGCTGGCCTATATAATATTAATGACTACCACATTAAAGTGATCGCGGAACATATCGCTAACATCCTCTCAGCTATCATTAACCTGATTTTTAAAACCGGTGTTTCTCCACGTGAACTCAAACGCCGTCGAGTCATTCCCGTTTACAAAAAAGGTGATCGCACGCTTACACAGAATTATAGACCCATTTGCGTTCTTGCAATTTTTAATAATGTTATTGAAAAACTTATCGAAAAACGTCTAACAAAATATTTAGATAAATTTAATATTCCTTGCCCTTATTAGTTTGGCTTTTGTTATGGCTTTTCAACTAATCTAGCAGTTATTTCTCTTACTGATTATCTCAAAAAAGCAATTGATGAAGGTAAATTTGCAGCCTCGATATCAGTTGATCTATCCAAGGCCTTCGACACAATTAATCAAACAATTGTTTGTGCTAAACTTGAAGCCATCGGAATAACTTGTCCGCCTCTACTTCTAGTCCGCAGCTACTTACAAGATAGAAAACAAGTCGTTAACATTTCTGGATACTACTCTAAAGAAGCTACTACTAACATTGGTGTACCACAGCGGTCCATATTAGGTACTCTACTTTTCCTAATTTATATTAATACTCTGCCTAGTTGCCTCTTCTCACCGAAGTGCATTCTGTAAGCGGACGACGCTACTATATCTAGTTGTAACAATTGTATATCAACGCGAACACGTAAGCTGAACGAAGATGTCGTGAAAATTTCCACATGGTGTCAACTTAACAAGCTGAAGATTAACCATAATAGGACCAACTTTGTCGTCTTTGCCTCACATCAGCGATCGCCTGAGCTCCTTCAATCTATTTCCATCAACAATTACCTAATCACTGCAGTTGATCATTGCACCTATTTAGGTGTGGAATTTGATCGTCATTTTAAATTTCACCTTCCCGTATTTAATGTGAAAAAAAAAAAGACATACCGAATACGCGTTTTAATCAAAGCACGACCATATTTCTCACTTTCAATTCTCACGTCACTTTATTATGTTTTTGTTCATTCTCATATTAACTACAACATTGAATCATGGAAAAACACTTTAACAGTCACCTAACTTCGTTGCAAGTCATTCAGTATCGAGCTATTCGATTAATAAATTTTTCACCTCGCAGCATTAACGCAAATCAGCTGTTACATGCACATAATATTTTGAATGTGACCGATCTTGTTAACTATAACCTTGAAATATTGATTTTTTAGGGCAATAAAAAATGATATTCCAGTAACCGTCATACCAAAGACATCCCTTACTGATGTAATTAATACTAGATTTGCAGGAAATATGAACTTCAGTTTACCCTTCGTTCGCAACTACTATGGTGAGCACTCATTACACTTTTCAGCTTTATCTCTGTCGAACACATTTCCATGCCCTTTAAAATTGTTCAAAGCTCATATATTTCGCACAGAACTTAAGTATTTTTATTTAGCTTTCTCCGACTTTCCCGTTTGAGTGTACTATGTGTTGTATTTTTAACTTTCACTTGGTTTATCTATATGTCTCTGGCAATTTTCTTACTTCTTTCTTTTTTCTTAAGCTATTTTTGTAGTTTCAACTTTTGTTGACTAATCCAAAGCCTTGTTATTGCTTAATACATCCATCTGCTGCTTTTCTGTTCATTTATGCCTTGTCTCCAAAAACCTTTATTATCTTAAATTTTACATGTTGCCATTGTTGATTTATTAATGCTAGTCACCATGCACAGGAGGTCTCATTTCAGTTTTTAACTACGGGACCTTCTTCTGTATATACTTATCATGTAGTTATCCCCATTTTTGTATTGAATAAAAGTGATTGTGATTTTGATTCTGAAACGCGAACAAAATAAAGATAAAAAACACTGGCATTATTAAGCGACGTCCTTAAGACGTATTAAGGTAAGGAAAGTATTAAGAAGTTTTAAAAGCATAATTATGAAAGGGTGCGTTACAGCTTTTAATACTCGATTCATAGAAATGACGCCTTCTATAGCTTCCTCTAACCACTTAGTATGAAATTTGGCCTAGTACTTCTTTCCGCCACTGGAAGCGCTCTGGAAAACCATGTTACCACAAAAAAAAAGAAGAGTGATATGTACAATTTGTTAGTGCAATATCTCTGTGATGCGTGTTTTTAAAGATGTGCGTTAAATGATAAAATAAATCGACACAGTGACACACACACACATGCACGCACGCACGCACACGCACACACACACACACACACACACACACACACACACACACACACACACACACACACACACACACACACACACACACACACACACACACACACACACACACACACACACACACACACACACACACACACACACACACGCACGCACGCACGCGCACACATATATTTACTAACCTTCCGAAATGCTCACGGCGGCCTGTCCCACGTATCCATTGCAGGCTGCGAAGTAGCATAATACGACGGCAACGAACACATCAAGTATGAGCAGCATTGTTAAGCAAGCAGAATAGCGGAATACTCGCGTAGTGCCCTTCCGTGTCTCTTTGTGCGGGAAGCTCTGAAATATTTGAGCGTAAGCGGTGCCGAATACAAGACAAGAGTGTTTCGATACATTGAGACTACAGCGTGCCAGCTCGTACGCACTGAACACCAAAAATATAACCGACAAAACAAATAGAGTACGTGCCGTTCGGACTGACAGGCGCTATGAGTAGTTCTCTAAACAAAAAAGAAAAGAAATAAAACACACCTGCATTAAGTACACACCGCTCGTCGTTCAATCTTGCATAGAAGGCCCAACAGAACAGCTTGAAGGGGCACGTTGCTCACAGTACTGAGTGAACGAGGGTAGGAAGCGGTGATAAACTACGGTAACGATCTGCAATATAAAAAAAAAGGTTTATCGTTGACATACGTGCACAAATGAGGGTGGACGTCTTAGACAAGATCTGCGATACCATGCCGACAAAAAATTAACACTACAACAAAACGGGGGACGGTAAATGTCGTGCCCTCCTTCAAACGAGTTTCCCTACCGCTAATGAGCACCGAAAACGAAGCTATAGTGACATCCGCCTCATTCGAGTTTGCTTGCATGGCGCTCGTTACTCCAGTCAGGATGTGTCAGTTTCACCACCACATCGAGCAACCATGGAGCAAGTGCGAAGACTGATGTGGTTGTTGAAGGCATGTAAGATGTTTTACTTGTTACTACTATACAGTCACGGCGTTCTCATTTCTTCATTTAGTGAGTCACTGTTTTTATCAAGCGCTGTACCAAGGATAAGTGGACGTATGTTTGTGCGCAGTTTGGAAATTTTCTCTGCTTATAGCGCAGTCATGAAAACGGCAGCTAATTATGAGCTATGGATGAAACTCTACAGCGAGTGTGTCACGCTGTAATACGGTGTTGCAACATGCAAGAAGCAACAAACAATACATTTCCCGAGGCGCTCATTATCCAGTGGAAGTGTTCAGCATGTAAAGATTAGAAGAAGCTGGGTTGGTGTACCTTGATTGCATACGGGGGGGGGGGGGGGGGGGGAGAAACGCGGAAGGCAGGGAGTGTAACCAGAATAACGTCCAGTTGGCTACCCTACACCAGGAGAATGGGAAAGGGGAAAACAAAGATGACAGGAAAAGAGAGGAGGGAAGGAAGAAAGGAAATTAGCGGTGAGTTCGCTGACACGTGGGGTCTTACAGAAATTGCATTATTAGTCACAGATGTTCGCACAAGCCCGTGTCCTCAAGAAGCACAAAAGCACCTTCACCGCTTTATGGGCCGACGAGTGATGGGGGCGGTGTTCCAGCAGCACTTGCACAGAAAGCGGCCGATTGTCCAGTTTTTGGAGATCGTTGACAAGTTTTTGTCTTTCTGGGGCATATCGTGGACAGTAGCACAGCAGGTGGTCGATATTTTCTTCGGTGCCGCAGACCTCGGAGATTGCGTGCAGGGGCCCTTGCATTGATGTGCTGTTGAAAGAGCACGTGTATTTATTGACGGTTTCACGATCCCCGGAGCAGCCCGTAGGCGTGGCTGCAGTTCTATTTATCGCACATGAGGCAATAACCTCGTTTTATTTTCACACAGCACAATAGTGATTGTCCAAACTGCTTATCGAAAAGAAAGGAAGGTTGTTCTTAAGCGGCACAAGTCGCGTTTTATCCGAGGGAGTTGAACTTTCTTTTTTAAAAAAAGGAAAAAAAAATATGTATCCATTTCGGTTGCCTTATCTTCGTAAGATTTGTTTACCTTTCCTTTGATTGGAGGGATTTTGCAAGTATTTAATATAACACTTCTGCATGCTTTTTCCGACCATAGATGTTATCGCATGTGCCTGCGTCTTATGCCGCCAATGTGGCTTATTATGCGTGTTGTATGTTCGCGGTATTTTTATGCGGTGGCCTCACTAAACACTCAGTCTATGTTTTTGTTTGCTATGTTGTTGCTGAACGTCGCGTTGTTATTCATTCTAAAAAACGTGACGCGGCAATGAGCCCAGTGTGTATAAACAGTATATCAGACTTGATCCTGTGCACACGTGAATGACGGTGTCGTTTTACGTGACCTTCAGCGAACACCGTTTAATTCTTTAGTTTTGAAAAATATCCCTCGATACAGCGCAGATAAGCATGCAATAGACAGAGCTGGTGAGCTCTAATTAAGAAACATAAGACGTACGAATGGAAGCAGCACTAACATTCAGATAATACGCGGTGGCAGGGCCACTTGCGCCTTCCGATTTCTTTGACCACCGGAGGGAGATCGACTAGCCTGATCGCAGCTTAGTGGCAGCAAAGTTTGATAAAACAAAGAAGAATCTTCGTGATGAGACAGGCACAACGACCAGACTACTGAACCCTTTACAACGGAACGGCGTTCACATTTCACTTTACACCAGTGACCACGCAAAGGTGACCTCTGATAAGGAGCACTTGAATTTAGCCTATAGCTGGTATTTACTGCAAGACGCCTTTGCCGCTAACTAACGATCAGAGAAACAATAGAACACTATTAACACGTGGTGTTCTTTTGCTGTTCCCGCCATTCTATGGCGGTGAACATATTCGCGGACATTTTTGAGTCTTGCCTGATTGTGATTCAGAGTTGTCAGGTCCTTCTGGGAACACTATAATTTTCGCAAGCTTCTTCATTAGCTTTATTTCCATAAACTACGTGTCACGTTATTTCAGACGCCATACGCCAGTTTCCTGCTAGGTCGTATCAGTAAACCACAAAGAGGGCCGCCATTGGACGGAAAGTACTTACAGCATGAAATACTACTTTTTCTTTAGTGTGTCTGAGCGTCCTAGTGTCAACCGGTGTTCAGTTTTACTTATTGGCGAATTATCTCGCAATGACAATTAGCTTAAATATGTCTAAGTTCTTGTCAATTGCAGGTCTCTGTAGCTAGATAGAATTATCGCAAGGTGAAGAAGAAGGCAACGTAACAAAATAAACAAACGGAGATGAAGAAGAAGAATCTGAGAGGGCTGCCGCTTAGCTACCATCCGTCGTACCCTGGACACGAGTCTAAGATCTCCGAAAGCGGAAAGCCCTGCCATTTCTTTTTGCTTGGTAAGTGTGGTCTACGTCACAGCGCATGCTCTCTCGGATTGTTTGCGAATCAGCCGCTGCTTTAAGCAAGGTTTGGGTACGGGCTAGTTGGTATTCCATGGTATCAATCGTCACTTACAGCGCATACACAGACGAGGGACAAAACAGGACGACGAAGGCAAGCGCTTGTCTTCGTCGTCCTTTTTTGTCCCTCGTCTATGTATGCGCTGTAAGTGACGGCTGCTTTAAGCTCTACGAAACTGTGTGACAAGTTTGTATTTTTCTACCTGAGACGCAACGACGCATTGAATACCTTCCTCCTTATCGCTACCACTGTGTGGTTTGCAAACGACCCGCCGTGGCTGCTTAGTGGCTTTGGCGTTGCGTGGCTAAGCACGAGGTCGCAGGGCCGAATCCCGGCCACGACGGCCGCATTTTGACGCGGGCAAGCTGAAAAAACGCCCGTGTACCATGCATTGGGTACACTTTAAAAACCGCAGGCGGTGAAAATTTATCCGGAACCCTTAGCTGCGGCGTGCCTCATAATCAGATCGTAGTTTTGGCACGTAAAACCCCAAAATAATTTTTTTTTCAATTCGCAAATGACATAAGAGTAAGTGGAGTAGCCGCGAACATCAATGAACATTCAGAACTCTGAAGACATGACCAATTATCCTTTGACAGTCCCTGCAAAAAAAAAAATATCGTCAGTTTCATCAATGGGAACATGAGACAAGTGTCCATGAGACGAAATAACGTTCGTAGACAATTCAAGCGTACGCTTGCCAAGGAGAGTGACAGAAACGGCCCCAAACTCTCCTTACCAGTCACGAATGTATACCAACGTCACGCAATGTAACAAACACCGTTTGAAAAGGAAGAGTGGCAAAGTTCGTAGTCTGTCGGAAGTATTTCATGTGATTTATTTGCCCCAACGGAGTAGTTTCTGAACGTCTATTACAGACCGCACATTCGGCACATGCATTTAACCTTTTCCTCTTTTCTCCCGCTTTTTTACCGCTTTCAGAAGTCCTCATTATAACTACTTCAATATAGTTTCGTCAGCTTCTTCGAATTAAAGTAGGCCTGTCAAGTGCTACCAGCTACACAGAAACTGCAACACATTATTAACGATGCGTGGGTAACACCACCTTGACAGGAGAACAAATTTGTGCTTCTGGCCAAATGCGGCTTTGGCGTACGCGAATCATTGGCTACTTCCCCCCCCACCCCCCAACTCAAGCAAATTCCTAAATCAACAACAAATGCTTTGATGGATACGCATTGCGTTGATGCGCCTAAGTCTGCTGTATCAGGTAAAAAGACAATAAAAGATAAACAAAAAAATTTAGCACAAAATCAAAAACTCGTTACGCGAGATTCTTGTAAATAAAATGTGACACTGTTATTATTATACTTAGCCTATTAGAGTGACACCACACAAGTCTCGTTTTAATTTGCATGGTATAATCAATACTTCCACAGACAGCTAATTAGACTGTTAACAGCTTTCCTAGGCGAAATGGCATCGCCGGTATTTGTTGCCATTTGATTATACAGCTCTCCCCTAAGGTGCTATTTCCTTTTCGACATTGCAGTCCACTATTTTCGCCGTCATGAAACTATATTACCTCGTCTGTGATAGTCACTCCGCTGTTAATCTATACCGCCATGCAGTGAGAACGCGTCCGATAAGAAACGCCTTCACTGAGATGGGCATCCGCATAAATGCAAGGCGGCCTAACTCATTAAGCTCTGCTCGATGGGGCAAGCTTGCCTAAAGATCGGTAGTTTTGATTATGTTTTTACCCGGCTTGGTGAGTCGATAAGGAAATTTTGATGGAATGATTGATAGCCCACCTAAAAAGAAGGTCATACTAAACAAGAGCATGCTTTAGAGTAAAACCTTGCGGTGCTATTATCGCTGCATTACGTCTTTACGAGACAGTTTTAGTTTCATGTACGTAGCAGTGCTAGCTACGTCAAGGCTTTGCGGGATCGAAGTGCGCATGCGCCACGCGTAGGGAGCCCCGTCGCGTCTCACGTACGCACGTGAAATCCGCGTCCTTGCTTTGTGCACCCCAAGTATGTGACGGGCTCTGCGAGCTGCCCGGCAGATAATGCAGTACAAGCAATCACGGACGTGCAGTTCGCGAGGTGCGAGAGTCGTGCGTTGGCTCGGACTCTGGCTCGCCTTACGCAAACTTGGCTATCAGCACGCAGACGGTGCCAGTGGGCATGCGGAAGCAACGATCTATACGCTTTCGAGGCCTCCTCCATCCGAAGACTTTGGAACACGCGAAAATAAAAGCGTCCCAAGCATACGGCTCGTAGGACACGTAAAATTCTCATGTTTGCGTGCGCAAACCTTCGGCATACGTGAAACTAAAACTGTCCATTATAATAAACTGCAGTGTACCTCCCTACGTCAATGCGTCATTCGCAGCTTAGGTCACATTAATAGTAGTAATGTTATAGCTACTAAGTTTGAAGCTCAGTGACGTACCCAGAAAGAGCGTGATAGGGAGGGGGGCAAGGGGATGCTATTTAAATAGCATAACGCGTAGCGAAAATAATTAAATTAAACCAATTATGGGGTTGTGCGTGCCAAAACCAGGATCTTATTATGAGGCGGGCCCTAGTGGCTGGCTCCGCATTAATTTTTACCACTTGGGGCTCTTTAAGGTGTGCTTACATCTAAATACACTGGTGTTTTTGTATTTCGCCCCCTTAGAAATGCGGCCGCGTGGCCGGGATTTGATCCCGTGATATCGTGCTTAGCAGCGCTTAACCAAAGCCACTGAGCAACCATGGCAGGTCGTAGTGCATGCATATATATATATATATATATATATATATATATATATTTATATATATATATATATATATATATATATATATGTGTGTGTGTGTGTGTGTGTGTGTGTGTGTGTGTGTGTGTGTGTGTGTGTGTGTGTGTGTAACCAACGAGTAACGCTTCCGACCAAGCGCAATACGTATCCAAAACACGAGAAAGCTGGAAATCTTTTAGAAAAAACGAACACTAGTTACGCCATTGCTCGTTGTTGAATCGTGCAAAGGGGAAAACTGTGCTAACCAGAAAAAATAATAATTCGTAGTAATTCGCAGTAAAACGCAATAATTCGCAGCATTAATTTCTCAAGCCCAACAGTCTGCCTCAAGAACACCAGCATTCCTTATCGATTTCTTGTTTATAGCATCGCAGCTGACGGACACAAGCTTCGAGTGTGCGCCCCGGATTCTGTGCTGCACTGAGTCATGGACATTGAGAGGATGAAAGCACATGCCGAGACTGGTGTACTCGCCGAGGTCGACAAGGGCATCTTGTTGAAAGACATCTACTCCGAGTGTACGCGAAGCAACACGAATCCTGTGTGCCGCCTGCTGCGGCATCTGCCGGTATGTAATGGGATACTCTGGCAAGTTGGCCTGGAACTCCGGGAAGACCAAGATGAATTCGGAGACGTGCGAGTGGTGCTTTCCAACGGAAGTCGATTTAAGTACCCTACCAGCTCTGCTGTCGAAAAGATTGAAGATGTTGTAGCCGCTCTGTTACGCAGCCTTTTCACGTTACATCGATGTGTCGTAGCCGTGGAAGTTAACAATTGCAGCGAAGCAAGTTGCGCTCACTTGAGCAAAGCCTTGCTGGTGAAATCTACTCTAAAGCGACTCAGCATATCTAATCTATTGGACTCAGGGGCGATGAAGAGCGTGTTCCGCATGATATCCTCCATGAAACACATTGAAGAACTCGTGTTTTCTAACCCTGAACTACGTTTCCCTTGGTACACCACTCTGCCTTTCGGTTCGTTAGCACGAATAGGGACGACTCTTACAGCCCTGGACGTGGCAAATTTGGATATAACTGATTGCAGTGCTAAAGAGCTTACAGCACTGCTCCGTAAAAGTAACACCATCAAGAGCCTGGCTGTAAGAGGATGGTTCTTGAGGTCCAGCTGCCCAGCGCTATGCGAAGGCTTCGTCGACTACCTGGTGAGGAATGGCAGGACTATAAGACACCTTACCCTGAGATCCACTGATATCTACAACATCAGCGACTTGGAAACGTTACTTCACGCCATATCGGGTATGACCGCACTAGAAGAGCTCAACGTTAACTCTGGTCTATTCCGGGCCGATGCTATTGCTGCCTTCGCCAAAGTATTGGCCATGAATAAGACTCTTCGAAGCCTTAGCGTGGACTGGCCGAAAGCTGCGCACAATTGGACACCGGAACACCTGGCCAATTTCGCGGCGGGGAACACAGCCGACAGGATCCACAGTTGGACCTACGCCTTGCGAGAGAACACCGTGCTGCTGAAACTGACGGTTGACTTGGTGGGCTTTGGAAGAGATCGGTGCTCGGCATTCTTCCACGCCGTATCACAAAGCAAGTCACTGAGAGATGTACAGATCCGCAACCTGCCTACAGGTGTCGACCTGAAGGAGTTATGCCAGACCATCCGAACGTGTAACCTTACGCGAATGGTGTTCATCGAGAACCACTACTTAACTCCTCTCGACTTCCCAACACTTCCCGAGTGCCAAGAAATCACTAGCGTGACTCTACACGGCTTCCACATTCTGAGCCCTGATAGTTTCCGTGCGGCATTCGACGTTCTCGCCAACTGTCGCCACGTTACTACACTTCGCGTGATCTTGGGAGGCCATAACCTTGACGAACGCTTGCACATCTCTATAGCCGCGTACATAACTAGAACGCCTAGTTTGAAGAATATCGAGCTTCTTCACTGGACTGATTTGTATAATCACATTCACTTGCTTGAAAACGATTCGGAAAGCCGCCTGGTGCGAGCGCTGTCGTCTAACGTTAATCTGAATAGCATAACACTTGAATGCAATCGTCTGAGCACGAGAGATGGTGAATCATTAGCACACCTCGCCATGAAAAGCAAAGCCCTCACCGAACTCACCTTGACAACAATGTTAGGCAGAACAATGGGACCGTTCTTGAGAAGCCTTGCGCCACAAGTGCACAATAATTACTGCCTCCTTCGTTTCAGATGCACCAACGTTAGCGAAGCTCTCGGGCGTGAACTGGCTACCATTCAGAATGTCACAAACCGTAACAGTAGCCTCGTTCATCGGGCAGCGCGCTTTGTCATCGGCGACCGAGATACGTACTGCGCACGTGCTCTTGAATTAGCGTACGAACACGCAAAGGTGGTAGAGCTTGTAGAAGAACACGTAGCTGTGAGTGCCACAGAAGCTGCAGACATGGTTGCCGTTGCTCTGCTGGGCCTCAAATGTTTGGACGGATACATGAGGGCAGCTGGTGTCGTTAAGGAGAAGGTAGTATGTCACCGACCCCTGGATGCGAGAAAGCAATTGGACGAACTAGATGAAGATTGTTGGTGGTACATACGGAAGTACCTGAAGGTGTCGGACGTAATAGACGTCTAATGTGTACTCACATTGCAGTACTTTAGACTAAATCCTGCATACGTTTTCGCAGTTATTTGTTCCTAATTTTTTTATGTTATGGTTTCGTCGTTGACGATTTGCGTTAATTAACCGTATACGTGAATTTGCAGCACTGAACCATAATTAATGATTGAAGCAAACGTACTTTTTTTTTCGTATTTATAAGCGCATAATAAAAATGGGCCATTGAAGCTTGCGGAAAAGTATGATTTTTTGTGGCAGTGCTGTGGTTTTCTTACAGGAAAATGAATTTCTGGGGTAGTCGGACCGATGTTTGTGCTGACAGAGACGCGAAAACACGTAGGTTCGGTTTTCTGTCCAAATGTACGGATTTCTTTGGATTTAACTCTTCACGTACCATTGCGTGCTAAAGGAACAACGAATAACGAAAAGAAATGAATGTGTGCAAATAAGAATAGCGAACAGCAAAAACTACACCTCCCTGTTTTATTTTTTATCCTAATATGGTTATGTGCGGCCCACCTATATTGATAATGATTAATGCCGCAGCTTACAAGAGTTTTATATAACCAAGCACTTATGCTTTCTTAAGTTGTGGTTTATACTGTTTCAAGACTCCAAAAATATTTCCTTGAAATGAGACAACGGCACACGTGGAAAACACGGGCCAATAGTAATTCGAGTAAAATGCATTATCATACATTCATGAATCGGTACTTCAAAATTGTACCTGCGGCGGCCTGGCAGCTATGCACAAGATGTAGAAATTTCGACAACAAGCGCTTCTGCGTTTGCCCTTCAAACGCTTGCAACACTTTTTATGCGATTAGCTTTCTTCGGGAACTTCAACCAGTTTGCGGCATGTCTCTTTCCCTTCCTCTCTATCCAGCTGTCCTCGGCTAACTTCTTTCGCGCCGACTTGGGACACTGGGTAGTCTATGTCTGTCTGATGAGTAGAGCATCGAGCTTCTATGCTGCGTTAACCGCGGGTTCTAAGCCAAGCATCGGAACATCTTGTGTCACTGGCTATGCACCCGAACAGACAATTTCGGCGCAACATACGTGATATTGGCATGGGCCCATTATCGGCCAATCTCTATGAATGGATGTGCGAAAGAAAGGTTTAACAAGGGGTATGAAGGCTTAATAGAATTATATAATATAACATAATATACTGTAATATAATATAATATAATATACTATAATATAATATAATATAATATAATATAATATAATGTAATATGATATAATATAATATATTATAATATAATATAATGGCTATGCGTCAAGCGCAGCCGCTTGATGCAGAGCCATTGCAACCAGGATACTAGGGTGCCATCATTTAACCAAGATACACTATGTCGAGGTATAATTTGGCGTTGTTATTGGTTGTGAGGCTTCCACATCGTGTGTCGGCCGTGGCTATGGGGTGTGTCACTACATTGCTCTATAATTCTAATCACATTAACGTTGGTGTTCATGGCTAGATAAGTTCTGCTGGAATTTCTTGTCCCTCAACCAAATGTGTGAGAGACATATGCGAGAAGTGCCATCTTTTAACTACAACAACATAAAATATGCCGATAAAGCTCGGATTTGTGAAGCTTTGCAGAAGGCACACAATGCATTCAAGTCATTTTGAACGTGAGGTAAATATCAGCAAGTTATAATCAGGTAATAATAACTATGAAGACAGTACCTACAGAACAATAATAAATATATTCAGAATAAAGACTTGGCTACTTCTTGCAAAAAGTGCCACTTACTGCGCAGCTAGTTAGCGAAGTATATCGTATTTACGCGATTTTGACAAACACAATCTTTTTGTCGAAAATTTTAGTATAAGTGAAATGCGTGTTAGATTCGAGTGCAAGCTAAATCTACAACATTGGCACGGAACGTTGTTTTAATCCAATCCAATTCACACTTTGCTGCAGCTGTATCAGCTGCGGTAGATTTCGGGTTATGCTTTAAATTCGTTAAGCTACAGTATATTGTATACATTACGACTAGTCAAGGACCATAATATCTCAAATTGCACATATGGCGCTGAATACGAGATGCTCTGGCAGGTCGGTATCAATAAGGCGCCATCTGACAACGCTAATGAGAACTGCCGGTTCTACTACACTTAAGATGCAATAAATTATTTTTTTCCTAAGCGGAAAAAAATCGCCATTGCTCTCTCTATTTCCACGAAAAACTGGTAAGCGAGCCATCAAGGGCCTGATCTTTATAATTTATGTAGTGCGCAAATCAGGTTCTATGTTACAATCGATGATGTCTTAGAACCCGGTGAAATATATTTAAACAACTTTTCGCTTGTTTCACTCAAACTGAAACGAAGGAGCACAGCCCTATTTCGCTAGTGCAATCTGCATTTATTCCGGAGCATTTACACTTTCTACCTGAGACGACAAAGAAGATCGTGGTCAAGACAACCCCAATGGCTGCCCCAGCGTCCCCCGTTATTTTACAACAACCTCGGGACCCACCAACCTTCCATGGAGCAGCGACTGAAGACCCGGAATCATGGCTGGAGACCTACGAGGATGGCAGTGACTGGTAATCAGTCGTCTTACGACTACGGCTGGGCAACGACAGAGCAAATGAACGTGACCGCCACAGCCACGTGATGGTCGTGTCACGACAACGTCGTGGCAGAGATTCACAGGTGGATGCAGGCGTCAGTATGAGGTGGCCGTTACAAGACTGCGGTGCATTCCGCAGTTACACTTTCTTTTGCACAGGGGCGGTCTGATGCGGTCCCCTCTCCGCCATTCTTGTCATGAGCAAGCGCTAGAAAACATTATATGCCAGTCATAATATCTTCTAAAAAAAGCCTACATAACTAGAAAGGAAGAAATTTTTTGAATATCTTGTAAATAACAGGGACAATGCGCTAGCAATTTTGGAAGTTTGTGCGTCGAATATTGGTTAAACAAAATATTGCTAGACCCTGGTTTTTGGTTCAGTTAGAGGCAGCATATGAACCCTTCAATTTTTCTTTCTTCCGCTAGCAGGAAAAGACCACACACGGCAAAGAATTCTCATATTGAGAAAATGAGACCCACTTTATTGTTGACGTGTACTGAAATTTCGAAGTGTGTAGAATAATAATATGCTCTGAAAATACTGTTGAATATTTGTCTTCGCGCAAATTATATGCGTTGTACATGGCACGTAGTTGTCTTTTCCTAGTATAATCAGTTAACTATGGGAGGGAACTTATTCATATTGTGACGTGGTGGTGACGTTGAATAACACAGCAGCAATACTGTGAACGACAAAACTAACTTTTATTGGGCGAACCTGTGCCCACAAAACAGGCTACACTTATAGCACAACGATAGCGGCGAACACGCTCGGCGATCGTTGAAAATCTGATCAGCGGGTCAAGCGCGTCGGCTTTTATACAGCAGTCGTCGAATGTTCCAGATTAATCGTTCGGACCCGCGTGCCTTCCACAAAGTTCTACACCATTCGCGTCACACGATGAAATCAGATAAAACAAGGTTCGGCGACAACAGACAGCCGGGTAGAAGCATCGATAACTTTCCAGAAACTTCGGATACATGCAGGCGCGTCCCGCGCTGTGCGATTACATTTGTTAGGCGGCGAAACGTGGTCGCCCGATAAAGATGAGTACACGTGTCAATACCCCCCTCTTAAAGAGCATCGACCCGATGCTGCATACAAACGAAAGTAATAAAAAAAACCCGTAGCAAAGAAAACAACAAAATAAGGAAGTTCGTCAGAATCCGTAAAGGGGTTTCAGACGCACCACGTGGACCACTTCAGATCGTGCGCGGCGCCGCTGTGAATGCGAAATTCCGTCTCGCACGACCTCATAGTCCAGTGCGCCAATACGTCGAATGACCTTGTAGGGTCCGAAATAGCGGCGCAATAGTTTCTCACGCAGTCCCCGTCGGCGTATCGGTGTCCAAACCCAAACACGGTCGCCGGGCTGGTACTCGACGAAGCGTCGTCGGAGGTTGTAGTGTCGGCTGTCGGTCCTCTGTTGGTTCTTGATCCGTAGGCGGGCGAGCTGTCGGGCTTCTTCGGCGCGCTGCAGATAGCTAGCTACGTCAACATTCTCTTCGTCAGTGACGTGGGTCACCATGGCGTCGAGCGTCGTCGTCGGGTTCCTGCCATAAACCAGCTTAAACGGCGTGATCTGTGTTGTTTCTTGCACCGCCGTGTTGTAAGCGAAGGTTACATACGGCAGGACCGCGTCCCACGTCTTGTGCTCGACGTCGACGTACATTGCTAGCATGTCGGCGAGGGTCTTGTTCAGGCGCTCCGTGAGACCATTCGTCTGCGGATGGTAGGCAGTTGTCCTCCTGTGGCTTGTCTGGCTGTACTGCAGAATGGCTTGGGTGAGCTCTGCTGTAAAAGCCGTTCCCCTGTCGGTGATGAGGACTTCTGGGGCACCATGTCGCAGCAGGATGTTCTCGACGAAAAATTTCGCCACTTCGGCTGCGCTGCCTTTTGGTAGAGCTTTAGTTTCAGCAAAGCGGGTGAGATAGTCCGTCGCCACGACGATCCACTTGTTCCCGGATGTTGACATCGGAAACGGCCCCCTAATAAAAGTTAGTTTTGTCGTTCACAGTATTGCTGCTGTGTTATTCAACGTCACCACCACGTGACATCTGGTGGAGGTGCTTGTGCGTTCATGTACCGAACGCCCCCGCAAAGCCGCGATCCAAGCCCGAAGCCCGAGGACGGAACCAACATCGCCCAAGACCAGCGTGCTAGCCGCAGACTGCAAGGACTGCCCCCAGAGCACGGACTTCTACCTGAGACGACAAAGAAGATCGTGGTCAAGACAACCCCAATGGCTGCCCCAGCGTCCCCCGTTATTTTACAACAACCTCGGTACCCACCAACCTTCTATGGAGCAGCGACTGAAGACCCGGAATCATGGCTGGAGACCTACGACCGCATCCCGACGTTCAACAACTGGGACTCCGACGACAAGCTGCGGCATGTCTACTTCGCCTTAGAAGACGCCGCCAGGACTTGGTTTGAGAACAGGGAATCGACCTTGACAACGTGGGACCTGTTCCGTAGCGGCTTCCTGCGCACCTTTACAAGCGTCGTGCGCAAGGAAAGGGCTGAAGCTATGCTGGACGCCCGAGTGCAGCTACCAAACGAGAACGTTGCCATCTTTACGGAAGAAATGAGCCGCCTATTCCGCCACGCCGACCCGGAAATGTCCGAAGAAAAGAAAGTCCGGCTACTGATGCGTGGTGTAAAGGAGGAACTTTTCGCCGGTATGGTACGAAGCCCACCGAAGACCGTCGACGAGTTTCTTCGCGAGGCCACTAGCATCGAGAAGACACTCGAGATGCAAAACCGGCAATTCGACCGCCGCACCAACTCTACAAACTATGCCGGCGTTCAATCGCTGGCCTCCGACGACCTGCGCGAGGCTATCAGGGCAGTCGTACGAGAGGAGCTTCAAAAGATCTTCCCGTCGTCGCAGCCTCAAGTGGCCTCGATCGCTGACATCGTCAAAGATGAGGTTCAGCGGTCGCTTGGAGTTCCGGAGGTGCAACCTCAATTACCGCAACCCCAGCCAGAAGCGATGACCTACGCCGCCGTCGCACGCCGTCAAGCTCCTCCTCCGCGACCGCGCCAGGGCCCTGTAACGCCGCAATTCCGTCGACCACCCCCTCCGCCAGCACGCCCACCCGTCGCCCAGCGCAGCTACCCGAGGAAGACCGACGTATGGCGCGCTCCTGACCACCGCCCGTTGTGCTACCACTGCGGAGAAGCGGGTCACTTCTACCGACGATGTCCATACCGGGAGATGGGACTGCGAGGTTTCGGCGTCAACGCTCCGCGCCCGCAGCAAGGTGAACGCCCTCGCGATATCACTGACTACCTCGCGGCTACTCGGTGGAGCTCTCGACGACCGTCGCGTTCGCCATCACCAGGCCACTACCTCTCGCCGCAGCGCCGACCATACACTGGCCCAGCCCGGGGCCGATCAGCGAGCCCATATCCGGAAAACTAAAAGCAGCAACCGATGGAGGTGCGGTTGCTGTTCGTCGAATTGACGAAGATCCTCCGCCGCCGACGAAGACGACAAAGAAACCATCTCGACGACCTAATGACGACACGCCGCCGTCCCGACGAAGTCAGGAAGCCAAGACTACACCGACGAAAGACGGCTTGACGACGCGACGTTCCAGCTTCAGTTCAATACGACGCAGCCGTGATCCGACGCCAAGACCCAACTGCAACGCCAGACAAAGAACTACCGACCTCGACGTACTTCTCGACGGCCACGCAGTCACTGCCTTAGTCGACACAGGGGCCGATTACTCCGTAATGAGTGGACACATCGCCTCCCAGTTGAAGAAGGTTAAGACTGCACGGGAGGGCCCCCAAATTCGGACCGCTGGAGGACATCTCATTACGCCGACTGGAATCTGCGCGGCAAGAATAACCATTCATGACCGGACTTACCCTGCCACCTTCGTTATCCTCCAACAGTGTTCACGAGACGTCATTCTCGGTATGGACTTCCTGGACCAACACGGCGCAATCATCAACCTGAAGTCGAAGTCAGTAACGCTGTCGGAAGATAAAGCAATGCCGCCGGAGAGCCCTCGTAGCCATCACGCCTTGAGTGTGCTCGAAGATCAAGTGAGCGTCCCGCCTCGCTCGAGCATTGTTGTTTCGGTCGGCACCGAAACACCCGCAGACGTAGAAGGCGTCATCGAAGACGATCGAGGTCTACTGCTAGACCGTGAAATTTGCGTCGCAAGAGGGATCGCTCGACTGCATGGAGGGAAAACTGAAGTGTTGCTGACAAACTTCAGCCAAGAGTTCAAGCACATCAACAAGGGCACGACGATCGCGTACATCGAGGAAATTCTGGAAACCAGTAATGCGTTTGTCCTCTCGGATTCCGCCGCTTCTACCCCGACAACCATGGTTGCCGAACCAGACTACGACATTAATCCAAGTCTCCCCGTGATTAAGCAACAGCAGCTCAGAAGTTTGCTCCAACGATACAAAGGCTGCTTTTCGACGTCATCGAGGATTCGACAAACACCAGTAACCAAGCATCGCATAATAACCAAGGAGTGCGCTCGACCACTCCGCCAGAGCCCTTACCGAGTTTCGCCGCGAGAACGTGAAGCTATAAGACAACAAGTCGACGAAATGCTGCGCGACGACACCATCCAGCCGTCGAAAAGCCCGTGGGCATCCCCTGTTGTCCTGGTAAAGAAAAACGACGGAAGCCTACGCTTCTGCGTCGATTATCGTCGTCTGAACAAGATCACGAAGAAGGACGTATACCCCGCACCTCCACCAGATGTCACGTGGTGGTGACGTTGAATAACACAGCAGCAATACTGTGAAAGACAAAACTAACTTTTATTGGGCGAACCTGTGCCCACAAAACAGGCTACACTTATAGCACAACGATAGCGGCGAACACGCTCGGCGATCGTCGAAAATCTGATCAGCGGGTCAAGCGCGTCGGCTTCTATACAGCAGTCGTCGAATGTTCCAGACTAATGATTCGGACCCGCGTGCCTTCCACAAAGTTCTACACCATTCGCGTCACACGATGAAATCAGATAAAACAAGGTTCGGCGACAACAGACAGCCGGGTAGAAGCATCGATTACTTTCCAGAAACTTCGGATACATGCAGGCGCGTCCCGCGCTGTGCGATTACATTTGTTAGGCGGCGAAACGTGGTCGCCCGATAAAGATAAGTACACGTGTCAATATGTCGTTGAAGTAGGAAGCGCGTTTTGTGTGGCGAATGATGATTGTTTATTCTGAGGAGGGTATTTATAGCTTTTGTAGAAAGCTACGTTTTCAAGCGTTCTAGAGTGCTATGTTGTCGTTATCCCCAACGTTTTCCACAGTCATGAAGGAATCGCACAGCGCACAAAGCTAAAGGTAAACAAAAAATAGGGTACGTGTTAGTGAACTCCGTGGTGGAAATGTCATGTTTCTGGCTTGAACGAAAGGATTCAAAATAATTATTGAACCCTAGCGTTTTGGCATATCCGTTTGTGATACGAAGATTGTGCTTATTTTCTCAGCAAATATTAGTGGATGAAATACAGCTCTCGTAAAAACTTTCACAGCGAGTGCTAGAAAGTCTCATGCGGTCGCTTTCAGCTACGCTTCCCAATGTCTCGACATCACTGTAGGTTACACCAGCTTTATATTTATCAGAAAGGGCATTCGTGGTCAATTGAATTGGTGATAAGTGTTTCATGTTCCTGTATAAATTAAAAGGGTTCCCAAAAATACCGAAGCCTAGTTTTTTTTTCTATATTCAAGTGTCATATGACGTTCGTAGTTGGTTTCTGTGGTGTACTCGGTGAACTAAATAAGGGACATTGTTTACACATATTTGACAAAAATAGGGGCACATTGGGTAAAGTGTAGACAACGCTCAAAGTGTAGGAACATTTACGATATTTGCAGTAATTTACGTATCTAAGCGATCCTGCGCTTTAAATCAGCATGCTTTATGAACATCGCTGAATTTATGCAGCTGCCCTAATATTAACTACCAACACACGCGAATTCAAATTTAGTGAAAAGGGGAAAATAGAAGGTACTACGTTCAATGTACTGAGGACGTAAATTTTGTGTGGATGAGTTACTGACTTAGTGAAAATTATTTAACAAGAGCTGGAGAGTGTTATGGGCGGGCGATATTTCAAACGCAACCGTTATGTAAGCCTACGGCAAATGTTTTCAGGTATGTTGTTGCGAAAAAGAGGAACGCTATAGTGGGCCATCCTTTCCAGCGTATTGTAGTGGGTCAATCTTTCCAGAGCGGGGAACGCCGCTCGTGCTGACAGTCCGTGCCCTGCTCTGACGGTAGGCCCAAATGCTGGCCACTAATAAACGTCATTACAATGTCAATAAATCATAGGCAACTGAACCTTATTGCAACTCCTAGAAAGAAACAGATTTGCTGCAAATTGGGTAGTGATTCTCCAAGGTCGCACAAGTGTGGCGTAATTTTTCTAAAGCTTTTCTAAAACTCAGCCCAGCTGTACGCCGCCTCCACCTGCGAGAGCACCAAGCCATGTAACCTCCTCGCCCCACACGCATGTAGGGTGGAGTGGTGACGTCACAGGCGAGTAAAAGCTCGGAACAGCCGGCGCAGCGACACACCTTTCGCCTCCTCTACTCCGTGCGTACTGGCTGCTGCCATGGGAAGACCGAAGAAAGTCCGGACACCCGAAGAAGAAGCGGCTCACAAGGAAGAGCGCCGCACTGCCAAGCGAGAAGCGATGCGTCGCCGCCGCGCTGATTCGGAACACCGCGCCGAAGCTGCGGCTGAGGAGAGCCCACGCCGAGTCAAGGATCCCGAGTTTCAGTCCATGGAACGCGATAGACGGCGCCTGAACGCTCGACGTCGCCGAGAAAGCGAACCCGGGTTTGCGACTGCTCGAAAACTTCCAGCGTCAAGCCCGCCGAGACAACAACTTAGCAAAACCTAGAAACAAGTTAACCAAGCCAACCATAACCTCGCATAACCTAGAAACGACTTAGCCAAGCTTATCAACAAATTAGCAAAACCTAGCATAACCTCGCAAAACCTACGAACAACTTAGGCAAGGCATGCAAAGGCTAGGTGATTACAAGCTCCACTGTTGACTCCAGCCTTGCACCACTAAGGGAAACTGCGCACGTTTTTTGTTTCGGTCATTGTTTCTCGTTAAATTAAAAAAAAAAAAACATCTGGGGGCTTCCTTTTTCCACTTTTGCCTTTATTGACTTCCCCAGTAATCGTTTCTATATATCGAGTCCCCTGCTCAGGGTTCCAGCAGCAGGGATGTTCGCATTGCAACGTGACATTTTATTTGCAACAAAGGAAAACTGTTGCGCTAATCTGATATTGTTTGCCTGTGAGAGCGGCTCACATTGATACCATCCTCATTCTTTTTTCTTGCGAATTTACATACATATTTCCAGTTTTATTTCATTAATCTTGAAGGAATCCTGTGAGTTTTCTTTATATTCTTTGACGCTCTTATTGCCTTTCATTTATTTATTTGTGCTTTTTTATTTTAAATATGCTGCCTGCTTCATGGCCAATGCCCCATTGTGGGTATGTGCCGTAAACTGGAAACCATCACTATCATCCATCTATCCCTATCATCACTATCATCCAGACGAGTCCACTTCGACAAGTGGACTCGTCTTCGGCAGGACGTTATGATCACGTCATCGACGATTGCAGTAGAGGCGGCATTAGGGCGATGGCACAATAATGGCGATGTGGTATACCGTCTCAGTAGTTCGGTTTCCTCTACAGTTTTACAGGATCGCTGCAATTATTTAAATTATGAATTTTAACGGGCCGAAACTGCCCAATGCGTTACGCGTGACACCTTAGCTAAGGCTTCCGGCATAATTTTGACCACCTAGGGTTCTTTTAAGCATACCTAAAACTAAAGTAATGTTTAACAGTCTCGGAAGAGAACAGCAGTTTACGATAGGTAGCGAGGCACTGGAAGTGGTAAGGGAATACATTTACTTAGGGCAGGTAGTGACCACGGATCCGGATCATGAGAGTGAAAGAACCAGACGAATAAGGATGGGCTGGGGTGAGTTTGGGAGGCATTTTCAAATCATGAACAGCAGGTTGCCGCTATCCCTCAAGAGAAAAGTGTATAACAGCTGTGTCTTACCAGTACTCATGTATGGGGCAGAAACCTGGAGGCTTACGAAAAGGGTTCTGCTGAAATTGAGGACGACGCAACCAGCTATGGAAAGAAGAATTATGGGTGTAACGTTAAGGGATAAGAAAAGAGCAGATTGGGTGAGGGAACAAACGCGGGTAAATGACATCTTAGTTGAAATCAAGAAAAAAGAAATGGGCATCGGCCGGATATGTAATGAGGAGGGAAGATAACCGATGGTCATTAACGGTTACGGACTGGATTCCAAGGAAAGGCAGGTGTAGCAGGGAGCGGCAGAAAGTTAGGTGGGCGGATGACATTAAGACGTTTGCAGGGACAACATGGCCACAATTAGTACATGACCGGGGTAGTTGGAGAAGTATGGGAGAGGCCTTTGCCCTGCAGTGGGCGTAACCAGGCTGATGATGGTGATGATGAAATGTAAGTACAAGAGTGCTCTTGCATTTAGCCCCCATCGAAACGCGGCCACGACCCATGGCGGGGAATAGTATCCTGAACCTTTTTCTCATCCGCGGAATGCCATAGTTATTGAGCAACTACGGCGTGTGCAACAGGGTTACGCCAAAACCATTGCTCTTAATATCGGTTCCGTGGGACGTTAGTATTAGCGGAGGGAAAAGGAAAATAACAGAATAGAACCAAATGACTGTCTATTTTCGTCAGATTACTAATACAAGCGACGACGAGCAGGCACAATAAGCTAGTCAAAAGTAGAACTTTCATCCGACGAGGAAGTTTAGTTGGTGTAGCATCCTGGCTGTTGCGATTGCTATCGCTTACTCACTTATGGTGGCGGCCCAAGTATGCTGTTGAGGGGAGGAGTAAAAAAAAAAAAGATAGCAAGTGCACACTCAATTAAAAGTGCACTGCAAAAAAAAAAAAAAAAAAAAAAAATATGCCGTAATCGAAACGCTGGTCGGACTTATTCTCAAGTCTGCCATTGTTCCTGCTTTATCGTCGTATGGACGACGTTAAAAAAAAAGGAAACCTTCACACACGCTACATGTGTTGTTTCATATTAAATCATTAGGTTTTTATTCTCAGTTTCGTTACATGCAATTTTTCCTTCTCATCTTAATCTTTATAATTTCGTTCCCACTTAACGTCGGCTTAACTACTTAAAGAGCAAGCAAGCTGGATAGTAGGCCAATACGCCGTAGTGGGTAGGCACCATGAATAAGGAGCAAGCAAGCAAGCAAGATTCTTTCGAGCAGGGGGAAGGGAAGAAAGAAGAAGAAATCGGGGCCTATTGTTCCAGTCAACCTTCGCAGTGCCGCGTTTCGTCAAGCCCAAAGTACCCGGCATAGACCTGCAATGCCTCACAAAGAGGTAACACTAAGTTTTGATTTCAGTAGCATCAATTGTGAGCGAACAGTATTGGCTCGGAAAGCGCATTTATTGCGGGGAGAAAAAAGAAAGCCACGCTGTAATGTCTAATGATGAGTACAGTTTCGCGAACACGAGCATATTTCAGGCCGAGCATTCAGGCATATTCAGGCTGCAGCGAGCATTCTCTCAGTGCAGTAATGTAGTTGCTGTCGCATATCCTTCCCTATAGCCTTCGTTGTCCAAGGAGCATCGGGGACAGATGTCGCCCCGTCCTACGCGAGCGAGGGAATCTTGTTCAGCGCAGATGACACCACGGACGCGAAGCCCGGGTAAGTGTACTTGAAAGAACCACTTATTCGCATTAAATTTTTATCAAGAAAGACGACATAGACCTCCTTGTAAATGTGAATACTGTCATTACGTATATACAAATCTCTTTCAGTTTGTAAGGAGCCACGTACCAAGTAGGCTATACGCGCAGCTGGATGCCTAAAAATGAATATTCTGGTGAACGACCCTATACGTGGAATTGTGTCCTTGATATGATGGAGCGAGATTTCATTTATTGATCAATAAACCAGTCAATAATTGTTTCATATTCTCATTATGTTACAACTTTAAACAATATTTATTGTTTTTAGCGCACAAATGTGTAATCAGTTGCCAGAAAGAAGGGTAACTGATTGTCCAATTGTTCCTTCATTTCGAGCTTTACATGGGCACCACAAGGGTGGTTCCCATCTTGGATGGAAAAACAATTTACTTCAAACGCGAATGGCTGTTTTCGGGAGCTCTTGAGCGCTAACCCTGAAATACACCCTATACTCATGAGTTGAAACGGCTGCTTTACGAAGAATTTGGCTGGTTCAGTCAAATGCTTGGAATTGTTTATACATTATTGTCATTTTCTGTACTGCGCCATCCTCTTTGGAATATGGGTACGTACAGTCGGCGTAATACTTGTGTACAGCGCAGGAACGGCGGGCTCCAGGGTGCTCAGGAGCCAGCCAGCGATGTCTAACGTATAGCTGCTGCACTAAACGCACCCTGCAGCTACCGTTAAGGCTGTTTCACATGGCGCGATTTTCACTCAGCGACACAGCGAATTCCGTCGCTCAGCGATTGGATTCCAACATGTTGGTCGCGCCGTCGCCGAGTCGCAGCGATCGGCGTGATGTGGGAGGGGCAATGTGTGTGACGAAACAAAGCGCCGTCGCTTTCCCGTTTTACCATGCGATGGTAGCTCTGTGGAGCAATGTCGCGCGCTACTTCTAGTTTGTAGTGTTATCAAGCACGCGTGATGTAACGTTATCAAGCCCGCGTGCTGATGTATAGCATGAGCAAGACAGATTACACGTGTCGCACTCTTGCTATCATGTCCAGTCATGTGACCCTTTTCTGTTTCGTATAAAACTAGCAACACCAAGCAATAAAGCGTCTTTTGATCTGCCACTACCCGCCGGCTACGTTCGATTACTTCAAGTTATGTTTTAATAGGGCGTACTCACCAGCACCTGTGGCTTAGGAGCTTCATAAACATTTTTTTTTCTACCGCTTTCACAATTCGCTTAAAAGGAGAACCTGCACGCTATCCAGGTCAAGAGCAGACGCCGCTTCAACATAATTAGGCACGTACACACTTGATCGCCACCGTCGTCAACCTATTCATGGCTACAAATTGTGCCAGCTGCGTATACATGCACACTCAATAGTAGCTTGTTCTTCTGCAAAAGTAAATACTCATCCAGGAAAGAAGTTGTGGCTTCCATAGTAACAACGAAACTAGAGTGTGCTAAACGGAACCACCCCACCGACGCCGCACAAGCCGCACGCTCATACTTACAGTGTTGTGCAGCATCTCGCTCACCGCGTCTGCAAGCTGTCGTAAAGTCTCAACGCCTGGTAAACGTTAAAAAGTGGTGTACTTATTCTATTATCGAATAATAATAGGAAAATTCGAATATTCGATTAGTTTCCATGTTGTTGTTTTTTTTAACGCTGCAGGCATGTATACTTCTTGAACAGGGGCAATCTTGCACATCGTTGCGACGGAACTCGCGCTGCCGCAAACGCATGTGAAAGCTGTCACTGAAAATCGCTCTGCGATGTGCGCGGCAGAACGGTTTTTTCACCCCAATCGCGCCATGTAAAAAGTCGTCGGGCCCAGCAGCTATAGCGTTAGACGTCGATGGCTGCCTCCGGAGCGCCCCAGAGACCGCCGTTCCCGCGCTCTTAACAAGGGTGACGCCAACTGTACAGAACGGTTGATATACAAGAGTAATACAAACACATAAAATAAACATAAACACATAAAAGACGATGCAATGGAGGCTATAGAGTGAGCACACAAGAATGCCAATTAAAGAAGACTTACGCGATATTATAAATATATTCGTACACGTTTAATACAAAATTCTTGTTGACAAAATGAAAAGGCAGTTGAGTATAAAAGTGATAGTTTAGAGTGTTACTAAACGAAGACGAATAGGTGAAACTGGCAATGTGCTGGGGAAGGCAATTCCATTCAACCGCTGCTTTGAAAACGAATGATGCGGGAAAGTAGTAGTAAACCTACCACGGTATATCTCGTTAGCTATTGCGTTGCGATGCTGACGAATAGGGCTTAATTTTTGCCTCGACAGTCGCATTTGAACGGGCGCGGAATGCAAAAAACTTTCGTGTAACGTGCACTGCGTGCACGTTTAAAAATTTTACATCGTGGAAATGATTTTCCACATCCCCCACTACTTCGTGCACAATGATCAGACCGCGATTCTGACGCAGAAAAATCCCACAATTACTCTCTTTATCATCGTCGTACGAGCCCGTGGGCGCGCAACATGAAAGCAATACCCAACATTACTTACTGCGCGTTGCGCGTAACAGGCCTGATATGCACGGCACACGATGACGGTGATATGCCAACCAGCGCAATCTCTGACCTTCCTACGTTAGGAATGACAGACCTTATTAAACACCGACAGTTTATGGCGTGGCTATGCGAACGAACTAATAGGTCTGCTAACTCTCTAAGCGATCTAGTATATTGATATGGAATCTGTATGCAGAGTGGATGAGCCCTCAGTATTACACTTAGGAACTAATCATATGGGAATTATTGCTGTGTTTGTTGAGTGTTCGGGATGGCGGATACGTAGTCTACCTTCGTACTGACTCGCCGTGTACGGGCGATCATTGTTTGTTGGGGGTTAGCGTGGTGGTGTGTTTAGGTAGCCAAGCATTTGGTTACCTGATCCAATTAGTAATTTATAAAAAACTGAACAAAAAATAAGGAAAAGTAACAAAACGATATGACTGCTCACTGCACTGTGACTGTCTAGTTTTGCCATTGAAGCTTGGACGGCGGGGAACAGCTGAATACGAGGGTAGGAAAGTAAAAGGAGATGGAGGGAGGATAGCAGAAAGGATAGAGTGAAAGAGGGCATTCACCGATATTCACAACATACGGGCTCGTAGACATGTTTTGGCATTCGCATGCTTGGCGGTTAGGTTTGTGATGCTTCAGAGCGCAGCTCTTACGGCCAACCTCCATGGAGCGAACTTTCTCGACAAATTTCGCATCACAAAAATTCCAGCGCGAAGTGCCGCGACATATTCGTCACACCATACTCCATGCAACCAAGAGCGGGCGAATGCCGCCAACCGTGCGGCCAGCACAGCACGCCAGGAGTCATTGTGGCCAGACGAGCTAGACTACGAAAGCGAGGTTGCCGAATGAAAGCAGAAGGTAAAAATTCGCCTTAAGCAATGTTTTTTGCACTCAAAAGAAGGCAACTGACTTTAAAAAAAATTTGTCAGTGGTTTAGCTCGGCTATGCCAGGATATATGTAGCGAAAGCTAAGGCATAGCATGGTTAGCATTGGTTAATCTTCATTGCAAGTCCAGGTTAGTCTGGTTGTCTAGCTATGTTGCGACGTTTAGCCAGTCATTCGGCGCGATGTTCGTCTGTTTCCTGGGCGATTCGTTTCCTCTTCATCTCATTCCGATGTCGATTCTAGGCCTTCTCCTGCTTATCAGAATTGTCGCCGTCCATACTGCCGCCTCAACTGTGGTTGCGGCGCACGCGAGCTCTCCTTTTCAATCTTCCCACATGTTATCAGGCATGCGACGCAGCTGGCGAAGCGAGCGGAGGCGAGCGCAACGACGAGGAACGCGGGGTAACGTCACACCAAACGGCGGCTGCGGAAAGGCGCGGCGCTGCGCAGCGGCGGAACACCTGTAGTTCGGTGCTACTAGTGGCGCACTATCTCCTTCATCTTTTTCTCCCCATACCCCTTCCCCGTGCAGTGCTGTTGAGGTGTCCTCCTGTTAGAGACAGTTACGGCACTGCACTTATCTC
The DNA here is from genome assembly GCF_023375885.2 of Dermacentor andersoni. Classification (NCBI taxonomy): domain Eukaryota; kingdom Metazoa; phylum Arthropoda; class Arachnida; order Ixodida; family Ixodidae; genus Dermacentor; species Dermacentor andersoni. Next base: position 87,734,507 of record NC_092819.1, read on the forward strand.
TTTCATTACTCTTTAAGAATCACTTCGCTTCACACACAGCAGTGACTAGGGAGCGATAGAGAGAGAAATATCCGCGGCGAGGCGCGCGTTGTGACGTCATGTGCCTCCTCGGAGCACCGCCACGGCGAAATCGCAAGTTCGTTGCCAGTAAAGCTTTCGCTTTAAAAGTGCGTACATAAGTGTTCACTGCTGAAAGGGACCTATTTAGGCTGCTACTTCATTTTTATACGCAACACGTCCGTATCTAGCCGCTGCTTGCCCTCGTCTGTGACCCTGTGTTTGTTTACGGCTCGCTCTGTGCGCGCGCAGTTTTCTTCCGTATGCGTATGCCTTCGAACCTGCCCTACAATCGAGGAAACCCGGGATGTTATTTGTGTTACGACGGCCATGGCAATCATAGCCACGCTTCACCAACAGTAGCCAAACGTCCAGAACCAAAGCTCCCTGCGGTGGGCGAGTGACGGAAGCCAACCTATGTGCTACGGTCCGATTGGTCCACGTTCTCCGCCGCGCGCAACAACTTCGTGTGGCGGCGGTTCGCTGGCCGGTGAATATCTAGGAAGAGTGTACCGGCGGCGAAGAGATAGTTTTTGGACGTCGGGCGGCGAAGGAGATTCTTAATGGAAGGGGTTGAAAATATGGGATGAAGTGCAGCGCAGTAACGGTGTCTCCGTAGCAGACACCTCAACCGCGCTGCACAGGGGGAAAGGGGAATGAAAAGAGGGGCGAGAGAGGGAGAGAGGCGGCGGCAGCAGCCGAAGCGGCGCAGGTGTGGGTGGGGCAAGATTAAAGGCGGCTTGGAAGAGCGACGTTCCTCGGCGAAGGCCAAGAGCGCGCGGAATTCGACGTCGGGCGGCGGGCGACCGTATAGCTGGGCGGCGGCCGCCGAAAGTTCGTCGCTTTTTCGCCACGTAGAGGTTCGCCTTTAGGCGCCCGTTTCTGCGGCGACCGTCGGCGTCGTCCCTCGTAACCAAGCGAACGAACATGATGTAGGATGAAAGCGAACGCCGAGCGCAGTGGGAGACCGAAGACTGCGATAGCGAAGAGTGCGAGAAGGGAAGCGGCGGAGGCGGATGCAGCGGAACCATGACGCGGAAAGCAGAGGTGAAGGCTACGGCGAAAGCGTGAGAAGAAAAGCGTATAACGGGATGGTCTTGTGCTCTCTTTCAGAAGGAATGTAATTTTACTTCTAAATATTATAAATAATGAGTTCAAGATACCCTGAAATATTTTTAACTTATGGAAAAAATAGTCCTCTCTCAAATTATTCCTTACGATACCAAAATGCTTGACTTGAGCAGAGTATTTAAGATACGTGCAAGTATGAAAATTTGCCAGGAAATACATCGCATTCCCACACAGATTCACAAAAGTGCCTGGCTATCAGTTCGGGACGAGTCACGAGCGAGTTCGCCGACATATTGTGCTCTCTACGAAAAAGGTGTCCTGCGAACTTTAAACGTTTTCGCACTAGAAAAGCGTTTTTATCAATCAACGAAGCAGACGATGCTACTGTGTTACTGTTATACTTGTGCTACGGTGCTACTGTTATATATTGCTTATTTCAGCAGTGCAAGAACACTAAGTGGTCTTGCGCGGCTGCTCGCAGAAGACAGACCTAGAATAGCTGAAACACTTTTATCTGTTAATATTATTCCGTTACTTTTCTGTGTTAATGCTATTTTCTTATATGAATAAATTGCAGTGCTCTGACACAGCGATAGGTTGGGTTAATGCGCAATATAAAACAGGGTGTGGAGGACAAATATGTCCGGAATCTCAAAAATGTTGGAACGCCCGTGGTTAAAAGGATGTTCTACACACGCCGCCTTGGCCGTGAGTTGTGCTGGCTAACATGTCCAGGTCACATCGTGTACAGGCATACAAATATCCAACAAAGATGACGAAATTATGGTGCTGAGGTAGTTTAATTGGTAGAACTCAGCACGAGTAATACTGAAGATGTGGGTTTGGCTCCCTCCTATTCTCTCTCCACTCGTCTATTCGTTTACTTTTATTTTCCTGTACATTTTATTTCAATATTTCAATGAATTAACAGCTAATTCCCCTTATGCTTTTACGATGCTACGCTCACCCAGGTAGGGTTTAGTTTTCGTTTCTGTATGCTTGTGGTTAAAAAACAAAACATGCACTTCTCAAGATCCGCTTGTCCTACCCGATCGCCAATGTTTAGGCAATGCAGGCTCGCCTGATTACTAAACGCACAAGTGCAGGGAAAAGCTCCCACATGACTTTTTAAAGTGTGCTGGTCTCCCTGCACACACAGATTAAGGCTTCAATTACTAAACGCGTGCTTTCTACACTTTGAGATTGCAAAGCGGTAGTATATCAAACTGCCCGAAGTTTCGTCTATAGCTCTGTTGCAATATAAAGCCGCAGGTTACCTTAGCGGCTTGGTGTCTCCGCGTGAGGGCTACGAACCCGAGCCCTATGAGCCATATGGCCACTGTCACGGATGCTGGGAGCATGCGCTGGCGGCGCCGCAGCCACCACCTCAGTACTACCCGGCCGGGCCTCCTGTCTCCCAGGTCTGTATACTTTCAAAACTGGAGCTTTTGTATGGAGCTTTGTTTTTTTAAAAAATATTATGTTGCTTTACGCGCCCAAATCGAGATTTCATTATGAGGCATGCCGTGGTAGGGGACTGGTAGGGGCATGCCGTGGTAGGGCACCCGATGCAAGGTACACGGGCGGTTTTGCATTTCGCCGCCATCAGCCGCCGAGATCATCATCAGCCGCCGAGACAGACCTTTGATCCCACTATATTTTTCATAGCAGTGCAACCTCAAATCCTTAGTACTAAGTAACTACGGTGGGTACTAGAGCTTTATATTGGGCAGGTATATGGTTACAGCTAAGCTGTAACCATATATCCGCGGCAGTGTCCTCACGGGGAGAAAAAAAAACCTTCAGTGATTCAAGCGAAAAGTGCACGCGTTCTTTAGTATCACGCGTACAACATACAGCACCGCATTCATTTCAATAAAGAAGAAGCATAGAACACGCATCCACTCCACGTAATTGATGATAAGGCGCTCCTGCTAACAAACCGAAGCACGTTGTGCTTCCCGCATACTATTCCCGGTAAAGGTTACTGTTGCGCAAGCTGCCGTAGCGTATTAGAGGTTGGATTGCGCAACATTTTGACGAGACACACAGAAGAGACACACACCACAGAGCGTAGCGATGGCAGCTTGTGACGCAGGCAGTGGCGTCACTAACTAGCCTTTTATGTACGAAAGAAACAACGTAGGAACTGATTTCATAGTTGTTGCAGCACCGCTATGGGTATGCGCTGCCTATAGGCAGCGCATTGTTACGACCCCCGGGGAGCAGGGTGAATGCGAGGAGCGGCAAAGGAAACAGAAACGACAATACGAGCAGTGGTGGCGTGCTGCCGCTGGTAACAGGTGGAGGTCCCGTACAACGAGGCACTTGGCGTTGTCATTGGGCTGCCACGCCGGGCACGGCTTGACGATCTGCGACGCTGTGCCAATTGCCACCGCTACTGCACATTATGGAACGTCGGCGCAATGTAGACTAACTCCGGCGCTACTGAACTCGCCAGGCCCGCGATCTCCTACGCACTCTTAGCGAAACTTCGGACTCGGAGATGCAGCCCGCCCCACTGACGCAATTGTGGCAGACAGTTCCGTAGCTGGTCAACTCACAACTTCTGCCAGGGAGCATGCACCCGCGCCGCCATCTGGAGTGCAGGAAGTGCTACGCAAATCGGCACGCGGAGATTCTAGCCAGCTCCTGTCCCACTCCCTTTTACGTGGACGCTGCCTTCCGCACGACGTCCGACGGTACGCTGTAGCCGCAGTTGGACTACGCCGCCTCGACGCTGGAACTACGCGCTCCCAAGAGTCCGTCTTTGGTAATCAAGAAGCACCAGACGTACACACGGTCGAGCTGCTGGCTGTCCGTGACGCACTGCACGAAGCCCTCAAAGAACTTTCAGGTGCTTCACAAATGATGATATATCCTGACAGTCAGGCGGCGGCGCACATATTACGTCTTCCTCCCCCCCCTCCCTGTTCACCCTCCTGGCCCTATCGCAAGGAAGATAGCAGAGGCAAGCTGGAGGCTGCGCACGGCGCACGCGGTGGAAGCTGGAGTATGGTGGCCTCCCGGCTACTGCGGAATACCAGGGAACAAAGCTGCTCACTGCGCTGCGAGAGCGCTACTAACCTTTATCCGCCGCAGCGACGTAGCAGCTTTTGTGCACCTGCAATATGACGGAAATGAAGAGACATCCCTCCTAACAACAATAATAGAAACGTCGATAGCTCCGTGAAAGCCTACAATACCATACGCCGAGGGAAGATTCACTGCCTATAGGCTTGTCACGCGCAGGTCAAGTAATCGTGCTCAAGGCATGCGCCCACCGGTACTGCATTTACGCCGGCTGCATAGTCAACCACAAGATATTACGGCACACGAGATCTGAGAAAAAGCTGAATATCTGCGCAGCCTCACACCGCAGCCGAGTAAACGCTTGTACAGCCGCTACTATTAATGTGAACAGCACTGTGGTTTTCGGTTTTTCTCATAACTGGTAGAGACTGCTCGGAAATTGAACGTTTTCTGAGATCCCGTAGTTCCTCAACGTTTTTGCTTGACTATACTTGCACGCTGGCGTGTACATAAAGAAAAATGACGTCTTCCGGACAACATGGCGAATACCACTCACACAAGCAGGTTGCCCAGCGTGCAAAACAGCAGCTACGCCAACAATCAGGCATTTGCTGTGGGAGTGTCCAAAGTATGCAGCTTTTCAACAAGAGCACCGGGGGGCATGTGGCCAGCTTGGAGGAGTCGATCAGTTTCTCAGCGGAGGCCGACAGTGTTCCGCGAACACTGTTCGCCTTTGATGCGGAATCGGACATTGTCCGCACGGTGTGACAGTGTGGGGAAGCACTCCTGGGTCGCTGCCTCTGTCCTCATTTCTCATCTACCCAACTGCATTGCCCTTAATTGGTCAGTGAGCAGTGCCTCTTTTAATAAAGGTGTACCCTACCATTCAGCGTTAAAACGTGCTGAATCACAAGCAAGATGTGCTCGACCTTGTAAGAACGTGCCAGAGCTCCACAGTAGGATGAGAAAGAGGCGTAAAATTTTGAGGGACGTATGCGTCCAGTATATTCAGTTCTTTGTTTCTTTCCGTTTTTTTTTTTTTGTAGAATATGCGTGCGCATACTTTATATGAGTAAATTGTTGCTATATGACGTGGCTAACGCGCTAAGCGTCTCAATACAATGGGCAAAACGACAACAAGGTGGAAGCAGGAGCCAGCGTTTCGACAAGTGGACTTGCCTTCTTCAAGACCCAGACAAGACAAGTCCACTTGTCGAAACGTTGGCTCCTGCTTTCACCTTGTTCTCGTTTTGCTCATCGTCTTGAACTTCCATCTCCCGCCTTCCCCGCATTTTAATTTTAATGGCTTACACGAGGAAAGTTCTCAAGGGTGTTTTATTCCGCCCTCTTAGGCATATGTATGTGCTTTAATAGTTAGAGTTTCTGTGCTCGAGCAACCGGTTTTGGAACAAACCGTCGGACTTGTATATCTATATGTACGCTGGGAAGCACGTGTCAAGGTCACCCTCAAAGGCACATAAACGGCAAGAAACTGACATCCAAGATTGATTCAAGGAAAACAAAGCAACACCAAGAATGATTACTTTGCGCCAATATGAGGCCAACACATCAAAACCCAACAAGAAATCATTTTCAGCGGCCCATGTGCCATTTATCATAAGCAATAGGGAAACAACTCAAGCTACGACCAAATGAATGTGCGTTTCAACCATTGCACGCGCGCAAGATGTGCAAATTATTTTTCTTGCAACCGCAACAAAGCTTTGCTGATACAAGTTACGTCGAACAGAGCACTAACGCTAAAAAGTGCACAAATAGGGTTTTGGCGCTTTGTTGCAGAGATTGTGTAGCTACCAACCAAACTTTAATGACGCAATTACAACATTTAAAGTTAAATTCTGGTGTATTACGTATCAAAACTGCGATATGATTACGGGGTACGCCGTAGTGAGGGACTGCGTATTAATTCAGACCACCTGAGAGTTTCTTAACGTTCACCTAATGCACGGTACACGAGCATTTTCGCATTTCGCGTCCATCTGATTGCGGCCGCTGCGTCCCGGATTCGAACCCGCGATCTCGTGCTTAGCAGCGCGACGACATTGCCACTACGCGACCGCCGCGGGTAACGCCACAATATAAGGTGCGATAGAAGAACGGAAGAACTAATTAAAACATGTGAAATAATGAAGCTACGTGATGATTTCTGAGCAATAAAATGTACTTAGACGCTGAACGCTAGTGCTCGTCCCCATACACATTTTTTCTGTTTTTTTTTTGGTTTCGTGTTTTGTCCTTACCCTAGTATACCTGTAACGCCTCACGCACGTTTTGATTGTACGCAAATGTCGCATTTTTAATTCTCCGAAAACGTGAAACACATACGCTTTTGTATGCTGAGCGCGAAAACACAAGTTGTGATTAATTTCTTTCGTGACACGTTTCAAACGAAAAACTTTAATTGGCTTTTTCACCCATTTCCGTGGTCGGAGGACGGACTTTGAGCCTTTCTGCGCCGAGTTTGCGGGGCACGTTAATTGCCTAACGTCAACTATTATATTGTCACGTGGTAGTGACGGCGAAGAAAGAAGCAGTACGGTGGAATACAAAACTAGCCTTTTATTGGGCGAACCTGTGCCCACAAAACAGGCTACACTTATAGCACAACGAAAGCGGCAAACACAGTCGGCGATCGTCGAAAATCTGGTCAGTGGGTCAAGCGCGTCGGCTTTTATAGAGCAGTCGTCGAATGTTTCAGACTAATCGTTTGGACCCGCGTGCCTTCCACAAAGTTCCACACCATTCGCGTTACGCGATGAAATCAGATAACACAAGGTTCGGCGACAACAGACAGCCGGGTAGAAGCATCGATAACTTTCCAGAAACGTCGGATACATGCAGGCGCGTCCCTCGCTGTGCGATTACAGTTGAGCGGCAAAACGTGGTCGCCCGATAAAGATAAGTACACGTGTCAATATTTCGTTGAGCCGCATGTATATTCGCCTATGCTAGCGTCGCACGTGTGCTTATTAGCAGTGTGTTCTCAGCGGAATTATGCAGCGAAGCGAAAAACGCCACCTAGCTATTCAGACTGCAAAATATACCTCGTGAAGCGCACCATTCATTTAATAAAGCGACTAGATTTTTCTTGAAGCGTTTGGCTATTTGCTGACACTGACAATCACCGTCGATGGATTTCGCGTATTTTTATATTTTTCTTTTGTAAGATTCATTCTTTATAGAAAATGCGAGCTGCATTTACTCGTGGTATATTCGACTGGTTGCCCTCGAGCGCTCTAGAGCACTCTCGATTTGCCGTTTAGATTGCGCTGGTCGAAAACGGAAATCAAGCGCTCATAACGAATTAGCCATGGTTCGTTAAGTGCGCCACACACCGACTCAGAGCGCTCGGAGGCGCTCCCACACACAACCTGGGTGAGCGGCCGTGATCCGACAAACTCGTGGCTATTCTGAGAGAGACAGAGAGAGGGAAGCGAAGCGGGAAAGGTACGGAGCTTAACCGAGGACGTGCCGAATTGGCTACCCTGCTTTTGGGGAGGGGAAAAAGGGAAGAGCACATGAGAGAAAAAAAAATATTCATTAGTAGTCAGTCGCAGAGGAATCTTCACTGTCGCAAGTGCTCATACAATCAAGTGACCTTCAAGAATTGCAGAAGGGCCTTTGTGACCTTTTGCATGAGAAAATGCATAGGCCATGCATGGCCCAAGGATATCTTCTTTTGAGAGCTCTCTATTATCTAGTAGGTGTAGTTTCGCTTGTAAAGTACGTCGTTGAGTGTCACAGGATGGACAGGAACACAAAAGGTGCTCTAGAGTCTCATCGCACCAGCACAAATTGCACACCGCACTGTTGGCCATTCCTATCAGGAATGAATTGGAATTCGTAAATTCGACGCCGAACCATACGCGACACAGTAAAGTTGTTTTACGACGGGAAAGCCCAGGTGGCAGGCGATGTCGCAAGTTAGGGTCGATAGAGTGCAAGCGTGAGTTGGCGAAACCCGGTGAATTCCATCGTAGAAGCGTGATGCGGCAAGCAAGCGATTGACGTTGTCGCGCAGCATCAGTTCTTAAAAGTGGTATAGGAAGCCTCTGATGTTCTTGGTGAGCCGAACACGCAGCGTCATCTGTGTTGTCGTTGCCGACAATTCAGCAGTGGCTCGACAACTACTGAAATAAAATTTTGTGGCCTTTCTCGAGCGCGTGATGATGAGTGTGCCTTATTTCGTACACTAGCTGATCATCTAATCCATGACGTAGGGCAAACTGCAGAGTTTGTAGGGCTGCATTGGAATAGCATAAAATTGCCCAACGATTCGGTGGCTGCTGGACCACGTACTTGAGTACACCTTGAAGAGCCGCAAGTTCTGCTGCTGTCGACGTTGTATTGTGCGAATACTTAAACTGCAAAGAGACGGCATCCGATGGAACAACTACTGCTCCGGTAGAGCTATTGGAATTGGTGGAACCGTCCATGTAAACGCTTCAGGGCTAGCGGTGACAAGTCTGCCTTCTTATCAATCCCAGGAATTGAGTGGCAAGCGTGAATTTGCCGGAGATACCACAATGCCCATGTTTGACATTTCGCAGGCTTGAAGCCAAGTGGTATCGAGTCGTGGTGTCTCGTCACAATATCACAGAATGTAGCCTGTGTTCGGCTATACTGATTGTACTGGCAGCAGCTAACACGTTCGCCTGGGGCAGCCTTTCTCTGGCTCCAATTTCGAGAGGGTTCCGCATTCACTGCAAACAGAGTTGGATAGCGCTAGGGACCAGTCGAACGCATACAGTCAATACAGCTCACATTCTACTCACATTCCAGGCCACACTTGTCTCGACTCCGATTCCGATCTCGGTACCAATGCCGATGCCGAGCGGAGGCTGCGGTGGACGGTCCGCGCCCATTGTGATCAACCCTCCAGGGGCGGCTCCCGCACCTGTACCAGTGCCGCCCCCTCCGCCCCCCGAGCCTCGGCCGAGTCCCGCGCAGGAGATGGCCTCGGCAATGATGCTCACCATGGTCGACTACATGCGACGCAGGCTGGACAAGGAACTGGCGGGCGCGTCGTCCAAGCACGAGGTGAGTCAACGTGAATCCATTTCTCGAACACATTAGGCGGGTAAAGGTTGTCAAAAAAGTTGCGGATCACTCCCGCACGACCAACTGATTTTTGTTTGTTTGTAGGTGTGTGTGTATCAAGCGCGAACGGACACAAGAAGACGTTAGTACGAGTACCCATAAAACTGGTTCAACGCGAACAAGCCCAATTAACTACATCACTATATTATTGTGCACGAGCCCGCAAGCACCTCCACTAGATGTATAACGACAATAATTAGCTAATGAGCTCAATTCGCTTATTCAACCACCTTGCGCCAACAACCAACTGTCCTAGAAGCGTACGGTGAGGGGCTAGTTGGTATGACATTATGAGAACAAAGAAAAACTGCGCAAAAAGGAACAAGACAGAGCCTGCACCTGTGTCGTGTGGTTCTTTCTCTGTCTTGTTCCTTTTTGCGCAGTTTTTCTTTGTTCTCATAACTGTCCTACGGTGGTAGGGGTCACGGCTCCGTTCGCCGATTATGGCAACTCTTACAATTCTGTATAGGCCTCAATCCTAGTTATATCAAAATAAAAAGACTTCATGTCCCCTATGTTCTCCTCGACTTCATTGTTTGTTGGCCTAGTGTGACATGAGTATCTTTGAAAGTGCTGCATCTTGGCCGAGTGGGTAATTTATATCTTTGGGGGAGAGCTGAAAGACACTGCATGGCTGCCCAGTGAAATATTAAAAAAATTCAAGCAGGAGCAGCGCACAAGCAACAGAAGTTTATTACATTTCATGTGTTCATATTTGCATGCATGGTCACAATACCACGTGACGGACACTGTATACGTTTGTGCTAAGCTTAGCAATGATATATTTTATGTTACAATCGAACACATGGCGTGCTAACACACAAAGAACCTTCACTGATAAGTTCTGCTTCTATCATTTCTGGCATGCGTTTATGTTTCTCGGAGATGACTTTGTCGGACTTTACCAAAAAACAGAAAACATCCACAGCCGTTGCAATCTGCGGACACATGACCATCTGTGTAACGCGCGACGTTTCTGTTGTGCCCTCTTAGCCGGTCATTTACACAACAGACGTAGTATTTAGGCCCGAATGTAGTTTAAACCACCGGAAAGCGGTACACTGTGTATCGCTTCTTCTGCGCAAGGAATGAATGGGCTCCGACGGTTCTTCTAACAGCTTTGGTGATAAGGACCAAAAAGCAAACAGTGGTCTAATGCGGTGTGCTCATTCTATGGAAGCTCCACCCCTAAAGTTTCGGAGGACGGTGTTAAAGCTCATCACGTATTCTCCACACTTTCGCACAAGTAAAGAAAGGTGTGAACGACGTTCTCAGTGTCAGGCAGGAGGTCCTAAACACATCGGAAAGTCGGCGGCCAGACAACTGTTCGCAGTAACTTACTTAATGGGGTGAAGTGTAGTCCCTCGAGCTTAGAAACATATATCTGAAAATGAAATCACTTGAATAGCATCTGCTCATCATTTATTGCCGACGATGTCTGTGAACATAAAGAAACAAAACAGGTATAAAACGGCGAACGCGCCCAGCGTCCCCAAATCCACCAGTGGTAACCTGGCAACATAAGAGTAGCTACTGCAGGCTTCAAACTGCCGTACTGCTTTGTTTCGGCTAAGATACTTTCGTGTACGCCCTAAGCAACCCTTGTCCACAGAACCAGCTCTTTTATTGCTTTAAAATGACGCTAAAGGTATATATATATATATATATATATATATATATATATATATATATACAGGCGGTGAATCAGGAGTGCGCAATATGGCCGTGACATTCGAATAGACACGGTCTCTTTTTCTGTCTTGCGCAGTGAGAAACGCTGAGGAGATTCTATTGGCAATGCAACTGTGCCATACCACTCGATCACATTGCATCGGATGAAATTTCTTCCGTTGATTTATTGTCGGAAGAACTAATACTGCTGTCATGACACTTGCGCAACGGTCATGTGCATCGACTGCACAATTCGGTGAATTAAAAAAAAAAGAATTTGTCGACGAGCGTTGCTTAGTAGCTAGGCAGTGACTATAGTGAGAAGCATGTTGTATGTAATGTTAGACGCTTACGATAAGTTGTATTAAGACGATATATTCAGGATGGTATCAAGCAACTTACTATTAGCCTTAGAACGAACTTAATTGTTATGTTTTATGTAGCCGCAGTAGTAGCAAATCTGTAATGCACGCAGCATGCCTCTATAAATAATACTTTAGCGTTACCAAATTTGTTTCTCACAGCCCAATTTATTTATCTCCTCTGACGACGAGAGTGCGATTGCTTCAAATGTTAACCTCCACGACACTGAGGATGTGATAACAATAGGAATAAGCGGCCGGAACGTCTTTGTGATTATACATGGTGCGTCCTCTGCACTTTGCCCGAGGCCCTCCCACAAATACGCGTTCTACTTTGCGTATTCCAAAATGACGATTCGATGTACGGTTTTGGTGCTTTATGAATTTCCTGTCATATAAAAGCCATGCGAAAAGACACAACATCTCGTCAGTTTACGTAGTTATTAAGCACTGCTCAAAAAACAGGCCACCGTACGGTGCAGCTTGAGCTGCTTTGAGAAAGTGAGTATACTGCGCATTTATTACATTAAGAAAGGCTATGCATGCATAAAGCACATATAATCGGTCACATTGTAAAATACGGTTTCACGTGCTGACGAAGCTCATTCAAGTAGAGAATGTCAGTGACGCAAACAACCATAAGTGAGAGGCACGTGAGTGTGAAAATATCGGAGCGGTTGATTTTATGGCTACAATAAAAAAAAAAAAAAGAACATTAAGAGGCCTATCTTTCCGAACACAGGGGGAATGAGGGGTGGTGTAGTGGGGGGCTGCGGATCAACTTAGACTACCTAAAGTGCAGCTACATATTTTTATGCAAGAATTCTTGCTTTCCGCTCTAATCGAACTGCGGCGGCTGGGAATCCCACCTGCAGCTTTGTACCCAGCCGCGGAAGGCAACAGACACCGCTGCGGGGTAGGGATAGGTGAGTTTACCGTACAAGTTAGCAATTTGAACTAAATTCTCACGAGCCATCACGTGGTAACTTTGGAACGGAATTGTAAAGGGGCACGACCAGTCGTGTAGAGCAGTGGTGGCGCAAGCAACACTAGAGCTTCGAAAGGAAAATAGTCGAAAAGGCGAAACTGATAATTCATGCGCCACGTGGCTGATAAGTTTTAGTTGCCGAAATGGTTGCAAAAACGCAGATATAAATAATCGAGAGGTTAGAATTTTCAGTCTGACCTATCAGTTTTAAGAGTTTCTACGTTATTTTGTCGACGCCATCAGTAATTTTGAGCTCTGTTCCACATCTTACGTCTCAGAAAGCAAGAACTTAATTCGTGAACAAGCAAACATCGCCTTTTCAATAAAAGTGAGCCTTTTCTTGGCCAGCTGCCAGCGATGTCCTCGGTGTCGCTGTCCCCAGCACAGAGGTCTTCGCAACCGTTGACGCCGCTGGCACCGATGCCCTCGGCAGATACGCCTCAGGCAGACATGCCTCCGGAATTGCCTCCGACCGCTCATAAGAAGCACAAGAAGAAAAAGACCAAGGTCTTTGAAGGTCTCGACAGCAGCGAGGAGACAGCGTGGGACTTCCGTCAACCAAAACAGCCGCCGGCAGCGCCCGTGCAAGCCATCAGCAAGCAGGGTGCCGACGTTGTCGAGAAGCTTCAAAGCGAGTTCTCGCCCGACGAGAAGTCAGAGTAAGAGAATGATCCATAAGCTCGTTGTCACCAACTCCACCTTAGAATGCTGTTACGATAGGGTGCGTTGATTTACAGACTAATTGAGGTAAAGGGGAGAAGGGTTGCCGTGCCGACACCATTTAAGCCACTCCCAAGACAAGCGCACTTCATCCTCCTCCTCTTCCGTCGTTGCTATCGCTTTGGCATAACATTCGTCCCTTCACAGACCAAGTCCGCTGGGCGGGTAAGTGTTAAGTGCGTTCAGAGTCACGGGGAGCACGTCGCTTCAGGCGGGCGACGTGAAGAAGCTGTGTCTTCTTAGAACGGTAGCCACGAAACACGAGACGAGCAATGGAATAGATCAAATCACTTAGGCAATCGGTGATGATGAAAGGCCCAGTGCAACGAGCCAGAAACTTATGGCAGAGGCCGCGCTATCGAAGTGGTGTCCAAAGCCATAATATGTCCCCTTTGTCGTACGACAGATTCTTATGCCGTGAATCGTAGCTGATTCTGGAGCGGTTCCGGGAGACTTCTCAGATTGCGTTGTGGCTGCGGTTGTTTAAGGTCGTTCACTGCAGCGACCTTTTGTCGCTCTGGTCGCACGCCCTGCTTGTCCACTAGATGTCCAAGTGCTAGCGTCTCTCGTTGGCCAAGGTAACGCTGCTTTGAGTTGTGGGTAAAAGCAGCTTGTTTGAGGCACGTCAAAACAACGTCAAGTTGATGATTCTGCTGTGCTTAAGTGCGGCCTAAAATGACGACATCGTCCAGATAACATAAACAAATCTCCCATTTCAAGCCTTGCAATACCGTGTCCATAAACCTTTCAAATGTTGCAGGCGTGTTGCACAAACCAAACGGCATAACCTTGAATTGAAACAAGCCGTCTGGTGCTCTTTGTCGGCTGAACACATCTGCCAGTAGCGCGATCGGAGGTCCACCGATGAAAAGTAGGATGCGGAATCAAGACAGTAGATAACGCCGTCGATACGGGGAAGTGGTTACACATCCTTTTTCGTCGCAGACTTGAGACGCCGGTAGTCGACACAAAACCTCCAGGACCCATCTTTCTTCTCACGAGGATGACCGGCGCAGCCCAAGGCCTAGAGTAGTCTCGCATGACGCTATTGGCTTGCCTGTCGTCGACCTATTGAGTGATGATCTTTCGCTCCGGCGCGGACACAGGTAAAGGCTTCTTGGACGCGCGGCCGGCGTGTTGATCTTGTGGCGAGCTCGCGTATTTGGAACGCGAACTTTTAAAACGTTGTGTACGAAATCAAACAAATAGGCATGCTCGCTACGGACGCTGACCAGGGCTTGGCGCTTCTACGAAGACAGTGATTTGTTTATCATATTTAGAAACGGAATCGAGTCTTCAGGGACACCGCGGGCAGACCCGTGTGCTCGGGCTTCGTGCGACGTGCCATCAGTTAAAGCGTCCATGTTGAGACGCGTATCCGCTTCGAAAGGGGCAAGTCGCATGCTGCTGGGTAGCACAACGGGCTGGCAGGATAAGTTTGACGCCCACGGTGTAGTTGCTCCGCATGCCACAATATCATTTCGACAGCAGTTATACAGGCACTCAGGCGCGTGTGATGGCCCCTGCGAGGCGAACGTGGCCTAGCCCACCGAGCTCAAGTGGCCGGGCGCATACACAGGCAGCGGGTCGTCTGTTGGAAGTCATGAAGTGCTGTCAGCCATGGTCTGCTATAACTAGGAATTTTAGGCCTTGTTTAGGTAAAATGGAAATTTCGGATATTCTAAGAAATTTAGCGCTATGACGTTGAGAAAAAACAAACTCGGAGGCTTGAGGTACAGTAGTACTGCTGATGTGACGCCACGTTTTAGAGCGCAGCTCTTAGCCGCTTCAGTCACAAATTATGATAGACTGTCGGTAGATGTGTGAAGTTTCGGTAATTTTATGCCAGGCTGCTCGAGACTCCACTCCAAGCAAATCAAGGTGGTACAAGGAATCTTTGGGCCTTTTATGATGAGTCATAATATATACAGAGTGACTAAATATTTTAATATTGTTAAGTCAGTCATGCTACGTTTCTTTATACAAAGAATTGAATCGCCGGCTTCATATACAGGCGCAAGTTATTTATTGGCCGCAAGCCTCTCCAGAAACATAAAAAAAATATTTCAGGGTTGCTACCGACATGTTCCACATCAAACGTCACGTAAAACACGGTGATGGCCGTCACCAAAACGATACTGTCTAACGATGCGTATCTCAGAAGTAAAATGGAAGTAATTTAGGTCAGCAGAATGTTTAATTTACCCTAAGCTTCGTGTTTGTGCTATATTCCTTGCTACCACTGGACAGAAATGGCAAAAATAGGTCGCGTCCGCAAATGTTGACGCCGTGACTGAAGGGGTGAGGCGCGCATTCCCGCCGCTAGTGTCGACGCTGTCCCTCGCCACCGACCGAGCTTACGAGTACAGTGCAGGATGAAAGTGAACGCGGAGCGCAGCGCGAGATGAAAGACAGCGACAGCGAAGAAAGCGCGAGGAGCAAAGAGTAGGAGGAGGGTGCAGCCGAACCGTGAGGCGGGAAGCGGTTGAGGAGGGCATGACGAAAGCATGAGAAGAAAGCTTAGTGCGCCAGACGGGCTTTGCGGCGACGATGGCCACGCGATAGAGGCAGATTAGCGCGCGTCGTCTGCGTGGAAACAAAGCACTGCATGAGCGGAGGTCTGTTTGCGGCGGCTGCTGTGAATCTAGCCCACGCGACACCCACGCTCTGCCACTCGCGATTTCCGGTTTAGCAAGGCAGTCGTGCCATTGTTTGTTCCGTTTGGAACGTGCCGTACAAGACAGATCGTCCGCGCCAGCCAGTATATCTCAAAATGAAGTCACCTATAGAGCTGCGCTCAAATTTCGCATTAGGGAGTATGATAACCGTCGGTGAATTTTTTTTCCAGTAAAAGCTTTCTTGATTCATTATTATTGCATACTGTGTATGTCCAACTGTATTCCGTTGTTAATCACAGTAAGAATGGCAATTGTTTCCTGTCTATCCGCTGTAAAAGGGTGGGAACCTTCGCTATCTGAGTGTATTGATGGAACTCAAATGTGTTGTGTTGTACTCTGCACGAACGACACTGTGCAGATGCCATGGCAGCTTTAACGAAGTGCTACTGTGAATTTGCCACGCGTACCTGTGCATATCTGTGCACTCGGAATTAAATATCTATACGTCACCGGTGACAAAATACATAATGGAACGCAGAACAAAACAGCATGGGCAAATCCTGTCATAAGCTGACACTTATACTTAGCTCTGAGAATGACAATGCAGTTGTGGTGCTAAACAGTCCACTATAGCTGTATACACTTAATCTTACCGCGCGGCAGGCAAAGCAACCTTGCAGAGAGACCCACTGTTCGTGTGTTTGGGTGAGCTTTGCTATGGAAGAAAGATAAAAAATGGCCGCGCATCTCCAAACTTCGCTGTAAATTACGTGTAAAGGCGTAAGTTTCGTACGCAATATATATATATATATATATATATATATATATATATATATATATATATATATATATATATATATATATATATGTATAATATGTAGGTGTGGGTGAGCGACTGCTTTGCCACTGTTACATTTTGTAAGGGAGGTGCCGACGCCCATCTTCTTTATTTGACAATTCGAATAAGGTGTCATCTGATTTGGATACTATCTGTTCGTGCGAAGCAGCAAGTTTGGACAACAACCAAGTATAAACGAACTCGCGTCTTCAATGAATATGGCTTCGAGATTGTGTTGCCAGCCTAATTAACTTACGCGGCTGCATCATTAAAGCCTGAGTCTAGAGGCATTATTTCCTGAATATTTTAAAAGCAGCCACGCAATAAACCTAAAATATAAAGCATGCAGTCCATTTGCATAACGCAAACAAAAATGCATCTTTGCAGAAATCATATTGACCAATTTAACCACCGAATTTTGCTAAAATTTAGGAAAATATACCGAATTTTTTTACACGAGTTAGGGGAAAACTAGCTTTACAGATTGGCAGCAATGAGGTCACGTGACTTGCTGGCGGAAAACTAGCTTTGCAGATTGGCAGCACTGAGGTGACGTGACCTGCTGCCGGTGTCCGGGCGGAAAGCGATCCGAGAGGGCTGGTTGGTGGCTTGATTTGTTCTTTATGCCCACGCACTGTCTTCCCCGTGCAATACTTTTAGAGGCATGGCCCAGTTTAAAGAGCGAAGTCAGTTACATCATCGAACGTCCAGAAGGGACAACCGCTCGTCCTCCTCACTGCCGCCGCTCAACATAACTCCAGCGCTCTGATACCGAGGGCTCACGCTCAACGAGTTAATTGTGTTTGTTTGTGTGCTTGTAGCTGTGACACCGAACTTGTTATGCTAGTAAGGGCACGCTTACTGCGTAGTACTAGCCATAAAACTAGGGTCCAACTTGTGGGGACAGTCTAAAACTTTGCTATGGCGGTCAGTGCGTCGCCATTCTTGTGAAACTGCTACTGTATCTTTAATGAAAATTCTCGAAATACATACGTAGCCATCCCAACAAATCAAAATAAACAAGAAATAAATTAGGATTTGATTGTCATTGACGTTTCAAATTATTCCAGGGATAATGAGACGATTTATCAGCCTAGCCAAACCACAAAGAAAGCCTAGAGAAGACGGTGCTATACTAACCACTGAGAGACTCGTGAAACAACTAGATAAGTACTTCCGAGAAAAGCTTCAGCCAAGCCATACATATGCAGGGCAGGAGAAAGAACGACAAAATTGGTAGACGGCGACGCTATTCACGTGCCTTCCTTTCTGTTTTTATACCGGATGCTGCAACTCATGAGGAGCTCACAGTATCATCTGCATACATGGAGATAGGGTATGCTTGTACGCCTTCTGGCGTAGGGTTCTTACTGTGCAGGAACAAGATACTTATGTCGTTGAACAGCCGTGAGTAGTCACACTTCCACACGATGAACAATCGAATATAGCTACTGGCTTTTCTGATAACAATCTTAGCGAGTACCCTTAATGATGTATTGATACAACTACCCGCTGGTCCCGCAGTATGGGGAGGACACGATAGCTAAATAGAATAAACAAGTGACTTGCACGATACGCACGTGCTCTGCCGCTTAATTTATTGTACTAAAATGGAATTGGCAATCGGAGGGAAGGTGTTCCCAATTCTACAGCTGCGTTTATACCTACACGATCTTTATTTTTTCGGAACTTCATAAATAATGCATCAAGGCCACGCCTTGAAGCAACAATCTTTATTTCATACACCAGCTCATTAGCATGCGGCATGATTACCGGCCTCCGTGCTCTCCTCATCGGTTGCCCTGGGCTGTTGAGAACTGATGTGCCGTGCTACACATTTGCACATAATGGAAGTCAGTGTTTCGGAGAGCAAGCAGATTTCAGACTTTTCATGTCTTTGATAAGGAGAGTATTACATATTGCATGAAATTCCAAGTTCTCTTTTTTTTTTTTCAAAGTAGCCGCGGATTACATTAAATTTAATGCCCATTTTTTTAATTTATAATCTGTCACTGAGTAACTGAGCAGTCGTCTCGTACTTTGCGCAATGATTGTTACGTGGGGCAGATGAGTATAGGTGTTTAAGTGCAAGATTCAGGGAGCAAGCTAAGGATAATAATAACAAAGCCAGAAAGCACTTGTTCGTCATTCTGTGACCTGGGTCAGCCGTGTTGGAGAACGCAGATGCCCTGCTCTATCTCATCGAGAAGGTTACCCGAGATGCTGTGGAAGCATACCCTATTTTCAGGAATTAAAGTGATTGTGGAAGACTTTCCTCACAATTTCAGTATCCTAAGGAGTCAGTTCTGCTCTATCCACTGCAACGCACATGAATAGCGATGATGCCTGTCCGTTTTGTCATTCTTTATTACGGAAGTATTTGTTTCTGTGATTTTCAATAAATCCGCTAGCGGTGAACAGCATCCATGTCAGTCCTGTTTTCTTGGGTTCTGATTTGGCATCTTTATTAGCACGCAAAAATTCTACATAAAGCTAGCCAGAATTCCTGATCTTGACAATCAGGTTCAGAGATGCCATAGTGGTGAAGAGGTAACGGAGTTGTTTCAATCATCTGGAGCTTTGCCCAGCCCAAAGAAAACTCAATCCACGAGTGTTTTCCGCATCCCATTCGCAATGTTGCTGACGGCACTATGGACCGAACCCAGGACCTCTTGCTCAGCGCACAGATGAAAAGAACCATGCTGTTGCTGTGTCTTGCGCTGAGCGCGCATTCTCTTGCGGCTCTTAACTTTGGCATATTACAAATTCATCTCGGTTTTAGTCAATAACCGCTGTGTTTGTTTCTATTCACTTTGGGTTCTGTCGATTTGTTCGATCTGCCCCACAAGCCGGAATGCCTATCCGTGAAACAATGCTAATTTTGTCAGGTTTTGTGGATGGTCTGATAAAGAAGGTAAATTGCATAATTTAGTTTCTTTTCTTGTGAAAAAGCTGCACCGGCTTTATTGTAGGCCGGATATGGCCAAGCAACCACCGTTTTTCAGAGTATCTCGTGGTTGTGATTCTGTGAGAACTAGCGTTTATAATTTCCGTGATACACAATGCGCTGTTCAATAATGCGCTGCTTCTGCACGCCTTGCTGATGTTTGTGCCTGTGTCTCGTGCGCTTTAACAACGGATAATTACAAATTTTATGTGCAAACAAAATTCTGCGAATAAGAGCACTTCAAAGAATCAATTCTAGCTGACAAATAAGCAGCACCCGCGTTGTGCGAAGTGACCATCGGACTGTCTGGAGGCTAGGTTCAAAGTACGACCTGGATCTCCCTATGCAAATCCGTTCAGGCTAGAAAAAAAGATTTGCGCACTCTTTGACAGGTGCGAGAGCACAAATTATTTTGCATTTTGCTCTGAAAGCAAATTACTGCTGCTTTCATCATCGATAGATTCCTGGACCACAAGCCTTTCATCTTTTAAGAAAGAAATTTAGTGGCATTCCTATTTTCACGTAGTATACATCAGAACCACGCTGGGAAATTATGCCACGTAAAAATATGGCAATATTTGTCCATACGAATCACTTCCTCATTCTACCCCCGAAAAGCTGTACCGAAATATCTTTCGGTCTTAATTGTTTTTCCGGAAACTACGCTTCTCTAAAATTATAACCGACAGAACAATTCCCCTAATAATAAGATTAGTTTTGTGCTTACGCGGAACTGGAAATGCCCACAGTCTAGAGGGCTGCACTGAACATAGTTATAATGACTGTGATGAAGTCGTTTATTGCACAGCAGCCCTCGCACGGACACGCTCTGAAATTTTCTACACCATCTGGGGCTTTCCTTGTCTGCCGAAGAATATTTGCGATCACTATTGCGCAAGCACACTGCGAGGTGCTTATACCATTTGCAGCTTATCGTGCGCTCCAACGGTAATCGTCATGAATATTGCGTGCAGTTTATTTGTTTAATGCTTCATCGGCATTCACGTCAGGGAAACTACGCGTATGTCACATATATACGCGCAAGACTTTCGTGACTTGAAGCTTCAGCGGCCGTGCAGGGCTAAAATAAGAAAATACGCATATTATAGATGAGTAGTATTGTTAGGGGACAAGGCAAGCCCCATAAAGGCACGCGTTTTTTTTTTTTTCATAATGTACACCTTTCCTTTACAACTCTGCTCTCGCTTCATTTTTCTTAGGAAGTGCTATGTTACACTAATACGCCCATTGAGCGAGAAGACTAAAGAGGTGGGATGGACTAAATTATTTGTCAGTTAAAACTAGATGACAAACACAGTCATTGAAACCATTGAAAGCATAGGAAAATGTAATTGTTGTGATTATTTGACGTATGTAGAAAAGTTAAGCGAATAGGAAATGAAAGTGCACGAAAAGGCGAATTGTATTAGGCGGGAGTCGAACCCGCGTCTTCCTCATTAGGGGTGCGGCACTTTAACAACGCCGTTAACTCACGCCTTTTGTGATCCGAAACTATACCGGTTACGAAGCGTTAAAGAAAGGAAGAGTACGACAGGTATCCAACAATTACTGTTGGGAGACAAGATAAGCCCCGACCGCTGAAAATGTTGCTAGAGTGCACTTTATAAACGCTACGTCACACTTACTCGCGCGTACCGTTAGTGACTGGAAACTATACTGGTAGCGCAGCGTCAAGAAAGGAGACGAACGCAAGGTTGATCTTCGGTGTACAAGTAGGCTCCTAAAAGCTTCACATTCCAGTACCGTTCCGAAGAGCATTGAAGCATTCGACATTCCATATTAAAATTCACGCAAATTGCTACGCATAACTCATAGTATGCTGAATGCCTTCACTAGAAATCCTCCGCAGATTTATACAGCTGCTGATCACGTATTTCAAGAAGTGTTAGTTAAGAGGACATCTTAAAACAGCATAAAGTTAGCTTTTCGGGAAACTTATGGACTCGGACGATTTGTACGTGGACAAGAAAAAGAAAGCACCTGTGTCTGAAGAGAAGGAATAACATGCGATTCGTTTATGAACATTAAAAAGAAAAGGAAATTAATTTCTAGAGGGGAGCAACATAGCGGCTACCGATAAACTACTTTCAGGAAAAGGCATGGATTGAGCTAATTTTATAGCGCAGCTCTTAATGGCCCGTTCCTGCGGCGAGCGGCAGCAGCGGCGGCGGCGGCGTAACCGAGCGAACGAGCACAACGGCGAAGAATGAAAGATAAAAGCATAGTTCTGCCTGATGCCGTGCCCCGTGGTGCCGCGCACGACGTTCTGCGACGATCTCTACGACATGGCGCCAGAGTACCACGGGTCGTCCAAATGGAAAAAACCCTGCCATGAGTAACTACTTAAGAGGAAAAAACAAAATCAGGAAAGAAACAATTTATGATAACTCAGAGGGAAGCTCATTACTTTTCGAAGCGAGATCGGCACGCCTTAGAACACGCTCCTATAAAGCGAGATATAAGAAGGAAGAAGAAGCATGTGCTTGCTGCGGTAAAGCTAGGGAAACGACGGAGCATGTTTTATTAGAATGTGAAGACGTCTACCCAGCGGTCGATTTAGGCACCACTGTCCTCCTTGAAGCCCTTGGGTTCAGCGAGAGCAGTGGAAAAGTAAACATGTCCGAAATAGCGATTAGTAAGAGGCGATTGGAGGATTGGTGGAAGAAAATTAGGGAAATGACAAAAAATGGAGACGTACAAAAGCACAGTTCGCAATAGGGGATCAGAAAATTTGGTTGTGGGAGTTCATAGTTGTTTTCTTTCTTTGTTTAACCTAGGTAGGACATTAGGCAGTGTAATAGCAAGAGCTTGGTGGCGCAACCCACCGTCCCGTTCCAAAGGGGACGCTCATAACATCCATCCATCCATCGCCCGTTCACTTCTTTATTTTCCTTCGGTCACTGCTTTTCATGGGCTAACAAATGTTTAGCGTTATCCCTCGACGCACGACGCCCCTGCATGTGCCAGAAGTTTCTCGCACTGGTTCTACGCACTGGGGGCTCTTGTCACCAAAGCTTTCTGTAATCTGATTCTATGCGTGACGCGAATTTTGACGTAGTACTTTATGGAAGCCACGCGGGCACCAGCGATTACTCTGGAAGCTTTGACGAGTTATGCATAAAAGCCGACGCGTTTGACCCACAGATTTTCGACGATCACCGACTCTGCTCCCCGCTATTGTTGTGCTTGAGTGTTACTCGTTTTGCAACGCTTCGCTCCATTTGAAACGTGCCTCACGAGACAGATTTTCCGCACCAGCCAAAAAGTCGCGAAATGAAGACTTGTATAGAGCTGCACTGAAATTTAGCATTACGGTGTATCGTATACGTCGGTGAATTCTTTCTGTAACGAAACTGGAACACATGGGAAAAAATATAAGCTCAGCCCTATATGTTTTCACTATTTGTTACGTTCTTTCCTGCCGATTCTTCTGCGGTTTTATTATCGACAATTTAATTCAAGAAATATTTCATCGTACCTTTGTACTTTTGTATAATATCAAATTTTCTATTTTCATTTTTAACATTTGGGACAGTAAACGCCAACTCATTGTTGTTTGTTCCAGAGTGTGCATATGCTCCCAGGCTATTGAGTTGTCGAAAGCCTTTTTTTGCAAATGTGCTCGACATCCTGTACGGCGTCTGGGCTTTGCGTGCGTATTACCGGTGGCAAATGAAGGCGGGCAAGGCTGCCCATTTCAGATGCAAGCACATTAGATCGCTTATGGAGGTCGGGGATCGTGTGTTCTGCGCAGAACACCTAGCGCCGAGGAAGAGGAGGAGAGCGGCGGTGAGGAATCTCCCAAGAAAGAAGGGCGCTGCCCGTGCATGCGTTGCTGCTGTCTGTGTCTGTGGCTCGTGCTGCTGCTGGCCGCGTTCGGGCTTGCCGTCGCGTACCTGCTCTTTCCCAACGAGATCGGCGACTTCCTGTGTAAGTGCACAGGTTCATAGGCTACACCGGGCAGCGTAGGACGCCATGCTTACCGATGAGCACACTGACTATGACACTCGCTCCATACTGATTCCATAGACGTGGGAACGGGTGTGAGTGAGTATATAGCGCGAAAAAACAATATTGGTGAGTGAGAATGAGTGAGTGTCCGCTTCTTGCGCTTACCTAGGTCAGTCGGTAAACATTGGCTAGTGGTTGAAATCGCGATGATTGGCAGGAACATTAAAGAGCAGAATAGGCTAAGCTGCACTAGTAAATTATATTCTACAAGAACAGACAAACCACCTTTGCCATAAGATGAGGCCCGACTGACCGCGAAACAATAATTAAAAAAAACAGAAACAAGAGACAGGTGGCAACGCCGCCTTGAAGCTCCCGCACCGGTTCATCGTTACACCGCGGTTTGTGAAGGCGTCTGATCGTGGCCAAGTTAAGTTTTGGACTGCAAGATGGATCACCTAGAATTGCGAAGGAGCCAAAGACCGAACGTAGACAGGTTTGGGAACGTTTGCTGCGCCAAAGTGGCACAAATGCATAATAATAGATGGAAATGCTGGATGTCGCAACCAGATCTCATTAGTTTCAATGCCTGTCGTACCGCTGCCAGCTTTGTGTTGACTGAACGTTAGTAATCGCTTGAACGTGAATCAACGGTCGACGTTTCTCCCTTGATCTGCTGAAAAATTCGCATGAATAGGTTTGTTTACCCGTTGGGGTCGGCCCCAAAGTGTAACCAACTATATACAACTCTTGCTTTCTGTCTTCAATAGTAAACTAAAGCATTTATATCCTTCAAATGTAACATACGAGTAACTTGTAACGGATACCTATAACAAATTCTTGCAGGCAGTCTAGGAATAGACAAGCTGACGGGCCAGGCGGCGGACGTGCCGAACGGTCTCAACATTTCAAATTTGCTCAACGAACCCGAAGAGGAAGAGTGGGGACGCAGTATCTTCGACGTGAAACACATTACCGACGGACCGCCCTTCTTCGACTCACTCCAGGACGATCAAGGCGTCGTCGAGGAGGAGTACGAGGACGCAGCAAACTCCTCGTCTGTGGCCACCCCACCTCTGACCACATCGGCTAGCTCATTAGCGTCCCCAGATATACCTTCTTTCGTTTCTTTGCAAGCGCCCCATTTCTTTGCAAACGGGAGTGACGATCTCGAAGAAGCTAACAACGAGGATGATCCCGACGACATTGTCCATTTTGACAGCTTCATTGACATCGCAGCTTTTCGACGGGCATTGAAGCCGTCCTCGACGCTACCAACGTCGCTGCACAACGAACGGCGCGTGACAGCAAATACGACAACCCGTGCTTTGAGCGCGCTCGTTGTCGCCCCTACGCCACCATCGGGAATTCGTGATTTGCTGGTTCGTTTTGGTTTGGCAACAGACCGCGCTGATGTAAAGGCAAATGCCACGCGCGTATGGCAGCCGAAAGAAGCAACGACAACTAGCGCGCCCGTGGCGATTGAATTAGACGACGAAGGTGAAGAGTGGCCCGTTTTTGGAAGTCTTGATCGGGACACGGCGAAACCCACCAAAGAGAACCAAGGCACCGTCACCCTGGGCCATTTTGGTATGCCACTGGTGAGAGATGTGAACGAGCCGGCGCATTAAAAACGCAGGCTTTGAGCCCATTGTGCCGGCGAAATTGGGCAGCTTTAAACGCTTCCATGAATAAACACGCAATTATGGTCGAGCGCAATTACAATAATTAACCATGTGGTTGGGTATCAGATGAAATATTATTTTACAGTCTAGTAAATAAATTTGAATTGAATTGAAACATGAATAGACGAATGCGAGGGTTTTTTCTTTATTTACTCTCATACCCATAGCGCCATTTGGGCATTAAAGTGGGAGGGGGGAGGTTACACAGACCAGTGTGAGCAATTTATGGTATTTTTACAATAAACAGCGGTGCAGTATAAAGCAAAATCAATATCACAAAGGAACAGTAGTGCGTCAAGAGGTCAGTGCACATTACCAACAAAAATTAAACTTAGCTCCTATGGCTTTGGTAGACGAAAATGGCACTGTCAAACTATAGAATAAAGGGGTATGGAAAACAAAAACATCAGCTGCAGTAGTAGATAAAGGAGAGTTTTAAAGAGCAGCTGCAAAAGCTTCGTTATCAAGTCTGCCAACCACGGAAGCCAGCAGTCCATTGCACTCAGAAATGGTTTTTGGGAAAATAGTGCTTTCGAAGAGATCAGTTCTGCAGCTATATTCCCTCAGATTGACATCATGATCTGTTCGTCTAGATATATAATGCGGCTGAAGAACATACTTATTGCGGTCTATTGCAATTCCGTTGTGAAATGTACTGTGAAAAAGCTTCAAGCGTAAAGCTTGCCTTCCTTTTTCGTAGAAGCTGCCGCTGTAATGTTTGCTTTGTGACAGTAATGCTGAAGTGTCTTGCGTAGTTACCGTATACATACTATGCTGCGGTATTCTGGACTCTCTCAAGTTTGCCTCGGTCGGTACCCGTGGGAGGGTCCCATATAGTGCATCCACACCCTAAAACTGATCTGACAGAGAGTGTTGTAATTGTCCGATGAGTGCAGAAATACCCATTTGGTGTTTGTGTTCCCCTCCTATAAGCTAGAACACTTCCTTTTATCAAATGAGACGGCCTCCTTTTGGTTTTCAATGAATGCTCCTGTTCTACTGTAGTTTAATAGGGATCTGCTATGCGCCTCCATAAAGACGAAGGCATCCATAGAATATGAATGTTAGTAAATACGAGAAAAACAAATTCCAACACTTCGGACGAAACGAAGAACCTAATAATTGACAATCAAAGTAATGTTTTGTAAAGTATGTATTTGTGTCCAATTTAAAGAGTCGTCTAATGCAATATCGTTTCCGAGTAAGTTTTAAAGAAAACATGTGGGCGTTAAATTTCAAAAAGAATTCAGCAATTTACTTGAAAGACTTCTTAAAAACATTGTCACATTGTTAGTCATAGTTGATCCATATAAAAAGTATATACATTTACTTTCAGGTTGACTTACTGGACAATTTTGTAAGGCCCGCCAGACATCTGTATTTATCATCAATAACCACGAAGCACGAAAATACGGAACCTCATTTAGGCACGTATGCAAAATATATACGCGGTTTGAGAAGCCTTCATTGCTGTGCCCGCGATCATTTTTTCATGAACCACATCACGCATTTGCAAGAGTAGGACAAATATGCAAACGTGCACCATTGCCCTAGGCGTGTTTTTTGTAGTTTGGCGCATTGTGAAACCACATGTTGCCGTATATGTGGTCCTGACACTCACTCTAGTTTCGGCAGAAGTTTTTATTGTAGTTCTTTAGTCGAATGTACGCCACTAGGGACGCCCAGCAGGGCCGCCAAAGGGGGATCGGGCGGCGCATGATGATGATGATGATGATGATGATGCTGCTGCTGCTGCTGATGATGATGATGATGATGATCATGATGGACCTCTGTCAAGGCTCGCACCCACTAAGGGGGATAGGCCAAGAATCGGTCAGGTCAAGGCTAGCTGCAGACGGAATACGACTCAACTTTCACTTTATCGATGGCTCAGCGACGTCCAAAACAAGAACTTTGGCAAACGTAGGCATCCTGGTATATGTTATTCTATCTTTTAATTGAGTGAATTGCCTGAAAATTAATTTTTGCTGCCGTCACTTCGATGAAATGAAGGTTGTACAGGATTTGTTGTGACAAATGGTGTGGCACTTTTCTGACGATGTTCAGAGATTTATAAAAAAAAGTGAAAGAAGCCGCTATGGCGTTTGGATGTGTTCATGCGCTGTTTTACGGGGGCTCCATGTAAGCATGTTAGTTTTCAGATAGAGAAGTTCTATCAGGCGCGTACCGCATGCTGCAAGGAAGCTCAGGAATTCTCGATGCGTACGAATTTCAACCCAATTGTCAAACCTCTGTTTACAGTCACAGTATTTAGCGCAGCTCCTTTAGGTCCTTGAGGCGAGTTTTCCCGGTGTTTGCGGCGAGCATCGGGCATAATTCTGCAATGATTGGAGAAGTGCGAAATCACAAGAGCTGTGAAACGTGACGGTAGCGTCCCGATGTGACGACAAATGTTGTTTGAAACTTTCGTGTCGGACCATGGTTTTGACGGGGGTGATGATCCCAAAAGAAGGTAGCGGCACATGCCCGAAAAAGACGATTCGTTATAATTAGAGAAGGCTCATTAACGTATTACTGCAAATAAGTTTAACTAATAATAAAGTCAGTATGAAGAGAAAAGATAAGGAGTGATTGACCTGTGGGACGAGATTAATATACGTGTATTTATGTTTGGATGAACGCCATAAATGTACAACACGCAGAGAACGTGAGGAAATGAACAAAGCTGCACGCGTTTAATTAAAACTAAACGCAAAAGAGTATTCAAGTTCAACAAACGAATCATTGGAAGCCGTTGGGGACCAAATTTTCTTGGCGAAGCATATATTTATGCGAATGTGGCCCCGCACGGACGTTCCTAAAGAAAGCATTACAAAACTTTCAAG
Organism: Dermacentor andersoni; assembly: GCF_023375885.2. Taxonomy (NCBI): domain Eukaryota; kingdom Metazoa; phylum Arthropoda; class Arachnida; order Ixodida; family Ixodidae; genus Dermacentor; species Dermacentor andersoni. Next base: position 87,762,436 of record NC_092819.1, read on the forward strand.
GGCAGCCCGAGTGGTTGTCATAGTCGTTGCAGCCCTTGCAAGAAATTTCCTCGTTACTGTCGCCTCTGGCCAGCAGTATTCGTTACGAGGGACATATACAGTTTCACGGCCCTATCTTGTAGAAATGCATAGATACTCATGAACGTGGACATAGAAGAATTGGCAGTGCAACGTAAGCGTAATATGGCGGTTGTTGGTTGGCCTCCCACCGTCGGCAATTATACTTTTTGTCCGCTTTAGTGTTGCTTTTACTTATCGCTTTCTACACCTTGATTATAATTACAAATATTTTCCTCAATACTCTCTTTGGATCCATTATCATTTCATGGCTGTCACTAACAAAAATCACGCCCCCCCTTCTCCGCCTCTACCCATGTCCCGCATCTCCTATACCCATGTGTCCTTTTCCGATTATTAAAAACGAAGCTCATATTGCGACCGCAATTATGTGGACACTGCAGACGTATTTCTGCCGTCGGCGTCGCCGTGAGGTTCTGTATAAAGTCCAAGGGCGATAAAATAGTCGCGCCACGCCGTATGGTGTCAATGCGAGTGAAAGTGTGCTAAGATGAGCTGGCGATCGCGGCTTAATCTCGCACACGAAAGGGAGGAAAGCGGGGAGGAAGCGCGCGTTCACGTGTGCCGCTGTATCTTGAAAGCCATCTGCGACGGGGACACAGACCGCCGCGCGTTGTTTCCGCGGCTTAGTTCGCTTCGATGCGAGACGCCGCGCGAAGGTCAATTCGCTCGCTGCTGCTGCCGCGCTTCTTCGCTCTAGCGTTTTGACAGCGAGTTTCCGCGGTCATCGAGTAAGATGTGTTTATTTTTGCTTGTGCGTGCTTGACACCATGCTTGTTTAGATACTATGCCTATGTTTCAAGTTTATCTGGCCGCTAATGCTATTACCCTTACTTCGTATAGCTGTGCGCTAATTCGCTATCGCAATCGATTCTTCGACTATCAGGCGGAACTGCGACTTTTTCAAGCCCTTCCTTCGAGTTTGCGGGTTCTCGCTGCTGGTAGCTGTCTTGCCAAATAAACACAAGACCACTACCCACTACCGTGCTATGCACATTGAACTAGCACATCATTCGCCAGGCTGCTATCGGCTATACACTAGTATAGTATATCTGCGATGGTAGGGCCCAATATATGGCTTCGCGTGACAGTCGTGGCTTACCACAGCCTTTTGCGCGTTCCCTGAGAGAGAGAAACAACTTTAAATTGATATAAAGATTGTGCTTGGTTACTGCGGGTCAAGCCCCTCTTCCACGGTCCCACTGGCTAATGCGGCTTGCCGAGCCTGGTCGAGGGTCGCCAATCGGTTTCGCAAGCCCCATTCTAGGAGTCCCGCCTCCCACGACCAATTGTTGAGTGTGTCGTTAAGTAGTGGTCAGGCGGCGTCTGCCGGACGCTGAGTGCACTGGCAAGTTATGTGTTCGAGTGTCGAGGTTGAGTTACGCCACGGACATCTGTCACTGGGGTTGTTGGGAAAAAAAATTCTGGTGTCTTCTTCGAACTTTGCCGTTGCGGGCTGCCTTGCCGAGTAGACGCAAGCTCCCTCCCCTTACTTACTCACAACCTTACTGCCCACCATCTTGCATCCAGGTGATGATAGGGCTCCATGAATTGCATCACAATGCCGTCGTGGCTTACCATTTTTTGGGGTGTGGTCGCCCGCGATGTACGTCTCAGTCAGAGGAGGGGAGGGACGGGTTAAATGCGTAATTACAATGTATACGCTCTTGCTCATAGTGTTCATTCCATCTTTACTACCGGCACTAGCCGTGCAGTATTAAGACAGAAAGGTGCGTAATATGCTTAATATTAGTAAATACCCTGCAAATAAATCACACACGCGAAGGAAGAAAGAGGGCATTTATTTTTCCTGAATAACCTGAACACCGATCCAACCATCAACTGATGTTTCAGTCAAGGCATTGGTGAAGATGTATTGATCTTGAAGGGTACGTACTCTTAGAGACGCATCTTGATTACGCTAAAGAACAAACGTAAAAAGAAATATCATGGTCCCCTCCAGAACTACGATATCTTTATCTAGATGTAGATGTAGCTCCTTGTGATCTACTGGCGCATGCACACTCTGAAGGATTGGCCAATAATCGGGTAGGTTATAGTAAAGTGTAAATTAAGTCAAAATTATATAATAGGTAAGCTATAATGGAAAGATAGAGATTGTAGGGCTTGCATGATCTTATGAAACTGAAAGTTCTACCATGACCATCAAGTAAAAACAATTCAAGTTCAATTATAGGGAATGAAAAGGAGGCTTAGAGAAGTTTGTATCCAGAGTTTAAATCTCATTGATCCTAAAAGAAAATCTTGGATGGCAGCTCTAACCTTCCCGTTGCTATGCTCATGTGTAGAGGCACCCAAAGAAAGCACTTTTTGAACAGTTAAATCTAATCCGAGAAGGCGGAGTGGTGTTTCTAGGGTTCGTTTTATTAAGCTAACAAATCATCGACAAGAAATGAAAAATTTTCTAGGGTTTCATTTTCGCTATACACATCACCAATCGGTGACGGTGCCGGACAAGCCCTGTACGAGTTAAAATTTCAAGAAGGTATGCGACAGCAAAGTATACTAATAGTTACTTCAATTTTTCGAGATTGGCATAGAGTTCTTATTCAGGGGTACAATAAATGTTTCAAATCCGAGGAATTTGTTACAGATGGCATAGAGACTTCTCGCATCATCATTTGCCTCCCAAATCTTGCAACTATGATCAAGTCTGATGTAGAGAGAATTTGAATGGCGGGGCCAGCTATTGACGCTTTCGCCAATGAATCATCCGTTTCATTTATAACTAGGCCTGTATTTCCAGGTGCCCAGACTAGATAGATGTTAGTCAAGTCTTGAGGTCCTAAGGCTTTAAACACTCGCAGGACCCAAGATTCATTAGATGCTGTGAGTGAAGCACACAAAGACAAAGAATCAGTAAGAATGACTGCATAATCTATTGTTGGGCTTAATTTACGAAGGGCCAGTACTACTGCTAAAGTTCGAGCAAGAAATATTGGTACAAAAACTGGAATCCGCAGGGAAAATGACCAACCGAGAATAGGGCTGAATATACCTATGCCACATTTTTCTTGGTACTGCTTGGCATCAGTCGCTATGCCTGCATTTGTTTGTGATGTTGATAAATAATCCTGTAAAATAGCACTTAACATTCGGTAAGCTAGGTGTCTTTCGTTGCTTGGAAAAATATCATCAAAATGCATGTTAAGACAATTTTCCCCATCAAAAATCGGCTTTACTTCTCTGATTCTAGCGGTGAACTGATCGAGAAGAGTTTCTACCAAATTAACTTGAGGAGTGTGCAGTCGAGACCAATGTGCATCGAAAAACATACTAGGCTGAGAAATGAACACTGTTTGGCAATGTCTAATTGGCGATTCCTTCGCCCTTAAAAATGTTTGTAGCGCGAGCATACGAAACCTAGTTACAAGAGAAGGAATTCTTGCTTCTAGATACAAAATTTGTAGTGTTCTCTTTTTTTTTTTTTCGTCACTCGGAACATCAACCACAGACAACTACTTGTCATGGTGTACGAAAGACACGGCAAGTTAGAAAAGAAGCAAAGCACTTTATACATTGAAACTCCCTGCCATCGCAGAGTAACCACATCTTTCTCTTCCTTCAGCGAAGAAGTCAGCGATGAAAAGCGCGAGACTCCTGTGAACTGCATGCTGGTTTGAACGTGACGGACGAAGAAGAAGGAGCTTCGAAGCTCAGGTGAGCTGTTTTGAAGGCTTCGGTTTTTATGATTGTTATACGGCAAACTGCTACCGCTGTAGTTGTACCTTCCAGCATAAATAGACATTGAACACCCGCGTAGGTGCACAGCTATTTTCTTTTTTCGCAGATAGAAGCTGCTTCACGCTTCTTGGAAATGATATCACGAGTCAGCTCTCCGAGCAAGATCACGTCAAGCTGACTCTTGTACTGCTGTATACATAAATCCTTATATGCTGGAATTAACACCATCCAGTCGTGAGTAATGTTAGAGAGAACAGCTCACTCGTTTGTAAGCAAAGATTGCTTGTAATGCTCGAGTTTCAATCTAACATTGTAATACGTGACAATTACTTCTTGTATTTACGGTTAATCGTTTTATGTGGGCTATTTGTAATTTGCCAATCGGTTTCTTGGATGCAAGCCGAGCGTTCGTTTTTGTTTTGCTCCAGGGGGTGTTATAAGTCTCCCTATTGCGCGAAAGAACCTCCTGTGCCAGACGCTGTGACTTATAATATTAGTATAGCGGGGCTTAGAGGTCGCATGCAGAAGCGTTAGAATCACTGCGCAAGCAGCGGCCAGCACGCGCGTTACTTGCGTGTGCTCAGGAAGGGTTTCACATACATGCATCTTGCCAGGCATGCACATAAAGAGTAGGCTGTAATATATCGCAGGATGGCGCACGCACTATATGCGTCAAATGAAACGCGAACAGCGGCGTGCCCGTCCAAAGCATGGCTGACGGCGCAGAGCGCGCTGTCGGTCGCTCATATGCGAAGGCCGCGCGCATCCGGTTTTACACCACTTTACGATCATGCTCGGCCTATACTGCAATATTTTCGGATCCATTTTCTTAGATCTTTGTTTCCTCACTTTCAGATAGACGAGAGCAGAAACAGAATCGAAAATGCCGCCGTATATACTGGAAAGAATCATCGCAAAGTGGTGAAAAACAGGATACGCACGCCTGTCAATGGTGTTGACTGATGGCGCGCAGTGTACCATCAATACGCTTCGCGCGCGCCGCTTCGCTGTTCGCTCTTCATTTGACGCCGACACCGATGTGGGCTTCCATTTTGTTTTTTTTTTTTACAGCGACGCTGTATGCGCATAGGCGAAACAGTCGTGGCCCGCCCACGGGAACCCTAATGCGGGGGTATGAGCTATTTCTTTAGGAGGGTATATGAGCCATCGTATTCGTCTTACGCGACGGAGGGACAAATTTCTCGTTGGGTACCATGGAGGAAATAAACTCAGGAGAGGCCCTGACGTCACTCTTTGTGAAGCAAAAGGGAAGCCGGAAGTTGGCGTTGCTCTTGGCGTTGCTCCGCCTATCCTGCCAGCTCTCCTCTCTTGTTTACATTTCTCGCGAAACCACGCCGCGCTGCGCGTGACCGGGCTGCTCGGACACGCGCGCTCCGCAGCAATACTAAACAATCGCGGTGTCTCATCGCATTACCGTTCCCGAAGTCATGTTAAAAGTTCATAATGAACTTCGCAAATTGGGCCGTGAGGTCTAATCGGCTGCATTTACCGGATTTTATGAAAATAAACATGCCTTATAAAGACAGCCAACTGAACTGTTCCTATCAACCGCATGTACCGGCCGCTGCCCAGTTCTTGCGTGTTTAAAAAAAGAAGTCACCTTTATCGCTGCCTTCTACTTGCTTTCCTCTGCTAGGGCTTCCTGGGGCTCTCAGACGGTCTTGCGAGCTAGACGTCTGGCGATACGAAAACAATGTACGCATTCTCACTGCACTGCAATAACGCACTGGAGACACGTACGACACACCGACCCATTCGCGATGCATTTGGAGTTTATGAGCACAAGCACATTCTCGCTTGAGGAATCGTCCAGCTTTATTGAACAAACTTCGGGTGGCCGCGGATCACTGCGACAGCGCGCCGGCGAGGAGGCAGAATGACATTTCTGACACCGCGTTTAGATGCATATTGACAGCGGCCCGAGGTTTCTCTTACCACAGTAAGTGAAGCATCATGGAATCAAAGTTTTGCGATAGCTGGGGCACGTTGCAGAACAGTACGCGCGTAGGACCGGCCTACATGCGGCCGTGGAACAGCCGTTTGATGTGTTCGCAGGCGTACGTTCTGGGGAGCCTTGCCGACTCTTGCAGCGCATCCGCCAACCTTCACTTTCCTGCGCTTCTCGCGCGCACAAATAAGATACGCCTGCTATAGGGAGGATTCGTTCCTTTAGTCAAAGCAGCCGCTTCTTTCCCATCTTCCAGGATGAAGCGTCGGCTGGCAGGCACATGGTGTCGAGGGCAGCAAAATGCACACTTTCTGCGTAACGCTCTATCAGCCCTTGTATTGAGGTACACAAGGGCATAGAGGTACACCTGTGCATTGTCATGATTGGGGGCTCAATCCCATCGCTCGAGATCCGTTGCCAAGATTGGAGTCCGGCATGAATTCGAAGGTAGCTGGCCCATGCCGTCGTCCAACTTAAACACGCTGAGGACGTTGATGAAGGGAAGAACTGCTTCTCATCGAGAATGAGGAAAATGGGTTTATTTACAGAAATTAAATCAGTCTAACATGACTGCTTAAGAAAAAGAGTGTCAGTCCAACATGACTGCTCAAGAGAAAGTGTGTCAGTCCAACCTGACTGCACGAGAGAAGTGTGTCGAGCCTCCGCCCAACAGCCGTTTTTAAACGCTCGGTCCTTCGGCGATACAAGGCAGCGAATGTTCGTTTCGTCATCGCAAAACTAGCCGCCTCCCGCGACAAGGTGACGCACACACACACGCAAACACACAGGTGCGAAGGACTGGAGCCGACGACCGAGGGGAGTCGTTCCGGGAAGCTCGGAGACATCCTGGGTAGCTCGTTGTCCCGCCGCGGCTTGCTCATGCGTAGCGAAATCAGGTTCGTGCCGGGGACCTCGGGTACAATAGTTCGTCCGTCGAACCCGTTTCGTCACAACGGAGATGGGGCTGGTGGATGGGGGCGGTTTTCAGCACAAAGCCCGCTTCTTCGAACGCAGTCTTGCTGCAGCGACGGAGAGTGGGGGATGCGCGCCTTGTCCCCCAGTCATAATTGGGTGGCAATTTTTCCTTGCAGCTCGCCATTCTTAACAGCGCCTCCATGGCCCGAAAAATCTCGACTGTCTAGCGCTGACAACCGCTAGGCACGAAGAGAACGGCAGGTGGTCAGGGGGGGATTGATGTCTTGGCTCGCAGCGACCACTTGTGTATTGATGTCACTGCCCCAAAACATCCAACAAGGACAGGCAACTGCAAAATGAACTCCACAACACGGCTCTGCGCCGTGATGACGTGCATTGGCTCCCACTTTAGACTCGCTAGGCTTCAAAAAAAAAAACAACAGAAGTGCAGAAACAAAAAAATGCTGCATTTCGCTATGCCAATTTCTGAATCAAATTCCTGCTGACGAATTCAGCAATCATGGATGGAATCCTGCTAAATGAGAGGGGATCTTCTTCGCTTAATAACATTAGCACTAGTAACCCTAAAATTCAGGCGGGACCCTCAAACGGAGAATTCAAATTAGCCTGCTCAAACCATCCGCATTGCTATGCAACTTTCCCTTCTTATATCTAACGGAGAAGTTGTACTCTTGGAGAGTGAGGCTCCATCGGAGCAAGCGGCCATTTTTGTGTGACATTTGATTGAGCCACGTCAGAGGACAGTGGTCGGTCTCGAAGATGAACTTCGCTCCGTACAAGTAACACGACAACTTCTGTGCGGCCCAAACTAAACAAGCACATTCCTTCTCTGAAGCGCTGTAGGCTTCCTCTCTTACATTTAGTTTACGGCTGGCATAGAGGATAGGATGCTCCTCGTTATCGTCGCCGACCTGACTAAGTACCACGCCCATACCTCTGTCGCTTGCGTCGCACTGAACTATGAATTCCTTTGTGTAGTCTGGCGCGCGAAGCACAGGGCGAGAAACCAATAGCGTTTTCAAACTTTGGAAAGCGTTCTCCTTGTCCTTATCCCAGTGTACGTTACTCGGTGCTCCCTTTCGGAGGGCGTCTGTTAATGGACTTGCCATTTGCGAGTAATTCGGAGTGTACCGTTGATAGTACCCCACAAGTCCCAAAAATGAACGAAGGTCCGTTTTCGTGCGCGGCTGAGAAAATCCTCCAATCGTAGCTATTTTCAGCTCCGCCGGCCGTCTCATGCCCTGACTGACAACATGGCCCAGATAAGTAACCTGCGAACAACCAAACCTACACTTTTCCGCTTTCATCGTCAAGCCGGCTTCCCTCAACCGTGAGAACACCTGTTTGAGGTGCGATACGTGTTGTTCTCAGCTGTCCGAAAAAATTGCCACATTATCAAGATAGGGCAAGGCGAACTCCTGCAAGTCTTTTTGGACAATATCCATTAACTTAGAGAAGCTAAACGGCGCGTTCTTCAGCCCGAAGCTGAGTGCGAGAGGGCGAAAAGTGCCTACAGGCGAGATGAATGCTGCATAGCGGCTGGCACTTTCTGAAAGGGGAACTTGCCAGTACCCCCGCACGAGATCTATAGTTGAAATGTATTTAGCAGCGCTAACTCTTTCAATTCGTTCCTCAATGTTGGGTATCGGGTACAGCTGATCCCTAGTGATGGCATTTAACTTTCTGTAGTCAACACACGGACGAGGGTCCTTGTTAGGGGTTTCTACCAGTATTAGCGGTGACGTGTAGTCACTCTCAGCGGGCTCAATAACTCCCAACTCTAGCATGCGCTGTATCTCTGCCTCCATAATCTCTCTCTGTCTTGGAGACACCCTGTAAGGCTTTGATCTTACTGGTTCGGTTGATGTCAGCTCAATTTCATGCGTATCAGTTCCGTTCTACCCGGCCGATCGCTGAATCTGTCGAGATATTCCCCTAACACCTCTTTTAGCTCATCTAGCTGCTCGGGTCTTAGAGCGTGCGAGCTTACTGAGTGCTCGACTACTTCTTCTAGACCGATTTCAGAGTTGGAGGTCGCCCTATACTCCTTAAACTTGGTACTAATGCCATCCGGCTCTTTGATGGCATAGTTAACGACTCCGCTCCGCTCTACATACGGCTTCATCAAATTACAGTGATATATCTTCACTTCCTTCCTGCGACCGGGCATTCTCAAAGCATAGTTAGTATCTGAAAGTTTGTGCAACACTTTAACGGGCCCGTCCCAGTGAACTTCAAGCTTGTTCTTTCTTGAAGGTTTGAGGATCATTACCTGGTCTCCGGCGTTAAACGTACGAAGCCTCGCATTCTTGTCGTAATAGAATTTGGCGTTCTTTTGAGCTACTCCCATGTTCTTTCCGACTAGTTCTTGGGTTGCGCTTAGCCGTTCCAGTTAATTTAGCACGTATTCAACCACTGTTGGACTCTCACCTCTTTCCTCCCACATCTCTCTTAACATTCTCAGTGGAGAACGGAGTGTCCTCCCATACACTAGTTCTGCTGGTGAGAACCCTTTCGCTTCATGTGGAACCGTTCGCAAAGCAAACAAAGTTGCCGGCAGACAGTTCTCCCAGTCCTCCTTATGCTCGTAACAGAGCGCACGCATAACTCGCTTAAGCACCGAATGCCACCTCTCTACACTGTTTGACTGAGGGTGATAGACAGAACTGTGTATTAACTTTACCCTGCACTTTTGCAAGAACGTGGAAGTCAGTGCGCTCGTGAATACTGACCCTTGATCTGCCTGAATTTCGGCTGGAAACCCAACTCGTGCAAACACTGTTAAAAGCGCGTCTACTACTTCGGTGGAACTGAGCTCTCTCAAAGGGATTGCTTCTGGAAACTTGGTAGCCGGACACAGCATGGTAAACAAGTACCTGTAGCCCGATTTTGTTTTTGGAAGAGGCCCTACCGTGTCTATTACAAGTCGTCTGAAAGGCTCTGTTATTAAGGGCACTACCTTCAGTGGAGCTTTCCATGTCTCTCCTGGTTTACCCGAACGCTGGCAGGCGTCGCATGATCTTACAAAGTTTTCTACGTCTTTGAAACAGCCAGGCCAGTAGTATTCCATAAGCAATCTTTCCTTTGATTTGTTTATGCCTAGGTGGCCGGACCACCCATTTCCATGACAGAGACTCAAAAGGTCCTCCCTATACTTAGTAGGTACGACTAACTGATCTAAAATTCTACCCTTTCGATCTCTGTAGTGCCGATACAACAAACCTCCTCTCTCATGTATCGTCACATTGCGCCTAGCAATGCCTTCTTTAGCTGTGTCATGTAATTTAGCTAAGCTCTCATCATTCTTTTGCTTAGCTGCCAGTGACTCTTTATCCACCCGTAAGAGCTGATCAAAGTTCTTTGAGGCCGGTGATAATAACGACTCTGTCTCGCTTGTGAGTGCGTCAGCTTGCTCTTCCTGCAGGCTAGAACTTTGACACTCAAGTGCTACGCTCTCATTGAGCTGGTCAGCTGGCAGGCTCTCCTCAACTGTTCTTTTGTCCCTCGGGCCTAGCTCGGATTCGGGTATTGAAGTTATCCCCTTTTCTGCTTCCGCTGGAGGAGCGTGTGCATTTTCCACCGAAAGCGCCGCGATCTTACGAGCTTGGCCTCGGGTCAATGCCTGTACTATGCCCTCTCCCAGTTTGAGCCCTTTGTCACACAGTAACCGATTCGAACGATTCGAAAAGATGTAAGGATACTGCAGTGACAAAAATTTGGAAACTGCAGCCTCAGTCTCTAGCTCCCCGAATGGTCCATTGATTTTGACTTTGGCCATGCGCAGACACACGCTGTGTTCTTCTACAACCTGTTTTATCCATGCTACTTCTCCGGTCAAGTCATCTACCGTCACGTAAGACGGATGGACAATGTCCATCGTGGCGGCACTGCCTCTTAGCACTCGGCATGGTTTTCCATTAACTTGCAGGTCGTGAAGATATGGACTTAAAAGTTCCATATTCTCATCCTTTTCCTCCACGTAGGAGAAAACTACGCTAGACTTCTCGCAGTTTACAGCTATATGTCCCAGTTTGTGGCATTTGTAACAGTGCATTGGTCTAAAAGATTCGAATTTTCTTTTCTGTTCTTTTTGTGCGGTTTCTCCGTTAAGTTTCTCCTCGCTCTTTTCTGCGGGCTTTTCCGCCATGTATACAGGCTCCGATCGTCTAGTCTGCGCACCCTTTTTGAACGGAAATGGTTTCCGCGGTCCATTTCGACCGTCCCAGTTTCCCTCCTCGGCGTTCAACTTTCTACGGGTTGCGTACTCTTCGGCTAAATCAGCCGCCCTTTCCACAGTGTTTACATTACCTCTGTCTTGCACCCACAGTTTCACAGCTTGGGGGATGGTTTTGTAAAACTGCTCTAGACACATGCATTCAATGATCATGTCTCTGCTGTCGTACGCTTCCGCGCTTTTAATCCACTCGACTAGGTTGGCCTTTAAGCTATATGCAAACTCCGGATAGCCCTCGCTATCTTTCTTGCTTGTGCTCCTAAACCTTTGCCGAAAAGCTTCGGCTGAAAGTCGGTATTTCTTCAGGAGACTAGCCTTAACTTTTGCATAAACATATGCATTCTCTGCACTCAATCTGGCCATTACTTCCGCCGCCTCACACGGCAACATAGACAGCAACCGCTGTGGCCATGTACTCGGGCCGAAGTTCATCTTTTCGCAAGTCCTTTCAAAATTGCTTAGGAACAAGCCTATGTCGGTCCCGACCTCAAATGGTTTTAATAGCCTGTCCATGCGGTACGATTCTGCCTCACTTGATCGTCCCAGAGCGCCTTCACTCCCTTGAGACAACTCCAAACGTTTGCTTTCAAGTTCAAGTTGCATTTTTCTTAACTCGCGTTCCTCTCTCTGTTCTCTCTTTTTCAGAAGTTCAAACCCCATTTCAATTTCTTCCTCACTGGCCTTTTCGGAAATTAGCTCCAATAATTCCGATTTTAGCATTTCCTTGCGCACATCTAGGCCAAGTTCCTCACCCACAATCAACAATTCGTCTCTCAGCAGTGTCCTTAACTCCATGACTGCTGCTTTACTGCCTTGATTCTGCTCTCTAAATCTAGCTAGGAAAACACAACCTAGCTAACACACAACAATCTAGCTTCCCTACAGTTCTAAACAGAACAACCACAAAATGAAGCCTAGAGAGTCAAAGCAAGAATCAAGCACTCACCGCAGATACAGCACCATGTCGCAAAGTCCATCCCGCCGCTGTCAGCCAGTTGTCAGGATTGGGGGCTCAATCCCATCGCTCGAGATCCGTTGCCAAGATTGGAGTCCGGCATGAATTCGAAGGTAGCTGGCCCATGCCGTCGTCCAACTTAAACACGCTGAGGACGTTGATGAAGGGAAGAACTGCTTCTCATCGAGAATGAGGAAAATGGGTTTATTTACAGAAATTAAATCAGTCTAACATGACTGCTTAAGAAAAAGAGTGTCAGTCCAACATGACTGCTCAAGAGAAAGTGTGTCAGTCCAACCTGACTGCACGAGAGAAGTGTGTCGAGCCTCCGCCCAACAGCCGTTTTTAAACGCTCGGTCCTTCGGTGATACAAGGCAGCGAATGTTCGTTTCGTCATCGCAAAACTAGCCGCCTCCCGCGACAAGGTGACGCACACACACACGCAAACACACAGGTGCGAAGGACTGGAGCCGACGACCGAGGGGAGTCGTTCCGGGAAGCTCGGAGACATCCTGGGTAGCTCGTTGTCCCGCCGCGGCTTGCTCATGCGTAGCGATATAAGGTTCGTGCCGGAGACCTCGGGCACAATAGTTCGTCCGTCGAACCCGTCTCGTCACAACGGAGATGGGCCTGGTGGATGGGGGCGGTTTTCAGCACAAAGCCCGCTTCTTCGAACGCAGTCTTGCTGCAGCGACGGAGAGTGGGGGATGCGCGCCTTGTCCCCGAGTCGTAATTGGGTGGCAATTTTTCCTTGCAGCTCGCCATTCTTAACAGCATGTGTGCATGAACTTCGAACGCGCTCTGCTTAAAAGAGTTCGTGCTGTCGCGATTACTGTGAGGAACAAGCAACAGTTAAGCAACATGTGTTTTAATATGCACAAAAGCAAGTTGTTACTGAACACGAACTATGCATTCATAACGTATGTTCTACGTGCCGCAAATGCACCATATGCGCTGTCAAATGCAGGAATCACTGACCTGCAAGGCGTTCATTGCACAGATTCTGAAACGCATCGGTTTCGACCTGCGATGGCACGTTAGCATGATTCCGCCAAAGAAGGCAAAACTTCCCGTGGATATTCCTTCGTCCGTTCCGATTGCCGTAGCGCGGTACATTGCGCACAGCGTTGCATGCGCGTTCATTTGACGAACTTTACTTCCTCCTGTTCCACCTGGCCACAGCAACATCCGGGAGAGCACGGTCCAGATAACGGAGCGCAACAAAACACGGAGACCAACGCAAACCTGCCCGCACGGCACCTTTGCCACGGTACGAAATCTACAGAGTAACACGTGTGAGCGCACAGAACCATAACAAAGCCGCCAGTGTGGCCCGAAAGGCGTGGCCGCTTCAGCAAAGAACTAAAAAAACTGCGAAAAAAGGAGAACCTACTACGTCATTTCCTCCACACTTTTCTCATAGTGCGCGGAGGGGGTAGGGCCTCTCCTCAGTTTCCTTCCTCCATGTTGGGTATTTATAGGTATAGGAATGTTTACGCATTTGAAACATATGTATTTTTCTAAGTATTATTGCAGGGAAGGGACGCAATAGGGGACGGGTTTAAGACAATATCATGATGACATAATTTTCTCGATGCGACTGTGTGCCATTGGCTGTGCCGATAATGACGTCGTTTCACTCTCGCAGTAGAGCGCGCGCGCAGCAGTCTCTCTCCGACTTCGGAATAGGTTCAAAAATGTGTCCTTGTGTTTAATTAAATTAAATGTGCGACCCCGGTGTGTCACTTGGTAAATACAGTGCATAACCGAGTCATAATCAATATATGATTAACGCATTATGAAACGCAAATGCGTAGCATAATTCGGAAATACTTTGATAAACCCGCTTGATTAACACAATTAACCGCTAATTTTCCACCCCTACATGATGGTGATTATGCGAAGCGTAATGTGTGGCATTTCAAATAAACAATGTGATAAACGAAAGCGAAACGTGCGCGTACCCTTATTCAGAAACACAAAGACGTAACCAATAATTGAGAAAGACTAATAAACCGTCGGAAGTAACCCAGCGGTAAACGCCGGGGCCGCACATTTCAGCTTCACTGGTTTACCATCTGTACGGTGCGCATGGGGGGGGGGGGGGGGAGGGTAATTTTTGTCCTAATTCCCCCAGCAGCTACTCAATACCAACTAGCTCAACAGTTAGTTCTTCTTAATTGCACTTGAATTTCATGGTTCTCGTACCATTATGCCGTTTTTGATGCACGTCTACTTGGAGTTTGCATTGATTCGCTATGCAGTTCTCGGCAGGTTAACGTCGTCTGGTGAGCGATTGTACAGGGGAGCTCTTATGGTTATTTCGTGAGTGGTTACTAGTTATTCGGAAGCTCCTCGGGATACATCCTTGATATCTTGAGGTTCTGCGCAGACCTCATCATTCAGGCTTGCCAACCATATCCATAGCTTCCCTTTTCTCCTCGAACTTCGCGATAAATGTTAGCTACTATAGTTTGCAATTTACTTGAGCACTGCCTGTATAGTGACAGGGCGTATCGCAAGCAACGAATGCGTGATTATCAGTTTACTGCTCTTTACCTTTTTGATGTATTCGTGCCTTCATATATACTATTCTATAGAATAATGAGACACAGAATTTTTTTTTCCTTTTTGAAATTTGTACGTTCAAATTGCCGCACCTTAATTCGACTGACCGTTATTCAGGGAAACCGCCGCCTAACCGTGATATGTCACGTTGGACGCGTGTGGCGTGCCACCATGTCGGTTCGTCATAAAGGGACCGAGCACTCTACGCTTGTCTAGGGGCCGTTTCTTTATTTCCGTCGTTGGTTTGATTGATTCTATCGACGGTTGTCTGCTGGGAGACAACACGCCTTCTAAGGGACTAGTCGAAACCCCACTGGCCTTTTCGTGCGAGTCTGAATAAAGAATAGTGATCCCCTAACGAACCAGTGGTAGCGCAAGGGAGGAAGTTTTGGGCGAGTAGGTGTTCGATGATGTTTTCACGAATTAGCGCATCTCATAACAAATGAAGGCAAAAGACAAATACGAGGAAACAGAAGAAAGGAAGCCAACCCCCTTCCCTCCCCTGTTTCATGTTCCCTCGTGTTCGTCTTTTGCGGTCACTCTTTACTAGATGCGCTGATTCGTGAAAACGCAGCGGCAATGTCTAAGCGAACTGGCTTACAATTTCATTTCGCATCACAATAGCCTTAACTCTTTTACGACACTGCACTGGTGAGTTTGTGAGAACTGCATGAACTGGTTTCGAGAAATAGACAGTCGTAGGTATGAGAATGCCATCCGTTGTCATGAGTTCAATTATCCACTACAGATATTTTACATACGGACCTCGCAATGTTAAATAATTTGCACCCTTAAAGTTGAATAAGTGGGTTGATTATTTTAAATTGCTATATCGGCGTTTTTCTTTCTAGCGGCGTCCTTGTCTTCCCTGTCCTTTAGCTCCACTTCGACGCACTTCCATTCTCTCGGGCTCCTCAAGCCGCGCGTTTTCTTGAATAAGCCTGTCGCTATAGCCTGATCGGTAGCCTACGCATCTGCCTATAGCCTACGGCGCGCCCTCCAGTTAAATGACCTTACTTTGGTCCCTATAATAACTAAGCGCATATTAAAGGCTCGCTGAAGCACCCTGCATCCTAAAAGGTGTGCATGTTCGTAGGTAGTGTTATTGTAAGCTGAATGTGGAGCGCCCTAGCCGAACATTCGTGAGATATTCAGAACCGTGTGTGTGCGGAAAGCCGGCGCTAGTGACTAACCTACAGCAATCAATGGTTCGCAATTATGCCACAGAACATACGTATACGAGCGGCGTTAACCAAAATACGCTAGTAAGGATCTGGCTCACCTGCCAAAGCAGGAACCGGAAATGTCTTTTGTTTACGTTCCGGCATGGCACTACTTCCCTACTGCACAAACAAGAGGAAGACTGCGTGTGGTGTTAAGCTACTTTGCACGTAGCATGCCCGTAAGCTGCTGTCTTTCTTCAATAAATTTCATGTTTGCTACTCGATGCTTGAAGAATTACGAAACGGCAAAGGCGTAATTAACGTTATAATATCGTGGCAGTGACGGAAACTCTCCAAGTTTATAATGTTAATGTTTTTGCATGGTTAATGTGCGCGAAAAAATATTTCTTACTGTTTATTGTAGGGAGCAAAGCAAGCTACAGCAGGACTCCTCCAAGAAAATCGATCTCGTGGTCCTTACTGCAGGATATACTTGTAAAGAGTGGAAAAATAAGAACTCGAGAGGCCGTTGACCGCAACTTCCGACTTTAGGAGAAGGCAAGAACTAAAACAGAAATAGCGACCGATGGTTATGATGGCGCAAGCCAAGAAGAAAGAAGGTGTCCCTACTCTGAAGGAAGGCAGCGATGCGGGCCAACCTGCGCAGTCGCCCACAACATCCTCCAGGAATGCCACAAAACCAGATTCACTAGCGTCACCTCCAAATCAACCACCTAAGGACTCTGTGACGCTGAAATCCGCAGTGTCGTCACCGGGGCAAACTACTGCAGGTACAAAAATGGAAGAGCCCAATGAGACTCCGGACAGAAAAGTTCAGTCGGAGACGACAAAGGAGAAACTTGCAGGGTTAACAGCGAAGAAAATTCAGAAGGACGGCAGGCGAGTAGAAGACATAAACAATGCAATGGCGGATGCAGAGTGGGGTTGGAGAATCAAATCCAAAGACGGGAAAAAGTATGAGATCCTTAAGATAAGCGGAAGCAAGTCGGAAGGTCCGCCACCGATGAAGCGAAAGTCAAAAAGCACCGAGGGTGACCTGGACTATGGCCCCTATTCTAGGCGCTATCCTGATTCCTGGAATCCGGAGCACGAGGGGGGATACTACGGCGCCTATGGAGGTGAGTAAGCTAAATCTTCACAGTACTTCTTGAATGCACCAGCGTTGTGAGAAGATTCTATATGGGTGTCGCAATCACTCTAGCACGACTTCTGCGTTTTCGATTTACGCCAGGGTTAGGCACGGATCAAGACAAGTCGTTTGTTAAGAACACACTTGTGGCTTTGATAGCAGGACGACGTGTGACACCGCTTTTTGAACGCCTCTATATTATGCGACAGAACAACGTATAATATTTAAGCTTTAAGTGCCATGAATGATTAAAAAAAATAACAGTTCGTATACAGCAATGCAGGCTCCGTTTGTTGCCCCTTTCGAAGGCATCACCGAAGATTTGTTGTGTATTTGATAACCTGATTCTTAATATAGTGATAACTCGTAACGCAGTCGATGATAAAGCAGGAAAGCGAGACAAATATTTTGCTTCATTACTATTCTGTTTGATTGTCAAAACTCCTCTGGAAATGCATTCCTCGAAAGAGGCGCCACACTCAGGTCAACGTGCGCTCGGTCTTCGGGGAAAAAAAGACGTTTCAGCGCCATATTGGATGGCGAGAACAGGGCGGGTATAAAACAATGGCACTCGCTCTTGGTGCGTAGTGCAATAGGAGACGTTCTTGATAGGTTAAGAGGATTTTTTTGTTATGTTCGTCGTTGCTCCCGAAGGCGCTGATCATGGCCTCCAAGACTGCGCGCACTGACAGGCTTTGCTCCGGCAATCCCATTCGACGCGCCACCCAGCAAAAAAAAGTGTAATGCGGCACGCGCATACGGCTTTCACGAGATGTCGCTTTTAGCAGAGGGCGGTGTTAGTCGAGATAATTAAAAGACGATTGGAGTATTGGTGTGACAAATGCGGGGAAGATATTTGCAGAACTGGAGTGGTTGCGAGTGTAGGTAGTGGTACAGTATAGTGATATACGTTTTAAATACGAAAGTTAAGGTCCATGGCAGATGTGCAATTAAAAGTACAGATAGCGATAGACGTAGTAAAGCCTTAAAAGCACTTCTTGTTGGGCTAGTTGGTAGCTGTTCATTATGAAATATAAACACGCAGGCTATAGCGGAATATTTGTCCGAGCCCAGTTTCAAAGGAGATGCCAATAAACGTCGCCATCACCGTCATTGTTATCATTTCATAGCCGCAGAGGCGGCCCCAGCAGGCAGACCTTGCAAGATGTTAACGTGCGCATTGCGTCTATTTTCACGTTTTGCGGAAGAATTTCACAGAGTATATTCCAGTTATTTTTCACCTCTGACTCGTGTTCTGCCTCGAACATTTGGCCATTACAACCATCTATTGCTCTCGAGACTTTATTTTATCGTGTATCTTTTTATACTTTTATCCATTGATCTTGTAAAATCTACAATCCGTACTTATGGTTTGTTTATTATTTTACTTTTCCAAACGAGTTATGAGTGGGCTTGCGCACCATTTATTGTCTGTGAACTTGCATATAATTCTGGATGGCAGGGTGTAGTTGCTGCCTGGCTATCTTTTTTTTTCTTTTTTTTTCTTTAGCACTTTGCCTTGCAGTGATACAGCAAGTTATATTGTTGCTTTGGCGCTTGTACGACAACTCTGTAGGGCAATAAACTTCACGTATTATTTACCGGTAACTTCCCGAGCGTACCTCTTTCAGTTTTTAGGTTTAATTTCATTAGCACTTTTTGTATTGACTTTATTAATGCTGCATGCTATTTCGTTGGCGAATAATGCTTTTGCTACGTTGATGATTATTTTTTGCCTTTTTAAATAACGCTTGTTTTATGTTGGTGTAACCGAAACTTACCCTTTAGGCATAGACTTCCTCAATGCATGTAAGGTATTCATAAATAAATTTATTAAAGATTAACAAATAAAATAAACGTCCCTAAGCAGACAAGCGTAAATGCGACTAGTATACTACTGTTTGGTGATCTTAACATTTTAGTCATTACTGTTTATATTTCTGGTAATGACTGTTTCAGCGGCATCTGCATGTGCCAATAAGCGGGTGAATAATTGTAAAAATTATCACTCACCGCTTCGAGCATAATTTCTCGTTCCGTCAAGCCTTGACACTACGGCGCACAGCAGCCAATGGCATGCAAACTCATGCAGCTGAACACAGGGTTTTTCTTTAATCTGGGATCTTTGAATGCTATCGCGTTCCACTCTTAAAGGCAAAGCTTAAGCAACCTCCCAATTTTTCTGAATGATTTCGCTTTTGTGCTGGAGCATATCAATACGTCTGTCAGCAAACAGCATTTTAAATTTGAAAATCGCACGGCGATGAGACCCTCCATTACAGTAGGTGACAGCACGACGGAGCGTTACTGTGCCAGTCGTGGCACAAAAGAGAAAAAAAAGAAGGAAACAATACAATTAAAAAAACATTCTGGGGTGTACACGCCCGAAACACGATATGATTATGAAGCATACTATGTAGTGGGAGACTCCGGAATAATTTTACCCACCTGGAGTGCCCTAACGGGTGCTTAAGTGAAAGTACACGACCGAGTGCGGCATTTTTCGTTAAGCGGATTATGCTACGTCGTACTTAATTCACTTCCTGTCATGACGGCGGAGTGCTGAGACTAAAGCTAGAGCCACTAAAAGCAGCAAAGTCGGTCAATGCGTTCAAAACAGCTGACAAAATGATAAGCATTTCCCAGGTAGCACACAAAATCTTCAAAACGTCGTATTATTGGATTCAACGTTTCAAACAGTTTTTTTTTTTGCCAAACTTGACGCGTCGTGCTGAGACTAAAGCTAGAGCCACCAAAAGCAGCAAAGTCGGTCAATGCGTTCAAAACAGCTGACAAAATGATAAGCATTTCCCAGGTAGCACACAAAATCTTCAAAACGTCGTATTATTGGATTCAACGTTTCAAACAGTTTTTTTTTGCCAAACTTGACGCATTAAAAACGTCGTAAGCAGTACAGCTTAAAAACGAAGGGTGAATACATTTTGAAAACGTTTTCATCAGATTGGCCGTATCTCTTTAATTAGCGTTCTGGGTTTTTGACGGCGCCGTTTTTGGCGGGAGAATTCTCGATTTATCAGCCGGCACTCGTCGTGTCAACTGCTGCTGTATTCGCGCTGCATTAGCATGAGTTCGGCTGGAAAAAGAAACCCTTTGTGCTGGTGACATCACGTCAGAAGAGACGAAGGATTGCAAATGAATTTGAGACCGCAACAGGCCGAGAAGTAATGGCGCGCGAATGCAGTAACATTAAAGCCGCTCTTTGTGGCGCGGACAGCGGCTCCACATCGTCTTTGGAGGAGTGTCGCCAGTCAGTAGACCGTGCTGGTGTTAGTGCTGAATCTCACAGCGCATCCTCTCCTTCAATGTTTTTCGCTTTCTCATAAACTTTTGTCACCATTCAATTCTTTCTGACGATTTCTTAGCATGAGCGTTCGGCGGCAGCCGTCTTTTATTCCTTTCGGAACGGGGCAGTGCCCGGCTATTCAGAAAAAAAATTCAGTTTTGTTCGGTATATTAACGCATCTTCTGCGCGTACGCGTCACTTAGACGTGGTGAGTTTTCGCGGTTTTGTGACGTTGCGTGACACAGGTGAAGTGGGTGCCGCCCGGAAACGTTTGACCAATAGCAGACGGCTCATGTCAAAAAGGCGTCTTATCAGAAATCAGCATTTTTATTTTGTTTGGTCTAATCATGCATAATAAGTGTGTACACGTCATGTCAGATTGGGAGGTATCGCGGTTTTCATGACGTCGCATGACAGACAGGCGAAGTGGCGGGTGGTCCAAAAAAGTATTTGACCAATCCCGGTGGGAGGATTGCACAATTGGAATAGAAAAGTATGAAATAGGGGCGCTATAACGTAAAACAATTCGAAACTTTTCTATTCCTATTCTGCAATCAGCCCTCCACGATCGGTAAAAAAAATTTTCGAACCACCCTCACTGCGGCTCTGTGTCACGTGACGTCATGAAAACGGCGAAAACGTCCCATTTGACATGATATGTGCACACTGATTATTTGTGATTGTACACAACGATATAAACATAATTATTTCTGATTCAACGCCTTTTTAGCCATTAGCCGTCTGCTGCTGGTCAAGCCTTTTCGGTTTGCGCTCACTTCACCTGTCTGTCACGCGACGTCACAAAACCACGAAAAGTCAGTGCGTCCAAGTGACGTGTACGCGTTAAAGGCGCATTATTATGCCGAACGAAACTGAATTCCAAAAGGAATAAAAGATGGCTGCCCACCGATCACTTTGGCACTGGCAAGTCGGAGCTGCCGGGGAGCGTGGATTAATTTGCGTATAATAAACATCTTTGTGTCGCGGTGTAACGTTATCGAGCCCTTTGGGCACGCTTGCGGCATTGCTCTTCCAACTCTACTTTGCTGAGGATCCGTTTTAGTGGCATTTTTAACCTTCCGTTGCACGCCGCCGCGATTTTCGACCAGCCACCGCAAGCTAAGCAAGGGAAAACGGACCAATCGCAGTCGCCGGCACCACCCTTCCCAACCGGTTATCTGCTTTCACTGTGCTGGCTCGGCCCCATCAAAACCCTCTCCACTTGAGCGTGGTTCTCACCCCGTGTCTGCCAATTAGATAAGGAAAACTGCTCAGTGTAGAGAATGCTATTCGTTTTAAAAGCAAAATAAGTGCCCTTCTATAAACGAAGACCACGTTTGATTGGGCTTTTCAAACAACTCTGGGGGTTAACGTCCGGTGCTTGCGTAAGTGGTTACGTAAATTTGGAGTCAGAAGGTTGGAATAAAAACAGATTGGAATAGTCTTACGCTATTGGGCCCCTAGTTTTACGTTATAGCGCCCCTGGATAGTGTTGTAGCTGCATATATTGCGTACATGCCACTTTCATAAGTCACGAAATTTAGTATATCTTTCGCATTGCAGCTTAAGTTTGCTGTCACATGTTTCATTGGAAGCTGCAAAACTTTGAAAGAATATGTAGGCGTGCCCACTTATCTGGCAAGGACATCGAAAGCGAACACTTTTTCACTTTCATATATGATGTAAAAACAACTTGCCGCTAGTGAGGAACGAACTTGCGGCAAGTTGTCTTTTCATCCACTTTCAGTTCCATTAATTTATCGTTGCTTTATTTCATTTATTAAGCACAAGTAATTTCCCCTCTGTTGTCCTTGATGTCAGTGCTTGTTGACTTGTTATGATATGACTAATAAAATCTGGCCCCTCGGTTAACCCCCTTTCTTCTCGTTCTGGAACTATAATCATTCTTGATATGCTTTTAAATTGAAATGCTTTGAATTTCTCATATTTTCCTCAAACCTTGAGTAAGTATCATTTATCGATAAAGTGTTACTTTGTGATTTTCTAACTTCATTTGCTCTTGGCACAAAAGCCCTGGCCTGACCGATTGTCAAGACGGGCTCATTTCTTAGCGGGATGTCATTCCCATTTTGCTTGTAAACATCATGGCTGCATAACGCAGACGGTATTCCGGATTCATTTTCGTGAGCATGTTTCTTTTCATGTGACTTGGCCAAGGAAGCGTCGGCCTCTTAGGCACCAGTGCTTGGCACTGCGCCACAAGCTCAGTTGCACTAGACACCGACGCTTCGACTCATCTGGAACCCGGAAAACGAGCTTCAGATTATTGTAAACCTTTCGAGAGTACTTCTAGGCAAGCTTTTTGATAACGTCTGAAAAGCTTTTAAAAATCATGCATGAAGAGCGCTGGCAAAGGGATCATTAACCTTTCCGAATCTTATTCGAAGACAAGCTTTTCCAATACCTTTTGAAGAGCTTTTCCAGATCATCTGAAGAAAGTAATTAAGACGGACATTAGCAGACATTCATACGACGTCTTAACGACGAAGTAGTCTTACTCGTCTCTTTTTTAAACCGTTTTTATTGTCTCGTATGAACGCTATAAAAACGTTATGTATCTCTTTCCTGCTACCTGGGATATATAACTCGCAAAATTTGTAGAGTGTACGTATAGTGCCTTTCCGACGCATGACGAAGCTTTGCACGTATATTCCACCTCTACATACCCACACAAATGTATTAGAATGTTCGCAGAAAAAAAAAACGCATTTGAAAATAAATATGCGCCAACACGCTTTTTGTCGCTCGTAGACTGTCAACCGCCATTTCCAATCAATAAGGAATCGCATAGCAGCGAACTATTTTTTTTCTCGCCCTATTCAAGCCATAGTAACAATACCGTAGCGCCCGAAAGCCTCGACGCATGAAAAGCCCTCGGTGGCGAGCGCCGCGGTGTGACGTCGAAGCCAGCCACGCCCCCTACTGAACGTATAGGTTGGCCGGAGGAAAACCTGCCAAAGCGCAGAATCTTGGAGGCCATGCTCTGACGTTCTGTTCTCAAATATTGCTTGCTTTCTGGAATAAAAGAAAGCGCGAGTTTCTCGCTACCTTTGAGGGCACATTTCGGACATAGATTGTTGTATACGGAGGCTTACCTTGCGTGTGCTATTTTTGAAAATAGGGCTTTTCGGCTTCGCGAAATCTTATCTAAGTTCGCCACTATTGGCGGATAAACTCTAGACAAATATTCATGCGTAATGTTATTTGTTTTTATCGCCACAATTATTTTTACGTCCCATTACTGTAACTCGACGTGACTGATGATGTTGTGTATCTTTAATTTTATTGCGTTCAACAGCTTCGACTTTGTCTATACACTTTATTTTAATGCGAATTTAAAGTAGTAGACCTTCTGGTCGTCCATAGCATGGTATTACGCAATACTTCGTGCGCAGAATGGCGTCCGGAAGAAGAGTGGCCTTACTATGCTCCGTACGGCATTGAGCCTTGGGCACCCTACTCCGCATCGCAGCCTTCTCCGAGCTGCCCCATACACGGGTACATGAGGCGGCGTCCTGCCCCACAGCGAAGCCAGGTTAGTCGTTTGCTTAGACGCATAAGCAGGTAGTCAGACTGAAGTGTTAACACACTAGCTATGGAACTGGTTGTTCGCGCACTTTATAAGCAGCAGCTACCACCTTGTCCTGACAATCCACGAGGTAAGTAGAGAGAGAGAGAGAGAGAGAGAACAACTTTATTGAAGATGCCTGCATGCAGAATCGGTTAGGCTCCCTCCACGCAGGGAGGACAAGCTTACCGCGACGCGGCCACTACGTCAGTCTCGTGCGTTGTGCTCCTCGAGGTTTTGGTCCCTCGCTACTTCCGTGGGTCCGAGAGGGCCGCCGCCCCCTTCCTGGGGGTGCTGCCCCCCTTCTCCTCGGTTTCGCTCGGTCGCTGCCTCTCTGGAGCTGCCGAGACCTGCTGGACGGCCTTGAGTTGTGTCTCTTGATCATAGCTCCTCGTTGCAGCCTCTAGCTGCGACGGGACCGTCGTCTTCTCGCTGGCTTCTCGCGGATTTACGCTACCGTCCCAAAGGATGTGAGCCGCGATGGCTCTCTCCTTCGCGCACAGTCTACACACGTCACTCGCGTACACACTCGGACACACGTGCTTAGCTAGCACCGGGGTGAGCAGGGACCCCGTCAGTAACTGTCTGTATAATGCTGCCTCCTTCCAGGTAAGCCCCGGGTGCGGTGGCGGCATAGTCTGTCTGTTCACTCTGTACTTCACTATTTCGTGGAAGGTGGTCATCTTGTCCTTGGAATTGCACCGCGACCAACACTCCAAGTCGGCTGTGCTTGCAGCTGCGCGGGTGGTTAGTCCTCGCGCGGCCGAGTTGGCCGTCTCGTTGTGGTTCACGTTCCCGCGTTCCGACACGTCACTGCCCATGTGGGCCGGAAACCACTTGTAAGTAGCCACAATCATCTGGACACATCCACCTCCAAGTGGTTCTGCGTCAGGGAGAAACTGATACCGACAAACCCATAAGGAGCTTTGGTAATATTGAATTGCTGGCGACACTATCACTGTCTCGCCTGAACCGACAACTACAGCACCGTAAAACCACCCCGATGACCCTATGCCTGCTGAGGAGCTCGCATTATGGTGTCACTCTGACCAAGAACTGAACCCTGTCCCTGTTCATGCTACTACGTGGCTTCCACTAGGTCAACAGGCAGCACTGCATCCCGTGTAGCGCCGCTCTGCTCTACAGCTCGCGGAGCCGAACGCGCTTACATACTGACAGCATGTTCCAGTCTATCCCGCCATCTTCTCCACAAAATCGGCCGTTTTACGTGTTTATTGAACTACAGGGCCTGTCGACGAGGTTGTCGCCATCCTATGCCCTCCATCAGGCGTGAGCATCCCTGCTGTAGGACGGAGATGACAGAATGATTTCATCCATCCAGACAGTGACTCTGCTGCAACCTCTTGTGTGATGCTGACTTTTCGGCGCTCGGGCTGTCTTTTACGGCAAGCTCCACTGCCTCAGAGGTGACCCCTGCGTCGGGTTACGGACTTGCTGGCGGAAGACCTCCCGAACTCTTCCGTCGTGATCCTTTGCTGCTCGCGTACATGGGTCTTCAACGACCGGAAACTGATGGCTTCAGCGCCGACAAACTGGCAGCGAAGGTTCGTGATCTTATCTCGATTTGTTTGAAGCCGTCGATGCAGTGGGTTCCTTCTCACGTCGGCGCCCTGTAGAATGAGGAGACGGACGCATTGACTAAAGCACCACATCATTCCATTTCAGCTGTAATCGACGCTTTAACGACCTTCGACTATGCGAGGCACACGTTGCAGCGGTAATTTACGGCGCTCCACCCGGACCATTGCCTCTTCAGCGGCCGACGTCCCGGTTCCCTCCCTGATCGCGGCCGTACAAGGTTGGAGCGCTCTGTTCTACTGCGACTCCTGATCGCCGGTTCCTGTGTGGTATCGCGTAGCTACTGCAAAGGCCAGGCTTCGTCACTGGCCTGCACAGCGTGCGGCATGGCAGAGGCAGTAGAACGCTTCTTCTGATTCTCCCACGTCTACACCAAGGAGATTGCTTCTCACTCCGCACACTTTCGACGCCCGAACTTTCCTTAGGCCTGAGCTAACCTGTCTAACCAGTATATGTGTCATTTGTCTCCTGCTGTCAGCCATGGGTACTGCGACAGTGACGAACTTCTCTCTCTCTCTCAATTCGTCTTGATGTCCCTTTCGCCTTCCCCAAATGCTGACTCATGCTCCTTAAAGAGCTGCAGAAAATAGCCCGTCTTACTGTCTACCATGAATCTTTTTGTCATTGCTGCAAGTAAAAGCATAGGGGTGCTCCTATAAAGGAAATGACTGCAGAGTTTAAGCATTTATGGTGATATAATAAGCGTTCTTCCTTCAGAATGTGCGACGTGCTAAGCTTATTTTATCGCGGAAAGCAAATAAGCGTAGCAAATATATTGTCGGGTTGCGCGATAGTGACACTATAAAAGACCATCTCTCGACTTCTTTCTGAATCAGTAATTTCCACGATCCTTCTACTCATAGGGAAACGCAGGATGGCGAGAAAGTACGTTTACCCGTATACAAACCATATATTATAACAAAATGGATGCCTGTTTTATTGTGGACATTATCACCATGGTATGTTCATCAAATTATGCATTTGTACTTATAGTGTACTTGCTATTCAGTCACCATTTTAAACCTTGCATCAGTTGTGGTTGTACAGCAGCTGTCATGTTGAGCTGATGCCACCGCACTGCCTTCGAAATTGCGCTTCGCGTTACATTTCATCTCGGATCCCACGTGCGGACGTTCTTTCTTACTCCTAGCCGGCGTACGAATGCCACCAGCACAAACACAGATTATTCGAGATACAGTATTTGTTCAACTGAACATATATTTGTTCTTGTTACCCATTTCAGGGAAACCTTATTCCAATTCCAATTCCAATCTCGATACCAATGCCGATGCCTTCCGGCTCAAGTAGTGGCCCAGTGATCATCAATCCACCACCTCCACTACCACCCCCATCACTTCCGCCCCCAACGCAGCCTGCAAGGAGGACGACGCCTCTAGAAGACATGACCTCGTTCATGATGGCAATGATGCTTAAGGTAACCCCATCATCACAGAAGCAAGACATTGGCATAAAGCAACGCGGACGTTGGATCTTTGTGTTGTGTTTATCAGTTGCTGTTAGCGCATATCATATACTAGCTAAGGAGCACGCGTTGCTTGTCATTTCTTCTATATTTAAGTGGACCTTGAGCGACATTTCTCCTGCACCAAAAAATAATTGCGCAGAACTCATCTCACATGACGGTCAACCGTAATGCGTTACCATTGAATCAATATAGCGACATAACGTACCACCGTCGAAATGACCTATGTATCCGGCGCGTAATGCCGCTGGACTATTTTTTACACCTTCCCATGAAAAATCTGCGCCATCTAGCGCCGCCGCCGCGAAGCGTGAGCGTGGATTCCGACATGCATGGAGCACAGGTGGCTGTCAGTGCTAATAAACGCGTAATGCTGCAACCAAGCTCCTCTTTCTCGCGCTTCTTTCTGGACGCGCGGCACCATCAAAAGGAAGCTTTAGCTCGGGCCCAACTCCGACGCGGCCTATTCAAATACATGTAAAACGCAAAAACGTTTTTGTGAGATAACTCCTGGACGGATTTTAATGAAATGTATTGCATTTGAGAGAGAAAGGTAAATTCTAGTGACTGTTGGAAACGGGATTTTGATTTAGATACTGAATATTGTTACAACAATTTTCAAAAATTCGGAAGATTGAAAAAAATAGAAGCACGAAGTTCACAAAATCATAGCTTTGCATCAATAACAGATTTCGCGGTTCTGTAAATGGCATCCATTAAATCATTGAAAGCGGACAAATTCTTTGTCATTTTACATCTTATGTAACATCTTATGTACATCTACATCTATGTACATCTACATCTTATATAGCGGCTCCACAGCCACCGTAGTCCTCCATAAAGAAAGCAACAAGATCCCTATAAAGAAAGGCGTCAGGCAGGGAGATACGATCTCTCCAATGCTATTCACAGCGTGTTTACGGGAGATATTCAGAGACCTGGATTGGGAAGAATTGGGGATAAGAATTAATGGTGAATACCTTAGTAACTTGCGATTCGCTGATATTCCCTTGCTTAGTAACTCAGGGGATCATCTGCAATTCATGCTCACTGACCTGGAGAGGCAAAGCAGTAGGTGGGTCTAAAAATTAATCTACAGAAAACTAAAGTAATGTTTAACAGTATCGGAAGAGAACAGCAGTTTACGATAGGTAGCGAGGCACTGGAAGTGGTAAGGGAATGCATATACTTAGGACAGGTAGTGACTGCGGATCCAGATCATGAGACTGAAATAATCAGAAGAATAAGAATGGGCTGGGGTGCGTTTGGTAGGCACTCTCAGATAATAAACAGCAGGTTGCTATTATCCCTCAAGAGAAAAGTTTATAACAGCTGTGTCTTACCAGTACTCACGTACGGGGCAGAAACCTGGAGGCTTACGAAAAGGGTTCTACTTAAATTGAAGACGACGCAACTAGCTATGGAAAGAAGAATGATGGGTGTAACATTAAGGGATAAGAAAAGCGGAGGTTGGGTGAGGGAACAAACGCGAGTTAATGACATCTTAGTTGAAATCAAGAAAAAAAATGGGCATGGGCAGGACATGTAATGAGGAGGGAAGATAACCGATAGTCAATAAGGGTTACGGACTGGATTCCAAGGGAAGGGAAGCGTAGCAGGGGACGGCAGAAAGTTAGGTGGGCGGATGAGGTTAAGAAGTTTGCAGGGACAACATGGCCACAATTAGTACATGGCCGGGGTAGTTGGAGAAGTATGGGAGAGGCCTTTGCCCTGCAGTGGGCGTAAACAGGCTGATGATGATGACATCTTGCGTGAATTTGTTACGTTGTTTACAAGGGTTCTGCAAAAGCTGTATTTCCATATTCCTAAATTTTTTAAGATTCATGTGTAACATATCAATTTTGTCTGGTTTAGATGCATTATTAGATGCAATTCACAGCATTGTCACATCGTTTTTCGTTGTTGAGCTACAGATTTGTAAACTTGGTAGTTGCGGTTTCTGAAAAGATTTCGAATTTTGTCAATTTTTAATAAAGAATTGACGACCAGAATCAGAAATTCGAAACCAGCAGTCAATAGATTGTAAGCTTTTCGTTTAAATGCAACAAACCTCGTGAAATTTGCTGCAGGGGTTGCCGAGAAAAACGAATTTTCCATTCACATGTATTTAGATAGGAGCACCCGCGCTAAAGCTTCCTGTTAAGTGGCACTGCTGAGCGTGGCCTCCGAGCGTGGCCTCCGAGGCGAGCGTGGCCTCCGAGGCGAGCGTGGCCTCCGAGGCGATAATCGTGTCGCGCCGGTGCCTCCGAACGCTGAAAGTTGTTTCCCAGCTTTCCCCACTGTGGCACACAATCAGTGACCCAAGTTGGCGAGGCGTTCATTGAAGAGCGGCACACACCCAGTGCTTTCATTGCGCCGCTCGCTAAAGCGATGGCGTGAAAGGCGTTCATTGAAAAGAGGCACAGACCAAGGGATGTTACGGCGCAGAATGCTGATGCATCGGTTGCTGTCTATGAGAAGCCCTCGGTCGTGCTTCGTGTTCTTGTGCTAAGGGAACAGGGTTCGAAATCAACCATCGGACCAACTTGAGTCACTGAGTATGTGGCAATGCGTATATATGTGCCGCTCTTCAACGAAGCTCTTTCACTCCGACGTGGGCCACTGTAGGTGCGAAACTGGATGGGTAGCACTGTTTATGGAAATCCTAACGCCGACATACTATCGGTACTATTTGATCTTGCCGTTGCGTGCGGGAGTTGGCCGAAGCTGATGAGGACTTGTAAAAATGAAAGTTTATTTACATTAGGGAAAGGAATAAAAAAACCTAAATAACAGTAAAAAAGTTATCGGTACAGCCGGTAGCAAATCGAACGCCTGCAGCCCGCGGCAAGAAGAACGTCTTTCTCTTCCTGATGGTTCTCTTGCTTATAACACCTTCAGTCCGACAAGGTCCCGTAATTTTTAGCCAATCGTTGAGCCCGTGCAAGTCAGGGGATACTCCTGAGGCTTTATTCTCCAGTGGCTGCCTCCATCCGGCGTTGTGTCCTCGCCTGGAAGGCGCTCAGCTGAAGAAGACGGGACGTTATTGAACGACATTCCATGCTGCATGGCAGCTTTTCACGGCACGAGTGTGAACATCATCAAACCGTGCCGGCTCCCAGTTTCAATTTCGGGAAGCGTCACGCAGGGAGAGACAAAATTTCCACGCACGACACACGAGGGTGGGATAGCCAATCTGCTTGATGGGTCCGATAGCATGGAGGTCGACGCGTCCCTGCGCACTATAATTGCCGTGTGACGGCGAGAGGCTATGCTCGGAGAACTTTACCGATGCTAGTTGATGGTTCGTACCTAGCAACACGTGCCTCTAGGTCTGTGACTGTTGTCAGTTAATCTTCTTTATGTCAACTTAGGTCACTGGTTATGTGCCAGTAAGTGTGTGCCGCTCTTCAATGAACGTCTCCGACGCCAACTTGGCTAACTAGGTAGGTGTCTCTAGAATATGCCATAATGATTAAAAAAAATCCCTTAAATTTCTCTGATACTTGGCGGAACCGAACCCACGCCCCGAAGTTTTCTCAAACACAGCAACACGGCGCTTTAGCGGCTGTCCTACAAATGCACTCAGTACTCCTCGCTTTTCAATGAACGCCTTTCATGCCAATGTTTTCGCCAGCTGCGCTATGAATGTACTGGTTTATATGCGGCTCTTCATCGAACCTCTCGCCATCTTCGAGTCACTGAGAATCTGCCACCGGGTGTCCGACAAGCGAGGGAAGAATTCTCAGCTTTCGCAGGCACCGGTGGGCCATGGTTGTAGTCTTGGAGGCCACGCGCGCAATTGTCGGTAGCAACACTAGATGGCGCTGCGTGTCGAGGAAGGCGCGCGAAACACGACTAAGCCGGAGCGGCTGGGATTGAGCACCCACTGGTGCGCGTCCCTCTGTTGATGCTATAACTACCATTCATCACGAGGCGCGGCAGTAACAGCGTACGTGTCGTCACGTAGTTCGGGGTGATAGTTCAATGTTCCAGAGTAACCGAAATTAGCGAGACCCCACGGCTACGATATCGATGAGCAGTGTATCCAAAGTTTCGTTCCTACGTGGGCCGGTGTGGCCGTGCGTGTTGTCGGTTCACGCTTATTAATTGATGTCAGCTATTGGATAATGGCAGCCGCATATGAAAATGTGCTGTATAACAATATATCGCAGCCGCCGGCAGCCCTGAAACGGATGAGAAGATTTCTTTTGAAAAGGGAATAGCTGAGAGAGAGGTGATTCATCGTTCACTTGTGAGCTCCGCGAGCCACACACGCGTGACTCATTTGGCTGAGAAGCTCACAGCAGCGTATGCTCTCCGGGGAATGCGTTTTGTTACCGCGCTCGAGGGCTGGTTCAGGACCTCTTTAATTTCTTCGCAGGACGCGCAGGGATGGCTAAGCCCTAGAGCATGGTTTGTGTGCGATTTTTCTTGTTGAGAACTTGGTTTATTTCACGCCCAATCACTGCACAGGTGATTCTGGTAACGTTGCAACCAAAATTGGTTACTTTGATTGCAAGCTATACTTATTGAGGTCTACTATACCGCTGAGGCAGTGTGTGTGGTACAGCTTGTAACAGAGCGGCGCCTCAATGAAACCAAACGCGATCTGAATGGCTATGACTGGTAAGTTCAAAATTTAAGTTTAGGTGCAGTTAACCGAAAATTTGAATAGTGTGTGGTGCGGGGGGAGGAGGGTAGCTGGTGGAATGGTAATGATAGGGGGTAGGTGACCTTGGAACAATTTTTTGACCCCTCGAAAATAACAAGCCTGGACAGGAACATGGTACACATAAGTTTTTTTTTAAATTTCGACCACATTAGAATGTGGCTGTTACAGCCTGAAATCGAGCTAGCGGCCTTGCGGTCAGCAGCATAAGGGCGTAGCTACAAGCAACCGCGGTTGGTTGAAACATTGGTACTGCCACTGACTTGAACTTTTCTTCTCTAGGTACCAGTAATAAAGTTGAAATTTGTTAAGAGCTTGTTAATTCGGGTCATTTTTTTTTAACATCAAATACTGAAAGGGTCGAGCTAAAGAGAACATGTTGATAAGTTGGTTGGCTCATAATAAGGTAAAGAATAACGGCACAAATGCACAAAACAGGCAGCGCACTATAACACACATAGAAACAGCGAATGGGCAGTCTAGTGCGGTCAGTAAAATGTAAATAAATAACTAAATGTAAGTAAGTAAAGTTCGCTTTCCAGCATACGCTCCGCGTATTGTTACAGCTAGCTCACATGGATGATGGAGTGTGGCACCTTAGCTCTGGAGATATCTTGAGGCGGGCATCATATTGTCGCGCTGTTTACGCGGCCACGTTCTCAGGTTTTTTTAAGATATTTGCCGGCGACTATATTTCCGCAGGTTATCACGGCTATCAAGTTATCGTATGACGCTTAACTCGGTAACAATATTCAATAAATTTTTATGGAGTTTTATATACCGCATCATAATTACTGTATTATGTATAGCATAAGAAACCAACAAAGACACCAAGGACAACATAGGGGAAATTACTTGTAGCTACTAATTGAATTAAAGAAATGATGAATTAATTTAAATCAAAGAGGATGAAAAAAGAACTTGCAGCAGGTGGGGAACGATTGTACGTCTTCGCATTACGCGAACGCCAAGGTTAGTTTTAATAGTAACACATAAATACCCCCGAAATCGGATGGGAGAACGGCGCACCGGTAGCTCAATTGGATAGAGCACCGCACGCGTAATGCGAAGGCATGGGATCGTTCCGCACCTGCTGCAAGTTATTTTTGTATCCATTTTCATTTCTACTAATTTACCGTTTCTTTAATTCAATCAGTAAGTACAAATCATTTCCCCCGTGACGTCCTTGGTGTCTTTGTTTGTCGGTTTCTTATGCTATGATTAATAAATATCGGGGCCCTCGGTTAACCCTCTTATTTCTTGTATAATGTACCAGTATACTGTAAAATATGCTATCCAATAAATAGAGCATATTCGATATATTATACTGTATCCGAAATTTCTTTGATGCTGTGGCAGATTCTATAGTAAGAGGGTCTTGTTCAATTAGACTGCGGGCATGGCGCGAGTAATGTTGTCCATATTTTTTTTTTTTAAATTTAAGTTACCCTACGAACAAGTACACTCGAACACAGGGTGTGTTTTTTAAGTGCACTAGTTCTTTTGTAATGATTGTCTATGGCACATAGTAGAATTCTAACCCTTGAATCAAATTACTCAATGAGCCGGCCATTACCTCTGCAAGAAATCAAAATGTCCAAGTGAATAATTAACGTATTTACAGTAATGGACTTTTTACGCAATCGCTTTACGCCACATATGGAAACCTACGAATTATAGCTGCCTAGTTTGCACGGTTTATCCGCTTGGAACGATTTCTCTGGACAGCAACAGTTCCGGAATATAAATTTTCAAATTTTCCTACGAGATGTATTTGTGTTCCAGTTAATTTTGTGCTCCAATGCATGAAACAGCTGGTTTCTTAAAGAAATAGCTGGAGATCCAGTGCATTTCGTTGGACGCATTGAAAATTAATATATCGGAACTTGTGCCGTCCAGGGAATTCGATCCAAGTGGATACGTCGTGCAAATTCAGCGGCTATAATTGGTTGTAGAATATATGGCGTAAAATAATTATTTAGACAGTTAATTAGCGTAATTACTTTAATTATAAAGTCGGAGATATTGATTTCTCGTAGAAGTAACGGCCGCCTCATCGAGTAATTTAGATCTGTGCTACCTGCCATAGGCAATCTTTAAAAGAAATTTGGCGCAGCTAAAAAAAAAAAAAAATCTCAGTACACCGAGATACATGTACAAATAGCTAACGGACTTGAGCCGTGAGTTCGCCGGTGGGATTCTGGGGCTTTCACTTTCGCACATTCACACGATTTGGTGCGGGATTCGCACAAGACGCACCTTAATTATAGGCGTGTATACGGCCGACAGCGTTACTGGCATTGTCCGAAAATAACTAGCTTGGCAGTAAATCAGAAACGCTGGCGCCCGTTTACGCCGACGCGTCCAGTCTCTAGTAACGCCAAATCTAGCACAAGTGATGCATTATATCCGAAAGTGATTGCCCGAGAATATTGTCCTAGATTCGACGTCTAGCGACTGGCTCACGACTATTGGTGGAATCTGAGCGTCTTTTTGGGCATTGGGCATTGGGCAACTTCGCCAAATGGTTAGATTTTTGTCTCGGAGTTTTGGCAATATCTTCTCTAAATGTACCAATAAATCGCTTTATAGGACACTATGAAGGGAAGCTCTGGGGACCTGCTCCCGTCTCAGGAGTCGCTGGTTCAGTGGGGACGGCCTCTGACGGCGACACCAGATTATGGCGAACGTCACGTTCCTTCAGAGCCCGCTGACGATCAACTTACCTTCTTGCAGCAACTGTCGCCTTATTCACCCGAGCCATCTAAATATACCGGAGGTAAATCCCTAATAGTGGCATATGACCTGTATGCCAGAGCGCGTTATGTACGGTGACTCACACTAGGGGGTTTCATTTTTCTTTTAAAGCGAAGCTTTCTTTGCCTCTTCCTTCGACTTTGCCACTGCTTCTGCTGCTGTTGCTGCTGTTGTCTGGCACACCACGTCGTAAAGTGGTTCAGAGCGTGCACATGTGTATACACGACAGGAGTGAGGCAGATGGAAAGGCGATGCGAGAAGCTCGTTAGGACCCCACCACGCCGTATGTGCACAATGCCCTTTGGAGCTCCCTGGGCGCTGCCACATTAGCGTCTTGACAGCTGTAATTATCCGTGAACGCTCTCAAAAGCATTGCAGAAATTGCAGCACTTACCTTTCTACTAACGTGCGAGGCCAGAGCGAAACTAGATAGAATAGTAGAGAGGAAGGGGGAGAAGAGACGGTTCCTGCTTTCGCCGTCAACATTGCCGCTAATTATCGTCCATCAAAGCAACCAGCACAGAACGCTTCGCTTACATCGATTCCCAGAGTGCGTGAGATCTGCATAATTTTTGCTTATGCTAATAAAAATATCCTTAAGCATAGCCCAAAATTGATAATATACAAGGAAATCTTAAGATGCAACCGAGTGCTTGCATGTTAATATACAAAGGTGTCTACCAGCCGCGAATTCTCAGGGAATTTGAATAGTCTGGAAATACTCAGGGTAAACTCAGGGAATTTCTGCTTCTATCACGGAAAATGAGCAGCAATATTGTTGAAAAGGAACGAAAGACGCGGTAATGCTGGCTCGAGTAACAGAGAGGAATAGTAACCAATTCTCTTTGACGCCGTGCCGTCCGCTGGAGGAGTTGCCAGTGTACCGTAACGACCAACTTTCCGGATGCCTTATAATTGGGATGGCTTCGCGGCGCTACCACGTCCCCCATAGAGTCAATGTATAAGAACATCTGAAATTTCGGACGCGAGAACACTTCGAAAAATCGTGACGGCAAGAAGTTCGAAAAATCGGACGGCGGACTTCTTGCTGTGGCCGCGTGTCCGACACGGCATTATTCAAAGGCACCACCATCGCCGCCATATTGATTACCTTGCCGCCTCGAACCGGCGCTCACGTACGCAGACCTGCTGGCAGCCGTAGCCACCACCGCGGCAACGCTAGGCCTAGCTGTTTCTACGTTCACTATTAAAAGGAAGCTTTAGCTTGGGCCCAGCTCCGACACGGCATATTCAAATACATGTCAAACGCAAAAGCGCTTTTCTGAGATGACCTCGCGACAAGTTTTAATCCAATTTGCTGTATTTGAGAGAGAAAGTTACGTTCTAGTGACTGTTGGAAGTGAAATTTCGATTAAGGGCATCAATTTTGTTACAATAATTTTCAAAAATCCGGAAGTTTAAAAAACAAACATAGATGGACGAAGTTTACGAATTGATAACTCCGCTTCAAGAACAGACATTGCGGTTCTGTAAGCTGCATTGCATAATTAGATCAGAGATTACCATTAGATCATTCAAAGCGGACAAATTTGCTACGTCAATTTATATCTTACGTGAACTTGTTACGTTCTTTACAAAGGTTCTGCAAAAGCTGTATTTCCATGTTTATGAATTTTTTACAATATATGTGTAACATATCAATTTTGTCCGCTTTAGATGTATTATTAGATGAAATTCACGGAATTGTCATATCGTTTTTCATTGCTGAGCTACAGAGTTTAAACTTGGTAGTTGGGCGATTCCACGAGAGATCAACACGGGTCAAAAATTTCATATTTTAGATTTCATTGAATATTTTATATTTTATGCGCATATTACTAGGTAGCACTAAAGTGAACGTGGCTTCTTTGCCAAATGAATATTTTAGGAGGAAAAAAATAACGAGATTCTTCAGTGTGGAGGTGCCTATTTAATGCACAAGGCGTTTTCACAAATTCACAACGATGTGAAATACAGTATGTTACAGCTACAAAGAATTCATTCTTGTGTGTAAAAGCTAGACATAAAGAAGGGTCAGCTAGCACTGTTTCAGGCTTCCGTGCAAAACGGAAGTGTTTTAAAAAAATTGCTTAATTTGCTACAATCTTCAAAAGTTGCTATATTTACGATTTTTTATCAACTAAACCATTACATGTAGCCTTCTGAAATTTGCTGGACTGCGAGACCTTAACCTATTCAACAAATGTGCTGAATATTCTTGCTGTATCGCAATTTACCATTTCTACAATTCGCCTCAAATTTGAAGTTTTGACAAAAATGAACGCTATTTAAAAATGAAAATAAAAAAAAACCCATCGTAAATTTTTCTCAAAATCTCGTAAACAACTATTCACAGGCACCTGAAAAGGAATATTAAAAAACATGTTGCATTATTTTGTTTGTAATCACAATACAGGTGGTAGAAATGAGAGCTTTGCCAGAATGCAGCAAGGTGCTGAGGAAAAGGAACATCGGGGTAAAAAGAGCGTGCATATGGCTCTGACTTGCCTAAACTTGACCGTAATGGCGACGTAAAGCCAGTTTTGACCTTATAATTATTACTTTTGCATAAAAGTGTGTTTAGTACACTACTTCTACGCTTGAATGGGAATAACGAAGCGTCAGCATAACCATTACGTGGCTCACTTTATTTAACAGCAAGTGCGTGCGCCTTGCAGCGTAGATAATTTGTGCCTTCTGTTAATGCAGGGTTTTTATTTCTTTGTGTGCTACAGAATTAACAGTTAACTCTGTATAAATGTACACAGGTAACAGAATTTGCGGCAGGTAAATGCCTCTAAAAATGTCGTACTGGTCATTACATGAACGTCATTATACAACCTAAGAGGCGGTGGTGGCAGTGGCGATGCGGTTGGTTAAGGCAGAGTTAGCTGGCAGATAGTTCCAGCGATTGTTTATTTTAACGCCTCTGAAGAAAAAGAAAAAAAAGGAACTGTTAGAATACTATATAATAAAAAGTTCACAGTCCCTAAGGATCACCACTTGTCGGAAAGTTCACAGTTTCTTAGAAAAGCTGGAAAGAAGCAAGACACTTCCTCTTTCAGATACTTGGGTCTTTTGCGAAACCTTACCTGTTCCGCGCACTCTTGAGGAAATTGCCTCTATGCAAAGCCTCAAGTAGAGCATTTATTTCTTCATTGAAGTATTGGCAGGGCCACATGAACTCTCGGCCAAACTTGCTGGTATACAATGTATGGGATAGTTGTTGAAGCACCACTGACGAATGCTAAACGATGATAGCGTGCTGAGAACACGTCCTAAGTTTACGAAGCGCTGCAGTACTGTCAGCTCTTTCCGCATTTTTCTATAGGACCAACCGATCCAGAGGGCCAGATCACGCATTTCTAATGGAGCGAATCCAATACGCAGTGGCACAGTTGCTTTCCTGTTGACTTACTGACCTGTCAGTGCACACTTGATGATCCGCACATGCCGCTTCGAGCATACCCGCTGGATACGCTCAGAAAGGTTTGATCATTTTCCAATCACCTGCAGCAGTGCGAGACACTAATACAACGCGATCAGAATTGGTGGCGTCAGGCTCGCTTAACCCAATGTGCCATAACCGTATGCCCGGAACACGTGGCAAAGATTTCCACTGGTTCCTTTTGAGGCGGCGAAAGTTCTACACTTCATCCACATCTGCATAGAGCAGTTTTACGTTTTTCAGCGTTGCGGCCATCTGCGCCGCCATTTCAGAGGCTGACCTAATGACTGTAGTGCTGTCTGCTCCGAGATTGTACAGCGAGGCTTGGTGCTTTACTAAGCCACCAACACCATCGCAAGCGTCTTTGCCATGTCCTGTGGCCGAAAAAAAGCCACTTTGTTGACGTGTGCTCCTTCTGTGACAGCTGCTAAAGCTGATACTTGTTTTGAAATGGCTACTGGCGCTGTCAGACACGTATGTAGCATGTTTGCCAAGCTGAAGTTCTTCCTTCATGCACTCATCGGTTTTTTCCAGCGCAAAGCTAGCGTGTGCAGCATTATGACATACCTCATCACTAAGAACCGCAAAACATTGAGTGGATCCTCTACTCGTGACGACACACGTAAATAGCAAGACCTGTTTTTTTGTGCCAATGGTATGATGGTGCGTCGTTCGGTACAACAGCTGTCCAATTCTCTGCAAAGTCAAAGACACGGGATCCGTGCTGTTGATTCCGATTGGCGTCGTGTATTGCTGATACTTGAATGCCCTTATATAATCATGGGTGATCCACTTGACAAGCCATGTACCAAGCTCCTTGACGAGGTCGCCATTTTCCTATACCGCATTGTTTACCTCTGTCTCTACAGGGATTCCCAAAGTTGTCGTAGTAAAAGTATCCTCATCTGGGAGGGGGGGGGGGGGGGGGGGCACAATAATCACCGTCGCCCGGGAAAGAATCGGTCGTGGGCGAGGGGCAAAGACATACTTCTTTGAGGTGGGTAATTGTGTAGGCACCTTCAATGAGCTCTTCTAGCGCGGAAACACACTGTGTGGCGTTGGCGCAATGCATGCAAAGGTACACTTCTTGTTGTGGAGCAAGAAGAACCCATTTCGGCCGGAGAGAATAAAGCTTTGAGAGCCCAATAGATTTATTCGGATGGGCTTCCTTAAAGAGACCATATGTCTCCCGTACCGAGCGGGTCATGAATCTCTTGGCAGCCTACTGTTTGTTTCCATCAATCGAATCAGATACTACGTCCTTTTTGTTGGGAGTCTGCCGAGCATATCCATGCTCGTCTTTAATATAATATTCCACAGCGGTCTAAACGTCTGTTGGGTTCAACCGTGTTCTTTCAGATGCGTCTGGTGCTGACCATATTCCACATTTCTCGCGCCAACGTCGGGGTTTGTATATCATGTAGGCTGACAAATGTGGAATGAGAGCTTGAAAGTTTCGGCGGTCCAGCTGGCTTCACAGTAGAGTCAACAAGCGCATTCGCTTTTGGTACGAAGAGCACATGTCATAGGTTTCTATAAAATTGGCGAACCATTCGGTGCACATGCAGCATTTGGTACCTGAGGGGTCGAAATGGCGCTTGCACTATACGAAGTAAGATTTGGACCTTGCAGTGCCACCGAGATGAATTTGCTTTAGCACCGGGTGATAGTTCCTTCGTCGCGAATCCGACTTCTGCTGACGAACGTGAGGCAGTTTCAAGTGGCACTTCTTTCTCCCTCCCAGTTCGTCTTCTTACGGTAAGAATTCATCGCCTCCCGTGGATTCACTTCCCATTCTTCTACACTCTATCAACTCGATCAAAAGAGACGATTTTTACAGCAGCCGCACCTGAAAGCGTGAACTAAATATGGGCGCCAATGATGGCCGAGGAGAGGCATGACTCCACGAATTTATGCCGGAAATTCAGACATTTTAGAACGGCGTGGTTGAAATAATTATAGTTTACGAAAACTGGCTTTACGTCACCATTACGGTCAAGTTTAGGCAAGTCAGAGCCTTATGCACGCTCTTTTTACCCCGATGTTCCTTTTCCTCAGCACCTTGCTGCATTCTGACAAAGCTCTCATTTCTACCACCTGTATTGTGATTACAAACAAAATAATGCAACATGTTTTTTAATATTCTTTTTCGCGTGCCTGTGAATAGTTGTTTACGAGATTTCGAGAAAAATTTACGATGGTTTTTTTTTATTTTCATTTTTAAATAGCGTTCATTTTTGTCAAAACTTCAAATTTGAGGAGGATTGTAGAAATGGTAATTTGTGATACAGCAAGAATATTGAGCACAATTATTGAATAGGTTAAGGTCTCGCAGTCCAGCAAATTTCAGAAGGCTACATGTAATGGTTTAGTTGATGAAAAATCGTAAATATAGCAACTTTTGAAGATTGTAGCAAATTAAGCAATATTTTTAAAACACTTCCGTTCTGCACGGAAGCCTGAAACAGTGCTAGCTGACCCTTCTTTACGTCTAGCATTTACACACAAGGATGTATTCTTTGTAGCTGTAACATACTGTATTTCACATCGTAGTGAATTTGTGAAAACGCCTTGTGCATTAAATAGGCACCTCCACACTGAAGAATCTCGTTATTTTTTTCCTCCTAAAATATTCATTTGGCAAAGAAGCCACGTTCACTTTAGTGCTACCTAGTGATATGCGCATAAAATATAAAATATTCAATGAAATCTAAAATATGAAATTTTTGACCCGTATTGATCTCTCGTGGAATCACCCAGTTTCGTTTTCTGAAAAATTTTCGGTTTTTGCCCATTTTTATTTAAAAGTTAGCAACCTAAATAAAAAATGTGAGACCAACAGTCAGTAGATTTTAAGTTTTTCTTTTAAATGCAACAAACCTCGTCAAATTTTGTGCAGTGGTTGCCGATAAAAACGAATTCTCGTTTTACATGTATTTAGATACATACTTTGTGGTCCTCGCGATTGGCTTCCAAGCTCGGAGAGCACGGCGTGCTGCATAATGCCGATTTTGGAAAGTCAGCTTCGCCTCAAGTTAGTCTTGTTACGGGGTGAAGCATACTCAAAAGTATTGCGGTGAAGCTTAACAAGCGTGGTAAGGGGCAATTTTGATGGGAAACAGTATGTATTCCTTAATTATTGGTGCACCAGCAATCTCCTGTCGTAATACGAGCACCGATATGCCTAATAAGTGTTCTGGCAGGCATTAAGAGCTTTTTCGGATGTGCCTGTGGCGATTTTAGCCATTAACGGGCCCCTCACCATGTCTGGCTATATTGAGCTGACTAGCGCCGTGCATACTATGCGCGCTAACGATCGTGTCTGCTAAGTATTACATCGCTACGCGTCGCGGAAAGAACTGAAATTTCAAACTGAACGCCGTCTGCCCTTCTCCTCGCGGGTGCCGTGCTCCCAGCCAAAGAGTCGACGTACATCGCACTGCTGTGACGCCGCTTGTAGTGATACGCGACTTCGAGAATTATTCAAGGCAACATCAGTTATTTGTGTAATCTGTTGCTTCGATAGACGAACTAAAGTTTGCAGAAATAATAGAACACACAAGCTGAATGTCTGCTTATTCTTGTTTTACTTCGAACCGCTGCAAGTGAGATGTACTTTCGTTTTGTTTGCTTGTTCCGACGACGTGCAGTCGCGCCCACAGACAACGAATGTATGTCATTTTCTACCGTGTTTCAGTGCGCGATCATGCTCTATGAAGGGCTTGTGTCTGCCTCAGTATTCGCGTACACTGGCTTGTGCCACTAGTCTTGTGTTCTCGTGCACAGTGCACCAAATCATGTGCGGCGCGAAACGAGACAAACGCAACATCCCGCGCGCGACGCCGTCAGCGGAAGCGAAGGAAAAAAAAATGAAGGCGTGGCCCGGGACGTATGCGTCACGCGATCCTCGAGCTCCGGTGTGGATTGATTGATTGATTGAAACTTTTATTAGAAGGGATGGCCCGTGGCCTAAGATAGGGGTAAGGGATCAGGTGCAAGATGCCTGCCTCCTTCGCAAAGGACAGCAAAGCGTTGATTCTTCTGGCGGCATCCGCTTGCGGTGCGACCCAGTCTTCGTAAGATGCCACCTTCAGAGGTCGGGTATGCTTGTCCCTGAGGGTGGCTGTGGCAGGACAGGACCAGA
The DNA here is from genome assembly GCF_023375885.2 of Dermacentor andersoni. NCBI lineage: Eukaryota > Metazoa > Arthropoda > Arachnida > Ixodida > Ixodidae > Dermacentor > Dermacentor andersoni. Next base: position 87,804,190 of record NC_092819.1, read on the forward strand.
TTAGATGTTTAAGATCGATGTTGATCGCAGGGCAGTTGGGGCATTCCACTTGTGTTCTTCTCCACTTGCTCAGAACATCCGGTATAACAGATGCCACAGCTCTTGCTTTGCGGATGAGAACCTGGGCTGTTCTGGGAAGGCGAGTGGGAAAGGGAGGAAGGATGCTAGGAATGGACTCCCGTAGCAGAGCCTTCCTCTCGTGTTTCAACCGGGCAATCTCGTGATCTGGTACAACGACGGATGACGGGGAGCTATAGGTATGGTCCAGCAGGGACGGGCTCACTTCACGGCTGCGATGGCGGTCTTCTCTAATTTTCTCGCCTGCAGCTTCATGGGCCGCCCTGTTCCCCGCTCCTCTCATGTTGTGACCCGGTGTCCAGTGTACGAAAATGCGTGCATGTCTATTGTCCCGCAGGTGGTGGCAGGCTTGTTTTATGCGGTGCGCCATGGTAGTCGTGTAGGATCGGGAGTTCAGTTGCTTGACGGCCTCTTGACTGTCGGTGTAGATGTGAACCGTGTCTTCGGTGCGCGCCTCACAGAGTTGAATTCCTTCTTCGATGGCCAGTAGTTCAAGATCGGTGGCTGTCCAGGAAGCATAGCCGCGGTGGCTCACGGCGTGTGCTTGCCCGTTTTCTGTGTAAAAAGCGGTAGCAGCATACATTTTTCCTGAATGTTCATCGTATTGTAACGCACCATCAGTATATATTTTTGTTCCTTCATGATTTTGTTGCGCGTCTAGTCAGTGTGCCCTGCCTTCACCTTTGGTGTTCGTGCGTAGTGGTCTGGGTTCCGTAACCTTTATTTCATCCCAGGGTGGAAGTAGGTGATCGAGAACGCAGGGAAGGAATTTCGCTTGCGGACGCTAGACGGGGCAAGTGGAGAGAGTGCCTCTCCTGGCAGTGGCCCTCGAATCCTGAAATCATGGGTTCGCGGCACTGAAATATGTCTATCTCCGCTATTTATGAACCAATTTAAGAAATGCTTGCGGCAGAAAGCTCCCTAGAGGGCACATAACTTCTAGCGTATAACCGAAATATGCGATGTGGCCTGCTGAGACGCTCTTTATGGGCGGTTAAAGACACGCATTCATTTTTTCGAACTGCCCGATCTTTCGGACAATTGTCCGCCCATAGGAAGTCCGAAATATCAGTCGTTGAGTGTACAACTGACAAAGAGGATACTTTGGTGCGTGGGGCGAATGTGCGGCGCAAGGAGGACGAGAACAGAAAAGGACCTACGCATTGTGGACTGACCGGGATAGGAAGCGTGCCGCCGCTTCTTTGAAGGAGCTTGATTTCCAAAAACAAAGTGTTCGCTGACGCCGAAAGGCTCGTGTCCTTCATGCGAACCAAAATAAACTCTTTAAAGCAGTCAAACACAACACTGAGGCGTTGTGCGCGTGCTGAGAGTATGTCACGACAGTTGAGGTTGACTTACCGTCTGCTGAGAGAGAATCTCACCTGTGACAAAGTTTAGGCCCCGTACCAATGAGCATGCTATCACTTGATAGAAATAGCTCATATTCAAAAATATTTGCTTCTGTATGCATTTCCTTTTTATTCGTATTTGAGGATGTTCGACTCGATTTCCAATGGCTTTTACCATCTTTTTAAAATATTTTATTCGCTGTGCATTTAACTAACCCTGTCCTTCTGTTTTCTTTTTGTATAAACTGAACACTAGTCCTTACTATTGAAACTCAATTAAGTCGCTTTTCTTTAATTTTCAACATGCTTACTTGAGAGTTGCGGCATCGGGCGACAGGGATATCAAGTTGAGAACATTACTTACGCAGGATAGTTAGAATGTGCTTACGGCCTTAGAGCATGAAAAAGAAGGCAAGGAGTCAAGACAACGCTGCCTCTTTATTTACATTGTTTTGTAGCAAACATGAGTCACGTGTATAGTGCACGAACGTTACACTTTCGAGCATGCGTTCGTGCGCAAATTGATACTTGTGGTGATATTTAGGCGTTCGCATACATTGGTTGTTCCTTGATGTTTTTAGCGTTTATAAGTGTATCAAACAGTGGATGTGTCACAAATTACTTCAAGTCAGCAATCTCGACTATATGATCTCATCGTACATGTCGCCGCTACTATTTCACGAAGTAGAGTCGCGAAAGTTGTATATTGCGAATACAATGAGCTCTTTCACAAAGTAAAAATTCTCTAAATGCGATCCATCCACTTGGTAAGAGAGCCACAATTCGGCAGCCGGGAGGGGAACACTGAAAGCTTCAATTGAACTGTTTCGCTAAAATAATAAATAATCACGTTTTTATGGAAACTATCTTAGTAAAGGTGGAGTTAATGCGACTTATTGCAAACTCAGCCATAAAAATTTTATTTTGCCTGTGAAATAAACTTCATAAATGTCCGCATTGATACTCTGCTATTTAGCAGCTAAAGCCTGTTGCAGGTGCCCGACATCGGCTATTGCTAGCACGTTTTTGTTCATGTTCGTTTACCACTTTTTTCGTAAATGGTCATTTTCTTGTTGCAGTGTCTCCCAAAACTATGCAGTGCTATTTGGAACCAATGCGTAACTTCAACAAGAGGACAAATCATGGGCATTGTGTGTATCAGCGGCAGTTCTCTTGAATTTAAGCTGTGACTTCAATATAAAACTTTCGCAGATTATTTGTGTATAACACTATAACTTCCTTCAAAGGCAGTTTCTGTCGAATGCAGAAGAGGGATATCTGGGGATGTAGGGTACTGCGATGTGATGATCGAATGAGGCTTAAAAAAAAACACTAGCTTCGACCCTCCTAAATACGCTGTCCCTATGTCGAATAATCTTCTATGTTCTTCAACAAGTGAGGCAAGGCTAGGATGCTGCGTGGGGAAGGCCGAAAGAAAATTCAGATTAAAGCGTAAGCAAATAATGAGACGCGGACAAATGTGGCATTGCCCCAATTACCCGCCAGTAGCAGTAACAAAACGAGTCTCCAAGAAGTAGAGCGGGCGTTTTTGAGAGGCAGTGTATCGCAATGTTTCTGGAGCGCGCATCGTAGTCACGGAAAGTTGTAAGCGGCAGCAACTGAGATTAAAGGCAAAATAACGTATCGAGTTGGCCAGTAATGTTTACAAAGAAGGTACTGTGGACGTAACTGCCGACTATGTGTACACTTTATACGCAGCGCACTCCTTCAAAAAATGAAGCAACGATTTTCCGCATATGAGCTGTTTTTCAAAATGGCCCGCCTTGGTGACTTAGAGGCTTTGGCGTTACGCCGCCATAAGCACGAGGTCACCGGATCAAATCCCGGCCACGGCGGACGGCATACGTTTATATGGGTGCGATATGTCAATACACCTGTGTACCGTACATTGGCTGCACGTTAAAGAATCCCACGTAGTCAAAATTAATCCGGAGTTCCCCAGTAAGGCTTGGCTCGTTTTAAATCGTGGTTTTGTCACATAAAACCCCAAATTTATCCATATTTAATCTATGCTGGGCGGAATCGAACTTACCTCACAAAGGTTCCTCAACGACAGGAACTCAACGCTTTAGCAAGCTGTACCACAAATGCGCTAGATTTGGGATGCTCCTCAATGAGCGGCTTTCAGGCCAAGGCTTTAGCGAGTTCTGCCATGAATATACTCGGTATTTGCTGGTCATCGATGAACACCTCCCCAACTTAGCTTACTGAGTATGTGGCCCTAAGTGTGCAGCAAGTGAGAGAACAATTCTCAGCGTTCGCAGCCCCAGCGCGCCACGCTTCTTGGCTCGGAGGCCACGTGCAGACTTCTCGACAGTGCCACCAGATGGCGCAGCGTGTCCAGAAGGGAGCGCGAGAGAGGAGCCCGGTTGCCTCATTACGCGTTTCTCAGCGTTCGCACGCACTGGTATGCCGTGCATTTCGGAGGCCACGCGAAGTCTTGCCGCTGGTTCCGCTAGATGCTGCCGAGTGTTTTTGGGAAAGCGCGAAACAGGAATCCTGCTGCAGTACAACCTGATAGGTAAATCGTTCCGACGGTGGCAATATCTATCGCTATGTTGTTTCAATGCTAAACGAATTATCATCCACAGTCATCGTGAGAGATGCTCTCGACTTGTTTCCAATGTTTTAGTTTCCAACATCACGTAATTTAATTTTGTTATCAGCTTTGACAGTTCAGCTAATCCTGCTGGATCTCTCGAGTTGGACATTTTTTGGTTTTTTATTTTTGTTTTACATCCTTTATTACTTTAAGAGGCTGCCTAATTCTTCTCTATAGGTGCATTAATTTCAGCTTCAAATTGTTACGTTTCGCCTACGACGCGCGGTATAGCCGGCGCGGATGCAACGGACGCCGGGGCTTCGTTCAAAGCGGCGGACATTTTGGCCCGTTCAGCGCCGCCGATACGCCTCCCCACCAAGCGCGTCCAGGCATGTTTCAATGCCACGTGTCTTCAAGTGTGCGTGTGTGTGTGTGTGCATGTTGGTGCCCACGCTTGTCAAAGCGCGGCAGCCGGGGAGAGGGGCTCCCCAAGTGTGAAGCGAGGAGGTCTGACCGGCGCCGGCCCGGCGGATGCGTCACTACACTCGTCTCAACCTGTCTCTCAGCGTGTCCGTGCCCCGTCACGTGCGCCTCTATCGAGGCGTTCCTTCTTGCCCTCAACTCCGAGCGTATAAGAGCAGCTGCCCCCGGACGCCAAGAGAGAGGCTCCGAATTCTTCCGTCGAGTAGCGTGCTCTCCCGTCTCTCCACTTCGGTCGACCTGACCGCCCGCTCTTTTGCGATGCTAGGATAAACAAGTTGTTCTGTTAGCAGTCGACTCATCCTTTGCCAGCGCCTTCGGATGCTTCCAGTCGTGCCTCAGGCCGCCAGGCCAACGCTACCCTTGGGGCTTGCGACCCATATGCAACAACCGGTGTCAGCGCTGAGATTCCAACAAAATGCAGCCACTGATACTTGTTTAGACAATTTGTCACTTCATTTGTCACTTTTTCCCGTGCTGCTTCCTGGTTGCCATTTTTCTTCTTTAGTGATATTGCTCTTTCTCTCTTCAATTTGAGAGGAATTTCTGACCACACAGTCTGGAGGGGACACAGAGTATTCAACCGACCAGTGGAGCAGATATCGGGCCGCTATATTTCGGAAAATTGTACATCGCAGTAAACCAGTTTAGCCCCTTCCTTAATAATATATCGTTTCTAATAAATCAAACTGCATGTTCTTTCTGTGTAGCATTAGCGATGTTTCCCTATAATAATTAGAAACTATCTCTAAGGAATATTTCGGCGCTAACGAAATTTTAATGCTGACGCAGCTATTGCCGAGGGTGAGCCGGCTATGCAAGGCATTCTCCAAGAAATCGCGGCAAACCTCGGCAAGAAAAAGCGCAAGAAGAAGCACAATGTGGAGAAGGATGACCAGAAGCCTACCGAGCCGAAAGAGGAGCCAGCTCGCCAGCACAAGGCAGTCAGCAAACAGAGAGCCGATGAGGTTATGTCCGTGGGGTCGTCGGACTCATCAGTTGGGAAGAAGTCGCCTACGTGAGTACACTTCTTCTCTGAGCTAGCTGATACTTATAAATCACAGTGGTGGGACAGTTGCGCCAATTCAGCCAAACTTCTCCGTGAGCGGCCCTGTCGCTATCCTGCGCCAAAACGGCATTTTAACGGAAAATTTGCACCGAGCCGGGGACAAAGCATGCATAAGAGTGAAACCCTCCTTCTGTCTGTGCTACACAGCTAGCAAAACTGAAATCAAAATCAACAGCACGCTATAATCATCATCGTAGAAGGAAGCAGAGATCCATCCATAGAGTTTCTCAGTATATAGTGAGAAATTCTATTTGCCGTTCATCGTTCGCGCATTTTCCGATGACGGACGTGCATTGTAGTACCACTGTACCGTCTTGCTGGTGCTTTATTTTGATGTTGATCGAACCTGCGTGGCACCGCAGAGTTTACCTAAGCAGGATGTCACATCGTAGGATTAAAGGTAATCATTGTCAATGTTTATAGGTGATAGCGAGAATCTGGAAAAGAGCCGCTGACACCAGAATCGCATGTGGCGCATAGTTAAGAGTGGTATTAACGAATGAGGTTGAATGTGGTACATGGCGAGAGCCTCCATTCCACTTCGATGGGTGCCGCTATGTTCGTTGCCGCAAAACGTTCGCGTCGAGTATGGGTCGCTGCGCTATTTCGCTGCAACAGCGTAGCCGATGCAGAAGGAAAACGCAATTTGCGTCTCTCGCATGCGCAGGGGCGCTGACGCTATTTGTGTGATGCCGCATAACTTTTGCGGCCCCTATTGGACAACTCCCTAAGGCGGATGCCATGACGTGAATATATTGCATGATCTCGTGTTCAGTGAAGGCGCGCGTACTCCATCGGCCTTGCGGTGAGCATCGGCACACAAGCCGTGAGTGTGTGTCGCACTGTGCTGCATATTGAGTTAATAAGCCCGTGTTTATTGACTATCTGACGCTGGCGCCTTCTCTGCGTCGTATCGACGAACCCGGTCGCGCCCTTTGTTGTGTTGCAGTGTAAGTGAACGTCGCGTCCCTTCCTGACCGTGCTTGCAAGGCAAAGCATGGTGCAAACTCGTCTCCACAACATATGAACTATGTCAGTTCATATTTTTATCATGTGTGCTTGCGTTGAAACCTGCGCCAAAAATGGTTGTTGCTGTGCCAAATGGGCTTTTTGTCTGTTTGTGCCAGGGCCTGCGCCGGAAAGTGGGAGTGGCTGTTCCACAGCTATAATCAAGTTTCAAACAAACTAGACACGGCACAGGATATCAGAATACTTTCCGGGCTGTCTGGCGCTGCTCTTCTCGTGTTTTTTCGAGTGCCACATAAAAATGGCGTCTGCCGCATTGCTTCAGTGGACGGGGCTTTCTGCTAATTCGAACAAAGCGTCAGACTCTAATTGCCTGCTGCGGCAAACAAATAGGAAAGGGGATGGAGCATAAGTTTCATCCACTTCTATTGACGTGCACCTCTCATTGAAATATATTTTCACCAATTTAAGTATTTTTGCTTCCTTCATTAAGGATCTTAGGAATTGAGTATTCAAATAGGAGGCCAACATGATGGAGTTCGGGTGGATCGCAGTATTCTCCGATGTCGCGCTACAGCTTCAAGGTTGACGATATAGAGCGTGGCTTTAACTCAATTGCTTGAAACAACTCTATTTCTGAAGAGAAGCGGTAGTAAATCCAGTGGCACCGATTTTCCTGCTTTCAATTCTTTATAAAGAAGTTGTCAATCGCAATATACATAGCGGAGTGTGACGCGATCAATAACGTATTCTGTTTAGCGAATCGCTGTATACTTTTGCATGTGCCACGTCTCCTGCGGTCAAATTCCCACCGTGACACCTATATACAAGATCTACGGCAAAATGAAAAACGATAGTAGTTCATGAACAAATCCAATTTGAAGTTCGAGGTTCACCTTAGAGCCAATATAAGAGAAGGCAAAAGCTCACTTTCCCCTAGCTTTTACTGAGCACAACCGATCATAATCAGCGTTTCAGGGCGAAGGTAAAAGTGCGTACACATTAAGGAAAAAGTTTTCGCCCCGAACTATTCATATGGTGGCGGATGAGCAAGCGAAGCTGTCTATCACGGACCGAGGAACTGTGGCCAAACTCCGCGTACAGAAACATTCTCTTGAAATCGGAACTCGCCCCAGTTAAACTCAACTCACGCTTCTGCCTCTTGGACGCAGACTCGAACGACCTAGCTTGACGCTTACGAGAGGCCTCCAGTACGCGATCTTCATCGGTATCGGTAGCTTGCACGCAACGCCGACGATTAGACTCTCGCATTTGCTCTAGGTGACGTTCTTCGGAAACAGTCACCGGCCGCATTCACCACTTTCGCACTGGCACGTTGTCGTAACTCATACTCGCGTCTCTTCTGTCGACGCCTCTCCTTGTACTGGGGTTGCTGTTCGGCCGTGCGCACAATGCGTGGTCCTCCCGCTTTTCCCATTTCTGTTGAGGTTGCTACTGCTGTAGTGGTCTACCTCTGCAATGCACAGTCCGGTTCTTACCTATCCCGGCGGCTACCGGCTGCACATCCCCGAGTTTTTCCTCCAAGACTGCCGTGCCGTTGTATTGAGGGCAGACGACAGCAACGCAGCCGGCAGCGATGGCAGCTAGCACAGGTGCACTCCCCCACTGCGCAGGTACGGCGTGCGGTACTATCACCTGCCGCAACTGCGCCGCACTATCGTTCGTTATCTTCTTTTTTTTTTGCTTTATGGACGTTAGCCCGCCCAGGTATCCCCCCTGTGAAACCACGCAGCGCCGCCATCTTTTTTGTTCACAATACGGACGTTAGCCAGCTGAGATACCCAGTACGAGACCATGTCATTCATACAGGTCTGCCAGGTCAACAGCTTCGTTGTGAAAATGAGAGAAAAACGGGAAAGAAACGCGCAGGAGATCAACGTCGTGAAGGTCCCACCGATCCAAATTTTGCGGAATGCAGCAATCGCGAAAGAACGCGCGCATTTCGAGACTTGGCCTTTGTCTCTCTCTCGACAGCAGCAAATAGAAGCCGCCATGTTGCGGGTTGCTCTGACTGCCGGGCCTTTATTGTAGTCTGCCGATTTTCGTGGCCTGGTATGCCGGACGGGGGATGCCGCGCGAGGAGAAGCTATAGTCTCTAGCTGGTCGGGATTCTTCTTTGCGTCAGCATTAAGGGAAAAAATGCCTTTAGTGATTACAAAAAAAAAGAAGGCCTTCAGAGAACGAAGCGAAATGCGCATACATTCTTTGGTATCACTGATACAACATGCAGCACAGCACTCGTGCCGATGAAAAACAAGCGCGAAAGCAGGCATCCGAACCATATAATTGAAGATAGGGCGCTCCTATTGACAGTGCGAAGCACTTAGAGCTGCCCGCATACGTTTTCCAGTAAAAAAAATGCGAAGACGTGGAATCGTTCTCCACCTGCGGCAAGTTGTTTTTTCATCCACTTTCATTGCCATTTATTTGTAATTTCTTTACCTCAACTATTAAGAACAAGCAGTTTCCCCTATGCTGTCCTTGGTGTCTTCGCTTGTTGGCTTCTCATGAAGCTGTTAACGTGTGCTTTCTGGTTGTTGATGTTTCGGTCTGACCTATATACTGCATATGACACACTGAACATTCAAGCAGATAGATGATGTTAGTACTGTCGCAAGCGAAGTCGCCGTTGATTTTAACAGGAAAATTGGATGCTGTGCTTCTAGCAGTCTTTGATGTGGTCATATGTGTGCAAACTTTACAACGGGGCTTATTGCAGGCATGACAACAAGCAGGAGCAATCGCCTTAGTCTTGCAAGAGGTTACTAGGTCACGCAGATTTCTAGAGCGACGACAGACCACTCTTGGCGATTCCGTGAAAATGTGGTTAAGACGATCACTGTGTCAGTAAGTTATAATGCTTCCTGAGAATGTGCGACACGTTAGCAATAGATGCAGAGTGTGTTAGCGTAAGGTTAGTTCGTGAATTTGGCGCCGATCGCTTTTCCGTGCAGACGAGATCTTTCCGGTCGAGACAGTCAAGGGCATCATCAGTTATTTGCGAAAGATGTTTCTGCACGGTTAGTGCATTACTAAGCTGGTTACAGTTGCGAGTGAATTCACTGTCCGAAAACATTCTTTTCACACACACACACACACACACATATATATATATATATATATATATATATATATATATATGGTATTAAAAGGAAGGCGGATGGCTTATTTCATTTTCTACGAAAAGGAGATTATTCCATTTGTACTTCGACGCCACGGTGTCGCTGTGCATGTCCGCGGCGTCTTCCATTTCCATGTGTAGCGATGTGCGCTTTCCCGGGAGCCCACCAGGTGTCGCACCGTCGAGATTATTGCAGCGTTCGCAGCCTTTACGTTTGTGCTTCGAAGCCGCGGTTCATGTTCGTGGTGTCCATAAGTTTGCGCGTCACCACTGTTTACGACGTACAACGTCATTAACATTCACTGCGAAGCTCTTTATATTTAGGCTTCCGCGCATGTTTGTTTGGCGCCAACAAAAACTATCATCATCAGCACTGTCTCCTAGCTCCCTCAGCCAGCAAAGATGTAATGACTCATCCCGCTCGCAATGCGGAAACAATATATATATATATATATATATGTATGTATGTATGTCTGCGTGTGTGTGTGTGTGTGTGTTTACATATACAGAGTCGTCCACACAAACGTATATAAATAAATGTGCACGTACCTTTGTCCAAAATTCTGTGTTAACCTCCATGCCGTGTGCTAAACAGCTCAGCTGGTCAGCCACTTTCACTGAATGGAATGGCTCATGTTTTTTTTAACGGTGTTTGCTCTAATGCTGTTTACGGCCGCAGCACACGCTGTGCAACAGATGCAACGAGTAGAGCGTCGCATCGAGGGCACACATGCATCGTGCAGGCATGCCTATCACGCACGCACGCAGTGTGCGGAACTGCAGCATACATGCCCATTCTAGTGGGCCCTCCGCCTGGCGCAAGCGGGTTAGTGAACTAATTCGATTTCTCAAAGCATAATGCGTCAAAAAATCAATCAATTATGAATTACGCACAACCTGCAGACATGATAGCATCGGACTCTAATTCGAATATACGAGAAAACAATTTTGTTACGCTGTAACTCAAGCACAAAGCTTTCGAGCTGTCGTTTGTTCTTGTGTGGGGAAAATTACGTACGTGGACACAAAAATCCGACCAACTAGAGGCTAAGAACACCGCTGTAAGATAACAAAGTCGTACATTGCACGGTCCGATATATAGGGTGCGTGGGGAACGCCGGCCAGTTTGTTTCGAGTCCCTCTCGATGTGATTTTTCAAAGCCTGGCAAAAAAATCGAGGAAGCTTTCTTTGTTATGATTTTTGTTCTCTGTGAGCAAGGGCAAGCAAAAGACACTGTGACAACGCGGCTCACGCCTAATTCCACACTCATAATCCGAAATCCACTCACAAGAGCGCCAACTCACGCCAGCTGCTTCTGAATTCTTGTCAGTTGTGTAACAACAACTATCGCTCATTTTTTATCGAACCTTGTTGACAAAAATTTCGTAGGTGCTATTGGTTGAAGGTTGGCCGAGAGACCTTTAACACGTATTTCTCCTCTTGGAACCGCCTAATTCCACTCGAAAGCTCTTCGAAGGCTTAGTGCCGCTTTCGTAAGCGTACTTTGAAGTATTTGAACGGTTTTCTTCTGTGTCTTCTTTTTTTCACACGGAAATTAACATCTAAGGGTCGTTCATTGCCAATTGCGAAAAGACGTCACGATTTCACAAGGGTGGTGCTACAGCACTTGGTGCAACTGCTGTGGTGCAACTCAAGTCCACTTGGCGTCTATGTAATGCGAAGCGCGCATAGTTTGGTATAGAGAATTGTTGTTAGGTATCATGCAAGTGGTATGCAGCGACCGGGCAATGCTTTTGTGACCAGAATATCCTATGTGTATGCGTGTGCGTGTGCGTGCGTGCATGCGTGTGTGCGTGTGTGTGTGTGGCGGGGAGGGGAGAGGAGGTGCACATATCCAGCGCGCTGGGTATGTCCGTCTCTAGAAATGCGCAGGCGCTTGGAGTGGAGCGAGCGCAATTCCCTAGCGTTCTGGGAGCAACTCGAGTGGATTGCACCCTCGCATGGTTAGAAGCTTAGCTGTTTTTTTTCGTACGTAAATATGTATGCTGAAATGAGTACTGACATTTCAACTGATCAACATTTGTGATTCGTGTGTGCATGTCTTATTAAAAATTAAAATGCCAGCGCGCAGATACGAGCGTAGTTGACGTCAGTGGCACTACCTGTGAACATTCTTCTTTTGTTGTTGTCGCTTCGCGAAAGGGGCCAGATACCCGTCTCAGCGCTATGGGGTGAACTCATCAACAATTCTGCGAATTATAGCCACGAAGAATCGTGAACCTTATTTGAATTAATTTTTTCACGTCCGGTGGTGGTGGCAGTTCCAACCAAGAGGAGGAGGACGAGGATGAGGACCAAGAAGGGGGAGAACCGGAGACGGCGTATGGGGGAGCTGCGATCCGATGTGTCCGATACTGCTGCCTGCTGCTGCTCTTCCTATTTCTCGCTGGAGTCATTGTCGCGAACGTGGCCTACACCGTCTCTCCCAGGAGGTTCTCCAACTTTCTTTGTGAGCATCTCGCGCAGCAGCGAACGGCGCTTCTGTTTCGACGTTATGCTAACCAAGTTACCGCCACGAGTAACGCCTAACGAAGCGTTGAGTCAGCAGCGCTCCTCTCACAAAGCCGAACATGTGGGCGGAAATGGCAAAGTTGCGATAACACGGACCAACTAAACACCGAGAAAAGGCTCACTCTACAGACGAGGTGTTCCTCTCGCACAATTATTCCGATGCCGGCGCGCGCAGTCGAGGTCAGCAATGCCTGAAATATGTGCGCCCTACCTGATAGATGCTTCACACGAAGGTCTGTAAACGTTCGTATATTGCTACCAGATCGTGTGAATGCCGCTTGTTTTATGGTTCACCGCTATATGGATGCCTGAACTATGTGCTTAACTGTTTCTAACACTTCATAATCATCCTGGCTACGCCCACTGCAGGGCAAAGGTCAATCCCACACTTCTTCAACTACTCCGGCCATCTGCTAATTGTGGCTATGTTGCCCCTGCAAACTTCTTAATCCCATCCGCCCACCTAACTTTCTGCCGCCCCCTGCTACGCTTCCTTTCTCTTGGAATCCAGTCCGTAACTCTTAATGACCATCGGTTATCTTCCCTCCTCATTACATGCCCTGCCCATTCCCATTTCTTTTTCTTGATTTCAACTAAGATGTCATTAATTCACGTTTGTAACATTTGTAACACTTGCATGGCATCAAATAAAACATGAGGGACATATTCACTTTCACTACCTGGGGTTCGTTAAGAGCGCACAATCCTACATGTAAGGAAGATTAAGAATGTTTGCATTTACACTATCGAAATGCGGCCGCGGCGGCAGTGGTTGAACACGTGACCTTTCTTTCTTGACATAAAATGGCAGAATTATGACGAAAATTGCACCCTTTTAAGAAAATGTAATACGCCATCTATTCATAGTTTTATCACCAAGTGGGACGTTTATACTAGCTTCCATGCTCCCAGGTTTCATAGGCACTGTTAGGGGGTAATGTTCTTTCTTTGAGAATTTATCTTCCCAAAACAATAAGGCAAATGATAACACTCCGCAGAATTTACCTACTTTTTCATTTCTAGCTACGCTTTACGCTTACGTCTTTTTGCATAATATAGTTAAATATAAGGGAATAAATGTTCGTTATAAATAAATGCATGCAACAGTGAAACAGAGTAAGAAAAAATGCGGGCAATTGCAACACTGGTAGCAGCGTAAGGTTACTGTACGCTGAAGTCATGTAATATTATTATTTTGCCATTTAAATTATTTCGTTAATAATATTTGACCAGCTATTCGTTATCTTGGTCGTGATTTCGAGCGTTCTCTGATAATGTTGATGAATCTTCCTGCGCCACTTATATCAGATTCTAAGTCTATTTATGATATCATGATACAGTACGCGAAACACAGACTTTTGTACTTGAAAGACATTTGTACAGCGCTGAATGTCGTGTAATGTTTTTTTTTTCTTAAAACACAGAACATCGAATAAAAAAACATCGAATATGACAATTTCTCAAGACGACAGCTCAATTCCAGTTATTCAGCGTAAGTTGTTTAACAAGCCTATCCCTAGAAACGCATTGGTTAACAGGCTTTCTATCCATGCTTATTCGCAGGCTAAGGCTAGCTCCCGTTTTCAAACCTTGCAGCTATTGGGCGCCGCACTCGTCAGGTTATAGTTGGCATCGTAAACTCTTTAGTCAACACTCACGCATTCAAAATTACATTGCAGGTAGCCTGGGTATCTTCAAACCGGATAACCTCACAAACATGAACCTATCCCTCATCGACGATGGAAGCGAATTAGGGCATCCATTAGAAGACAGCGCATCTGGCCGAAGCATCTTCGACGTCCGTCACGAAGTGATGGAAGAACCATTCTTCAACGACGCGCAGACCACCGATCAAATTGACGAGTACGAGGAGACGGCCGCTGACACGCCCAATGGCTCCACGCGCTGCACAGGACCCGTTATGTGCAACCAAACTACGATTCACGCTTCGGGGATGTTCACTTCCACCGACGATTCCATGCAGAGGTTTCTAAACTTTGACGACGATGCTCAGCAGGCGGACTCCAACGACGAAGAAGACGAATCTCTTAAATCCATTGACTTCGGGAGTTTTCTCGATGCCGGAGTGGTTCAGAAGCGATCCACGACAACTCCATCTGCTCCGCCAGGTAACCGTGCACCTGGAAAGCTGGCAACGACGGATTCAGCTCTGAAGGACCTTCTTTCTCGCTTCCCACAGCCGCGTTCGGATGACGTCACAGAGACGCAGCCGGCGCGAGAGGTGGCATTCAATGCAGACGACATTGTAGAGACAGTGACCACAGTAGCTGACCGAAGTGCTGTTACCCTGGGGGAATATCGGGTGCCGTCCATTCCAGTTGTCAATACGCGACCTAGGTTCTTCGAAGATGCTCTTAAGTACCGTCGACGAACGAATCCACCGGCAATATTTCACCTGGATAGGATTCTGGTTGAACAATATCGCTATCTGCGAAATATCACCGACACGAACTCCACATCTATATATTTAAGCACGTCTATCGGACCTAATTGAACGACTGAATTATCAATGTTTTATATTTACATATATATGCACGCACATTCAGGAGCCGAGTGAATGGCAAGGACTGAAAGTGTGTCAGTGTGTGGGAACGACTCTACTGTTTATAATACACTACAAACTTTTGTTCATGTTTATTATTGTTTTGAATCATTGTGAATGCAGCCCAAGCTACGATTATGTTTTTAATGCCAGCACCTTATTTATTTTTTGACTGCCTTAGGTATTTCGTGACAAGTGTTTCACGAGGCAATGACGATAGCGCAGATTATTTGTAAGCTAATCATCCTCGCAAGTAAATTCGAGACCGTCATTGGAATATTCCAAAACAATTAGGTTCCTCCGGCAGTGTACGCGACTTCCTTGTGTGCGACAACCTCTGCTAAATTTGCATTATAGTATGCGCCTAGTATTATGCAGCAATGACAATGTGTCACGACTCTTTGGTCTGTTATGCTGCTATTCAATGAACACTGCACAGGAACCTTTCTCGCATCCGTTCTGACGGGCATCTACAGGGTATTTCAGCTAGTGTTAGCCGAGCTCTTAAACATAAAATTAGAATACGCGAGGACGCAACCAATGGTATTCTGTCAGCAGAGATGTACTGCAACAGGAGGACCTTTTCACAATTGAACTATCGATATTTGTATGAGATTATTTAGGAAACTTTTTTACTTACGGAAACTAGGACGCGAATTTTGATAGAAAAGTAACATTCGTGTTTTCAAACACCGCATTCAGTTGTTTTCAGTGTGAAAAATCTGGCGTAAACAATTTTTCCGCTTTAAAAAAAAAGCTTTAAATATGAAAATAACCGCATGATATAAGGCGTCCTCAGGCCACCCCGACACCAGTGGTCCCAGGCATTACACTGGGAGCAACCACAGCGTCCCACGTACTTCATCACCTTCGTTTTGAAGATAGAAATGCGCCAAGTTCCTTAACAGAAAGAACTAGACCTGCGCTGAGTAGAAATAAAACCATTCTTGTCGCATTTTCTTACGTTTTGCATGCGAACTGCGTTCTTTCGAAGCAGAGTTGAGAGCTCTTTCATCGATACTTTCTTCAGTCCTCCCTCTCCCCCCCCCCCCCAAAAAAAAAAAAAAGTAACGCCAGATGACAACGTCATTGGCTTTTTGTGAGCGCTCTTTACAACTTTTCAACAAAAATATTATCCTATAAAGCCAATGCGTGATCTGCCTGTGGCCCCTTGCTCTGAGGGTAGTACAACTAAATCAGTAAACAGATAAATACATAAATAATCCTCTTATATTCTGCAGCAGAGTGGAACAACTTAAGACACAGCTTGAAGACCTATGCCGGCTAAATAAATGTAAGGGTACGTGCGAAAATTTGTATGCCGGAAACCTAGGTTGAATACTGTGGTAAGTAGAGATGTGAAGGATCGCAGAAAGGAACATGATATTTTGAGAGGAAAACGTTTTTTTTTTCTCACTCTTTGTCAGGCTACAGAAAAAGTGAGAAAATAAATTGGTCCAATATTACCCAATAAAAGTTCATTGATGGAAATTAGGAAAAAATAGGGTTGGTGCCCTGCAAGTATAAGCACTTAAGCTAAATAATATTTCATGCAAATCGCACACCATATTTGCTGAGGGTGATGTGGTGCACCCCTACTTCGTTGTAGCGCGACTGACGTATACAACCGAAATGGTGTAATATACTTGAATTGCTATCCGACAGCATGAAGTAACGCTATTTATATGAAGTCCCTATGCACGGCGCTAGAAATAAGATGTGTCGCGAAGGTCACAGGAACCACAAACAAAAAGTGTTCAAGGATAGTATACATACTAGGATTTGAAGATAGCGAGGCGCTGAATTGCCGATGAAAGGAACGCAGACGGCAAGAACACAGATGCAGGCAGGAAGGAAGCTCACTTGTAAGTTTTTATCGAAGCTCAAAGGATCCCGCAAACGTCTACTGCACGCGCGAGGGCCAGTTCGCTTCAGAACAATACGTGCAAAACAAATAATAAAGAATCGTGGCTGACCATGGGAAAGCTACTACACCGAGAGATAGACATAAATGACATCCTATTCATACTTTTGCAGACATTTTCTGGCGCCTTGGCTGATAGCGTTCAGGGTTCATTGCGACATTATAGTGCATGTAAGTTGAAATTGGTGCTGAACTGTCCCACTGGTAAATATGGAATGGATAACGATTGACGTTTCTTTGTTACAGTGGCTTGACTCCTCGAGCAAGTTTTGTTCCAGGCAAGTCTCACAACATACGTATGTGCTTGTCAGTACCGACGTCAGTGGGTCAAGAAAAATATTATGCGCAGCCAATGCGCACGTTGGCATTTGTAGTATACGAAACAAAGGGGGTGCGGGAGAGAAACAAGGAATGGCAGCGAGGTCAACCAGATGGACGTGGGGTTTGCTACCATACACAAGAAAGAGGGAATTATGAATTAAAAGGAGAAATTAGAAGGCGAGAAAAGAGAGCGTTCACTCGCACCCTACGAAGCAAAGCAATAAAGCTAAATGACGCTACAAAATGCTATAAAACACTATAATGTAGCGCCATAGGCGCTATGATACGACATGCGATGCCTATACATTTGTCGTTATAGCTATCATACGATATTATTATCGTATGTTACAATAACATTCGACAGCTGTGAAGCAACGAGTCAACTCTTTTGTCGTGCAATGTTTATGTTCACGTACTACCGCGTTTACATGCTTCGCAGACTTCGAACAGTACTTTGCACACTGCAAATTATCGACCATCGATGTCGCGAGGTCATGATACTTGTCGATATAGTAATGGCGAGGAGACGTGTAATGCAGAGAAGCATAAAACCTGAAGCATAGTGTTAAGGTTGACTATTATTCGACCACTTCATTCTTGCGCCTGTGCACTAATGGAAACTCTACCCGGCAAGACAGCATCACATATGGCCACGGTCAGCAAGGAACGGGAAAGTTCGCAATGAAAACTGCGTTGAAGAACTGGCCAATGGAAGAACTGGAAATGGCCAACAGGCCATTTGTGTAAATCGCGTATGGCCAAGAGAGAGAGAGAGAGAGAGAGAGAGGTCTTCAGTATCTGAACAGCGCGAGCGCTAAAAACCAAATTACTGCGCGCTTAGCGCAAGGCAATTCAGTGATCGCAGGTTTTAGTCATAATATTGAGTGGTTATTTCCAGCTCTGTGGTAAAATCTTGCCTCCAGACCGTTTTCTCTTGTTCCGCATCTATCATCAAAAACTTAACATCGTTTTTTCGGCTAGTTCCGTTCCAAGAAAAATATAATACCATTGTATATGCACAAGCGTGCTGTCGTATGTTTCGTAACCTGTCGAAAACGAAAGAGATCAGCGTCCATAGCAGCTGTACTGTGAGTAGCGAGCGCCGGATTTGCGCAGATTCTTTTCAATTACACTGCAAGAAGGCTCATCCGATGTGCGACGTTTATTGTACTGGCGAGATGAAACGAAATTTTGGCGTCATCCGCGTTCGTGCCACCGCTGTTTATACCATCCCTTTTCGTTGGTGATCAGCAGCAAGACAACTCCACGTCTCACCAGGAACGCGCCAGTGCACATACCGCGGTTTCCTTTCTTAAGTTTTGCGTGAAGACTACGGCAAGCAGCGACGCTAAGTGCATTGTCGAATAAAGTGAACCGAGAAATGCGAATGGATGGAAACAACTTTATTGTAAATCGAGCAAATTTTAACGATCCCGGCTCAGGTCTCCCATGAGAGGACTTGGAGGCCTTGTCTCGTCGCCATCACTCGCCCCCGCTGGACTGCCCACCCTTGTGTCTGTAGGTTGGAGCTTCGCAGAAAGGCGACCCACTTCTACGCAAGAGCCTCTTGAGCTATGCAATGTTATTTATTTATTTATGTATGTATGTATTTATTTATTTATTTATTTATTTATTTATTTATTTATTTATTTATTTATTAAGGAACCCACAGCGCCAAGGCATTACAGTGGGAGGAGGAGGAGGGGTACAAGAAGAAGTACATATGACACCTCTGCTCCTAGGCAGAATTACAAGTGCAAAGCCCCCTTTCCCTCAAATAAAGAAAGCAACGCCCTTAACAATGCACGTAGACAATCTCAAAAAGAAAGCATCGTTTCATTCAACACTCGCAACATCACTCGGCCGTCTATTCCATTACCGAATGGTTTTAGGAAAGAAAGACATTCTAAACAATTTATCTTGTGTCGCGAATTCACGGACTTTAAAATGATGGTCAACACGGTTGGATTTATAAAAGGGCTTTTGGACACACTTTTCGCGATTAACCTGAAAAGCTCAATAATAAATAGCATGAAAAAACTTCAAACGCAACTTCTTTCGGCGCGTGTCGAGCAATTCCCCGTTGAGTGCTTCATTCGTACGCGATGCACTGTATCGAGCCCCGCGTGTGCCAGATACGAAACGAGAGGCCATGCTCCGCACCCGCTACAACTAATCTTTATCTCTACCAGTAGCGGCTCCCAAGCCGTACATGCGTATTCCAGAATCGACCTGACATAAGTCTTGGAAAAGATGTACCGACATGTCTGTGGAAAAGTGTTTGCATTTCGGTGAAGGAATCCCAAGGTTTTGCATGCTTTAGCAGCGACATAATCGACTCGACGGCGCCAATTCAATTCAGGAGTAAAATTACCAGACACAAGGAGTGGTATAGTTAGTGTCTTTTCCATTTCTCTTTACATGTTTCCAGAATTCCTTTGGATTATCCTTTAATTTCGACTCCAGTTAAATGCCATATGAATGTTTTGCAGCTGCCACTGCAGCTTTCATTTTTTCGGTAATTTCGTGTCGCTTCAGCCAATACGCACGTTTGGCTTTCCTTTAAATTTGCTGTAAACTAGTTGCCTTTTGCGTGTAAGACTGGGTAACTTACGAGTAAACCAAGGTTTATTTTTACTTCTTCTATTCTTTAATGTTCATGCCGGAAGAAAGTGCAGCCTCAGTTCGAACATATTCTCCTTAAATAAAAACCATAATTCAATTACTCCAGTTTTGTCGTCATATGTTTCAAATACCGTCCGTCGCTCATTAAATGCATCGTTTATCTCGCTTACATTTGCTTTTTCGTAGTTGTATGCTAGCTTGTTTGCTGTTACAATGTTTCTTAATTGTTCAACGTTCATTTCACAAAACACAGCATTATGATAGCTTATTCCTGGTAGCACTTGAGTGGAGCGGACGAATTCAGGTTGATTTGCGAATAACTAATCTAAGATATGACACCCACGTGTCGGTTCCAAAAGAGTTTGACGCAACGTAAAAAATTCAACCAAGTTAATCAGTTCTTGACTGGACCGACTCGAAAAAGAATGGAAGTGAGGTTGATGACTCCAATCAATATTAGGCACATTGAAACCACCTCCAATTACCATGAAGTCTCTTTGAATTGCGTCATCTGTCACCGCCAACTGCATAAGCACATTGACGGATGAATGAAGCTGGTGGTAGAATGAACACACAGTTAGAACTTTGTTACTATTAAGCGTCAATCTGCAACATAAAGCCTTACATTGGTCGGCGCCAGAATTTATCTGAGAAGAAATTGTAGAATTCACAAGAATAAATACACCCCCGCCATGCAAGTCGCTGTCTTTTCTGTACCATTTAAAGAGATCTGAGAATACTTCACCACCAGCAACCTCTTTTGCTTATTATGATTCAGTACCGAGAATAACAGACGGCTTCACCATGTCTACTAGAGATGCAAGTTCATCGACCAGTTTTAACTACGGTAACAGGACATTCCCACAACATGTGCGAGAGCGTCGCTCTATTTGCCTGACATAAATTGAAAAGAGCACTCGGGAATTGCGCGGGAAAAATGTGCCACAGTCGCATCGAATTGGGAAAGGTGTGTGTATGCAGTGGTCGCCAGACGACTGCCTGGCGACTGCATGTTCGAGTTTGGGGTCAGGTGGGGGCAATATCCGACTACCTAGCGAGAAATTCGAGCATGTTGTGAAATTTTCTGCCATGTGTGATGAATATTTTGCACAGACAGTTGTTTTGAACATATTACCCTAGTAATTTAGTGCCAGCGAATGTGTCGCCAGGGTATTTTGGGCGGAATCTAAGAGTGTTCTGTGCATAAGAATGCTATAAAGAAAAGAAACCTTGCAATGGCCCCGACGATTCGAACTATTGGCCTCGGATTACCACTCAAACATCCTGCTTCTCAGACACTCAGCCGATGCTGCAGAATATCAGCGCACGAAAATAGTTGCCTGTCCTCTTGAGCGCTTTTTAGCATTATTTGTTGACGATAGCCCCCCCCCCCCCCCCCCCCCCCTCCAGCAATGTATAAACAAGCGCCGAGGCAAATGTATACAAATCCAGCCAGTGAAAAGTAGTGAAAGGCCGCATAGGAAAGAGGAGGAAGCAAACTTTGCATGTGCAATGCACATGTCGGTCGTGCCAGTATATGCTAAGGATCTACATCTGCAACTACGTCGGACTGTGTGTGAAGCCAAGCTATCGGGTATCGCGTAATAAAATACTGCTGAATTATATGCGTACATATTTGTTTATTTTCAGCCAATGCAACGTGCTATCTTATGGAATTTAAGGCAGCTTGTGAGCACTACAGCGCTCACAAGGTGTGCCGAAATACCAACGTGAAATCAGGCCAATGCAAATTGTGAGACCTTGGCGCATCACTGTCACGAGAACGAAAGGGTTCTATACGGGATGCTTGTCGAGCGAAGCATAGTGAGCCAGAGAATGGGGGTAGACCAAATATAAATTGAATTTATTGTGCTATTCCAATCGGAAGGTCTGTGTGGATTGGAGATAGCTATCAGGTGACGTTACATTTACATTGGTGTAGACTGCTAAAAGAAACACCCTAACGTGTCGTTCTCCCTTTGGCAGCAAGTGCATATTGAAGCTATGTCAATGCCCTGCACAGGTTTGTAGAAAGGTGCCAGCACCACCAACGATAAGTCATCTGTTGCAAAGCAGCACTACAGTACACTTCCCAGAGAAGAACCTTTCAACGCGCTCTACACTCAAGCGTTCGCTTCAGCAGTGGACCGCAGTTTACATGTTTGCAATGCGTCGTTATTTATTGTGGGATTGCGCACAAAAAGAAAGCGTTCACTGTTCCTATTTTGGAGTTCAACACGCAGTGCTTATAGAGGAGTTGTTGGACATAATAAACGAGTTTTGCGCCAAAACGACACACACAGGAAAGGAGAGAACACGGGCGTTTATTATGGCTCGTTTATTATGTCGGATAACCAACTATCCCAGCAGTTCAGTCTTCTCGAGCTGTTGGAGTTTCCGTCTCGTGCACACATGAAGGTTTTAATGGCAAATCAGTTCGGCTTTAGCCCGTGAGGTGGAGCAAAGTGCATAAAAAAGAAAACTTGTCAACCACCTGAATTGTATAGCCCTTGTGCTACATCCTTTGCATGTATTTGCAGTCATTCTAGGAACACCTTCACCCGCCGTGGTTGCTCAGTGGCTATGGTGTTGGGCTGCTGAGCACGAGGTCGCGGGATCGAATCCCGGCCACGGCGGCCGCATTTCGATGGGGGCGAAATGCGAAAACACCCGTGTACTTAGATTTAGGTGCACGTTAAGGAACCCCAGGTGGTTGAAATTTCCGTAGCCCTCCACTACGGCGTGCCTCATAATCAGAAAGTGGTTTTGGCACGTAAAACCCCATAATTTAATTCTTTTAGGAACACCTTCGACCAGGACGAATCTTTCTTCAACTGCGACGTTTCCTTTCCAAGAAAGCGGTACATTTTGTTAACTTCGTTGCTTCGTGCTACAATTCAGGTGGATCATTTTTTTTTCCTTTCCTGAAGCTTGTATCTACCCACAATTATATTCAGTGAGATACTGATTGACGGAACGACCAACCCATGAATGCGATAGCCTCCTCGTAGGCAAGTAGAAAAGAAAAAAACTTCACTTTAGAAGTCCTGAGTCTATGCTACTCCACTACCAGGGAGCACCACCTACATAACAGGGAATGCCACCTACATTAACGAAAATGACTCAGACTAGATGCATGAATAATTATGGCTATTTCTTGAAAGGAGATTTCTCGAGCGATATGGGTGCTTAATATTGCTTGACAGCTATTGCGTGTTTGTACGCTTCACATTATGGACTAAACTGCGATTATCTTTTTCAAGTCCCTAGAATAAGAATCCTGTGCAGAAGTTTCCATTATAAACAACGGCAAACCGACGTGCGCAATAAAGGAGTTTATATTCATTAAGACACAAAAAAAAAACGTGCAGCTAGCTATTTTCGCGATATGGTAAGGAAAATTCATGCGACGACGACCGGAAGGGGCCAGAAACAGCACTTTCACGTCTGTCATTGCCGGCTGCGAACCATTCATCTGACTATCGGGAATGTACATTCACGACGCATCTTAGTTTTAACCAGCTGTTAGCGGTATTGCGTTAGAGGCGGTAGAAGGATGCATTGGTGCTGTGCTCAGGGACACATACTGCATCGAACGTCAGTTGATGTATACCGCACCTGATATTCATCACGTGCCACTAAGCATCATTGATTCGTCATTGACTGGGGTTATTATTTGTGTAACATGGTTAATATAGCATCACCTTTTTCGGATGACAATGCAGCCTACACCCTAAGAGTATGCGGTGCGTCCGCGGGAAAACCTTCGCAATTCCCGGACCCCACCGGCTTATTTAGGCTACTTTGTAATAACCTGTTTGAAGAAACCGTTTAATGCAATACAAACCTGTAAGGGAATGGGTGCTGAGAATAAGCGCGACGCTATAAAATTAACTCCGAATTAAAATTAAAAAATATAACATCCCTGCATGTCTCTGCTTCAGGTTATGGAACATGCTTCGACTGCTTTGTTTCTCCTTTCTTTTTTCTATTTCAGGTACTGTGAATTCAAGTTCTACACAAAGGCGTTAGTTGTGCTGTAGAGCCACATTCTACAGGTGCTGCTCCTCTTTCCGACTCATCTGCTTGCCGTTTGCGTTAACTCACAAGGAATATACACTACGTCCGGACGCCGAAGAAAAAAAAATTTGGTAGAGGAAACAGAAATTTATTATACAAATTAAAGGCCCATCTCGTTGATGCTAGACGGTCGCCATGAAGGACACGGTAATAAGTACTAAAAATGCGAATAATTGTTCCTAGAATAACGAGTAGTTGCGAAACTTCGGGGCTGGCACGACGAGAATGCGAACCCAGTCGCTCGTAGAAGGATTTCCGCGCAGCATGTCCGCCTTGCGTTGTACACCGGAAGGCGCTGCCGGCGACGTCCCCCTTGTGGTTTAGCGCCGTAGCCGTCAAATTGTGTGCAGCCGGAGAATGATTCACTGCCCCAGAAGGAACCAGCCCAGTATTGACCACTGCCACCATCATGGCCCCAAGCCTGTCGCGAAGAACACGTCGTTTTGTCCTAGTGCTTGCCTTCGTCGCCGATGTTCCGCCGAGTCCGTAGCGCTGGTCACTATGCCGAAAATCTTGCGCAGTTGTTGCAACGGAAGCTGCGCACAAGTCGCGCCGGTTTTATTAATTTAGTTATTTACTTACCTATTTATTTTATTAATTACTATTGCCACATCAATTATATGGACACTCCAGGAGCATTTCCGCCATCGCTGTGGGCGTTGCCGTGAGGCTCCATATAAAATTCAGGTGTGGTAATATCGTGGCCGCGTGCCGTATGCTGCATGTGCGAATGAAAGCTAGCGAGGATGAGCCGACGAAGGTGGCTAGATCTCGCGCGCGCAAGAGAAGAAGGTGGTGAGGAAGCGTGCATCTGCCATCACGCGCAAGGTACCAAGCGGGGGAGGGGGGGGGGGGGGGGGGGGGGCGTCGATTGCAATAGATGCTTCGCCTTTCGGGTGAAACTGCGCCTTTTTAAATTTTTTTACACTTTCCTTTGACTACAACAGCACATAAAATAGGCAAGGTCTGGTTCCTATAGCCATACATTAACAGGGGGTCTAAACTAAAGTGTGTAAGTACGGAGAAGTCGTGCTTACAAAAGAAAGAGTAAATGGGAAATCAATTTCAGTTTTTGCTTATAACAAAATATATGGGAATAAGCATGATTAACTATACAATAATGTATTATAGACAAGAACAAATACATGAAGGTTATTACAGTTAACATAAACTGTGACACATCGCTATACATACTGTTGTGGCACACTGCGTGCTTAACATCCAAGCAGCGGGTGCTCCCCCCACCCTCCGCATTCGTTCGTCTGAAGTGGTTGCCCTTGTGCTGAGCTTTAAACATCCACCTGCCGTGGTTGCTTAGTGGCTATGGTGTTGGTCTGCTAAGCACGAGGTCGCGGGATCGAATCCCGGCCACGGCGGCCGCATTTCGATGGGGGCGAGAATGCCCGTGTACTTAGATTTAGGTGCACGTTAAAGAACATCAGGTGTTCAAAATTTCCGGAGTCCCTCACTACGGCGTGCCTCATAATCAGAAAGCGGTTTTCGCACGTCAAGCCCCATAATTTAATTTTTTTAACGTCCATCGAACCTTCAACGTTCCTCGAAACTGCCGACACCTTCCCGGGGGTCGAACTCAGGAATACAATGGCGCGCTACACCAGGAGGAACGCGGCGCCCGTGACGTGAGCACCCACCCCGCCTTGTTCCTGCCGACGATGGGTGGCCAAAGGGATTGAAGGCAGAACCGGCCCCTTGTTAGGATACAGAGTCGTCACCAGCCGCCCCGTCGGTCTGGTGCGCTCTTACCGCTACTTGTATGCTATTACCGGTAGCTATCTGTACTTATCTGTAATATCTGTACATATTGTATAAAGCTTTTCGTCTGTTTTTCCTCTGCTCAAACAGTCCGTCATTCGTCCTCGACTCCGAGTCGCAACACCACATGCGGTTCTCTAACGTGCATCTAAATCAACTACACGAGCGTTCTTGTGCTTCGCCCCCTTCAAAATGCGGCTGCCGTGGACAACCATGGTGCGCGCCAACTCATGTTCGGCACAACTGTTGAAACAACACCTATGCATGACTTACTTGTAGTAGGTGCGAGCCAAATGGGCCTCCTGGCGCTTAAGTGCCTGAGCATTGCTCTATCGAGGAAACTGCCGGACTGGTCGTCGCGCTCACGAGGTTTGTCGGTAGTCTGGAGGGCTTCCCAGGCAACACGGAACAAGTCGTCGCCTTCGAAGTACGACGGCGGGGCGGTAGGCTTTGCTTGTTGTTGAATACCGCTTTCGATTAAGGGTTCCTCGTTTTCACCAAGTGAGCAATTACCTAAAAAGTAGTACATGCGGTGCAGTTGCCAAACGTAATTACACTAGCATTCGGCATTTCTAGTCTTATTTCTTCAATACAACTAACCGATGCACATTTTCGAACTTCCTAAAACAAATCATTATAAGCATAGTCGTGGTATTGATCATGGTGTACCATCGGAAAGAAGACACTTCCACCTTCCCTCCCTTCCATAACTGTCTGTATCTGTTCCTTGCGCTGGTGCATCAGGGACGTGTTCTAACTCATACGGTTTTTTATTCTTGTGCAAGGCATCGCGCTGACATGTATACAGGACCTTTAATGTAGTACTATAAATAAGAGAGAGAGAGAGAGAGAGAGAGAAGGAAATGGAAGAAAGGCAGGTAGGTTAACCGGAGTTAAAGCCTCCGGTTTGCTACCCTACACTAGGGGAAGGGAAAGGGGAAGTAAAGACGGAAGGAAGAGCGGGTACAAAAAGACAAATTGTGAAAAAGAAAAAAACGCGGACGGGATGGTATCACTACAATCTTTCTAGTAGGCCACTGCCACGTAAAACAGTCAAAAAAGCCTTTACCGACTTTCGGTGCGACGACTGTTCATGTTGGCATTCCAAGACTGTCTGTTCAAGGTTAATGAAAGGCAATGCTAGCTACTGGAATGCTAGTTGCATGGATTGTTTATACGCTTAGGTAGACACACTACCTCTTTAATTGAGGGCGCAAGCGATGCAGTTTTATTATGTGTGATTGTAGATAATCATATTCGAAGACAAATTCATTTTGCTTGCAGATTGCTTATATTCTGAGATATTCGTTCATAACAATGGTACCCGTTGCGCTAACTTCGGGTTCCGAAATGGATGTCTCGACACGGAGACTTGCACTGCATGTGCCGTCGCTGATTCCGCATAGCATGCGAGTATAGAAGCTGGGCGGAGCTGATAGTAGCAGCATTATTGGCCTCGCCTAGCAGTACATGGATGATTTCTGTCTTTCGCACATCATTAGCTGCGTCACACGTCCAGGCTGCAGCCTCAGAATGCGAAATTAGCATAGACTACCAATTTTAATGATGAATACTGCTGAACAAAAACGTTCTAGAAAGACATGATGAAATGAAGTTGTCTGCGAATGCGAATGTCTTACCTTCGAAATACTTAATATAAACATACCATTAGAGAGAAATTAAGAAAGATAAAGAAATATTTCCTGATTACTGCATCTTCAGGTTGCATATACGGCGTCTGAAATCAGCCTTTCTGTAGCTATAGCATAGCCTCTTTATCAAAACAAAAATAAATTAGATGCAGATCCAACACGCTTGCTTCAATCTAAGCGACCCGAAGCTTAAGGAAAACGCTTAATTAGGCGCTTTACAAGTAACTGTGATGCTTACAACATTGTGGTGACCCTAGGGTAAAAAACAGCGCAGAATAAACATGGACGAGGGAGGAACTCAGAAAGAGCGCTGATTGCCAACTGCTTGGGCTTATTGTCCGTATACACAAATATGCCTTTAAAAGAAGGAGGAGGGGGGGGGGGGGGTGGCGGTGAGGTTTGCTATCTTGCACTTCACCCGCGTGCGCATCAAGTGATAAAAAGTGGGCTCTTAATTATGAAACCAGATTAGTGGCGCAGGTACATGAACTTTTTGTCAGAGCAATTGGAGGAGCACTGGCGCAGGTATCACTAATACGCATCATCGCACACGCTTCAAATATCTCCTGTGCTGTTTGGTCCGTATACCGGCGCAAAGCACGAAGGCGTGATTCTGATCAATCACGCGAGAGGAAGCGAACGGTTCGCTTTCTGAGCCGTTACGATATCGATCCCCTCCTAGAACAAAAGAACCATTGCGGCTCATACGTTTTCTTGATGCAGCTGCCAAGGACTTCTGAATGCGTTGGCTAACGATCTGCAGCCAAGGCGAAGTGCACTGACCTCGCTGTCTTGATGTCGTCTTGCTCGGCAAGCATGTGGTGTTGGGAGCAGGTAGAAGAATGCCTAAACGTAAGTTTTAATTTACTGATTTGGTTGAAAACTAGTTAGCTTCACATAAACAAAACTTAAAATAAATGTTGAACCACGTTTATATGTCAACCTTCCCCTTCCCTTGTCCCAATTTGGCGTTCGAGGAATTTGGTCACGTTAGGTATGTCGACACGTCACAGCGCCTGTGACGTGTCGCTTGCCTTCGTCTTTATCTTCGCCACGTTGTTAGTTTTAACCGCGAGTTGAATAAATTGGAGTAAAATTTACAATCACTAAAGATATGCGGCAGCGGTAGGATGTCCAGAGTTAACGTCCAGAGTGTCACGTAAAGCCTGGTGCAGAAGCTAAGTAAATTTGGCCCTCCAAATTTTATTAACCTATATGTAATTTTCCGCCCCAACGAAAGTGTGCAAAACGTCACAACACGCCGCCCTGTGATAGTAATTAACGCTAATGAGTACCGCTAACTCGTAGAAACAGAAGAAAATAAATTGGTGAGGAGTGCCGGCAGCGGCGAGCGCATGTCCTTGTCCGAGTTCCAATACCAGTTCACTCGAAACTGTTAGTTTAGCACTTCGTCTCCTCGCGTAGACGTACGGGAAACGGCTACGGTCAAGCTATATGTGCATGTCCTCGGAGGCACATTAACTAAAGTGCTCCGCGTGGTTAAGGGATGGCCCACACTAATATTGGTTCCGCCATCCGGTATTTAGAAGCAAAACACTGTCACGGCAGGCGGTGGCGTTTATTGTTACGCCTGACCATGAAGTAAAGAAAGAAATTTGAGAACGAGTGTCACGTCATAGCTTTGAAGCCCAGCTAAAAAAGAAACAATAGGAGAATCCAAGGGAATGCCGGTAATTCTACCATGCGCACGTCATCGTGTCACAGTTTATGCAAGAGGTGCGCCGCACGCCGAGCCTCAGCGCATGCTTAAACAGGAGGTAGCTTTACTCAACACCCTCGAACCCCAGCCAAAAAGAAAAAGAAGAAAGGGTAAATTAAGTGTGGACGCTAAGGAAGAGAAGGCCGACGTAAGTGCGCGAGGAATACGATGCCACAAGACACGTAATGCGCGAACAATGATTATGGTCGACAGACTGAAGAACGCAGATTAGGGAAACGTCGTCAATATTATTTCATCGAATCATTTGAACCATACTCTTCGTCGACATTGTCTCTTTAGCGACGACTCTCGGTTGACTCTTTCTTCTTTCTTTCCTTCATGGGCTGCAGGCAGCGTCAGGATAGACGGCGGGTCACAATAAGACAAAAGACACGGATACTTGGTCCACTAAGAGAGATATCGCTACCCGAAAAGTGATTTCACCTTTTACGTCTCGCTGCCGTGCCGGCTGATCTCGTTGACAACACTGACGGAGCGTCGTTCTCAGCACTGACGGACCGCGAAAAGCAAGAAGGGGAATACCATTGGAAAAGGCGGTGTTACGAGACTGCGGCCCTGTGAATCTCATATAACGGTCTGTGCATGCCCATTCTAGACCCACCGATACTTTATAGCGTACGCAAATACCTTGCGTATGATATATGAAAGATATTTGCTGTGCCGCGTCTCCGAAGCTCGTCAGATCACGTGAACTGTGAAACTAGACGTGCCTGAAGACATTGCACGTTCCTTTCTGTATTGATTGCACGCTCTTCATCGCACACACGGTTTATCATGCGGCATACTACCCTTGGCCGTACGGCCCGTGCCCTGTCCAATTTGCGCGGGCAGCATGACGTGCACAGCATAGAGTTGCATACAATTACGAGAGGGCAATGTGGCGTTAGTGTCAACGGGAGCTGCAAACAGGGTCGTTCAGTCAGAATGGCGATGATGGTTAATACACGAGTTCGAGTAAGCTTCGTCGTTCCGTCTTTTAAACGGCATTGTGACTTTACAAGCTCATCCATTTCAAAAGAAATCTGCGTTATAGATAATCAGAGTAATCAACTTTAAAATTGTCTAATGGGAAGATTCGAACACACGACTTCTTGCGCAGAAGCCAGATATTGAAACAAATCACCACGGATGCATTTGCAAGCGCAACCACGGCAGCGATTACGCGTGTTCGCAGTTTAATTCTTTTTTCTAATTTTTGATAAAGAAAGAGCTGTAGAATGCTTTGGAATCGAGCTAGTGAAGGTAGATAAAGCGAAATAAACGAAGCCACAACAACGTCTGGTTCTAAAAGCACGAAGACCAGACAAATCCACAAACTGACCACCATTCCCATGGTGGCTGAACGGTGGCAGTGCCGGAGTTTCCTCTAGTAATTAAATTATTGTAGCAAACTTTATACGGTAACAAGTGGTGGTGGCATCTGGAGAATCGGTATAGTTGCTCTTACTACTTCATTAAAAGTGAGGATCTCTGTAAACGTTAACGTTATTGGAATGTAATGTTGTCCAACGGGACATGTTTTGCTGGGCGGTTCTGCTTAGATTAGTGGTATTCCTGAAGTTTGGGTATATCTTACCGGCTGAGCAACGTTGCCTCGCGGCAAAGCGGGCTTCGACGACCCCTGGCAAGGACGCTTCAGTGCCAGCGCGCCCGACCGACGGCTGCTCTGCCGTCTCGAACACGTCACCGTGCGGCATGGGTGGAGGCTCGTCTTCCTGCTCGGGCTCCTCGATATCGAATATGCTTTTCTCGCGTCTCGCGCCGATCCACCGAAGACCGGAACCTTGACCCGAAGTCCTCACTTCGGTGTCGTTGTCTTCGTCCATGTCGAAGAGCCGTGCATTCTTAGAGGCATTCTTGCGCTCTTCAATACCCAGCTCGCCTGCAACGGCAACCGTATAACAGAATCCCAGTGACATGACTGACGGGCCCGCATAAAGATTCCCAAACAATAAACAATCTCATTCTAAACTAAAAGAAACAAGAACATATTTTGCCCCTTTATTGACAGGTGAAATCAACGAGGGGGATTCATGTGTTACTAACTGCCAACTATTACCTATATTTTGGTCATAAGTTTAAAAAGAATTACGTGCTATATAGTTATGGTTTAGATGTATTACTTCCTGCGCACATTGTTCTACACAAAAAGTCTACTTGTTTTTTACTTAAAGTGAATTTTATACGTTATTACCATATTCTCATTGCTAAGTTTAGCATCTTGTGTAGTTCTGTTTACAATATTCCTTACCTACGTCCTTAGTACTTAAACTCAACCTTTCTAACATCTATCTTGTATAATGACGTTTGTTCAGATACATACATTGTGATTGCTGTTAACTCTGTATATTGCTTTCTCGTTATGATAATCGATGAGATCAACAGTATCATTAAACAGAACGCTTGAGGCGAGCAGCGCGTAATAGTTATTACACAGGCAAAGAAGACGGCCACCGTGCAGACTATTAACTGAGTTCATAACGGCGGTGTTTGCGTAGTGCCCGAAAGTAGGAAAGGAAGGACAGAAACGAATAAAGAGCGCTAACTTCCAACTCATCTTTCTTTGCGGAAGAGCGTAATATATATGCGCGGCAAACAGGAGAACACACAGAAAACAAGGGGGATACGATTGCCCTGCTCTTGGCCAGGGCAATCGTACGCTACGCAGACGACGCCGTTATGAACTACGATAACTCGCCAAAGCCTCTACCCTAATGTCA
The DNA here is from genome assembly GCF_023375885.2 of Dermacentor andersoni. Lineage (NCBI taxonomy): Eukaryota > Metazoa > Arthropoda > Arachnida > Ixodida > Ixodidae > Dermacentor > Dermacentor andersoni. Next base: position 87,835,769 of record NC_092819.1, read on the forward strand.
ACTGGGGTTTTAAAGAAATCACACAAAATGATATATGGGGTGCCAACACGTGTAAAACCATTAAAACAAAGGCAAAACTAGTGTGCATCCAGATACCCTATCTCTGAGGCCGCTCTAATCACCTCTCGGACACCTGTAAACACCATTCTCTCCTCCACAAGCACTAAACACCCCTTTTGTCCTCATGGCCTCACTGTATGGACGGCTGAAAGCACCCATTTGCAAGTATAGTGCCGTTTGGTATATTGTGCACAGTTTTTTCTTGTCTATGAGCGATGTAGCGGTCGACGTAAACATTCCACGAGATAACACGTCACCCTGGATGATAATATAGACAATTGTACGCATCGTGTTTCATGTTAGAGCATTTATTAATTTTGTCGCAAACCATTCGCTTAGTATACGTTCCGGCATGTGCGCTGGGTCTGCGTTTCTCTCTATCATATTGCGTACAAATCTAACTATACGTAACTAAATAACCAGATGTCAAATTTTTCTTACTATAAGTTGAATTTAACCACTGTATGGTCCTTCTTATAGCCTAAACCTATCCTCTCACTTACACAGCGGCCGCGCGGTATTGTAAAACGCACTGTTCGTTCATACGTGGCTCCACTGAGATAACCGTGATTAAGGCGCACAAGTGCATAGCCGCGTGTTTTTTCCCTTTGTTAATCACAATTCACAAGATTCAAACATGGCATAGAAAAACAATAAATACGCTACAGATATGCAGGTGAAAATCTTTCAACCTTATGTAAAGCTAGCTAGGACATGGTCGAAATAAGACTAGCGCTTATCTAAGATTAAAACACAACATTTAATTGACGTTTCGGTGTCGCCACTAGTCCTTCGTTTACATTACGTAGGAGTGCATTTCAGTACGATTATTAGTAGGACCCTCTCTTGCTCCTACTGGATTTGAGTATGTACCGTCCTCGCCTGACGAGTTCTCGTCAAATATGAGACTAGCTGGGACGCCCTATATAGTTAGTCATTAGGTGTTGCAATTCGATACAAATTTGAGGCTTCTTCCGAACGGCACGAGCTGCCTGCAAGTATATGCTCAAAAGGTACAGCCTGAAATAAAAAAAAAATGTTAAAGAATTATTGTCAGGTAGATCGCTTGCAGGTCCCAACGGCTGCAGGTGTTCCTTAAATGTATCCATTAGCTCAGAGACAACAAGGTCAAAAATGTCGCAAGAACAATGCATCGGCATCGACAAACTCTCCATGAAGTTACACACTTTAACAACTACGTACTCATCAAGGCGAATTTGAAGATTTGCGGTCTTCGTGTGCCACGTAAATATCACTGGGGACCGGCGCCAAGCTTCAACCGATGCACAAGTTACTTTTTCAAATGCAATATCGATCACCCCAGCAAGCAAAACTTCATATAAAACGTCAGCAATCCGAGGAAGCCACTGATCGGGAGACAAAGAGAGAGAGAAATACTTTATTTTGCCGCTGATCGAAGCCACCGAAGTGTTCTAGAAAGCTGTCAACTGAAAACTGTCTATACATTTTTTCAACAGACTAATGTAGCTACAGTAATATGAACGGCGTAATAGAGATTTTTAACATCTGTTGAGAAAGCCTTAAGTCCCTTATTATTTACGCGTAAAAAGGCTGATAGTTCATAGCATTGCCTGCTGCTGCGCGTGCCGGAGTTGACATCATCATGCTGTTGTGTCTTTGGCAAAGTGTCAATAAAATGTGTGTTTTTAATAAGAAATGTTCTAAATATTATTAAGAATCCGACTCTGGAGCCATGTTCGTATCTTTACGGATTCCATGCTGCTCAAAATGAAACCCAACGGCAAAACATTTCACTTGCGCTAACGAAGTTAAAAATCTTAGTGAAGTATAACTAAGCAGAATTCAATTTTGGCGAAGATACAAGGTGATTATTTGTATAATTATTTAATAAGAAGACCTTAAACAGTATCTGCAGAGGTTATTTGGTCACGTGGTGGTTAGCGGATATGACGTAAATCCCAAAACAAGGCCTTCGGGATTTTCCGTGCGCCATAGAAGCCGCCCATTTCGGAGGTGAAGCCAAAGCACTTAGCTATTTCTTAAGGTCGCAGGTTGTGCGTCATTTTCGTTAAACCGTAATGGCGGCACCTTTTTTTTTTTCTTGGAAATTTTTTTAGCATTGGCATGCAAACATTTTCGTGAGCTTTTCTTGTGTATTAACGAAAGTACTCATATGTTAAACAAGAGCTTGCACACAGGCTGCTTATTCATGTGTGCTGCACTAGGTCAAACTAGGTTTCTTGTGCAGTTTAAAATTTGGGTGGCAAAATTTTATGCAGCCATTATTATTCTACCTGGAGGTTTCGGATCTTGTGTTGAAATGCGCCACAGAGCGTGATATTGTTCATTTGTCCCTATCGACTCCTCCGTAGGCACTGTGAAGGAACTTTTGGTGGCGCGTTATTGTTACCCAAGTTACCCAAGAAAAAAAGTATTTGATGCCGTCGTTAAATGCAAGTCCACGCACTTGATGTTTTTAAATATAACATGCTTCGTGCGTCGAAGCTCATATGTGGAGCTTTCTAGTGCGTTTAGGAGCAAGACTCATTGATGAAACGGCGTTTTAACTGCGTAGGGAAACGTGTATCAGCTGGACTGTTTAACGAGATGTATCAGAAGGAAGCCCTTGGGACCCGAGTGTGTCAGATTAATAAATGTGAGGCTCCGGCTTACTTACATAGAAAATTGGTTACTTCTTCAGGGGCGATGAGAAAGGCGAGGTTGACCGCCAGCACAGCGGCGAGTAAAATGATCACGATCATGTAACAGCAACATCTGTCACAAAACGGCACTGCCACGCGGAACGTGCCAGATCGGGTGTGTTCCTCCCTGCAGGTGAAGGAAGAACATATAAATAAGAAAGTCCCTCTGAACATTTGCGGTCTTGCTTAGGTTGGCCTTACAACCTAAAATCTACGGAATCGGGGCAGAGCACCTTTTTGGGGATGTTGATCATTTCAACGGTGTGCTTATAGGCTGAAAAAGGGTTTTTTTGCTGGGCTAGTTGGCGCTCGTGCTTGTTTCCTTTCTTCTGCCGTCCTCGCGCAGTTCACCCACAAATTACTCCATAAGCTCAATGGGAGGGATGCGTTTGGACCGGCGGCGACGCCACGAATAAGATGGCATGTGACGATCGAGCCGGCCTCACCAGGCGCTACCGGCCGCCAACTACGTTGATTTATTATGCTCCGTCTTTTTTCTGCTGCTTTGTGTTGCCGAAATAGAACGTGAAACGACATCTAATTTAATATGTTGCGTTTGTGGGTGCACGAACAGTTACTGAAACATGGCTGAAGCTGGTTAGGCCATTGAATTCCATCGTCTTTCATCGCGGCCCCACCAGATGGGATGGTGGAAAGACAGGATACGCGTGGTCTCTAGGCAACAGTACGCGTAGCGCTCAACAACTTGAACGCGATACTCGAAGCGCATGGTCGCCGGTGCTTCTTGCACTGACTGTAGACGCTGGCGACACCAAGCTGATGCATCGTGATATACAATGAAAGCGAGAACCTTTGTGACGCATTGTAACTGCATTTGGTCCCATGCCGATCACCTAGAGCTCACGTGTGGCGCAAAAAAAAATATATATATATATATAATAGTAATGAAAGGACAGTGGGTGTCGCGCGGTCCGAGTACTATGTTTCAATCGCTGAGCACAGTACATTTCCGAAGCTGCTCTGTTATGGCCTTGAACTTCTAACAATGATAAAGAAGCCGTTCATACGCAAGAGCTTCGTACCGCATGGGAATTGCTTGTCTGCGCCTCCGCAGCTGTAACGGCTCCGAAACTTGGGCTACAAAGACGAACACTCAGATCTGTAGTCGCCCTTTTGCCGTGTTATTCATGCATCGTTCTCTCTTTTAGGGTATATTTTGGTCTGTTGCGCTTCACAACTCTAATTGCATCCGGTACACGACTGCTGTGCATTGACGGTGAACTCAAACGCACCGCTGCGTTCACACTTGCAGCCGGTGGCGGCTCTCGTCGTGCTATGCTGTCTGAAACGGACCATGACCGAAAATTGGGCTAGTTTTTAAGACGTCAGGAATGATGAAGCATTGATAAAATAAAAATAATTACAACGAATAGAGAACGGGAAACAATCGACAAATGTGCAACTCAAGCAGCTCAAGAAACCGAAAAACTCAGTGCCCATCCACTCTGTGAGCAAGGACGACCAGCGAAGGAGGGCCCCTTAATGGCGAACTGGACCTCCACCGCGGGTCGGTCAGGCATTTCACATTCTTCGGGATCGGCACATATGGGGAGTGCTTAACGCCTGCTTCGATTCTGCCGCGGGTCGGCCCAATATTTCACTGCCTTCGGGATCGGCCCAAGTAAGAAGAGTCCATAACGTTTGCTTCACCTCCACCACGGCTCAGCCGCTATTGTACTATCTACAGGATCGGCCCACGTATCAGCAGTTCTTAACGCCTGCTTCACCTCCACCGCCGGTCGGTCCGGCATTGCACAACTTCGGGATTGGTCCACGTACGGGTAATGCTTAACTTCTGTGTCACCTCCGCCGCGGGTCGGCCCGGTATCGCACTAGACAGTTTTAGTTTAGCGGACGCTATAACACTGCGTACGCTATAAAACAGCGGGTTGTCACTACGCATGCGCAGAACGCTAAACGACCCATAGCGTATAGCGCACGCACGCTATTCATCAGATTTAGCGTTAGCGTCTTTGCGTGGTTTGCGGAGTTAGCGTGAAACATGGCGGTGGTACCGGCTGCCCGCTTCGAATTGAATTTGGTTTTGGTTTTGTAAAATTCACATCGTTCGTAACAAATGACTCTGCAAATGGCTTTCGCTTAGTATCAGGCAGCTTCGACTACAGAGGATTGTGGATAAATTTGCACAGTTTTCGAGATCGCTTTTCGTTTCGAACGAGTCGAAGGCCTAACGAAAGAAATGAATGGATGGATACATGGATGCTATGATCGTCCCCTTTGGAACGGGGCGGTGGGTTGCGCCACCGCTTCGACGACAAACATTGGCGATGTCAGCGCCACCTATCACTACAGTCGGAAGGTAGCCGCAAGACGGCATATGGCCTCTGAGATCCGAACATCTCGCAGGGCAACTAAAACTATAAGGAACGTGCGCTGCTTCGCGTACGCTTTACTATAACGTCTAGAGTACGCTATAAGTTGCGTGCGCTAAACAAACGGTCTACTATCTTCGTGATCGGCCGACATGTGGGGAGTGCTAAACACCTGCGTAACCTCCACCGCGGGTCGGCCCGATATTGCACTATCTTCGGGATCAATCCACGTATGGGGACTGCCGTCTAACGCCGGCTTCACCTCCGCCGCCAGTCCGCCCGGCATTGCGCTATTTTCGAGATCGGTCCACGTATGAGGAGGGCTTAATGCCTGCGTCGTCATCGCCGCGGGTCGGCCCGGCATGGCACTATCTTGGGAATCGGCCCACGTATGGGGATGGCTTAACGCCTGCTTCACCTCCGCCGCGGGTCGTCCCGGCATTGCACTATCTTCAAAATCGGTCCACGTATGTGGAGGGCTTAACTCCTGCGTCGTTATCGCCGCGGGTTGGCCCGGTATTGCACAATCTTCGGGATGGGCCCACGAGAATTGCAATGACGTTTTATTCTAGTAGGGCCGTGTCAGTCATGGCGCATACTCGAAGGCATGAACGCAGATGGCGTCTGATGCGGGCGGCGGAGGAGGAGACTCGAGTTTTGTTTCGACACACGGACACGATCCTGGAGAACTAGCCGTTAACAGTCTTTCTGTAAAATTCACCGATGATTACGGTACTCCCTAATGCGAAAGTTGAGCGCAGGTCTATACGCATCTTTATTTCGCGAAATGGCTCTTACAATCGGTCTCGTGCGGCACGTTGCAAAGAAAGTCAAATCTCGCGCGAGCGCCTCGGTAAACTGGAGACCGCGAGAGTCAGCGCGTCGGTGACGCGTGGGCGCAATTCACAGAAGCCGCTGCATACAGACCCAGACGACGAGCGCTACTCTGGCGCCATATCGTAGCCATCGCAGCAAAGTCCTTTATGCGCGGCAGTATGCTTTTCTCTCTCGCACTTCGTCATGCCCTCCTTCGCTTTCTACCTCCTGGTTCCACTGCACTCACCTCTCCTGCACCGAGCGAACGAGCGCAGCTAAAGATGAAAGAGCGAACGCGGAGTGGGAAATGAAATACGCCAGCAGAGAACGGTAGAGAACAATGAGGGCGGCGCTTTCAGTGACGTGGACGCCGGATACTGGTGTCATGCGGACTCGTCTGACCACTCGATGCGTACTCGTATCTGGCCTCAGCCGGACCGCTCGTTTCGAACTATCACTTCTCGCCTCTGATTTCGCTCGTGCTTGTTTGGTTTGCTTCCTTTGGTCTCATTGGAGCTCGTTTAGATTATCATGGTTTCTGCTACTTTTGTAATCTGAGTGCGTGCGCGACGCCAATTCTGCAGTAATTTCTGGAAGCCAAATGGCACCACCGATTATGCTGGAACTTTCGACGAGTCAGGTAAAAAAGCCGACGTGCTTGACCCGCAGATCAGGTTTTCGGCGACTGCTGACTCTGCTACATGTCTCTCTCAAATTGTGTGCCTCAATATATCGCGAAATAAAAAAAACATATTCAGCAGCACTCAAATTTCACACTACGGAGTATTGTAATCGCCGTTGAGTATTTCGGACCACCGCTGCGCGCTGCGTTCGCTCTCATCTTTCGCTGTGCTCGTTCGCTCGGTTACGCCTGGAACGCCGACGCTCACCGCAGGAACAGGCGCCTAAAGCCCTGACCACATTCACGTTTGCAGACACGTGCAAGCTCTCGTCCGCGCACCCATGCATGCAAAGTGCTTTTTGTTTCCTTTTTGTGCTGATCTAAAAGTTACAAAAATGAGAACCATTCCACTCTGTGAAGATGAAATGGCAGCGAAAGCTGACGACAGTCAAAGCTCTAGACAAAGTGCTTTCGCTGCCATTCCATCTTCACAGAGTAGAATGGTTAGCATTTCTGGCGTTGCGAGTCTGGCGTCGTTGCTTGTTCGGAAGTGCCCGGGCTCACGATTGTCGTTTTCGTTCAGCATGGCGGGAACGTTCTTCGTCGGTGGTCGTTTCGCACCGGTGCCGTTTGCATTCTCGTTGCTGTTCCCTCCCGTCTCTCCTCGTGCGCATGTTGTTCTTCGGTAATACGAACTGTACGTGTCCGTCCCATCGACAACACAGCTGTTTTTAGCGCCGATACCGCTCCTGCTTATGTAGTGCGATAACCTTGACGTTACAATATTGTTCGCGCCGAGCGTTCTAATCAGTTCCGCATTTTTACATGTGTGCCGGCGCACTGCGCCCGTATGGGTTTGTTGGAAATCGCCAAGTCCGTTTCCGTTGTCGGACGCTGAAAAAAACTACGGAACGTTGGTCATATACAGCTTTTGCTGTATATGCTTATAAATATCCATGCATTTTGAAACACTGTCAATAACAAAGCACGAAGGGGTGTCTGCCAAGGCGTCTATGAGTGAGCCCACTGATCGCCCGCTGTGGCGTGTCTTTGTGGATGCAAAACCACCATTGCTCAGGAGGCGCGGCAGGGACTAGGCGCGTAGATGCAAGCTTGCGCGCTTCCGCAAGCGTATGTGTGGTCTGGGCTTTATACCTGCGCTCTATAGAAGGGACACGTACACTCGGCCACAAAAGTTGACGGATCACGGGCTCTCAGAAAACCTTCAACACTTGAGCAGCCTGTAGCAGTAGCCAGTAAAACTGCAAACGACAGTGTTGTTGGCATATACTAGTCGAGTCGGGAAATGCGAATACGAGGCTGCGTTGTGAGGTTCCAGAGATATTGAACTTTTTCTCAGATTTCATGGTCCGTAATAGTTTGTTGCTACGTGTACGTTTTTAGGTGCAGCTCTTAGGCGCCGATTTCTGCAGCGAGCGTCAGCGTTGTCCCTCGGCGTCCTTGCAACCGAATGAACAAGTGCAGCAAAAGGATGAAAGAGTGAACGCGGAGCGCTGATGAAAGATGGCGATGGCGAAAAGAGCGCGAGCAGGAACGCGGAGGAGGAGGATGCAGCGGTACCATGAGGTGGAAAGCGGAGGAGGAGGGTATGGCAAAGGCGTGAGAAGAAAAGCCTAGGGCTGCGCAAGATGGGCTCTGCGGCGACGATCGCTACGACATTGCGCCAGAGTGGCGCGCCGTCGTCTGTTCATTGATGGCATGCGGGGAGCGCGTTCACCGATACCATATATGGAAAAAGATGCGCTGTTTGTGCGGTAGTCTATCTGCGGTGGCTGCTGTGAATCGCACCCACGCGTCACCCACGCGCTGCCTCTCACGATATCTCGGTTAGCGAGGCAGTCGCGCCACAAATCGCTCCGTTTCCAGTCTGCTGCACGAGACAGAGTGTCCTCTCCAGCCCATATATCGCGAAATGAAAACATGTATAGGTTTCACGTAATCGTCGGTGAATTCTCTATTCAAGAAAGACAAGGGACAACCTGGACCGAACCTGAAGGCGGTACCATCTCTCGGAGGCGTCTTCTTGGCGTTCTGCTAAGAGGTAAGGACTGAGAAATGAGAGCCGACCTCGAAGACGGGGGTTCAGTTTAACACAGAGTCCTCAAGCGGTAGCTGCTACGAGGCGAGAATGGGCGAAGATGACACGTTTTCGCTCTTGATGGAAGGAAAAAAGCAATTAATTCTAGTGGCTGAATAGGACCTAGAGCACGCACAAATGCTCTACCTCGTGCTGTGTGGGTCGTGACGTCACATGCCAGTCGTGGCAAAGAAGTGTAATGCAGTTGAACGCCTTTATAGCGAAGTGCGTCGGGCATCCGAAATCCTTCGTTGTACAGGCCACTTCAATGGAAACGTAGCACAGCGCACATGTATTTTGTGTTCCAGAGCTGCTCGTTGTAGAGGTGCAAATTGTAGCTGGCGTCGGAACGGGAGAAGCATGCGTACGGATTGAACATCGCGCTACTGTGCCTGCGCCGTCAAAGGTTCCATCCAGCCAGGTGTGCCCACAGGAGGTTCACTTCGATACTGCCATTGGAGCCGAATGTTACGGGCACAATCATATATGTTATTGCTCATAACAACCACATTCACTCTGGTAATCTTTGCAGTATTCTGACAAATACTTCCTGATTGCATGATTAACGAGAAAATCAAAAGAGTCTTCATGAATGGCTTCGGTATCAGCGAAATCCTCTTAGCTCAATATATCCCATGTAAAGCCCTTAAAGCATAATCGCGATGTGGAGTGCCGTATTCGTCAAGAACGCGCTTTTTGAAAACTGAAAAAAAAAAAACGACAACGCCGCCGCCTACCCTCATTTTCAAGCAAATTCGCATTACTTGAATGTCACTGTGTAGGTGTGATATTAACAGAAGAGCGTTAAGGTGTCGCAGAAAATCCGGCGTCGGCATACGGCGTCGCGCATCGGACGTCGCTTCGGCAGAAAGAACATTGAGAAACATACTCACGTAAAGAGTGGACACTCGAGCCGTTTCGCGGCCGAGCAAGTAAGGGTCAGACCACCCACCAGGTGGCGTAGCGATTGGCGCTACCACTTTGCCTCAAAGGAAGGCAGCTTATCATACATCTATTGGGTTAGTCCACGCATCCCGTTTCTATAGAGGCTTTGATGCCGCGCCGGTCATGTGCCGCTAGCTAGGCCCACCCCACCGCGCTTTTCCACTCGCCGCCTCGCTCGTGCGGTAAGGTGTTTCCTTTTCTCTGCAGGGATAATTTTGCTGTTTCTTGCGTTAAGAACATTGTTGGGAATACGTTTGTTATACTGGGTGAGCGTATTTTGGACTTGTAGCATAGAATCTGAACCGTGGAACCCGTTAACCGTGCAGCCACCCGTTCGTTCATGGAACCTTTTTTTTTTTCGGAAGAACATTTGCATTGCTTCCAACGCATCAGTTCCCAAAAATCACTTGCAAGACCTTCGGCTTAAAGCACAGAACTTGGTATATGTGACTCACCCGTATCATCAGACAAACGTTTCACTTGGCACGGCTCGAGCAGTGTAATGCGCATTTGGGACCGGTTCGTGAAGAATGTTTATCGCACTGCACGCTGCGTGCGCCTGCATGGCCCGGTTCGCAAGTGCCACTTTTACTTGACGCGTTGCTTATCATTGCTAAAGCATTCTTCTTGTAGTTCGCGTACTTATCGAATGTGTGGTCCATCATTTTTTCTGTCCAATGCCTCACGTTAACAAGGCAAACTTTTTTTAATTGAACCACTATTTCCTATTGTGTGCAAATAAGGAAAGCGGCTCAGACACGGTAAAATAATTGGCATAGAAACAGCCCTGATCACGTTAATTTTCCAGTCTGCATGAGCTGATTCAGCCTTGCTGGTTCTTGGAGAAGCTTGGTGGCTTTTCGAGTAAAATCTCTGCGATCCGCGAATTTATTAGCTCCTTATGTACGACATGCTTAAAAATGAAATATTAAAGCTCTTGCGTTCCACTAGAGAGGGCATATTGAACATGTTTTCAGCCAGAGGTAACGAAGAATCCAAAGCATTCTTATCGAAACAGAAACCAAATCAGAGCTAAACCACGGGTCTAAAATCTTGGAAGACAAACTTAGCGGTCTGACCAGCCACTCAGGGCGCTGGGGGCAGTGCAGTAGCTCGGCAGCAAGTCCCTATAGACAGGAGTGTCCGCTCATTACCAATATGTTTCTCTATGGAAATAATTTGGAACCACGCATACAAACCACGCAGGCCCTCCATGTGGCGCAAGGAAATTCCTGAACTAGTTGAATTTCTGAGGTAAAATGCGTAAAAAAAACTGTAAAGTACGATTTGCACAAACTAGAGATATGATAGCGTCGGACTGTGATTGGAATATAAAAAAAAACACAATTCTGATACGCGGAAACTAAAACACAAACCCCTTTTAACGCATTAGGCTTTCGCAGCTGCCGTTTGAGGTCCGTCTTAGTAGGAGCTCCGCGGCCCCTTTAATTCCTTGCGCAACATAAAAAAAAGAAGCACAAGTTTGCCTTCTTGCACAGCATTCGCCGCCAGCGTTTCACGGCAAACATTGAGGTTACATAAGCTGCAGTTTCAGGGAAGCGTGAAAAGCACACTGAGGGATCACTGAATGCTTTCGCGTTCCACTCTTACTGCTGTGATACTTGCAGTGACCCAAGTTGATGTCACAAAAAGGTTCGTTGAAGAGCGGTAGATACCCGTTGCTCCCTGGGGCACCTAATCAGTGGCACACATTGAATATGTGCGCGTGTCGCATGGATACATACCCAGTGGTATGCATTTTATGCATTTGTCATACATCGTCGGTAATTTGTTTGTGCTCTTCCCCTAGTTACACGATTATGTACGCGATAATGTTAACATGCACAGCAAGATCTCATCTCGAATCTAAAGACTGGAGCTTCCTGTCTTAGCTTACCCGCGGTGAGCTCTCATGGCGGGGTACATTCGCATCGCAGTTTCCACTATTCTTCTGCTTTACATATTGCGTGGTGCAAGAAATGCGGCCTGTCTCGTAGAAGTGGCGACCTTTCTCAAAGTAGATACACGGAAATGCGTTTTCCGGTACGTCAGGCCTTAAAACCCGCAGTGCAAAATCACTGAGAGCCCCATGAGCGCCTTGGTCCCGTCGTATGCTTTAGATGTGAGTGCTCTGACTTCGGACCGTTCACGGCGCTGTTCACCAGCACGTCGCTGATGTGCCACTGGCGCCTTACGACGGCCGCCTGGTGCCTATTTCTGAGACTTATAGTGTCTACTTCTAGATGGAACAAGTTTGGCTACCAGAGAAGTTGAAATCGTTTTGCAACAAGCTTACATTATTTGTGTCAGGCCAGTGGGAACCTACTCCTTTTGGAGACGTTGGAGTTCACAAGAATGAAATTAGGTGTTGAAGACAAGCATTTACTCCCGCAGAATGATTGCCAGTGAGCCACTTCTATTACACTGTAGTGTGTTAATGACTTCCTCGCAGGGGTGCTTCGAGGTAACTTTGAGTACGTTGAATAAAGGGGGTTTGTAAAGGTAGAAGACTTCGTTGTCCGAGTTCACCACTGTTCTGGTTTGCCTAAGACAATACGCAGGAACAGAGCACATATAAGTGCGTATTCCTGAGTGCTTTATTCCACAATGCGAGCTCAAGGAACACGCGCTCCACGCTAATGGAAGCAGCACTTTATTTTCCTCTCTGGAACCGCGGGAAAGCGAGCTCACAGTTCGAACACTCCCGGACGGAAAAGTTCTAACGGTGGATTTCTAGGAAGCAGAAATGTTGTAGAGGCCGCGAGACTACACTACTTTTTCAAAGTTTCAAGCGAAATTATCGCCCAATTACATAGTTTCCCGGAGTTCACTACAGAACACGTGCCAGTTTCTGCGTCAGTCGAGGCACACAGTTGTGGCACACTATGACAATGTCATCTTGAACAACAAAGGTAGAGCCCAAACTTCTATGAGAGCTTCAGAGATGTAATAAATATTTATTGTTAAAGGTATTTCAGAACTCTTTTTACTTCTCTTTACCCGGTATTAATAATGGTTTAAGTAACTCAGTACGGTATGTCCGGTAGTATGAATGAGGGAAAAAGGGTTTATTTTACGTTATTGAGACTGGCTCGAGATACGGAAGCCCACTACATGTAGGACCAGGTTAAACGTCTGAGTTCACATCAGGACACCTAAGCACAGTTGTCCTGTACCCAACTTTTAAAACCGTCGTCTTCCATAGGAGACCATAGGCTAGATCATCTGATGACTGTATCTCGGCCAATAACAATTGTCTAATCTATCGCAAGATCTTTCCCATTATGTTGCAGCGTTCCACCTCCCATGTTGCACCTTCACCCCCGCATATTGTGCAGTCGCTTAGCAATCTGGGAATACGAGGTCGAAGCGATTTCGACGGTAGCCTTCGACGTTGGACCTTTTCATTTATTAGTCCATCTGGTCAGGTTGAGGTTCAGCTAGAGCGGTCTTCGCGGCAGTTGTCACTTCGAAGTGAGCGCGTTTGTTTGCACGTCAGTGTCCATTTCTAGCCCCGCGTCGTCTGGGCACGCGCTAATGAAAGGACTGCTCCATGGAAAACGTCTAAGGAATGTTCATCACCGCATTGAGACTTAAGAGCACTCACTAAATCTACCCCACCAAGTGGAACGGTTAGCAGAGAATTTCATGATAATGCGACGTTCCACGAACAGTGCGAAACGCAGTGCACAGTTCCCGAGAAGCACGCCTTAATCAAGGGACGCTGTCGGAGTCCACCAAAGTTGGAAATACATGACGTGCAGTGAAAAGGCGGAATCTCTCGAAGCAGCAGCGGGACGTTGAACGCAGGAAATTATGTTAATGGCACGAGTAGCCGCTCACGTGAAAGACATGACGTTGGCTTTCTTTATAGGCTCATTTTTCGAGCGCACTGGTGCAGTAAAATCCACGCCCACGATATCAAATGTCTTTGAAACACTCACTCAGTGAACAAGTGGTGCCCTTAGTGGATCCGTTGCAGGTATGGCCCTCAAGCGCGCGCGCGCCAAGTACACCACCCGATCACATTATTTAATACAATACTTTGCTTTCGATACATAGAAGCACTCTTCGATTTCGGCGATGGTCCGAGCGACTTCCGCTTGAAGTACTCTCCAAGACAAGCATCATGATAGGCTCAGTGTTGCGGTGATCAGGGGAAAGCAGAATAGGGCGCATGATGTTTTCCTAGTCTGCGACATCCCGAAGTCTCGTTTGAATCCCTAACAAGCCGTCGCTCTCCCTAAGAAAGGTGTGCAAGCTTTGACCGCAGTCTTCCCTTCTATAGGCTTAATTGTTTCATTGAATGCTTTGAAAACTTGCTTGACAAAAGCTCGTCTTTCTCGTAGGTCTGCTGATTGCAGGCCGAATGCCTGCTTTTGGGCGACGGAAAGCCAGTACCTCCCAGAAGCGGCAAGCTACTGCGATTTTAGAAGATGTACTCGAGAAGTTGGCTGGTCGCTGCTAGATGCGAAAAACCTCTGTTATCCATGTTTTAACTCGTAGCGACTGAAATCTGGAACTGCTTATAGCCAATTCTACGAATGGTTGCACCTGTGTAAATGAACTGTGGAGTGTAATGATATCTACTACTGACTCCTCGCCTTCTGCATGCATTGCTCCGACTACCAGTTCAATGCATGGGCCATTCTGCACGTCCGCTTAATGAAGTCGCTCCTTGGCACCAACAGTTTCTAAAAATCACAGAGACCAGACAGAAGTGCCCGATAGACTAAGTCCATGAGGCTTCGTTCTACAGAACCGTGCTTCCAGTGAGAAGAATGAGTAATATATTGAATCTCAGTGGCCTTGATTTTTGCTGTATGTTGCCGCCTTGTAGCTGTACTTTAAATCTAAATCAGATCTTTATTTTCCATCAGGTGCTACAGATGGAGGGGCTACGGAAAAAAAGCTGCCACTTGGCGGCTTGACGAGTCCGCAGACCCATATATAAGGCAGCGTCTAGACAGCACCAGAGCATAAACAAGCGATAAACAAATCGAGACACTTGGTCAAAGCAAATAAATAAAATAAAAAGTCCTGAGCCAGATCAATCAAACACAGTCAACACAAAAAAATGAACAAGCAATAAGCGTATCAAGGCACTTGATAAATAAAGAAGAAAAGAAAAAGTCTTGAGCTAGATAAAAACAAACACCAGAATAGCTGAAATCAGGTTAGTCAATAAGCAAACAGGTCTCTAAGTGTAACAGTGGAGCAACTAAATAAATCAAAATTCAGTGACTGATAATAGTTTAAAAGAGATGGCAGAAAGAAACACAAACGTTCCATACCAGAATTCAAGCGTGGTACAGCAACCTTCCAGTTTTCTCCACGTCTAGTATTGTAATATTTCTCATTTGTTTCTAAATGTGCCAAGGCATCGAGGCTATGAATATTTTTTTTCACTTCATATTTAAACTGAGCACTCAAACGGTAGCGGTATAGCTTGCGAGCTGTAATAACATGTGCCCTGTGAAAGAATTCTGCAGTGGTTGCATTATGACGAGCATTGTATACGTGGCGTAGATACCGTTTTTGCATATGGAATATTTTTTTTGTGTTAGAGAAAGTAGTTGTGCCCCAGACAAGTTGGCAATAGTTGACGTGTGGATAGAAAAGAGAATTGTAGACCAATATTTTTGTTTTAGTAGAAAGCATGTACCGGAGACGACCGACTACACCGGTTATTCGAGCAAGTTTGGCTAATACAAAATTCACATGCGGTTCCCAGGACAGATTTGGTAGTGAATATCACACCTAGACATTTAAACTGGTCAACAATGTCAACAGGGTGAGAGTTTAAAACAATATCGGCATGAGGAGGAACAGGTTTATTTTTCGGTCGGAAGACAACTGCTTTTGTTTTATTTTCGTTAATCTTCATGTAATTGGATAAGGACCATTGCTGCAGTTTGACTATGGTATCATTGCAATCAGTGATAAGTTTATCGATGTTATTACCAGAAAAAAGTATGCTGGTATCATCTGCATATATAATAAATTTGGCGTTCTGATTAATGTTAACAATGTCGTTTATGTACAGGTTAAATAGCAAGGGGCCTAATATGCTGCCTTGTGGAACACCACAAGGCAGTGGCAGCACTCGTGATCGCGTGTTGTTTATTTGGACTACTTGACATCGATGAGATAAATATGATTGCAATAACTGTAATCCGCACCCTCGTATACCGTAAAAGTCCAGCTTCTGCAGCAGAACATCATGATTCACCAGGTCGAATGCCTTAGAAAAATCGACAAATAGGCTGAGTACTATTTCCTTGCGTTCAAACTGAGTTAAAATATACTCTTTTTGGTGAAGCAGAGCTAATTCTGTAGACATATTCTTCCTAAACCCAAACTGGTGTTTCGTTATTATTTCGCAGTGATGAACAAAGTTTACAAGCCTACAGTGTATTATTTTTTCAAGGGGCTTAGAAAATATAGGTAAGATAGACACCGGACGGTAATTGCCCAATTCATTTCGGCTTCCCTTTTTAAAAAGCACCACTACTTTTGCGGTTTGCATTTGCACTGGACATGTCGATGTCGTCAAACATTTATTAAAAATATGCGTTAGAACTGGTGCAATGACATCTGCGACATACTTTACTCGTTTTACTTTGATTTCGTCGATATCTCTACTGCTGCTGTTCTTTAAATTTTTTATTGTTGAAATTACTTCCTGTACATTCACTGGCTGTAGAAATATTGATTTTTCATTCCGCGTACTGATATACTGACATGCATTTGAGGAGCTACCTGGCGTACTAATATTTGTAAAAAAAACATTGAAAGCATCAGCCAGTTCCGCCTCGTGCAAAACATGGCCATCGATTGTTAGTTTAGAAATGCAGGTACGTTGGTTATCGCGACGCAATAGCGTGTTTAATTTGTCCCAGAGCAACTCACTCGGCACATTTTTGTCGTCCAAAAAACGTGAGAAGTACTCTTCACGTGCAGTACGTAGTTGTTTCGTTAGTTGGTTCCGATACCGTTTAAAGACGGCCAAATCATCAGGATTACGGGTGTTTAAGAACTGTCTGTAGAGCTTATCTTTTGCTCTCATTTGTTGAT
Source organism: Dermacentor andersoni (assembly GCF_023375885.2). Taxonomy (NCBI): domain Eukaryota; kingdom Metazoa; phylum Arthropoda; class Arachnida; order Ixodida; family Ixodidae; genus Dermacentor; species Dermacentor andersoni. Next base: position 87,852,425 of record NC_092819.1, read on the forward strand.
AAAGTTCATGTGTGACCCATGGCTTTCGAATTTTTCTACTCTTTTTACGTCTTTTAACAGGAAAATGCGCATTGTACAATCTTTTGAAGGTATCTAAAAAAACATTGTAGGCATTGTTAGCATCATGACTATTCAGTACTTCACGCCAGTCTGTTCGAAGCAGCTCATTCCTAAACGCGTCAAGAGCCGTATCGGTTACTGGCTGGTAAAAACTGTCAGCAGACGAACAGTTTACAGTGCGGGCAACTTGTAAACAAAGGAACACGGGAAGATGATCACTAATGGAACATGATAGGACACCAGCTATTATATCTTGCGATGAAAGTTTTGTTATGAAGATGTCTAGTACTGACTCACATTCAGAGAGCCATCGTTCAACGTGTCGAAAAGTAGCACTTTGCAAAATGGATTCCTACTGTCTGAGTTACGAACTTCACAAGTCAGACACCCGGTAATGCGAGTAAGCTCGAGACGCGGAAAAAGGAGCTCCAAGGAGCTCGAGTAGCGGATGGGAAAGCTGTTTGAGGAAAGCTATTCGGGCTTTTGCCATGAGTATTCGCACAGAAAATTCGCCTCAAATAAGCCACGTACATTATTACTCTAAACTACGTTACTTGGCTAAAAACAGTCAGCTCATATGTCTATAACTCGCTAGAGTGACAACGCAGCATTGGAACTAGAAGAGTGAAATATCAGTGACGTCGTTCCGCTGCGTACTGTATTCTTAGGTCAATTTCAGTGTAGTATCACTATCACATCGATCTCCAATTTACCAAATGCGCTGAATGAGGTTATGGGCGCGAATTAGAAATAGAGATGCGGAACTTAGAGGGTCGAACAGACGAGGTGACGTCTGCAAGACGAAGCTTTAGTTGACTAAGCTCCTTGTACAGGTTCAGTAATTGGGTCGGCGTTCGAACTTTGGTAGTCTGTAATGGTGTTCCACACCAATCCCAGTCTCTCCAGCTGTTCTGTGTAATTTTGACATGAACTATCTTTCAATTCATTTAGCATAGGGCGGCGCTTGCTAAAACCACATGTAACGAAAATATCTTATTGTCGCTTATAGTTTCAACCGTACTGCCTGCGCACGCTACTTCGGTGTTGCTGTGTAGAGGAAAGAAGCTACTGCTTGATCATGCATGGGTCACGTGCCCAGATGGCGCTGTTCGTGTGCCACGCATGACAAGTGGGAGCTAAATTAACGTTTTGCTCGACGTCCAGAGAGGCATAGCGAGGCAGTACATTTGTCGAATTGAGCGGGAATGGTCACGTTTGAGAGAGCTCACTCAGCCAAAGCAGGTATAATTCATCTAATTCAAGATTTTGCTAATCAGGAGTTATAAGACTTGCGCGTGCAACTTATTCCACAAATGTGAAGCTTGCTCGCCTGTGGCGCCCCCGCGTCCGACACGTAGGGTTCAGAAAGGGCATCAATAGATTCGGGCTAACAGAGTTCGCGCCCACCATCTTTGACCACGGCGGGACAACTACGAGTAGAGATTGTGTTATACTCACGAGCAAGAAGCGGACCTCGCTCGGCTCGTGACGTTCGTGCTATGAGCGACGCTGTATTTGAGCAGGTTCCGAGCTAACGTGGAATGAAGGAATGTTCCACAGAAGTACGAGTGACTGGTGTCATGCGTCGCAGCAGTGGCGACGAGGACAAACGAGGATCCTAACGACTCCCGGAGCCGCAAAGCCATGAGCGTGGGACGGCCACCAGTGTTTAAAAGAGCGTGGTCAGCGTTCCGAATTCGCCTCGAAACCTGCTTTGGAGCGCAAGACATGAGGGACGGTACGAAACGATGAGCGGTGCTAGTGTCCTCGCTACCGGACAGTGCGATTCGAGTTCTCCAGTGACATGGTTACCCGAGGCAGATCAACGTACTCAACTACGATGAAGCTGTGGGGTATATAGAGGAATACTATGCCCCGGAAGTCAATGAAATAGCAGCGAGTTATGTTTTTTCACGCGGTCACAAAAAGAACGAGAGAACGTACAGGAATTTATTGCCGAAATAAGACGTGTAGCAGGAAAACTTCAATTTAGAAACGTCTCTCGAACGCATGCTGCGAGACCGAATCATGTGTGGCGTACCAAATGAAGACGTAAGACGACACTACTGACATTGCGGAAGCTAACGCTAACGGAAGCTGAGGATTTTGCCATTCCCGCTCAAAACGCTGCTGCTAATGCTTGAAGCATGCAACCAACGGATCACAGTAGCATCCACTTCATGCGGCAGCAGATGCGGCGAGGAAAATCACAACCAAATCCTGAAAAGACATCTCGTCAGAGGTGTGGTAGTGAAGTTCACATGGAAGAACAGTTCTGCCACATCCGTACAGTATGCCGCCGATGCGGTAAGCGAGGACATCTAGCTCGCTTACCGAAGAAGCGCTGAGGAACGCACGCCCTGTCGGCGGCACCCGCTGACAGCTCGGAGGATGAGACTACCCGCTACGCTATAGTAGCTCATCAAACCACAAACGGCCGCACTGTTAAGCTGAATTTCAAGAAGATCACTTGGGATGGAGTGCCTGTGACTATGCTGGTCGGCACATGGCCTTCTGTTAGCGTCATCTATATGACCACGTTCAAGGAGAACCAAAGCAGATAACCAACGCTAAGCAGAACTGCTCTCAGATTATGTTCTTTTTGGGGGGAACTAGCTCATCCTAGATGCCCTCAGAGCGAAGGCTTCCATGACACGGCGGTACTCGGTTTTCAGCAGGTCTCCCAGTGGTTGGAGAACTGCGCATGAAAGCTACACATGAAGGACATGACGTACATGGTACCCTGCTCATTGTCGACAGACCTGGACCAGCTCTATGCGGAAGAGATACCATCAAGGCTTTAAACGACTGTGGAGTGGCCATAATGAAGCCAAATGTCGTCGCCAACCTCAACATGTGCAAGGAAGACCGCACTATTCAGGAACTTCAAATTTTGCTTACTAAGTTTTAAGACGTATTTTCGCCAGGTTTAGGACTCTACAAAGGCCCGTCTGTGAGGTTAACACTGAAAGAAAACGCGACGCCCCTTTTTTGTAAGGCGCATACGGTGCCGTATGCTTTGACCACAATTGTCTGAAGCTTTTGACTGATTAGTCGCAGACGGTGTCATAGCATTGGTTAAGGCAGCAGAATGGGCTACGCCAATGGTTCCAGTTGGGAAAGCTGATGGGACGATTCGACTTTGTGGGGATTTCTGAATGACAGTGAACGCGGCCACCGTGACCGAGCAGTACCCACTACCACGTGTGCTGGATATCTTCGGAAGATTAAACGGCGGTGAAGTATTCAGGACATTGTACTTGACGGAAACGTACAATCAACTGCCCCTGAATGACGAAGCCAAGAAGTTGGCAGTCATAAACGCCCCCAAGCGCGTCTTCTGTTTCAACAGGCTCCCTTTTGGAGTTGGCTCAGCACCGGTCATCTTCCGGAGACATATCGATTTGTTGTTCAAGGATCTCCCGGCTGCGCAAGGCTACCTGTATGACGTCATAGAGGTCGAAAACCGCAATGATATTTCATTGCTGAGACAAGTCTTCGAACGCTTACGTGACTACGGTTTCATGCTAAACATCAAGAAATTGAAATTCAGATAAAAAGAAGTCACGTTCCTTCGACATCGAGTGGATGCTAATGGGTTTACACCAAGGGATGACAACATGGAAGGAGTTCTCCAAGCACCACACTGAAGTTGGTGAGCGAGCTTATATCGTTCTTGGGTTTCATCAACTATTACGCCAAATGTTTACCAAACTCGTCCACAGTACTGGCTCCACTGTACAGTTCGCTAACAAAATGAGCTACGTGGAAATGGCAACAAAAGCAGGAGGAAGCGTTACAGAAAGTGAAGCAAGCCATACAACCGTCCAAATTTCTGACACACTTTGACCCTGCCAAACCATTGAAGTTGGGATGTGTTGGCTCACCTGTAGGAGTGGGAGATGTGCTTTCATACCGCCATCAATGGCACAGATTATCCTATGGTATTCCGCTCCAGGACGCCGTCCAACGTAGTACGCCTCTATTCTCACGTAGAAACGGAAGCGTTGGCGCATGTATTTGGTGTGACACGATTTAAGAACTACTTATATGCCAATCACTTTGTTTTGGTCGCGTACCATAAACCTTTGACGGGTTTATTCCACCCAGGAAGCGCCGTTCCTCACATAGCAGTGGCTAGGATTTAGTGCTGGGTGCATCTTTTAGGCAACTATCAGTACACGTTGCAGCATTGCAGGGGCACGGAAAACTTGAATGCTGATGACTTAAGTCGCTTGCCGCTACCGAACAATTAAGCTGCAAGATTAGAGCACAGAGGATTCACCAGAGTATGTTCTTTACTCTGAGTGTTTGGAAAGAAAGGCCGTTAGCGTCAGGGAAGTTGCAGATTTCACAAAAATGGGTCCGATGTTGCAGCAAGTTGAATATTAGATTAAAAGAGGCTGGCCAAAATTTTTGTCAGAAGAGCATGCTCGGCTGCCGCCGTAGTTGAGGAAGAAAGCTGAGCTGATGTACTATCAAGATATCGTATACTGGGGACATCGCATCGTGCTTCCCGCAGCCCTAACCTTTCGCATCGTGAACTTGCTCCACGAGACACACCTAGATAGCATAGCAAGATCCCTGTTGTGATTTCCAGGTGTGGATGGTGAAATTGAGCGATTTGTGCGTGCATGTCCTGCTTGTGTACAAGTTGCGGCGATGCCTCCAGCACAAACTTCTATTCCTTGGGCCACAACAGGAGAAAAATGGAGCCGGTTACACGCTCATTACGCAGGTCCCATTGAAGGGCACATGATACTGGGGGTCGTGGACTCAGAAACAAAGTGGATATAAGCACTTCCAATGAAATCGGCGACAGTAGAAACTACAATGGAGGCCCTTAGGGCTATCTCTGCGAGGTTCGGCCTACCTCGTACACTTGTGACGGATAATAGACCTCAGTTCACAGGTTTCCACTTCCGTAATTTCCTGACTCAGAACCAAGTACAACACATTACTAACTCGCCCTATCATCCACCGGTCATCATCACCAACAAGAAGCGAACCTCGCTCAGCTCATGACGCTGATGCTATGAGCGACCCTGGGTTGAGAAGTATTAACTTCACAGTCGTTTAGTGATTTCTGGTAACATGCTCAAAGTAGGTCTGCAATGACAAAAGTAGTAAGAAAGAGCTCGCCATAATGTCACAAGGGACACGAGAAATGTGGTGCTCACGAACCTTATGCATGTCATCCACTGCACTTGGGGACTTTTTAAACCACGGACACCACAATGCAACCGTGTCAAATTACTTCATAAGTAGGTTTTTTGAACTTCAGCCTGATGAAAGTGCAGCTAAATCTTCAACATATCCTTGCTGAGGTTGAAACGTTTCTCCAGGCGATCGCTCTGCGAAGCCATTCTATTAGCGTGCCATGACGCACCGAAAATGACTCGGAGTTTAACCGTTGTAGACAAATCCCGGACTGGCTCACGATGCTAAATATAGTATATTGCAGGAACCGTACCCCCAATGATAGGAGTTCCTTGCGCATGGCAGTCCTTCAAGTACTGTGACTATGGTGTCATAGCTGATAAGAACCAATTGTTCTGAGAAAGGCGACGAAGGAAGCAGCGGAGCAGTTTCATGGTTTCAGCGCGATTATATTGCAGGTCTGCTTCAAGTCTTTTTTAAGGAAAGCTTCCTATGTGTCATGAAAAAATCGAATTCTGTGGTTCCATGTGCCAAAATTTTGATCAGATCATGAGGCATGCCATAGAGGCGGACTCCGGATCAATTTTCACCCCCTGTTTTTAACCAGATAGCGTAAAGGCCCTGCGTCGCAGAAAATCTGGCGTCGACGTCGGAATCAGCGCCGGCTTCGGCGCCGCGGGCGATGGTTGTATGAGAAGAATCATCCCGCACGACGCGTCCCGATCCAAGCAGGCCCTCCGCGTGCTAGCAAGGCGTTACCGAAATAATTGAATTTGTCAAAGTAAAATGCGTCATAAAATTCGAAAAGTACGACATACACACAGCCTACGCACATAATAGCGTCGGAGTGTAATTTGAATCTACGAGTAAACATGATTCTTTTTCGCGGAAACTCACACAGAAACCACTTTTCCCATTGCCGTTTGAGGTCTCTTTTAGTAGGAGCAGCGGGCCTCGCTTGGTTGCTTGGAACACCATCCAGACGGCGCTCGCCTCCGCGCATCCACGGCTGTGGTGCGTGGATGCGCCCCGCAGCCGCGGGAGAGGGGGAGGGGGATGCAAAGAAAAAGAACCAGAAATCTTGCCTTCCTGCATAGCATTCACCGCCAGCATTTCCAAGAAAACATTACGGTTACATAAGCTGCAGTTGCCGGGAAGCGTGAGAATAGCAGTCAGGGATCTTGGAATGCTCCCGCGTTCCACTCTTAAGGGGAAGCTTAAGCGTCCTTCAATTTTTTTTAAATACTGCCAGTGCAGTGTATACCGATGTTGTTGCATTTCCTCCCTACAAACATGCGGCTACAGCGGTCTTGTGTATAGCAGTACAACGCCGTAGTGACTAAGCCACAATGGCGGTTTAATTGTAATCGCGCAGCTCAGTTATTTCAGCCAAAACTTTCAACACTTCGTTGTGATGGGTGTTGCGCTGTCCGGTGCAGTCCTGTCGGCCGTTGCAAATATGAGTCAGGGAGCATGACTTTCGCGCCGGACTGTACCCACATCCGCAGCAAGTCTCCATGGTGAACAGCCTCTAGCCGACAGACCAATGTAGCTAAGGGAAGTCGTCAAAGCGGATCCGTAACCTTGTGAAAGGATTGGATCTGGAGGCTGAGCCGGTCGGTCTAGGGTCCAGAAGCAAGAACGGCACCGGGACTAAGTGACGTGCACGATCCTTTTCGAGCTCCCAAAATATTTCCATTTGAAGGGTACACCTGAGTTTTTGCAGACTTTCCTTTGTGACACGCGAACATTCGCTTGTGTGCACAGGTTAAGGAGCTCATCGCTTTTGACGGGTTTTTGGAAAGCCCACCTTAGTACAGTTTCAACTAAAAGGATACCCTTGTGCTCCTCATCCTAGGTTATGCCTTTTCCAAGTATATTTCAGAACTGGTCTGATCCAATTATTAACCTAATCCCTGGCTTTTACTGGACATTAGGGAAGCAAAGGGCATGAGCCAGTGGACGAACATGATTATAAAGACCTTTGGCTAATTCCTGCCTTTTTGGCGCTTTAAGAACGACTTCTCAGATGTGTACGATTTCCATTGCTTCAATCTGGTGACGAACATCATCGAACTGAGTGTTCGGGACTACTCAACTAGGCCTTCGTCGACGAATTTGACCGCTAAATCTGCTACCAAAAGACATCATGGTTAGTCTGATCTTCATTCACACATTGAGGTTCATTTCTCATGAGACATGTTCCTTAATGAAGGGGCGCTGGCCACCGAATTCTATACTACTACTGGTGCAGCACAAGCCGAAGTTTCCCTTTATCAAAACTCTGAATGTTTTCAGTAGTATCGCGTCCACTTTACTTTGCTTTATTCTGTCTGACACATGCATATATTTAGGTACCGTTCTCCGCGTTTCCAGTGGAGACGTTACGTAAGCATGTTCAGCACCAATTCTAGAGAACATCAAAGAAGCGTCTTTCCTGATAGTGCGAGCAGCTCAGCCTACACCGACAGTCGCTGTGTAGGCGTCCCTTTGTGGCATAGCTGAAGCAACAGCCAGCCATATCATACAGTTCACGGTGCAATAAAGTATATTTTTGCTTTCTCTACAACTGACTGATCTGGCAAGGGCTCATCAGGTACCTTTCTCTCCTTTCCGATTATACGCACTCCTCGATGAACAAAACTGGTTTGCTACATCGACAGTTCATTCCTCTGGTCTGGCGCGGACTCGTCATACTCCTTTCTCTCTTGAATGATGCGCAATTCATGATAGATACTAGAATTGGCTATATGTAAATCTGACTAGTGTGGTGAGAGCTGCTGATGCTCGTTTCTGTCCTAACTATCCGATAATACGCAGTTCACCATGCATGAAACAGATATTCGCTCCCTCTACAACTGACTCATCTGGGGAGCGCTCCTTTGACTCCTTGCCGTCCTTCTCAGGAGACTCCTTCGGCGACTCATCGGGTATCTTCGTGATCTGAGTAGCAGGAAGCTCAGTGGCTGCATCTTGCGTTGGAAATGGCAGAACCAGGGGCGGCGGTTGTGGCTGGGGTGCCAGGGCGTCCACAGGAAGAACTGGGGAAGACGATGAATTGATAACAATTACGAATAAACATCAGTAACGAACTGGGCGAGCTGGTACTGGTCTAATTTTGGACACGACGAAACACGAGATAAGGAAAGAAAACTGAACACGTGTGCTGGCTATAACTGAGCGTGTGGTCAAATGCTGATGGTACAAGTGTTGCACAAAACTTGTGCGCATGCGCCACTTGACTTGGACGCCACTTGGACGTCACCCACTCTCTCTTTGCTTGAAGACATATGAAAACAATGAAATATAGCCAAAAGCAGCTGCATCATCACGATAATTAAAGCTTCAAATCACTGAGATTAGAAATTACTCTTTCATTGAGTTATAAACATCTAAGAATGTCGCCAGCATGTTCCCTTACTCTCTGGTTACGCTTACACAAAATTCCTTGCGTCTCTCACAACTTCAGGGTACACGTGAACTTCCTATTCGATGCAAGATTAGAGCCGGTGACTGAATTTATGGAGTTGCTGTACTCGCCCGCTAGGTCGCAGAAGCCCCGCAGCAGCTTGAAATGTTATCAGAGCGTAATGAACTTTTGGCGGCTGAAAGCATCTAAAATGATAAAATATTTACAGGCGTGTTTTCGTAATGTGAGACAAACGCTGTTCGAGCCCCTTATGCCAAAAAGACAGTAGGTATGGCAATGTGTTACTTATACTACACTTGGTCACTACAAGGTTTTTATTTTACTGCGATTTTAGGGCCGCGAGTAAATCTCCTTCTGAATAAGAGAAAAATCCTTCAAAAGCAAGGACCCACAAGGCAGAGAGTTCGTTTTCAAGGTGAGAACGACGCAAGCCTCTCAATTTACCACTTTAACAGTTAACTACGAGGACAAAGAAGCTGCCAATGTAATAAGTCCGTTCTTCCATTCAAAAGACGAAACTAAAATGTATTTTCTGCCAAGTTCCTGCGATTTGTAGGAAGTTGGCAGTAGATGCCTTGGCTGATGTTTTCTTGGCTTGGTAAAACGGTGGGACACGTACACACGACTTACTGTGGAGCATATACACAGAGATAAATGTGCTAAATAATAATTTTCAGAAATTAACCTTTCAGAACATCAGCCTCTGTTTTTATCAAACAACGCTTGTGTATACCTATCACTGCGGTTCAATGGCTACGGCAACACAGCGCTGAATAAAAGGTCGCGGGGTCGATTGCCGGCCACGGTGACGGCATTTTAATGGAGGTGGAAGGCAAAAACACTTCTCTGTCGTGCTTTGAAAGGGCGTTAAAGAATCGTAGGCGATTGAAATTGAACGGGATTCCTCGAATAACGCGCTGCTCATAAGGTATTATTACGTTTCCGGACAATAATTTCCACAATTCAATTCAATCCGAGTAAATATATGATTAACGTTCACCTTGAAAAAAGAAAGCCTGAAATATTTCAAGTGATAATTGGAAATAAGCTTTGGGAACTGACATAGAATAAATGGTGTGGAAAGGTGATTTCAAAATCTAGGAACACGCAACATTAGCAATCAGTATAAACTTTCAGGACCGATAGGTAGTAAATAATGCAGAAAAGCGAAATTACATTGTGTATCGATAAAAACAGGAAACAAGGAATATGTAATCGCTCATTGAAAAATACAAATTAAGGAATGAAAAGATAGGCAAATTTAACAGATGGCTGGGTTGGACTCAATAAGGAATTCCTGGAGGGCGTCGCAAGCGCCTCTTGCTAAATATCGGCGTCGACGCTCTCAGCGAAAGAATCACATGATCCGTTCAGTCTTCACCAACTCTTAAGAAGGAGAAGAGATCTCACGGTCAGCCCATCCCTTCTTCTTCTTCGCGAGCTTCTTCTTCTTCCGGTCCGAGTCAATGCTTCCCTTCTTTCCGGCCCCGGGCAGCAACTCCCGGAACATCCAAGCAGGCACCATGGGCTCCTTAGGCATCTGGGCTTTGGATACAGCCTCCACTGCCGCAGTCGCTGCGGCGGCAGCAACTTCGTGGTCTCGAGTCATTTGCTGGTTTCTGACGTCCGCCGAAGTCCCATCGATTCGCTCGCGTACGTGGTTCATCAGCAACATCATGAGCATGGAGGCCACGTCCTGCACAAGCGAACCGTTGAGTAAACCGACAAGCAATGTGATTTTTAATGCGATCAGCATTCTTAGCGTACCTCGTGCAATTTCCGGCGTGTAACTGCGTATTTATTTATTTATTTATTTATTTATTTATTTATTTATCTGTCTGTCTGTCTGTCTGTCTGTCTGTCTGTCTGTCCATGCGTCCGTCCGTCCGCAAACCTCGGACTCTTGGTAGTCCATGGTGGAGTGGGTCGTGCGTCGGCCTGCTGTGCTCAAGAAACAGGATTCGAGACCTACCGTTGGACCAACTTGGATCACTGGATATCTATCACTGTGTAACTATATGTGCAGCTTTTCAACGAACCTCTTTATACATAGGTCACTGAAGATGCGGGACAGGGTATGGGACACAATTATGTACCGCTCTTCAGTGCCACTCGGTATGCTGTACTCTTCAACGAACGAACTCTTTTGATACAAACTTTTTTCACTGGGTATGTACCAGTATATGTGCACCGCTCTTCTATGAACGCCTTTAACACCAACTTCGGCAACTGCCACAGGGAATGTCCCTATAGATAGGGTATCCCAACTAACATTGGCCATGATGTTCAGCGAAAAGAATTCTAGAACACCTGAGCACTTCTTATGAGTTGTGAATGCGAAAGCACTAATGTCCAATTGAATGCCGCTGAGAGTTTCGCGTTGCGAATGATGTACCATAGTGGTACGCGCTGCCCGCGCCAGCAAGCAGCAGCAGCCCGCGATGCCAACGCCGTATGCCGCCGACGTCCTGCGCGACGAGAGACCGAGGAAGCAGCAGCGGCCACGAAGGCTGGCAGGCGCGCGCAGCAGCTAATCCCAGTGGCGCTGAGAGAGGGAGAGACACCGCCGCGCGCCCGCTCCGTGCTCTCGCAAGGGCTGCTGAAAATAGCGCCAACCTTTCCTTTTCCCTTGAAGAACCGCTTCTCTCTCCGAGAGTGACACGGCCGCACCCGCACGCTCGAGTCACGATACTGCGATACTGCTTCGCCAACCGCAACCCGTCTCGCCCCGCGGCGTCGCGTGGTACTATCGCTGCCTTCGAGGCGCGCTGCTGATGTTACATCACGGCGGAACATGCAACACCAGGCGCGCAAGCGTGGGTAGCAGTTGATCCAATTCGCCAGCTCTTATCCCTTGAGTCGTGCTCGTGACGTAGAGTCGCAGCCAATGGAAATATAGGTGTCGTCTTGCTGTTACAGACACCGGCTCTTTTGCTTAATGGGCCGTTTGATGCCTTCGCTTATAAAAAAATAAATTAGGAAAGACGGTGCAAGATTCGACTTTAAGACGGTGCTCGGTCGTCAGAAGTGTGACGACTGAACAGCTTAGGTATTAAAATTGTATCTGGCAGTGTGTCTTTCTTAAATCATTCTTACAGCGAAGCTGTTTATGGCAAGGGTTTCGTGCCGAAAAAAAGTATTGCTGCACCGACAAAACCACATTAAATTCGTGGTGCTGCCGCGCAACATGCATCCCGAGTATCGCAAGGGAAGAACAGCGAGAATGAAGAAGCTCAGAAAGGCGTACTACGGCGACCACGATGTCCTCTACGCGGATGCCTCAAAATACAGAGGGGCGGAGGCGCACGCAGCCAGCCTGGGGAATGGAATTTGAGATTCTGTTCTTGTTCAGAGGTGGTGGCCCTCTATAACGCCCGAAATGCCCCGAGGGTAATTAAATAAACAAATAAATAAATAAACAGCTCACAGCCGCGTCGGTTGCCACCCGGGACTCGGACTCGGCCAAAGAGGCGGCGATCGCCCTCGCGGCTATCACAGCGAGGGAAAGGAAATAATTAAGTGGTTGTGATCGCAGACTCGCAAGTGGAGTGCACGCACAACCAACTTGAAAGGATAAGTGCTCCGACTTTAGACGTACTCAAAAGTACCAAGGACCTCCAGGAGACATAAATAGTCTGGAATCCGGGACACAAATCCCTGGTTGGGAACGCAGCGGCACAAGCCGCAGGGCGAGAACACGCTCTCCAAGCTAACCCGCCGAGGGTGCGCGACGCGGCGGACCTTGGCGAAGGCGTACCCAGACGATGCACCGAAATCCTGGCACATTACAGACTCGGCAGAAGAAGGTACCCTCCACCGCAAGCCAAATTGGTGAGAGAAAACGCCGTTGAATGGAGAAGACTACAGAGAAACATGTTTCCGCACGGGACATTGTTCCACGGAATGTATCTGACATGCTATGGCTACGCCTGCAAGAAATGCTCAGCACCGCGCACGCTCTACCATTAATATGAGAGTGTGCGCACAACACGACACTGCTCTCGATCCCCCAGCTCCCAACTCTGTAACAGCGGGAGGACCTGCTGACCAGCTCGTGCCCTGAGGATCAGCTTCGGCTGGTGGGCAGAGCGCGACGGGCAGCAAGGGACCACGGCGTCCTCGACTGATGCCACCACCCACCTAGAGACGACCATCGTCATCTACTAGTTTTGTTTCTCTCTTTCTCTACCTAAGCATGACAACGTGAAGGTTTCGCACTCCGTTACAGTTTATGGGCATACAATAAGGCACTATAGTCGGTGACATGTCGAGAATGTATACAAGAGGTTCGTCAATATCCTTATCATTATCGTATTTCTAAGCCCGCTGCGAGAGGACGGCCTCACCCAGCGTTTTTTTACAATTTCCGCTGTATTGCGTCATCTAATCTCTCCCGATCTAAGTAAATATCCTAACCTAATCACGCCGCCCAGTTGTCTGCCGTCCTTTACTACGCTTCCCATACCCCTTTTGTGCCTTTATTAAATCGCTGGTTACTTGTTCTGCCCATTACATGGCCTGGCCAACTTCATTTGTTCCTCGCAGTCTCTACTATAATCTCAACTAGAACGGTACAACTATCATTTTTCGTTTCGTTGTTCGTTTTGCAGTCCTTAGCTTCATCTCAAGCATACTTGTTTATCTTCAAGCTTGCCCGCAGGGCTAACGCAGTAACATTTAGCGGCGCTACTGGCCTGAAAGTTGTGGGGTTACTCTCGGCTGCGGCGGCCGCATTTTACCCTCAATGCAGCATGAATTCCGCAAATCTGGGCGACACATCCTGTCTTTTTACCTAGATTGGTCATCCCTGTACTAGTCAGCCGGCGACGCTGTGAGTGCTCGGCGGTTAGGTCAGTGTAGCACAATGCCCTTCTGTTTACGCGAATCTGGGCGGCGCCTCAAATTTTCGAATCGTAGTGCGTGACAGCCGCCGCTTGGAGCGAGTAGTCCTTTGTTGAGCGTAGCACAAAATTCTTCCGATTGCGAGAACTTCGGCGACGCGTCGTGCTTCCTTAGTACAGTCGATGGTAGCTGGATTGGCCACTCCGCTCCTTACGCAGAGTACAACTATGCCCCACGCATTCCGCGAATCTTGCGGACCGGCTTCCAGTTGTGCGTGCCTTTGTAGCCGAGTGGCTGCTGCCTTCGGGAAGGAGAGAGAAATTTCACATCAAAGGGGGCGTCGGCACGCCGCAGTCGGCGTTCTTGCCCGCGCCAGCTCGGTAATACATCTGCAAATGCAGATGTATACAGATGTATCACCGAGCTGGCGCGGGCAAGAACGCCGACTGCGGCGTGCCGACGCCCCCTTTGATGCGAAATTTCCCTCTCCTTCCGGAAGGCACTCGGCTACAAAGGCACACACAACTGGAAGCCGGTCCGCACGATTCGCGGAATGCGTGGGGCATAGTTGTACTCTGCGTAAGGAGCGGAGTGGCCAAACCAGCTACCATCGACTGTACTAAGGAAGCACGACGCGTCGCCGAAGTTCTCAGAATCGGCAGAATTTTGGGCTACGCTCAACAAAGGACTACTTGCTCCAAGCGGCGGCTGTCACTCACAACGATTCGAAAATTTGAGGTGCCGCCTAGGTTCGTGTAAACAGAAGAGCATTGTGCTACACTGACCTAACCGCCGAGCACTCACAGCGTCGCTGGCTGACCACTACAGGGATGACCATTTTAGGTACAAAGACAGGATGTGTCGCTCAGATTTGCAGAATTCGTGCTGCATTGAGGGTAAAATGAGGCTGCCGCAGCGGCGATTACGCCCGCAACCTTCAGGCCAGCAGCGCCGAGTAATGCTACTGCGTTAGCGCCGTGGGCAAGCTTGAAGATAAACAAGTATGCTTGCAATGAAGCTAAGGACTGCAAAACGAACAATGAAACATGATAGTTGTACCATTCTAGATGAGATTCTAGTAGGGATTATGAAGAAGAAATGAAATCGGGCAGGACATGTAAGGCACCTAACAAGTAACCAGTGGTCTAATATTTGCTGTGTGAGTGCCCGGCTCTCTCGTCCGTGCGCGCGGCCCTTGCGCAAGTCTGTCGTGCGCAAAACCTGCCTTGTGCAACGGTGGACAATCTTCTGCACACCTCGAGCTGCATCTCCAAACAAAAACACCTTTTACGGGCGCTCTTGGCCTTCGCCGAGGACGTCGCTCTTCCAAGCCGCCTATAAACTTGCCCCACCCAGGCCTTCGCCTCTTCGGCAGCCGCTGCCGCATCTCTCCCTCTCTCAGCCCTTTTTCCATTCTCTTTTCCCCCTGTGCAGCGCTGTAGAGGTGTCCTCTACGGAGAGACAGTTACTGCGCTGCACTTCAACACATATTTTCAACCCCCTTCCATTAAGAATCTCCTCTCGGTGATACATTTGGGATTGGCCAGAGCACCGTTTTTTATGCACTGCAGCAGTTATTGCACGTGTAACGTCACGCCATGGCGCTAATGAGTATTGTTAAAACACACTGCGATGGGTTCGAGCGCAACACTAAATGTTGCTATCACTTTCATTGCTTCTCCGGTCGAAACTCCCAATTTTTCTTTCATGCCACTGTATAAACTTCAATTCAAAGTCCTTTTCCGCTTATTTATATAGGGGAGATAGGCGCCCCCACCCTACCTCCCGGTCCAAGAAGGAAGCGTGTCCTCAAACGCTTTTCACAAAGCACTGCCGAAATTACCCGCCCTCACAGTTAAGCCACACCTTAAACCTAAGTTTGCGAAGTGACGTATAGGCTGTCAATCAATGGGATCTGGACGAGTAGGGGCGTGTGCACAGTTCGGCAGTAGTAAAGGCAAAACTGTTGAACGAGACCAGTAGGTCGTTCTCAACACCTGTGGTCGATATTATTTGGTCAGAAAGTTTTTTTCTCGCGTATGCGCGGCAACTTCTTTGCAAATTGTCAATCACCACGACAGCCACGGAAAAGGTGTCGCAGGCATACGAACGACGCCATCAACACACAGGCGATATTGAGAAGCCAACTTCCACCTCACGAAATTTGTTATCAGAAGATCGACGCGTTAGGCAATATCAGCAAACTTGGTAAACATGGCTCACAATATTCCGCTACGTTACATCTATGTCCAGCTGGTGTTGAGCGCCACATTTCTGTATCGCGGGAGAAGGAAATTTTTCATCCCGAGCCGCGAAATCTTTATTTTGTTTGATATCTCTCATTTATCTTGTACTTTGAAGTTTCTGTGGCCAATGGCTGTGGTATTTGTCGGCTAATTATTGTAATTCCTGTCTCTCCTATTTTTTTAATGAGCATAATTGTACATAAATAATGCTGGCCATAAAGAAGAGCTGTAGGGCCCGTTTAAGTAGTGTCCTCAGGCACCCTATCTTCAATGCCTCTCTGACGGGGCATCGCGTGTCGCCTAAGTGTGATTATCATGCGGCAATTTAACTCGCACGGGATATGATGGCATATCAATTGGCTGCGCAATCCCAACGGCCTCTGCTTTTATCCCTAAGCACACACAGCCCCTTTCGGTGGGAGCACTACAAATCCGGCTGTAGAATATCACAGCTGCATTATCAACGCCCAAACGGAAGTCCAGCCCACATAACAAAATCCCACGAAGGAGCTGCCACGGCATCTACCTCTAGTGCGTCAACCAGAGAGGACGGCGGCAGGAGCGAACCTGTCTACAAAGCATCGTATGACGCCGAAGGAGACGTCTCTTTAAGTCTTACCATTTTCTTCATGGCACATTTGTTTAATTCATCCCACATTTTGTCACCATGGCGATCACCATAATCAGTTTCAACTCAATCCAGTTCAACTCATTTGCAACGCCGTGACGCAATAATGTAAACAGCAAGCAACGCTGACAGTGCAGAAGTCGGTGGCACCACCAACCTGTGCGATCCCAGGTCTCTGGGCGGGAGGGTGAGGAGGCATTGGAGGGTTGGGTGGCGCTGGTGGCGGAGGCGAGGTGATGATGATGGGCCCGCCTTGACTGCCACCACCGGACTGGCTCAGGGGCAATGGCACAGACACCGGGATTGGAATGGAGACGAGCGTGTTACCACCACCACCACCTCCTTCCACTGCTGCAGGAGCCTGAATTCAAGGAATGGAAATAGGAGAATAATTTCCGACCACACGCTGTCTACTGTGCACTCGGCCGCAAGCTTCTGTGTCCTCTCTTTCTACATTAGTGTCCCTGCCTATACTTCCTTTTCATCTCGTGATTTGAGAGCGTTCCGGCTTGCAGCTAGTTCTTGCTAAAGCGTTCTAGGATTCCGGTTTTCATTCTAATAAAGCTGTTCGCAACAAATGTTAGCCAATGGGTTTCACCAAAGCTCTTCCCTTTATTGAAATAAAAGTGTAAGGCCAGTCAAGTTGACCAGTTTTTTATTTATTTTTTTTATTTTTTGCTCCTGTGTTTTTCTAGAGACCTCAGTGATTAAAACGCGACAAGTGACTTGCATGGCCGTCGGCGCCTTTTCCACCATCGGTGAGCGCTGAGGACACCGAGCTGCTGATTAGTGATATGCGATGAAAGCGAGGGCCTTGGGATGCATTCTGACTGCATTTGGGCTCCTAGCGATGACCCAGCGCTCACTAGTGGTGCAAGTAGCGCTGGCCAATTATAACAGTCGAATTGCTAAGCGTTGTATAGTTTGAATTAAATTTTGACTGTATGTCTCGTATGTATGTCTCTTGTGAGTCCTAGCAGCTTCCACAAGAATCACAGAACAGTCCTCGCCAATCATCACGCATGGGAACGACACTCGAAGAAATTCGAAAAGCGGCAACGCCACGTGAAAAATGTGAAGTAATCCTTGCAGCTTCTTATATATTAACAGCGGTGGCAGAACTACTTATAATGGAGCGCAATTTAATGTCTGTGCTGTGTGACGTAATGTGCAGTAGAATTTTAATGCGATTGGGTTAAGGGCCCCGTGTCGCGTAAAATACGGTGTCAGCAAAGTTGTCCGTGAGCGAAAACTTCCGTATAAACGAGTAATCAGCTATATGCATATGCTGCGCCTTGCTATATGACATGTGGTTTATACGGGTTGTATTGCCACATCTTTCTATCACTAAAGTTGCTCAGACCTTGTCTTACATTATCGAGTAAGTTGTTCCTCGGTATTTTGAGAATGGCAGCCGACAAACAAATGTCATGAAACAACACACCGACAGCGCATGCCTTTTTATGTTAAATGTTCCCAGACGTGAATATTAGAAGTGCGAAAGAGTAACAGAAAGCTGAAAATGATTTAATTTTTTTGGCACAGCTGTGCACTACCTCCGGAATCGGCCCACGCAAGATGCCGCATTTCTAACAGAGAGGTCGTCTTGGTGTATAGCGTTGCCGCCAGCGTTTCCCTGTAAACATTACGGTTACATATGCTGCAGTTTTTCGGAAGCGTGAGAAGCAGTCAGGGATGTTTGAATGCGGTCGCGTTCCACTTTTAAAGCCGAAGCTTAAGCGTCTTCCAAGCTTTTCTGTCTTTACTGCATGAAGATATGGTGCCATCGACGGCTACTGTATATGCTTCCCGTGTGATTCAAAAAGCAGCTGTTTGACGATCGAAAATGGTTTTCACCGGTGCGTGATTTTGCGGGTGATGGTGGCAGTGAGTTTCTAACGAAACTGATAATTAGGCCAAGGAAAAAATTTTCTGTATCCACGAAATTGTAGTGGATCTATCTTCATCAATAACCCTACGCAATCACCCACGGCTGTGCAGCAGCAATGGAAGGAAAAGGTCATTCCAACCATGTAACAAATGGAAAGTGACAGCCAAATTACTCCTGTTGCTCTTTTTAGAGCAAACACGCGACAAAAGTATTCCTGCTCTGAGACGCTGGCTCTGTCGTACTTCGTGGTGGCCACACTCCACTAAGCCAGCCAGTTAGCTCTCCTTGAGCGCTTTTTTGAGATATGGCAGCCGTGAACAGCAAAAGGGGTAAGAAGTCAAGTGCCTAGTACGGACTAAAGAATAGTGCGGACCCTCCGTTCCGATTTTGTGTGCTATGCACTGTAATAAACGTTCTTTTTTATATAATTCGTGCTCTTCGTTTTACAACATATGTCGTAGAAACAGCTAGACAAGTAGTTAGCTACATCTCACTTCTTGTACGCGGTTTACGTGCAAGCGTATTGGTGCTGTTCCCTTTTTGTGCACTGCGCGTAGAATATTTAAAAATATGCTTTGATTGTGTGTAAGCGTGGCGTTCTTTTTCTAAGTTTATTTTTTATTTTGCGTGTTGTATGTCTGTTTATCGATTTCTGTAAGGAGTAAAGTCTCATTAGGAAAGGTGGTAAGTCTTTGTAAGGAAATCCACAGTCTTTCTTATGTCAAGCAATTTGGTAATGCGGTATTCACACCATTCACTTTCCCCTCTTTTCCTTCCACTTGTGGAGTCTTCTGGGCACGCCAAGCCCGCATCTTTTGCCGGACTTGTGCTCGCGTACACCGGCCCTTGGCGCCGACTGCAGGGTCGGTAGACTCGCGCTCGGCCTGCCGCCGCTTGTCTCTGTCCTTCTCGCTAGGCGATCACGAGGCAAACCCGGTGCGTGCACAGCGCACGCAGATCCTGTAGCAACCCAGCGCACCTCCGCCTACTTTCCTCCTCCACGACGCTTTGCTTCTTTTCTCCTTCCCCGCTTCGCTTAACGCCACCTCGACGTTCCTCTAGGGGGCATTGGTTTGCTGCGTGCTCTAAGGTCCCCCAATGAGTGTGCTTAGCGCCCTCCTCCGCACTTTCCCCGCCACGCGATTCTGTCCGTTCACTTCCAGGAGCCTTCCTTCTCCGGTACCCGCTTCCCTTGCGGCGACACACATAATCTTGCTGATTTCACGAACGGGGCATGTACGCTTGGGCGTAAAATGCCAAAAAGGAAGTGCGAACTATAGTTCTACGAGAGTGTGTAGGGAGGTTAGTTGTGAGGCAAGTTCTAGTACTTGCTTAGTTCCCTGTTGACTAGTGCAAAACGAGCGTAACCGATGTAGGTTTAGAGCTAAAAGTAGACTGGAATGAGGAATTCGAAATGTTTCTGATAGTAGGCGAACGAGCTCGTCTGTTACACTCAGCGCACATGAAGCAGCTACCGTGCATAAATACACCGTCATTCCACCCACCGTCAGGAGTACTGCTGCACCAACCTGAACTCCTGACTCATCGGCGCACGTGCAGAAAGTTTCTGCGGTTTGAGGCCATGGGATGGGCTTCCGGCTTGCGGGCATATCTGTCGTGAAGTAGTTCACGGTGTATTGCGTGCATGGAGATAGCGGTGGATGCACGGGTGCAGAATCAAGGGAGACGACGTCAGGCTCCGGAGATCCTGTGTAGGACATGAAAGATTTAAAGAGTGTAATTTTAACCTCGTGAATAAAATAGCATGCACGCTTCATATTTATTGCACAAGAAATTCCGGGTGAATATTGGCAATTTATTGGGTTTAGATTTACTTCCTTGTGAGCCCCTTTGCAGCTTCAGATACGTACATTGTGGTTAACTGCTACTCCTGATCATCTAACATTTCCTGCATTTTGCATTAAGCACCCAATACATTTTGCCGGAAATCAACGCCGGCTTCCTTACGTTCATCTACACAAAATATCCGCTCACCCTTACTATGAAAACCCTCACCAACCGAAATGTTTTACCAACCCTACCGTGCCAATGCTGCAAACTTTCATCAACTATTGGTCCTCGCCATCGACCTTGCTTTAAGGGCCTCTGAACTAAAAGGAGCATGTTATTCTTTACTTAACTAGATGGGGGCAGCATCGGAATGGTCTTAAGATCCTTAGATTATCTAAGGACGTCACGCGGCCCTAGAGCGGCATGTCAGGAGATCGCCGCGTGTTTTCTCAACAAAACTGTTTGGGCGGTCAAAATGTAAGAGAAAGGAAAATTCTCTGAGACCATTACACACCGTGTAATCTGTTCGTTCTGGCGGACGGCCTAAATGTGGCACTGAAGGGAGAAAACGGCGACGGTGAACGAAAGGAAATTGCGAAGGATGTGGATGAGCAGCGGCATTTGTGTCCTAACATCCACAGCATGGTATGCACCATACGTGCTGTGTCCGGTAAGGTTACGCGGTGTAGAAAAAGCAGTTGTCGCTTTTAACAACGAATTATTTGTTCTGGAATGTAAATTACACTTTGAGGTCATAAAAATCCGCAGAAAAGTGCGACGGATGCATGCCAGCGAAAGCTTTGTCTATAATGGCATACATATTAGCTACATGCTGGGAAGAGCTGTTGGCGGCTACTGTGTCTGAGTAGTACTGTGTCTGAGTAGGACCGTATTACCAAAGTCCTTCCATTTTTCTTCTGGTCACGAGACTGCCGCCTCAGTTTCATATAGAGCCAGCGCCCGCCGCTGGAGGCGCAACCGTGCATGAGAGGGCATGCGAACGCCGCTACCGCTGTGGTTGTGTGTGGGGCAGCCTCGGTATTCTAGCTTTCTCAACTTCCTCAACCGTCGCTTTAGTTTCACGTAACTATTTTTAACATTGAATATGCTTAAATTACTGCCTGAGTGCGTCTTCTGCCATGACATCAGCGCTCGGGACGAAAAAAAAAAAAAAGCCGCTCATAACATGGAGCTTGCGGCGGTCTCAGACAAAAAAAAAAAAAAAAGGAAATCTGGCATTTTAAGAGCCAAAACCGCGACACGATTATGAGGCACGCCGCAGTGGGGGACTCAGGATTCATTTTGACCTCCTGGGATCCTTTCAAATGCACATAAATTTAAATAAACGGGTATTTTGCATTTCAGCCCCGTCGAAATGCGTCCGCTGTACACGACCGGGCGGTCTCGGTCCAAATTTCCTCATCATCGCCGTTCGCCTCAGCACTTCGGTGCGCTCCGCTTTTTAATATTTGCCTGAAATTAAACACCGCGCATTCGCAACAAAGCGCCAGTGGTCCCACTTATCACCAGATGCAAATATATGGGCTGTTGCACCCCCGCTTACCCGTAAGTAAGCGCCAGATGTTTCGCCGAGCACAGCTGTTCACTTTCTGTTAAACTATGGCAGAGAAGGACTCTGACTGTGGGCAGTATCTTATAAGGAGATCCAAAGAATGAAACTGTTATTGCAAAGGGCTGCTACTGTAGAATACTTAATGACAAAGAAAAGGAAATTGAGCTGCTCCGTGCGCTTAAGATTTCTCTGCAAAGCGATGCCATTTCTGAATGAGATTTAGGTAGGATTAATGCAAGACAAACTTCGCTACTAAATGTCTTCGGTGCGGCTTTTAGCAACGGATTAAGGCGAACGTGAAGTGTTAGGACCTGCACAGTTGAAACTAGCTGTATTGTAATTAGGCAATTGCCTTAGCAAGCAGTCGTTTAGAAGCGTCAGTAAGCCTAGTACTTATTCACCCTGCTCGTGGTTTCGACGCAGAAAAGACGAGATTAGGTACTTTGATTCTTAATGTGCAACTGTTTACAATATGTTAAAATGCTGCAATCACCGGTCCTGATATTCTTACAAGGGTCGAAAAATGAAAAGAAAACTTTATAATTCAATTAAGAAAAAAAAATGAAACGTGTTGGTGCGAAAACAACATACAAGCACAATCATTTATTTATCATGTAAAATAAGCGGAGCGAAATACAGACAGCACAGAGGCGTCCGGTCACGAATGGTCCACCATTCACAATGCAAAAAGTTTGTTAAAAGCATGACACTGATACAATAAGCAAAAAGAAATAACATCAAACGTGAGAGATATGCATTGTGGGGCAGGAAACAAACACCAGCAAACGAATGGTAATAAATACAGAATGCATAATCGATTGTTTCTATAAACAAGAAAGTGTAAAGCATAAGCATTTCATAACACACGGAAAAACAACTTTTGAACGTACACAAGTAGCCACATCACAAATACAGCAATTTTTTTTAAATGGCTTGTTAGAGATACCACCATTCTACCTCTTCAGCTGTTACTTGCAACATGTGTTCGGCATCGTTGTCCCACCCCGCCACTTCAACTAAAGATCCCAGCACTCGAAAAATAGCGCAGCACATGCACAAAACGCACCCGTTCACTCAGCTCGCCTCGCACTGCGCACTCGTTTCGGTACGCGAACGATGCCCTCGGTGGCACAGTGGCGCCGCGTCGCTGCACCTTTGGGCAGCATATGAACCTCTCCATAGCGTGACGGCGGAGTTTCGTGACCAGAAAAACATGGAAGGACTCTGGTATTACCATGAAAAAGAGCGCCACTCACATTCTGAGTGGTGCGGGCAGTCTTAGCTATTAAGAGATCACAAACTGGTAAAGAAAGTTTCATAAACATGCGCAGCGGCAGGACAACAACAAGGGGTGAGGGATTGACTACCTGTCG
This sequence comes from Dermacentor andersoni, assembly GCF_023375885.2. NCBI lineage: Eukaryota > Metazoa > Arthropoda > Arachnida > Ixodida > Ixodidae > Dermacentor > Dermacentor andersoni. The sequence goes on from NC_092819.1 coordinate 87,875,419, forward strand.
TTCGTGATTTTTGATCGTATCAATGTTTCTCCGGTTAAACTGGTCAGAATTTTTAAGACCATCTGTCTTTTTATGCTGAGATGACAGCTTCGAGTCGAGCGATACAATGCACATTGAAGACATCTATGCATGTTCACACTATTTCCCGTTGGTAACAGGAGGCTAAGAAAGTAGCATATTCTCGTTGTATGTTGCAACTCTCGTGTGACAACTAATAGAAAGCACAGCATATCTTAAATTGCGTGCATATGAAAACATTACCAGGCTTGCTTATGCGCAGACAGCCTTCCAGACGTGTTTCCAAGGATTCGTTCAGGCGCAATGTCGCTTGCAAACGGCACACTAGCACGGACCACTTTATTGCGATAGCGATTATATGAACACGATAGCGATTATATGGACACATTTCTGCCGTGGCCGTCGCCGTGAGGTTCTCCGTAAAGTCTAAGGACGATAAAATCGTCGCCGCGTGCCGTATGTTAATTGCATGTGCGAATGCGTATGTTATATGTGCGACTATTGAGCCGGCTAACGCGGGTCAGTATCGTTTGTGCGAGCGAGGAAGACGGGCAGAAGTGCGCGCTCTTCTGTGACGCGATAGGCACGGGGATGAGGCGAGGGAGGAGGGATGGCGTAGTCCGGCTGTTTTGTTTACGGTACGGCCGTGCGGGCGCCGTTATTAAAAGCGATCTGCGTCGTGGCCAAAGGGTGCGCCCTAGTGAGCCTCTTGCAAGCTGTCTGCGATGTTTGCAGAGTGCGCGTAGTGCCGGTAGCTTCGCATGCGCTGTGCTTTCGACGTTTTGTTCGCTTTGAATCGAGAGATGCACGAAGGTGAATTCGATCGCTGCTGCTGCCGCGATTCCTCACTCCAGCATTTTGAAAGCGAGTTTCCGCGCTCATCGATCAAGATGTGTTCAGTATTTACCTGTGCGCGCGTGACACAATGCTTGTTAATTTAGGTAAAACACGTTGGCGGGATATTTGGTTTGAATCCATCAGAGAAGGTATAAGTCCAGCTGAACGAGTACGTTGAAAAAAACAGACACGCAGAGACAGCATTGTCTGGTGTGTCTGTTTGTACGTCCTCGTTCAGTCACGCTTACACATCATATCATTGTTAATTTATTTAGTAATGGACTGCTTACCATCTTATACGGCCGATAAAGCTACTATCCTTACTTCGTTTAGCTATCTACTAATTTGTTATCGCAATCGGTGCTTCGACCTTTGTTTTCAACTGCGGCTTTATTTGATGCGGAAGCATCAAATGACCCATTCAGCTAGAAAGCCGGCGGCGTCTGTAGCAGTGAAACGGCACCTAAATTCTCATTGGCTGCGACGCCACGCGATGAGTGCGCCTCCACGGAGCTCAGTGGGCGAATCGAAACACCTTCTGCCGCCGTTGCCGGGTGTTGCACGAGGGGAGAGGTCATCACCGCTACTCGTCGTCACCAGTGTGCCTCGACTGAGCAGATACGGGGACGCGGCGCCATGGACCGACACGCGTTGTCGTCGGCGGGGCAGTCGCGCGACGCGCTTCCTCGGTCTCTTCTCGTGCAGGACGTCGGTGGCATGCTGCGCTGGCACCGCATTCTTCTGCTGCTTGCTGACTCAGGCAGACGGTAGCGCTGTGGTACATGAGTCGCAGCGCAAAACTCGAAGGGCCGCTCAGCGGTGTTCAGTTGAACATTAGCTCTTTCACATTCATAACTCATAAGAAGCCAGGGAAAGAGCAGCGCTTCAAGACGAGACGCAAAAGAGAAACTACACACACGTTGAGCTAAAACGGGCGTGTTTATTATCTTGCTGAGGTTTTTATACAGAGCGAAGGGTCGGTCAGGGTGCGGGCCTCAGGTTTTCTTTCTTTTTTTTTTTTTTTGCGCCGCGCATGTTAATTGGTCTATGTGCTAAGGTCAACTCCGACACGCGCACTCGACGAGCGTGTATGACCGAGCACAAAAACCATTTTGTTGACTGTGTGCAAGAGATAGTGTATTCGTAGCCGTTAAAATGTGGAAAACGACATATCGGCCAGTCAAGCCGTTGTATCAACTTAGAGACACTAACAACAATGTAAAAAATCTTCCAATCAGTAGAAACCTGTTAATTGCGTTAGAATCTCGTCTCTTAAGCTACCTGTCCAAGAAAGAAATCGATTTTCTGAAAATTGCATTTTAACAAGAATGCACTGGGTTCGAAGTGTTTCCCCTTTTTCCTTCTTTCCTTTTGACCATGGTGTGCCTTCATTTCATATCTTGTTGACACTGCTTTATTGCTCTGTGTAAAAGGCTCAGCAAGATAATAAACACGCAGTTCTTAGTCAGCGCAGTGTGTGTGTGGTTCCTCTTTTGTGTACCGTCTTGAAGCGCTGCTCTTTCTCTGATAATGAACCAATTAGCCAATCCTTGCAAGCTTCATAAGAAGTGCTTAAGTGTCCTCGAATTTTTTTACTACGATGCTGTTTTCGCGAAGTTGTCTTTCTTGGCGGCTTCGTCAGAAGCAGAACGAGGACTAATGTGGCCGCTGTCCGCCTAGTTGTCTCTTTAGCCGTCTACATTCATTATCGGAACACAGCCAGAAACACAGGTCCGAGATGTTCAAGCTTCACTGTCTAACTAAAGAATTCATTTGCCATGGTTGCAAAAGAACAAAGAATAATAATCAAGGAAGTAAGATACGCATTATCATTACTTGGAAGATTAAATGATGAAGAATAAAACCCACTGTATAGGGAATCTTAGGGTGATGGGGACGAACACGGGGAAGTGCTCATTCTTCGTTGCAGCTTCCGTGTGAAAAGGCAATCACGGGAGATAATGAAAATTGAGTACACTGTGAGTGTAGAGGTACTAAGAAGCTCAAGTAAATGGGGGAATTATATGTAATATGAAATATGAAAACGCACACTGATATCTTGCATGCATAACAGAATATAGCAGGAAGGCAGGAAGCTTTTGCTTCAAGTGAAATTCACAATCTGGCAATTGTTATTGCCGCAGGCACATATCTGCGTACGTAAACTGTCGTGAAAACCTGGAAACAGGCTGTCGCTTATTGATTGTCCTGTGATGCCGGAAGTAATACATACCAAGGTGTCTAATATAGTAGCAGGGGATGAGGTTACGATAAAATTTTTGTTTAATCATGAGCATGTTGCCATGCCCATAGTAAATTGAATGCGGCTACAATGAGAAGAGGCATAGGAAGAAAGCATGGTGAAATTTAAATGAACAACAAATAATGAACATAGCAGCAAGCATTGAGGCGGAATAGGAAAACGCAGCAGTGACTTCTGAGAGTCAGGAGCAGATCAGATAAACAAAAGCATGTCAATAGTATATTATTGAACCACGTGAGATGCTTACGGAGACACAATAAAAATAGTTCAGGCCACTGGCTCAAGTTGAGGAAAGAAACAATTTGTAGAGCAATAAGACCTTCTAAAACATTACGACAACTATAGCAGATTAATCCACGAACAGCAGAAGAGCGACCTATAACATGCCCAGAATGAAACGTTAACGGCGCAGAAACGGAATTGTCTGCACCACAGCCGGAATGAATAACTCCCGAGAGTAATTATACAACTGGGATGAAAAGGGAAAGAACAGCCGCTAAACGACCAAAACAATATTACATCTGACGAGCAAAATTCACACACGTCGTCGGCACCACACAAAAAGTCGCTGACTTTCGAATGAAAAAGAGATAGAGCCAGCGCAATATAGAACCAGCAATTGCGATACTTTTAATCGAATCGAGGTTAGAACTGTCAGCTGTCAAGTTTGAATCGAGCGTGTATAGAGAAGAATGAATTATTGTGGAAATTGTACGGACCGCACTTAGATAGGCAGGCGCCCAAGTGATGAACAACTTGAAGTCACACACCACCTGGCAGTAGTCAGACAAAAGGCGGAGCTTTACAACGTTGAGGTCTGCATATCAGTAGTACATGCGTCAACAAATACAAAGGACATAATTTTGAAACTGTCCTAGATATGAAGGTTCTGACGAAGACTACATTATGTTTGTAAAGTGAATGTAGCGATACGGTAAAGGGCACATAGCACAATATATCCTCGAGACAATTGACATTTAAGAAGGCATGTGCCTTGGTTCCCTGTTATCGGCGCTGCTCTTTAGCATATAAATGATAGGTATAAGAATTAGGCTAAAGGAGAGTAAAATAGGTTAGAATCCAGAGCAATAAGAACAAGTTGTAGTGATGGATTAAGGTTTGGTGGTTCTAATGCAGGCAAATAATATTACTTTGGTAACGGATAATGAGAAAGATATTTATCTTCTTGCAGATATATGTGGAAAGGTGTGCAAAGAACTGGGAAGTTTTATTACATTTGAAGAAATCTATCTTCATTGTGTTAAGTTCTGGGACTTATGAGCCAGTCTTAATAAAAATAATATATCTGTGGTATTAACAAGAGGTTGTAGTGATGCAGTAGAGGCTTCTGTTTCTGATAAAAGCAGGTGAGATTAGCATGGTAGCGAATAGTGAAAGAGATATTCAACTCCTTGCAGATATCTGTAGGGACGTTCGCGAATTTGTGGTGACTTACATTCATTATATAAGAAAAAAATATTCGACAGAGACATTTAAGACTGCTTACGTATGGGACTTCGAAAGCAATATAATTCGCTTGGCTAAAATCTTGATATTTTATACACTCATTTTATACACTCATGACGTGGCGCCACATCCTCCCCATTGGCGGCGCCGTCACGTGCCCAATGATGCACGCACTAGGCCACTGCTTTAGTCAGCCAGATGAATGCGACCTGACGTGTGTAATGACGCACGCATTAGGCACGCCTTGAGTCAGGCAGAGCCAAGGAGGTTTTAAAAGATAAGCCGGAGTGGCAGCCGTCGTAGTTCCTTAACCAGCGCAGGTGAAGCCACAGTTTGCCTATACTTCTACTCTGAAAGAGGGCTGCGACAGCGGAAACTTCTCACAGGTCCCGTCCTTTTGGTCAGATATTGCAAATGCTAGGGGTATTTGAATATGAAAGCTCGAAGTTATTGACTAAAATGTTACCGTTGGCTTTGTATTGATATCATGATGGTCCATAAAATTAGAAGAAAAAAAAAAAAACTCAGTGCCCGTCCACTCTGGTGAAAGGTGACCGGCGAACCTGTATATATAGGCCCTTTAATGGCGCTGCAGGTCGGCCCGGCATTGCACTTTATTCGGGATTTTGTGTCTACACACGTACATGATCCTGGGGGGACTAGCCCTTAGAAGCTTCGCTGTAAAAAAAGACGTTTAGGCATCCTTCTGAAAGTAATGAAAGAAAGAAAGACGGTCCAACGATATCTGTACGGCTAAATTAAGCATCCCAATAGAACAGAGTGGAAAGGAAGCGCTTCGTACATTCTCCAATATTTGCTAACGTTACTTCTTGCCTATGATAAGGTGGCCGTGGTTCGGCTTCGCTTTTGAGACCACATCTCCACTGCAGCAAACGTTTTGGAACCTCCTTGTTTCTACGAGAAAGCTTGCCTTCGCGCATAGAGTTCGGCGCCAGGGTTTCTTGGTAAACATTACGTTTGCATCAGCTGCAGTTGCCGGGAAGCGTGAGAAGCAGTCAGGGATCCATGAACGCTGTCATGTTCCACTCCTTAAGGCACCGTTTAAGCATCCTCCCAATGTTTCGGCTCCCCAAGCGCTTCCGGCGCATGCAACTAGCAAAAGCAGTGGCTGCAATATCTGCTTATGTGGCCCAGACAGAGACGTCGCCGAGGCATGGATATGAACGCCTACTACAGTAATTCCGGCTCTTTCTTCTCGCATTTGGTCAGTTATCCGAGTGGCGCCGTGCCCACGTTGCTATCTGTACCGGTCGGGCGTGAACGGAGAATCGAGGTAAACAAATCCTTAGATTATACCGGCCCACGATTGTGTATTCTGACACGAAGAATACAGTTCTCTCAGTTGATACTTTGCTCTTGTCCCGTTCATGTCTCCTTCTGTGGTTTGTGTTAATTAGGCCAATGAACGGTGTTTCACTGGCTGCCTGAGACGTCGACTGCGCGAGAAAAGCGCCAACTAGCTCGCTAACACGCCACAGCAATGGCAACAAATTTGTGTGGATGTCGAGGAAGGAATCAGGCAGATTCTTTGGGGCCCACCTGTGTATTGCAATGTGAAGGCTTGTGTGAAATTAAATGGGACGTCGCTGAAAGTGACCCAGCGGCATCCAAGAATAATGAGCGGAGAAGGCGGCGGTCATCTTACACATTCTACACCTTCCTCACAGGTTAAAGAAGTACGCCTCGTGTAGGGGGTAGATGTATCTTCTTCAAAAAATAAATAGCTGGAAGCGTGCGCTGAGTGGTTTGGGGACTTGTCCATAGGAAACGCGCAGGCAAGAGTTACCTGGTAAGTAAAACAAAGCAGTTTGTGCTTGCTCTTCGGGGTTCTATAAACTCCAACCCCTATAATGTATGGGAGCATGCAGGTAGGGCACACTGGCCGGTGTCTCATCCTACACATTAAGGGAACTCCTGCATGCTATAAAATTTCCTACTTGCGTTTTTCACTGGTTTTTGGAGTTCCTTTACTGCCCGATGTGCCGCAGAGTTTCAAGGTGCCATGGCTTTTTACACATACCACGAAAAGCTAACAAGCGCGAGTGGCGTGTCACGTTTCCATGTTTAGGACAGGGACGCGTTCTGACGCCTGTTTGAAAGCTGACTTTTTTATTAGGATATAGCCTGTGCGTCTGCCTGTCTATTGCTGACATTTTTTTAATACTTTTGCTGCAGCTTTTAATATTAGTTATGTGTGTTCAATATTTTGTCAGTTTTCTTGAACAAAGTATCAGTTGGTCTGCGCTCATGTCTACGTTCCACTTCCTTCGTCGCAATGACAAAGTAAACGTTTAGGTGCCTCTTACATAGCCGAACTTTAGACTAGAATACCTTGAATTTTTTTATATTGAAGTGTTAAATTTACAAATATATTACGGCTTTCTTGCCACGTTACACTGAAGAAGGCGTTAGCGAAAGCTAATTCCCTCAGCATATTTAATAAAAAGATATTCTATTATGTTTACCCTCTTTGTTTCTTCAGTTATTGACGTTGTGGTACTTTTTCTATTGTTGTTTATGACAATCCTACTATTGATGAAGAATGGCTATGTCGAACTGCGCGTAACGCTAGGTTTATACTGCCGATAGTTCCTTGTTCTCATTGAACTCTTTTCTCTGAACGCTCCTAGCAGATCTGGAAGCATACTTAATTTAGCATGTACGCATATGGCTTGGCGTTACCGCTTTAGAGGAAAATTAGGACAACATACGCGATCAGTCGTGCTGGCAGGGACATTTTCGGGCGCTAGTTGTCATAATGAAAAGGCCTTTCTTACGCATTAGAACAGAAACTACATACGCTCTTGATCAAACGCATTTTAAAGAGAGGTGTGTTGACACTGTAAAGTCCTTTATTTTCTCGCATCCTTAATTTACGTGAAACTCGCAATAAGGAAACGTCACGAAATTTAGGGCCACACGATACTTTTTAGTGAGGAAATATTAACTTTATGCTGATAACTATATGTTTATTTTGCTGGCTATTTCTGCTGGCTGCACCCATCCAAGCATAGCTCATGCGATTTATTTGGCTGCACAAATTTGCTCTATGCTAGTCCTCTCGAGTGTTACGTACGCAGAATCTCTCGCCGCGCTTACGGAGAATGCCGTATACTAAGAAATAGAGCAGACCGAAAGTAGTTTGAGCTGACAGACAGCGCCTGTCCTGCATTTCTCTCTAAGTGTAGTTGCTTAAACTGCGAGCTGCTATCGCGGATAAGTGCCTTCGATCCCGGGTCGCCATCCTTGTGTACTCCTTCTAGGTCACTTTGCTTCAAGTACCATTTGGGTTGAGGAATCGCGATTTCGTCATTCATTGCCTTGAATCACTTATGGAAATTTATCCGAACCGCTCGTTTGAACCACTTGTGCAAACTCATTTGAACCACTGGCTTGAACTACTCGTGCGAATGTGTCAATATACAAACAACTACTAAAGAGCATTGCCTTACAAGCGCAGTGAACAAAATGCAGGGAACCACTTGTGCAAACTCATTTGAACCACTGGCTTGAACTACTCGTACGAATGTGTCAATATACAAACAACTACTAAAGAGCATTGCCTTACAAGCGCAGTGAACAAAATGCAGGGAACCACTTGTGCAAACTCATTTGAACCACTGGCTTGAACTACTCGTACGAATGTGTCAATATACAAACAACTACTAAAGAGCATTGCCTTACAAGCGCAGTGAACACAATGCAGGCGTTAAACAAAGGCAACACAAAAGAAACAATCTTGTGCGTGCAAGCATTGGGCGCGCAGGAACGCCGATGCTTCCTGGGGAATACAAGCCATGCATGCAGTAGGCGTGTGACTAAAGTGCCTTGGAGAAGGCCAAGGAAATTGCAACGTTTCAAAAAGACAGATGAATGCAGCAAGGGCAGCGCAAAATAAACGAGAGTGTCAGTGCAGGCACGCCGATGAATTTGCACAATGTATGAAGCTGATGTGCTTCTCTCTGACGAGAAGTGAAGCATGAGAAGTGACGCATGGAGAATGCATCTGACTAAATGTACCCCGAGGAAGGCTAAACAGACTACACTGCTTCAATAAGCCTGAAATAGGAAGATAATCAAAAAAAGAAAGGAAAGAGAACACACGGAGGAGGTCTCGCGGCCCAAGCGAGCCGTAAGGCACATGCGACGATTATGCCAAATTTCTAAAATTCGCGAGCAATTGGCGCCGCGAGATTACTGGGTTTTGTGGTATTTCGGATGGATTGGCAGTCCAACTATTTCAACTTTGTGGCCATGTCTTGAGCAATAAGTGCCCCAAGTTTAATCTTTTCAAGGTGTGGCCTCATATATTTCATTGAAAAGAAAATATTTTTGCAGGATATGAGCTATTAAAAAGGCGCCATCATGCATATTTTTGTCTCCATTGGTGAGAATAAGGTGCCGTCGAAAATGTGACATTCAGAACGACCCTGCATGACATATTGAAAGTACCAAGTGTTTCAGTGAAACACACTGGACAGGTATGCCCTTACACGGAGTCTCATCTCCCTTTACAACGGACTAATACAAGAGGACACGCTTAATCTTACTTTTCATGACCGATAGCCGTACTTGTTCTTTTGCTCAAGGAAGTTAAAAAAAAACATATGGCGAGGTTTATTCTTCCCCGTTAGAAAAAAAAAACTTTGTTAATATATCTGAGTGGTACAGTTTCATAATAATTGTTCTGTAGTGACAGCCGACTCTTATCTAGTCGGAAAGTTTTTTACGTTTACTGATGATTCAGTGCTTATCCACAAAAATACCAGCAGAAATTTTGTCGTACCCTGAATTCGATGCCTCAAAATTCTCATTTAAGCGCAGAATACTGAACGAAGAGTCTATAGCAGCCTTTCTTTGCATGCGCAGGGGACTTGATACTTGTGCACAGCTCAGCAAACAAAAGGCTTACAAGTTAATCCTGTGCTAAATAATTTTTACACGGTTATCATTCAATTGGTTTTTCTACAAATGGTCCGAGGCCGGAAATAGACACGTAAAAGTCATTTTGATCTTTAACTGATGCGGTAGGACGTTTGGTCCTTTCAGGGGTTAGTTATAATAGTAAATATTTGGGCAGTTACCTTCTGGGTGCGTGAATACTGGCGAAAAAAGCGACGCCCTCGAGGGATGCGCCGAGTCTCCGCTATGAGAAGAGCTGCTGTAGATGGCTTCAGGCGTCGGAGGCCGCTTGGAAAACATCGCCTTCGTTGGCAAGTGCCTGTTGATATCACGACAATAGCCGAATGTGTTTTGATCCGACAGTAATTCGCGGTTCGTTGTCGACTCTTCCATGGCTTACGGGGGCTTTTTTTTTTTCTTCCGGTCAACCTAGGAAAGAACATTGGTGGCTGAGACCATTAGAAAACAATACCGATCTACTTACGGTTCGGTAAGTCAACAGTAGCAAGTAAACAAATACCGAGAACGTTGTTATGCTTCAGAGACTTCTGCTAGCAACGTAGTAAGCGTGTTCAGTGCTAATCAACAAAAGGATGCTGAAGTTGCAGGCACATTGTCCTGAGCAAATAAATAAATAAATAAATAAATAAATAAATAGTTGCAGACATCGAATAAATAAACAAACAATCGCAGTGGTAGGTATGGTTAAACAGCGAGAGTAGTGAGGTCGGGAAACAGACGTAAATGGATGTTTTAGTTGCGACCCTATGTTAGTCGCAAGCTACATGAAATGCTTGGCGTCACAGCACCGCATGATTGCGCAATTTGTCTCAAGCTTTGTGACTGGCTTGACTTGCGAGTTTCTGGAAGCGGAATGAAGACATGTGCGGAAATTCAGAAGAGAGTGCTAAGTTTCACTGTCGCGCCGCCCACGTGTTGCACATGTATTCTTACCACAGAGCGAATGTCCTTAGTGCAGGACGAGGCATATTGACGTATATTCTTGCTTTAGACCAATCGTTGAATGTGTAATGAGCTACGTAGAGCAAAAGCAACATACATGCCGTTATGGGGTTTTACATGCCAAAACAACTTTATTGACACGTGTACTTATCTTTATCGGGCGACCACGTTTCGCCGCTTAACAACTGTAATCGCACAGCGACGGACGCGCCTGCATGTATCCGACGTTTCTGGAAAGTTATCGATGATTCTACCCGGCTGTCTGTTGTCGCCGAACCTTATGTTATCTGATTTCATCGCCTGACGCGAATGGCGTAGAACATTGTGGAATACGCGCGGGTCCCAGCGATTAGTCTGGAACATTCGACGACTGCTGTATAAAAGCCGACGCGCTTGACCCGCTGAGCAGATTTTCGACGATCGCCGAGCGTGTTCGCCGCTATCGTTGTGCTATAAGTGTAGCCTGTTTTGTGGGCACAGGTTCGCCCAATAAAAGTTAGTTTTGTCGTTCACAGTACTGCAACTGTGTTATTCAGCGTCACGACCACGTGACATCTGGTGGAGGTGCTTGTGCGTTCATGTACCGAACGCCCCCGCGAAGCCGCGATCCAAGCCCGAAGCCGGAGGACAAAACCGACGTCGCCCAAGACCAGCGAGCTAGCCGCCGGCTGCAAGGACTGCCCCCAGAGCACGGACTCCTACCTGAGACGTGCAGGAAGATTGCCACCAAGTCCTCCCCAATGGCAGCCCCAGCATCCCCCGTCGTGCTGCAGCAGCCCAGGGAGCCCCCCACGTTCCGCGGTTCAACATTCGAGGACCCGGAAACCTGGCTCGAGACGTACGAGAGGGTTGCTGAATTTAACAGCTGGAACAGCGACGACAAACTGCGACATGTCTTCTTCGCATTGGAAGACGCTGCCAGGACGTGGTTCGAGAACAGAGAAGCCACGTTAACGACCTGGGACCTTTTCCGAAGTGGCTTCCTGCAGACATTCACAAGCGTCGTACGCCGAGAACGAGCCCAAGCACTACTGGAAACCCGAGTGCAGCTGCCCAACGAGACCACCGCGATTTTTACAGAAGAAATGAGCCGCCTATTCCGCCACGCCGACCCGGAAATGTCCGAGGAAAAGAAAGTCCGGCTACTAATGCGTGGTGTTAAGGAGGAACTTTTCGCCGGTATGGTACGAAACCCACCGAAGACTGTCGACGAGTTTCTTCGCGAGGCCACTAACATCGAGAAGACACTCGAGATGCGAAACCGGCAATTCGACCGCCGCACCAACGCTACAAACTATGCCGGAGTTCAATCACTGGCCTCCGAAGACCTGCGCGAGGCAATCAGGGCAGTCGTGCGAGAGGAGCTTCAGAAGATCTTCCCGTCGTCGCAGCCTCAAGTGGCCTCGATCGCTGACATCGTCAAAGATGAGGTTCAGCGGTCGCTTGGAGTTCCGGAGGTGCAACCTCAATTACCGCAACCCCAACCCGAAGCGATGACCTACGCCGCCGTCGTACGCCGTCAAGGCCCTCCTCAGCGACCGCGCCAGGGCCCTGTAACGCCGCAATTCCGTCGACCAGCGCCGCCGCCGCCGACAGCGCGCCCACCCGTCGCCCAGCGGAGCTACCCGAGGAAGACCGACGTTTGGCGCGCTCCTGACCACCGCCCGCTCTGCTACCACTGCGGGGAAGCGGGTCACGTCTACCGACGATGTCCATACCGGGAAATGGGACTGCGAGGTTTCGCCGTCAACGATCCGCGCCCGCAGCAAGGTGAACGCCCTCGCGATATCGCTGACTACCTCGCGGCTACTCAGTGGAGTTCTCGACGACCGTCGCGTTCACCATCACCAAGCCGCTACCTGTCGCCGCAGCGCCGACCATACACTGGCCCAGCTCGGGGCCGGTCAGCGAGCCCATATCCGGAAAACTAAAAGCAGCAACCGATGGAGGTGCGGTTGCTGTCCGTCGAACTGTCGAAGATCCTCCGCCGCCGACGAAGACGCCGAAGAAACTACCTCGACGACATAACGACACGCCGCCGTCCCGACGAAGTCTGGAAGGAAAGAATGCGACGACGAAAGACGACCTGACGACGTCACATACCAGCCACAAGTCAACGCGACGCAGTCGTGATCCGACGCCAAGACCGAACTGTAATGCAAGACAAAGAGCCACCGACCTCGACGTGCTTCTCGACGGCCACGCAGTCACCGCCTTAGTCGACACAGGGGCTGATTACTCCGTCATGAGTGGACACATCGCCGCCCAGTTGAAGAAAGTTAAGACTACGTGGGAAGGACTTCAAATTCGTACCGCCGGAGGACACCTCATAACGCCGACTGGAATGTGCACGGCAAGAATTACCATTCACGACCGGACTTACCCTGTCACCTTCGTTATCCTCCAACAGTGTTCACGAGACGTCATTCTCGGCATGGACTTCCTCAACCAACACGGCGCAGTCATCGACCTGAAGTCGAAGTCAATAACTCTGTCGGAAGACCATGCGATACCGTCGGAGAACCCTCGTAGTCACCACGCCTTGAGTGTGCTCGAAGATCAGGTGAGCATCCCGCCTCGCTCCAGCATTGTTATTTTGGTCGGCACCGAAACACCCGCTGACTTAGAAGGTGTCATCGAAGGCGACCAACGTCTACTGCTAGACCGTGAAATTTGCGTCGCAAGAGGGATCGCTCGACTGCACGGAGGAAACACGAAAGTGTTGCTGACAAACTTCAGCCAGGAGTACAAGCACATCAACAAGGGCACGACGATCGCATACATCGAGGAAATTCTGGAAAACAGCAATGCGTTTGTCCTCTCGGATTCCGCCGCATCTACCCCGACGACCATGGTTGCCGAACCAGACTACGACATTAATCCAAGTCTCCCCGTGATTAAGCAACACCAGCTCAGAAGTCTGCTCCGGCGATACAAAGGCTGCTTTTTCGACGTCATCGAGGATTCGACAAACACCAGTCGCCAAGCATCGCATAATCACCGAGGAGTACGCTCGACCACTTCGCCAGAGCCCTTACCGAGTTTCGCCGCGAGAACGAGAAGCTATAAGAGAACAAGTCGACGAAATGCTGCGCGACGACATCATCCAGCCGTCGAAAAGCCCGTGGGCATCTCCTGTTATGCTGGTGAAGAAAAAGGACGGAACCCTTCGTTTCTGCGTCGATTATCGTCGTCTGAACAAGATCACGAAGAAGGACGTATACCCTCTCCCACGGATAGACGACGCATTGGATCGGCTCTGCAACGCTAAATACTTCTCCTCGATGGACCTCAAGTCTGGCTTTTGGCAAATAGAAGTCGACGAAAGAGATCGTGAAAAGACTGCCTTCATCACCCCAGACGGCCTCTACGAGTTCAAGGTTATGCCATTTGGACTGTGCTCGGCGCCTGCAACGTTCCAGCGCGTGATGGACACGGTTTTAGCAGGATTGAAGTGGCAGACCTGTCTCGTTTACTTGGATGACGTCGTTGTATTCGCCGAAAATTTTGACGATCACCTTAGGCGGCTTGCCACAGTACTAGAGGCCATCAAGTCATCAGGGCTCACTCTGAAGCCAGAAAAGTGCCGCTTCGCTTACGATGAGCTTCTATTCCTAGGCCACGTCATCAGCAAATCCGGAGTACGCCCCGACCCGCAGAAAACAGCTGCCATCGCAAAGTTCCCTCAGCCCACCGACAAGAAGGCAGTACGTAATTTCTTGGCATGTGTGCCTACTACAGGCGATTTTTCAAGAACTTTTCACGCATCGCTGAGCCGCTGACACAGCTAACTAAATGTGACGTCGAGTTCAAGTGGGAAACGCCACAGGGCGACGCATTTCAAGAACTCAAACGACGCATGCAGTCGCCGCCCGTACTTGCGCACTTCGACGAGCACGCCGATACCGAAATACACACTGACGCCAGTAGCCTAGGCCTCGGTGCCGTCCTAGTCCAGAGAAAAGATGGACATGAACACGTGATAGCTTACGCTAGCCGATCATTGTCAAAAGCAGAAGGCAATTATTCTACAACCGAAAAGGAATGCCTCGCCATCGTTTGGGCCACAGCGAAATTTCGCCCTTACCTATATGGCAGGCCATTCAAGGTGGTCAGCGATCATCACGCGTTGTGTTGGCTAGCTAACCTAAAAGACCCCTCAGGACGGCTGGCACGGTGGAGCCTCAGGCTACAAGAATACGACATCACTGTAACCTACAAGTCCGGACGAAAACACTCAGATGCCGATTGCCTATCCCGCGCCCCCATTGACCCGCCGCCGCAAGATGACGAGGATGACGCCTTCCTTGGAATAATAAGCGCGGAAGACTTCGCCGAACAGCAACGAGGAGACCCGGAGCTAAAAGCCCTAATCGAGTATTTGGAAGGGCACACCGACGTTGTCCCAAGGGCATTTAAGCGTGGATTATCTTCGTTCACGCTTCAAAACAACCTACTCGTGAAGAAGAACTTCTCACCAGTCCGCGCCAACTACCTTCTTGTTGTTCCGTCGGCGCTACGTCCAGAAGTACTGCACGCCCTACATGACGATCCGACCGCTGGGCACCTCGGTTTCTCCCGGACGCTATCGAGGATACAAGAAACGTATTACTGGCCGCGCCTAACCACCGATGTCGCCCGTTACGTCAAGACATGCCGCGACTGTCAGCGACGCAAGACACCACCGACAAGACCAGCGGGATTACTACAGCCGATCCAGCCTCCTTACCGACCTTTTCAGCAGATCGGGATGGACTTGTTGGGACCGTTTCCGACATCAGCTTCCGGAAATAGGTGGATTGTCGTGGCGACGGACTATCTCACCCGCTTCGCTGAAACTAAAGCTCTACCGAAAGGCAGCGCAGCCGAAGTGGCTAAATTTTTCGTCGAGAACATCCTGTTGCGACATGGTGCTCCAGAAGTCCTCATCACCGACAGAGGAACGGCCTTTACAGCGGAGCTCACTCAAGCCATTCTGAACTACAGTCAGACAAGGCACAGGAGGACAACGGCCTACCATCCGCAGACGAATGGTCTTACGGAGCGGCTGAATAAGACCCTCGCCGACATGCTAGCGATGTATACGTCGACGTCGAGCACAAGACGTGGGACGCGGTCCTGCCGTATGTCACCTTCGCCTACAACACGGCGGTGCAAGAAACAACACAGATCACGCCATTCAAGTTGGTTTACGGCAGGAACCCGACGACGACGCTCGACGCCATGTTGCCGCACGTCACTGACGAGGAGAATCTTGACGTCGCTACCTATCTCCAGCGCGCCGAAGAAGCCCGACAGCTCGCCCGCCTACGGATCAAGACCCAGCAGCGTACCGACAGCCGACACTACAACCTCCGACGACGCTTCGTCGAGTACCAGCCCGGCGACCGTGTTTGGGTATGGACCCCGATACGCCGGCGAGGACTCAGTGAGAAGCTGCTGCGACGCTATTTCGGACCCTACAAGGTCATCCGACGTATTGGCGCACTAGACTATGAGGTCGTGCCAGACGGCATTTCGCACTCACAGCGGCGCCGCGCACGATCTGAAGTGGTCCACGTGGTGCGCCTTAAACCATTTTACGGACGCTGATGAACTTCCTTAGTTTGTTGTTTTCTTTGCTACGAGTGCTTTTCTTTGTTACTTTCGTTTGTTAGCAGCATCGGGGCGATGCTTTTTAAGAGGGGGGTAATGACACGTGTACTTATCTTTATCGGGCGACCACGTTTCGCCGCTTAACAACTGTAATCGCACAGCGACGGACGCGCCTGCATGTATCCGACGTTTCTGGAAAGTTATCGATGATTCTACCCGGCTGTCTGTTGTCGCCGAACCTTATGTTATCTGATTTCATCGCCTGACGCGAATGGCGTAGAACATTGTGGAATACGCGCGGGTCCCAGCGATTAGTCTGGAACATTCGACGACTGCTGTATAAAAGCCGACGCGCTTGACCCGCTGAGCAGATTTTCGACGATCGCCGAGCGTGTTCGCCGCTATCGTTGTGCTATAAGTGTAGCCTGTTTTGTGGGCACAGGTTCGCCCAATAAAAGTTAGTTTTGTCGTTCACAGTACTGCAACTGTGTTATTCAGCGTCACGACCACGTGACATTATGATTAGAAGGCACGGCCGTTAGAAATAGAGAAGCGTACCTAAGGCTGCACTTTACTTGCATGCAGGGACTTATCTGACATCAAATATTCACCATTGTTAGTGAATTCGAGCCAAGTTTGTTAATTGTTCATATGCAGGGCGTTGTTTTAAACATAGAATTTTCTTCTTTTTTTTTTTTGCACAGAGCTATAAGCGCGGTGAACATGGCCGTTTTGTGGAGGCGTTCCTATATATATAATCAAGGCAGACATACTTTGCCGCTAATAACGTGAACGTCAGAAGAATAATGAATGAACTTTTAATAATTATCTGTTCATTAGTGCCTTGGGAGTAGTCGTTCAAAGGGGAAGCTTGGAAGAGTAATATTTTAAGCACTTCATTTCGTTTTAATCTTGAAAATCACGCTTAATTCGTTACATTATTCATCGAATTTTTAAGCTGCACCGTTGCATTATCAAAGCCTAGTGCGTCGCGCTAATACATCAGACGACATTTCTTAAAGAAGTGTGGTGTCGACGTTTGAATGGCAAATTGGCACGTCACGACGTGTCCTGACCCAACACACAGCGACACATGCTTGCCAGTCAAAGCGTGGTGTGTGAGCGTCTGCCGCGAATCTTGAATTTTGAAATTTTGAATTTCAGATTCTGTAGCGCTTTCCGATACGGAAGGTTCCATCTGATGTGACGACGGGGCCGCCTTTTCTGCGCTGCCGGTACACTCGGTTTTCGATATTGCCCGGATTTAGAGTTGAAATTTTATGGTGAATACGTCATATTAGATGCGATTTTCAAAATATACAAGAAAATTAAGGTGCATTAAAATTTGACTGCCTCCAAATTTTACATATGAGCAAATGCTGTGAACGGACTAACAAAAACTTAAAAAAAAATTAGATTATGGGGTTTAACGTGCCAAAACCACTTTCTGATTATGAGGCACGCCGTAGTGGAGGACTCCGGAAATTTTGACCACCTGGGGTTCTTTAACGTGCACCGAAATCTAAGTACACGGGTGTTTTCGCATTTCGCCCCCATCGAAATGCGGCCGCCGTGGCCGGGATTCGATCCCGCGACCTCGTGCTCAGCAGCCGAACACCATAGCCCCTGAGCAACCACGGCGGGTAACAAAAACTTAATAATACATTTTTGGTAATTATTCTTATGTCAGCGTCACCTAGGAACTCCTCTGCAAATACTCTGAGGTCCGCTGTTCACTGCGGTTGCAGCTTTTTTATAAAAAGTGTGTAGGGACTAAAATTAAAGACCCTGTATATATAAACTACGTCGTGATGCGAATGTATACGCGAGTTCTCTTAGGGGATTCTTTCCTTTTGTTATCTGTACAAGTTGCCATGGCTCGAACCTTGCATGCATTTGCAAAGTATTGGCAGCCACGACAAAAACACTACTCAGCTCGTTCTACATAGGCTACATAGGTAGGCCGAACATAATTGCAAAAATGCTTCACCTACTCAGTTCCGCGTGTATAGAACTAATGTCTTTGAGCGCCTGATCTTCCTATGTAGTGCGCCTTGATCGTGATGCTAACTCTTCATCTCGTTCCACCTATGTCACATTAGATAAGTGGAACGTATTAGGAAAGACGTTCAACTAACTAAGTGCAACCTAAATGTAATCAATGCCCTCAGGCGTTGGCTCTTACTTAAGCGGAGCTTCTTGCCACTGCTATTAAATAAAACTCGCAATTTCGTTCCACATAGCTATGCCCACGTAAGTAGAACATAGTAATGTTGATTCACTTAGGTTCTACTAAATTACGAAACGTTTTCTTTCTTTCTCACAATTGTTTCGATTACAATGTGCCACTTGGGTAGAACGAAGTTCAGTGTACTACCGCTGCGGGATTGACCGACCCCTGAGCGCGGAGAATCCATCTTCCGCAAGTTGCGTTAAATTTTTTTTGGAGTTGCGGTTAAATATTCGCGCTTCCAGGGCTGGAGGCACTGGTTGTTTCTTTACAGTGCTTCTACTATTGTGTGGCCATGAAATGAATAATATCAGTAAGGGTGCCTTAAGAAAAACATTAAAAATGGAACTTCTCTACGAAAGCAAACAATAAATGATTGTGCTTAATATCGTTCGAAATAATCACGGTGTTCTGCGTGCGCGAGTGGCGAATGTACCTGATCAGTATAAAAACAGAACATCTGACAAAAATTAAAAATTTTTTGCCAGCATCATAGTAGTTGCCAGCATCATCATAGTAGTAGAAATGCCAGCATCATAGTAGTTCTGTATACAATGATTTCGGGTGGTTACTCTCAATACAGATCACACTTAGTTTCGAATTGAAGTCGACCAGTAGGCCCTATTCAAATCTTTCCCAATTGCTAGAAAGCTTGCGCCTTGCGGGGGTTTCAAGAAATGCGTAACTAAAAGTTGTCGTGAAATGTATTGCTATTCGATTTTAGATTTTTGCGCCGTGTGAAAGCAAGCTCTGTGAAAAAAGATCTTCGATAAGAAAACAATGCATTTGCCTACAGATTTTCAACAAGTATCTTGTCAAAGTGCTGAAAGGGCTAATAATTTATAGCGGATGGTTATGTTTTCAGTTCTAGATGCTCTCACTTTCGCAATTGTGGATTTTTA
This sequence comes from Dermacentor andersoni, assembly GCF_023375885.2. NCBI lineage: Eukaryota > Metazoa > Arthropoda > Arachnida > Ixodida > Ixodidae > Dermacentor > Dermacentor andersoni. The sequence continues at coordinate 87,894,617 of NC_092819.1, forward strand.
TTGAATATAATAAAAACAAATGGCAAAAAGAACCTATTAAGTGATTATTCGGTCAATGATTATTGCACAGACATATGCCCTCGTTACTCCAAACTCAGATATTGAAAATACTTTTGCCCGGCAACCTATTTTAATGTTCATATAACGTTGTGACTTAAACACACCGTTTATTCTGGCAAATTATAGTGCTTCTTTATCGAGAAATGTTAGAATATTGTGAGTACAACATGTGGGAATAAGCTCGTCCGTTTATAAGAGCTATTTCTTTTCACACGGTCCCTCTTAAAAATTGGAACTTCTAAATTCCCTAAATAGATGACAGGGCGCCGTTCCCTTTCTCTATGTCACTAATCACGTGTGCTTGTTAATCTCGTCCCTTTCCGTAAAAAAAAAAAAAAAAAAAAACTTTTTCTTAAATGTATGCTGCATGAATGCGCCGCTATTTTCATCACTTTATTTTTGCGTTCAGCCGAGGTAATGCTGAAATGTGCAGCAGTGTCACGGGCACTTAGAATTAGTTCTTCAGTTACTGACATTTTAAAATTTTACCATTATGAATGCTAAGCCGCGCTCAGGCTGCTCACGCTTGCATATTAGCGGTAATATATGCATGGAGGGCGACGCGACTAGTATGGTCAGGAGGACACTGACGTTCAACAAAGCGATTCGATGGCTGCTGCAATTTGGGGCTTTTCTCGAAATGCGTCTCCCTTCAAGTGTCTGCTAGATGAGGCTGACAATGCTTCGCGCAAAATCTTTGATCGTCGATGGTCGACCAATGTCACCAAAGCACATTTACCACAGTATTGGAGGGTTGCAGCTGCATCTTACTCCGAAAATTCGAAGAAGAGATGCTCACCGTGGCCGCATATGTGCGTAGCTTTTGTTCATTATAGTTGGGGCTAGGTGTTTGAAATGCCACTCGATTACATACATTGCGAAAGTTCCTCGGCCCACACATTACGTCAACTTAAGAAAAAAAATTCTGATCTTAAACGCAACTTTTAGTTGTTAACTGAAGCTTTTTAAGCTTCTGTGTATAGTTTATTTCACTAAATGCACACGAGCTGAAAACATGTGGTACATATGAAAGCTCCCAAGTGTGTCATATACGTTGGATCAACAGTGGACGTACGGGGTTGTTCACAAGAATTTAGCGTACGGGCAAAGGCATGAGCCATCTTCTGAAAAGCGGCAGGCACAGCTGCAACCTCCTTCCACTGTCGCCTGCCTGCCGCTCAATTGATGCGTTACGGAACTGTGAGGATATGGTAAAATGAGGCAGCATAATGTCCAAGGCAAGTTCCGTATCGAACAAACTTGCGCTTTGAATGAAATAGATATAGGGTCTACTCACGTACATGCGAATCCGTTCGCGTCTTCTTCGTCTTCATCTACTTCTATCTTCGCACTTCTGGCGCGAAGTGCCCGATCGTGACTCGTAAAAAAAGCCAAACTTAGACGCAAATATTTAAATACAGCGATCAAGGACTGAAGATCAACAACGACGGGCTGTACCTTTCTCTCCTATTTCTTTACCTAACATCGAGGTATCCGGTCACTGTCGCAAAAGTAAAAAAAAAAGGAAAACAAAGAGAAAAAGGAAACAACACAAACTGCATTTTAGAAGTGGCGGCCCCGAAAATTACAGTACAGCTCTCACTTCCTCGCATAACCACCAAGATAGCTTACTGGGATTTACGTTCCGATGCCACGTTGCGATTGCCTGTAGCGGGGGTTTCCGCCGGATTTCGAGAAAGGCGGGGCTTGTTTAATTTTGATCTAATGGTCGGCATACGCACTCCTTAAGAAAATTATTTAAATTCTGGTGTTTCTTGTGCCAAAGCCAAGATGTGGTCAACAGGCAGGCCGCGGCGAGGGATTCCGGATTAATTTTGAAGACTTGCCGATCTTTAACATGCACCAACTGCACGGTATACACAAGTGTTTCTTTTTCTTTTTTTTTTTCGTGTCGGCCACATCAGAAAGTGGTCGCCGCAGCCGGGTTCGAGCCCACAACCTCGAGCTCAGCAGCCCAGCGCCATAGCTACTGAGCTACCACAGTGAGTACGACTTCTTTCAATGCACTTGCGTGTAAAGTCACCGGCGCTGCGCGCCGTCGAAGCTGTTACGTCGTAGTAACCGACAGAATAATATACAAGGCGTCCTAATAGTTAACGTTAGCCAAGGTGTTACAAAAAAAAATAAACTGGTACACTATGCGTATATAAGACCTACGGTGTTCGGTCTCCAGTCATCTTCAGGCCAGCATAGTAATTATTGTGTGCTAATTACGTGGCTGATTATGGAATAATTTTTATTTAACGGTTTAATGTTCTTTTTTAAGCTAAGGGAGTGACTTCCGACGGGAAAGCTGTTATTGCGTACAAAAAAAAAAAAGAAAGAAACGCTCCACGTAGTTGTCTGCAGTTGCCATGCATTTTTTTCTTTTTTTTTGCGCTGTACTGGTACACGGGTTATTAAAAAACGTGCCGCGTCATTGTGCGTCCAAGCGTCGCGACGTTGGTGGTTCCAGAAGTGTCTCAAAGGAACTAATTTCGAACTGAGCGCGTGGAAGCGGCAAGCTGTCGGTGTTGGTATTGGCTGCCGCTGATCGCCAGCTGCTTGTTCCGCGTGACAATGGCAGCCCAGGCAATTACCGAGTAGTTCGCGAGTCTGAGAATGAGTAGAGTTAGTTGCTTAGTTATCTCAAGTTACAATTGGGTCCACTGGTGTTGCTGTGTGCGGGTGCGTAATCAGCCGGCACTTTTCGTATTTTTTTCATGCTATGCGTAAATCCCCGAGGAAATAATTGCGCAGGAAATAACGCGCTGAAAACGACCCAATAACAACTTTCGCGACGCAATAACAGCTCTCTCACCGGAAGGGAAGCACCGAATTAAATAAAGATAGCGGTTTAATTAGTGTTATTCTCAGATTAGCAAACTGATTACTGCACAAGCATTACGCGGGTGACGGGATAGCACTGATTACTAAGCCCTGTCGGTCTCATAATAATAGTATGTGATTATACACCCCTTATAATCAGTAAGCGGCACCGTAATATTATCTGCGGCGGCTAAGCTACTGATGTAGTCGCTGATCCCTGTTGTTAGTTCGCGGCCACTTTCAGAGTATTTCAAAGAGAATAGCTTTCTTTGTGTTTTTTTTTCTTTTTCTTTTCACACGTTTTTGCTCTGGTCGGTCGATGGTGGTAGTCAGACTTCAAGCTCCAATACAGAACTAGGCGCCAAAGCAAATGGCAACCGGGTTGCGTGCGGCGTTTGTCGACGAATGCCAACTATTCCAGCTCTGTGAGACGCACCTGGTGGTGCACCCTCTAAGTGCATGCCAACCTGTTGCACATGTCCATTCCGTATGCTGCTGAAGTGCTGCTTGGCTGTGGGCGCCTGTCTGGGGATTCCAAGCCCAGCCAATCCGAACTTCAACAGCAGAGCACCAGCGCAGTTCTAAGAACACAAAGGCGCGTGCCGTCGGCTGCGAAAGAATAAACAAACTCCACGAGTGCCACGCATTTGACCCCAGCAGGGTTTAAACACAGTTGGGGTATGTGCATGTGAAGCTGATTATGTCAGGGAACTTGAGTGTCGGCTTATGCTGAGCCAATTAACATGCAGGGGCGAGCTTAGTCACTCTGAAGTAATCATTTTTATTTATCTTGCGAGGGTTAGCACTCAAGCCCAACATTAAGTGCCTTTGTCTGCTCTGGCCACTAATTTTGTTCGCCCATGTACTGGACGTACCAGACATTTCATAACCGCCGTTAACTCGTGGATAGGCAGTCGGCGGTTCACGTTATATTATATTCTGTAGCACTTCGGTACGAGTTTGGTCAATTTCCTGGTATTGAAACTCACCCACTAAGTTCTATGAACTGGTAGTATACTCTGATAATAAGTCATTTGTTTTTTTTTTTAGGAAAAGTGTTGAAACTTGCTGCTGTACGTTAAAGCTCCAAGAAGTGTCAGGCGAGCCTGAGACCTGACACTTCACAATGTCTTCGTGTTTTCTGAGCAGATTTGGTTTGCATCATTTATAACCATTTAAACTTGCTCATCAATCTCTTGCTTACCTAATGGGTCATTACGCGCTCATTAACAGTGCATCCAAAAATCGTATTATGCCGCAATGCCACTAAATCAGTGCATACATTAAGTACCGCAGTGACCACTTCATTTCTTTTTTAGAATGGCATGAAATATTTTTTGTGCCATAAAGTGGTGGGCAGCGACAAAATTGAAATGGCTATGGCCGCTGGAGACGGGGACTCAACAAGCTGCGCACGCTGGACACCGAGAAACACTATCCCAGCGCCTACACAACAGCCGAAGGTGAAAGACTACAGTTGATTGCGGTCTCTGCAGTTGAAACCTACTTCGAAAATACAGGTCTCCGACTATCTCCACTCAAATCGGAGCAGCTCCTATACCACCCGCACCGCCGGCCCAAGCCTACAGGCGAACCGCGCCAATGTGACGAAATAATCCTCTATACGCAAGACGGCTCCTGTATTCCCCGAGTCCCGAAGATACACATCCTCGGCATGCATATAACATCCCACTTGTCAAACATCGAAGCTATTCGCAAAATCGAAGGCAATGTTACAGCGGCTGCCCACCTGATCAAACGCATTACAAACAAGCACACATGCATGAATGAGGACAGCGTCATGCGCCTCATACGCTCTTTCGCAATCAATCACATTACTTATGTGGCTGCCTTCCACAACGGGAGTGTCACCGAAAGAGAGAAAATCAACACCCTTATACGCAAGACTTACAGACGTCACCTCACCCCAATCTGAAACGTCGCCAGGCAGTCATCTGACGACTACTGCAGGCACAAATCTTCCCCAGTCCGTTGCGTTTACGGCACATTTTCCCCGAGCAATACCCGAGTGCTCTTTGCAAATTATGTCAGGAAACTAGAGCAACACTCTCGCACATGTTTTGGGAGTGTTGTGTTATATCAGCTACAATGGCAGTAGCTCCGGACGCTCTTGCGTCGAAGTGGGCCGCTGCTCTGCGCAGCGGCAATGCCTCGAAGTTCCCTCGTGGGAGACCTGAGCCCGGGTCGTCAAACTTTGCCGCATTTAAAATAAGGTTGTTTCCATCCATCCTTAGAAAAGGGCTGAAAAGTTATTATGAGTGCACTAAGACCACGGGACAGTAATGAAAAGAAAGCCACGTCCCGTACACACGTGCGCACCCTTGCAATTTTTGAATAATATCACGTGGGCGTCGACCGGAAAGTCGATCAGAGCCGATCAGCCAAAGGGCCAAGGGTATGCGCATGCGTGCAAAGCGCAGCACAGTGAAAGTGTCCTCGGCTGCGTTGTGCTGCTAGGCGGAATCGCTCCCTGTGCTTTCTGCCGCATTATCGGTTCGTCCTTTTACAACGTACGCTGTTATAGGCTCATTCCAATAGCCGTTTCGGTTGGCGATGGTGTCCGCTGCCGCCGTCGGCGTCCGTAGCACTTATCGCCGGGAATTAGAGAAAAACCTCGAATCGAACGACGGCCTGCGTTGCGGGAGCCTTGTACCATTAATCTACGCCAACGCTTTTCTTTTTTGATTGCCGGCTTTGACATACACAAACAATACACAAAAGATAAAACGTGTCAACAAGGATTTTGCTGGCACGACATATTAAATTTTTTTCGACGCTGCCAATTTATGTCAGTATGTCAATTCATGCTAGCT